>NW_027526385.1:37125823-37785823 GCF_048455015.1 Haemaphysalis longicornis | reverse complement strand
TTTTGAGTTTTGAGTTCATTTTGAGTTTGAGTACATTTTGAGTTTTGAGTCCATTTTGAGTTTGAGTTCAATTTGAGTTTGAGTACATTTTAAGTTTTGAGTCCATTTTGAGTTTTGAGTTCATTTTGAGTTTGAGTACATTTTGAGTTTTGAGTCCATTTTGAGTTTGAATACACTTTGAGTTTGAGTACATTTTGAGTTTTGAGTACATTTTGAGTTTTGAGTCCAAATTGAGTTTGAGTACATTGTGAGTTTGAGTACATTTTGAGTTCTGATTACATTTTGAGTTTGAGTACATTTTGAGTTCTGAGTACATTTTGAGTTTTGAGTCCGAGTGAGTTCTGAGTTTTGAGCTCAATGTGAGTTTGAGTTTGAGTGAGCGCAGATGTGCTGCTCAGCATTGAGTCTGAGTTTGAGTGAGCGCAGATGTGCTGCTCAGCATTGAGTCTGAGTTTGAGTGAGTGGTGATTCGAAAAAAAAAATTGTGAGTGATTTTGAGTGAGCCGCGCCAACTTTGCCGAGGTATGGTGAATTGTGATGAATTGTGACCTCTCCCTTTGTGCTCCCCCTCCGCCATCCTCACTTCCCCACAGGGCCTCATGGCCTCTCGTCCTTATTAAAGTATTTCACTCACTCGCGAGTGCACGCTTCAAGCAACAAATTCAACCTCTCGCGTTCCACGAGCTGAGGTCGTTGCAACGCAACCGTCTACCGTATACGCCACGGAGCAGGGCGCACCTTTCTTGAAGCGACCCGCTAGCAGGACGTCGCTAGCCAAGCACACCGACAAAATATCCGCCATCCCGCAAATCATGCTCCTTTCGCTACAGATTTCGCTGCACATTTCACTTTCGTGCTTTACCGATTCCTATGACAAAAGAATCAACCACAGTTTTTTGTGTAATACTATTGCTTTCAAAGCGTATTATTTATTTCCTGTCGCAAATATCAAGCAAACGTTGATTTTCAATTGAAAGAATACCGCGAGTTCCAGATGTGCATCGATGCTTTGCCTCAAATATGCCTAACGTTTTCTTTTTGCTCAACAATGTTTCCAAGTATGACATTTCTTTTGGAGATTCAGGGTTTTGGAAGTATTTGCCTATATAAACTTCTCGCTCAAAAATAATGCTATCTTTGGCTGGATGGCTGAATCGAGGCACACACAAACACACAGATAGACAGAGACCAAAGTTTCGGGTTTAAGTGGCCCAAGAAAGGGTATCCCCTTTAGCAATCGAAAGAAACACACAACCACATTCCCCGTGCTGCATTAAAGTTTTTGAACGTTCGAGCTTTGCAATTGACATCGCTGCGGAAGCCTTGACCGGTCTTTGCCCTGACCTCCTTGATCATGGAGCCCGCAGACTTCTGAAATAAGATGCCACCCAACTTTCTTTTCTTCTTTTTGCGACGTCCGCAATTAACGTTTTCCCCCTCCACCCCTAGAAAGCCAACTGTTCTGATAGCAGTTTCGCATTATCTGCAAATCAATTTTGATATCAGACTAATACCGTCGTTAATGAAAGAAGACAAAAAAAATAAGGGGACACGACAAGATCCACTGTGCGTCTTAACCGTATGAGTCCCTTTTTTGTTTTTGGATAAACGTTTTCTCTCTCTCTCTCTCTCTCTCTCTCTCTCTCTCTCTCTCTCTCTCTCTCTCTCTCTCTCTCTCTCTCTCTCTCTCTCTCTCGCGCGCGCGCGCGCGCGCGCGCGCGCCGACGTAGTGTTCTAAAGTCCATTTAGCGATTCCCGCGGGTTGCTAGAAGCCCATTCCTGTTTGGCCCAGGTGCATTTCCTCCCAGTAAGGCTTTCGTGCTAAAATTAGAAATCCCCTGCGGTGTTACCCCACGCTTCTTATTGAAATGACTACCGCAGTAGAAGTTACCGCTTGGTTGGCACACGTGTAAGGCATGTATAAATCGAAAATAAAAACGTCTTCCCACTGAAACATACAATCTGCTTATTCGGAAACAAACATTGCCGATGCAGTATTATGCGACCTGATGACGTCCTAACTGTTCGTCAAGGGGACTTTGCCATACTTTCGATAAACGCTTTCACTCTTTGCTTCACGTCTGGAAGCACTGCGAAGGCTACTGTTATCTCCAGCACGGAGCGGCACTGCGTGATTGCTCTTCGCGTCAGATCCGCCTTCCGTTTCTGCTTTACTTTCGTGGTTTTATTTTTAAAGTTGCTATCGAAAAGCGTTCATTGCTGCAACTGAAGAAAACCGGCCAACAGCCGCTGCATGGCCTTAGTGACGTAATTCGGGCGGTCGAAGAACGTCAAGACCGGGCAAAAGAGACAAATCTTTTCAGCGAGTTTCCAAGTTACTTGATGGGCGAACAGCAGTAATTTTTCACTGAGGTACTTTGCGAACCCCTAATCTAAGTACTGGGTTGTTGGGTGACTATGTTTTGCAGGCATTTATGATATCAAAAAAGTTAGAAAAAGTGTTGCGGGGTCCCTTGGACGCAGTATTTATACACGAACTTTTCGGAAATAGTTTATCCCATCTATTGCCTCTACTTAATCTATATGCGGCTTCTATCGATAGAAGCAATTAACTGTGGTTGCTAGTGAGCGATTCGTTTGCTTGCTCGTCTTGTTCTGTTCTTTTCAAACACCTTTATCAACGCGAAGAGGGACGCCATTTACGGCCCGAAGTTCGCGCGTGCGCGTTTTTGCTTAACCATTTCGTTTCCAGAAAGGGTCCATTTGAAAAAGCGGAAATGAAGGACGCGCGTTGGGTAATCTCTCCCGATGGGATATATATGGAAAGTGTCTGTGGCTTCTCGCGCCAAGAAAGGAGAGAAACGGCGCAGGATTACGTAATCTGATGGCAACGAAACGGCCGATGGGGGTGCGTGCAGCACAGGGATCCGAGTATATAAATAAGCTTCCCTCAGTCGGCGGCCTAAATCTTTTTTTTTTTTCTCGTCTAAGTTGGAGGGAAAGGGCCTCGTGCGCCGGGTCCTATAGTTTCCCGTGGCTGTTCCTGTAGCCATTTGCGTGCGCGGAGGCCATTAATTTTTTACACTCGTTGAAAACAAGTTGTTTACATCAGATCGGAATGCGGAGGCCGTCTGGACCAGTGAAGAAGGATTTCCGTTTCCGCACCGAGAAGAAAAAAAAATTATTGTTTCTCTTGCAAAGCGCGGAAAACACCATCGATGTCATAACTACTATAACGCACAACGGCAACTTCGAAGCCACAGGAGTGGGAGAAAGAGAAGGAAGATATGTGGACAACTAAAGTAAGAATTATAAACCCCCTTCTGACCAGGAAATGAATGTTCTGCCACACTTCAAAAAATTTTCATCGAAAAACACATCTTCTGTCATTGTAAAATTTTCTTTTCTGTTTTTTTTTTGTTTTTCTGTTGTTTGCGGGCATTTTCTGTTTTTCCCTACAGAAAATTGATTTCAACTTCCTCTTCTTAGCTTTCAAATTTCTGCATTTTTACAAAATTATTGTTGGTTTAAACACTGTCTTATTTCCTGTGCAGGAAATTTAACTCAACTCTCTGTTTCTGGCGTCCTGCTTTTTTTTACAAAATGGTTCAGGTATTTAGGATTCTGTTGTCCTCCACAGAACACCTCTGAACATTGTGTATTTGTTGTCCGCTGTTTTTATAGCGTGTATTTTGCAACAGATCATAGATGAGAAAGTATCAGGTTATGATGATGAAAGTTTATTAAATGAACATGAAAATGTTCGCTTCGCGTATTAAAGGAGCCATGAAGAGAAAACAAAAGTTTGTTTTATTCGAAAGATTAGGTGTTTCATAGTACCCTAAGCGCTTTCCTGGAAGCAAATGATGCTTTATTCACTGAGAAATAAGGCAATTTAAGCCAAAATTTTAAATCTCCCGCTAAATTGCACATTTCGTGACGTGAACAATGGCGTCATACGAGCCGGTCCATGAAACACATACTTAGTATGTCGACTCCATATAGCACCCACACGCGGGAATCAAACAGAAACCGGAACTCGTGCCGAAACCGAGACGGCGGCCATTTTAAAAATACTAGTAAAACCTAGTGCACCCGCAGCCCTAGTCATGGAATCGCCTGATTCGGAGAACAAAACTCTCGCCGAGAAGCTCGGGCTTGCATTTAACAACCTCACACCACTTGAACGCTCAATGCCTCTAAATGCACGAGCGGCAGGAGTTGTGGGATACGCGGATGGACCGGAAAGCGACCATTCCGCGGTAGCCACAACAGACGAACACCCAGCCGTCGGCACCGCTGCCTCGTCAGCGCCGTCGCGACGGACGAATACAGACTGGTACGTATGTGCCGTATTTTTATTACGGTTAATAATTGTTCAATTTCAGTAGCAGTATCGCTTATGCCGGTCGGCCGGTGTCTTGTATGGAAAGCCGTTCGCGCGAGCTCTCTGCTCCGACCAGAACGATACGAGCGTCAATGCGCGGTGTGTACGGCATTTTTTTCCCGCAAGGTCAGAGCGCTTTGACGGCTATTTGACGAAGTCGGCGACGAGCGCCAGCATGTCCCCGGAGTGAGCTAACGTAACGGTCCCTGCCGTAATCACTTCCTCGGAAATGAAGCGAGCACACTCGTACTTCCTTTAGCTCTCTTTCTCCTCCGTTTGCCAAGTTCACAAAACGTAGCCACTTGCTTCGCCGAGGTTCGTCGTTGGGAAGCACATGAAAGGGGAGATCTCCTCACCGGCGGGGATGTCACACTCCTTCGACGGTTTGCCCGTGCTACATGGGCATTTCAGAACGCAGCAACCAAATTTCATTGTAAACTACTCCAACAAACTGAAGTTTTCAGTGGTTGTAAACTGGAAACGAGCTCCTAACAACAGCAGCAAGCCAACACCATTCCAAAACTGCGACGAGTGTCACTATCTCGTCGCTGCTTGCTGTTCCTTACTCCCGTCGTGTCTATTTTTACCTTTGCTGGTTGGCGATATGACGGCCAACCTCCTGTGAAGGGATTACGATACCAAGCAAGGTCGCGGCTGTGCGTGCTGGGACGGTGCATTGGCCCCGAAGAGCCTCGAACCCGAAAATTCGTCTGCGCGACGGTGGCGACGGCGAGATGTCGAGTTCGGCTGGCGGTAGTTTCGTACGCATTGGCGTACACGCTTGAGTGTTTATTCGGAACTTCAACCGTTTACTCCACCGTTCTTAGTGTCATAAAAGGAATGTGCATTATGTTTAACGGGCATATAGCTCACTATGCAAACTGGTAAACCCTGCCTAACTTGCGTTTGCTTTTGCCGGCCTCCGCCAATCGCAGAGCATTCTCGTGTGACATCATAGGCTCTGTTGCGGGAAATGAGCTGGTGGGTCGCATGGTCATTCCCTTCTTTCCTAATTATGTAGCTTATTTGAGCGAAGCTTGTGTTAAAAGTGGTGTCAGTATGGTTCTAACGAGGCAATCTTTCGAATGAACCAAACTTGTGTTTTCTCTTCATGGCTCCTTTAAGTATAATACGGAACGATGCGGTCGCGTCGTCTACTCGGAGGCCCGCCGCAGCAAGATGTCGCATGCTCAAATTTTTTTCCCTACCCAAATTATAAAACTTACTCTTTCACATTTGTGGTAGAATTGTTTTGTTTACTTAACAGGTATAAGGTAGGAACGCCTATCCCCGCCAAAATAAGTCGAAGCAATAGTATTCAGCTGGTCGTAAGTTGGTCGTAATGTTTGGTTACCGCCAAACACTACGTGGTGTTTGATATCCTTCTTGGCTCATTTCAGTCGCTTTCCGCAGCAGCAGGCGCCAGCTCTCTACCATCTGCTGCATCCCTTCCCCGCACCCTATTGATGCCATGGGAACGGATGGCGACACTTCAGGTCATGACATCACCTATGATGACCATTCTAATTGCGCAATCCCTTCAAATAAAATGTCGTCCCCTCTGCATTAATGATTTCCATCACCCTTCAATGTTTCATGAGATGTACCTAATTAACATCATTGAATCCATTCAAGATCGCGCCGCGAAATTCCTTTATAAAAACACGACGAACGGGCTAGTATCAGTCAAATAAAATCGTCCTTCAGTCTCCCTGCTCTGTCAGCTCGACGCGAAATTGCACGTCTTTGTTTGTTAACAGTGAAGCTACTTAACAAATCGTTAGAGTTTTGTGTCCGTAGTTACAAATACCAAGAAAATACCGAGTGCTTGTGTGTGCGTGCCTCGCGGCCACCGCCAAGCGTCCGCGGCGCATGTTTGTCAAGCCAAGCATACCCCCTTAAGGAGATTGGCCAGATTGGTAAGAAAAACTCCAGCGTTCGCCGTAATCGTGGCAACACTTGCTCCGAACGACAAAGACCCCAGCGTTCGCCGTAATCGTGGCAATCTTTGCTCTGAGCGAGAAAGACACGTTATATCGTACGCCTGTCCAAGGTAATCTCTAATGATTATCCCAGCCAAAAACAAGGAAGGAAGCTCACACTTATAGCAACAATGATGGAGTAAAGATCGTTGCAGCAGTGAAGAATAAGCTAAGCAAAACGGCTATAATCGTGAGCTTAACCGGTTGTGATGGTCGTGAAGGTGCGTACGGCTTGGCTACCTTCAAGCATTACGCGTGAGTATTGCTGTTAGAATTCGTGTATTTTTTCCACAAAATAGGGTACAACTTTCCTCACCTACATTGCTCACTTTTAATTCCACCTGTCCAAACGTGTCGTCATTGATTTAATTCTTTGAGTATTCAGCTTTTGCTTAGATTTACTACGGCTCTCAACAAATCACTCTGGCCTATGGCCATTGAAAAGTGCAACGTATTAACGGATGCTATTGTCATTGAATGGGTTCCCTTCAAGTTTAGAGATTTATTGCTAGCCACCTTTGAGTGTTAGTGGATGTTTTTCTTTTTCCGCTTTTTGTTCGCTGCCGCCTGCATGTTTTAGATATCGAATTGACTGTTAACCATTTCGTTTTAGATGTTCTGTGCTCTGTTTTGGTTGTTTGCTGTTAACTTTATGTCTTAGTAACTCATATACTGGTACCATTATTGCATTTTCATTGCCATTTGTACTTTGACTGTCACCCCCCTAATGCAATACCCCGTGAAGGGACTTCAAGGGCAAATAAATTATGATTATGATGATGTTTCTGATGCTGCTGCTGCTGCGACTGATGATGATGACGATGATGATGAAGAAGAACTATATGATTCAGAATTTTTTATCTTGTCCTCTTCGGGAGAAAACGATATCACAACGTTGTCACCCAATTTGGCCATCATGAAGATGGTTTTTGATTTTATGAAACGCTGCTTCGGTTCTTCATTTTCCATGTTTGATTATGCCCGGATTATCCATAAAGAGGTTACTCTCTGTGGATAATCCCGGCAAGCAGCTACTTCTTAGGTTCCATTAGTTCGAGGAAAGAGAGCGGTGGCCGGTAGAGTATGAGCTAGCCATATAATGTTACGTCGAGGCATCAGACCGCGTAAGTCGGTGCAGCTGCTCGGGCCATACACTTAAGCGCAGGAGGCCTGTTCTGAAAGGTAATGAGCTGACACAGACAAAACAAAAACTTATACCATCTTAAAACTTATATCGCTATTATACCATCACCCGATCTGCCCGAAATAATCAAGTCTCTTTCATGCGCTGCTGTTCTCTGGCTTAGCCGATTGTCATTCAGCGACTGGGGGTCTCTGAATCAGCAAGCGGAAAGCCTTCAGCGAGTAATAACTCGAAGTGATGGACAGGTGTTTATCGAACAGACTTTAGGGGAAATCACCAAGGTGTAGTAAGTTTCTGCGAAGGGAAGTTTAACGTCCACCTCAATGCATCCTGGACCAGGACAAATTTTTCTTCAACAGCGCAGTTTCTGATAAAGCAGTACAACTTTCCTTTGTAGCCGTACGGCTCGATTAAGGTGGATGTCAAACTTTCCTTCCCAGCGAGTAATACTTAGTTAAAACTGATTACTTTCCTGTACGTCTTTCACCCGGCATATTTATAGCCAGGAGCTAATCATACTGCCAACTGTGAATCGATGCCGGCTTAACGTTCATTCAAATTTCCCGCGTAGCACGAGTGATAATCTCGCTCCCGTAGATGCACTCGCTCATAGCCATCAACTTGCTCGCAAGCCTCTCGATTCGGTCCTTTCCCAGCGTTCTACCGATGTTGCAGTAAGACACAGCGTCCTTCCCGCACACCGTACCAGTCGCGGAGACCGTCACAGCCGCGCTAATTCCGCCGTCCCAACTTGTTTGGAAATCAGCTCTTCGAACCGCACAAGTAGCCAGGAACGTTGGTAGCCTTGGCGACAAACTCGCCTGAATCCGCGCCATACGAGAAGGCTGACTGTAAGAAAGATATATTCGTCCAAAGACTTCGCCCCGCGCTCCGCACTCCAGGCGGAGCTGCTTATATGGCGGCGGCGGTGACCCCGTTTCCACCGAGAACCCTTCCTCTCGTCGAACCGCAATCCTTTCGGCGCTTACGGGGCATTAGCGGGGAAGCGGAGTATCGCGCGCCGATATCGACGATTGCGCTCTTACTCGTCGTTTCCCAGATGAGCGTGCAGCCTGCGTTGGGCCTATCCTCCCCGCGGAACGCTATGCCGCGCGTAGTGGGCTTTTACGACTGTTCTCCGCTTTCAGGCTTCCAGGGCCCCCTGGCATCCGCACGATCATGCTAGGAAACCTCGATTCCGTAAGCGCTTTCAATGCCAGTGGAGGTGGAAAAGGGCTCAGTCGTAAAAGTCGTCTCTGCGTGCGTGTTTTGAATGCGCGTATGAATTACTGGGGTGTTTTTGACGTTGCTGTGGTTTTGAGCGTGTAACAAGGAAGCTCGTTCTTTCAGTTTTGTTAAAGGGCAGAAGGTTATTGTATCCCTCGGGTTTGGTGGTTTACTTTCGGCGAGGAACACGAGTTCGTATGTTCAGTTCGCCGTCAGAACTGTTTGGGATCGGGATTTGGTGCTGCAGGAATAAACGATCGGTGAACTACAAGTATATTTTAGGGGAGTTGACGGAATTCCTTCTCTCTATTGCCATGCGCAAAATAGACACAGGCGTGAAAGATTCCTCAACGCACGTAATTCTGCTTACGTGCTTCCAAGCCGAAAGCCTGCAATCTTAAAAAAGGTCGTGGCACTTATTAACAGAACTAACCAGTTATTTTAAAGACGATGATGGTGTCTGGATTTTTATGGCGCAAGGCCGACTGAGGGCAAAGAGCGCCAAAGGATGATTAGTCCATTTGAGTGACATGAAAGTAAAAGTAAAGCATTTCAGTAAACATAAACGAGGGAAAACGCAAAGTAATGAAGATGACTGGTGTAAAGGGCCAGGTTGTCACGATGCATGATAAGAAATGAGATGTAAACACTTGACATCAGTGGGAAACGTAATAAACACGCTTGATGGAAAACATGAGTTCGTCTCCTAAAAAGTATGATGGGTGAAGCGGGAAGTGTCTGTGTAGTTGTGGGAAGTGTTTGCGTGAACTATGGTGTCTGAGTCTCGTGCCACGGACGTTATTGTAAAGGACCTTCGCTGCGGTGTACTAGTTGTTTTGTGAACTTGTGTGATTTTCACTTCCTTTCCTCTGCGGCACATTGCGTAAATGCTGTGCTCTGTCGACCCGTGTGGTAGCTAGCTACAGCGGGTCCTAGCTGTAACTTGTGTTTAATAAATTCTCGTTATGTGTTTGCGTCGTGTTGTGTCAAGTGCCTTGCATTGAATAAGAATGTGAATTACGGAAAGGCCCTCTCCACACCCGCTCCACCTGGGTTTTGGCTATCCAGTGAGCAGGTGAGAGTGTGTTACATGTGTTTGGCCTATCCGTAACCTTGCTAAGGTCACTTCGGTATCTGTTGTATGGGTCAGTTGTGTATCGTACCAAGTATGGCTTTATTACATGCAGTTTGTGGTCTGTCTGTTCAGTCCACTGTGTTTGCCATGTTTTGCGCAAGTGCTCTCTTATGTGTGGTTTTAGGTATGTATAGGGTACCGTTGTTATGTCTACAGTCTTCCTGAGTGCAGCAGCGGCGGCTCTCTCGTCTGCCAGCTCGTTGCCAGCGATCCCAGCGTGTCCTGGGACCCAGCACAAGACCAGTCCATGATTTTGTACATAGACAGACATAATGGTGTTAAAAACGAGGTTAACTATGGGGTTTTGGGCGGGGGGGGGGTGCTTGTGGGATGATAGTGAAAATACTGCTGTGTACACTCGTGGTTCTGGAGGCAATAAAGTTCGGACTATGAGTATCACAAGACACAATAGTGAAGATTTTAGAAGCATCACTGTAAAATTCTGCCCATGGATATTTAAACTGCAGAGGCAGAAAGCCTTGGAGTATTGCAGCTCGTGGTACCCAATTTTTGTCGTTGTCAAGATAAATAAAGGAAAAGTCACAAGACACAGAACGAACTTGCCAAGGGGGTAAAAGAACCGAAGAAGATGATCTGTACACATCTAAAAACGCAACGCTGAAATCTGAAGCTTGCTCTCTCGCTCTAAGCGAGAAGGGCAGAGGAACGGACGGGAGATTTACAAACACTGGAGATGTGGATGTATAATTAAAAACAGGATTAAAAGAACAGTTATTCAGCGATGCAATTTTTAATTCAGCAAGATTTATTCGCGGTGTAGTTCGTCTGATACTTGAAAAGCCAAGAGGATTGCGCGGAACGACGACAAAAAGAGGAGACAACAGGACGATTTCGCTCGTACTGTTGTCTCCTCTTTGTGTCGTCGTTCCTCGAAATCCTCATGGCTTTCCCAGAAATATTAAAAGCATAAAAAATGTCCATGTACGTCCGTTGGTTCTTAAGGCTCCACCTGTTACATTCCACATGCAGACTCTGGAGCTGGCTAGTGCGGAAAGCACCCGATGAAAACGAAGCCCCAAGTGTAGCACTGGGCCAAACATTCGCAACGCTGTTTTAGTCGCTGACCCATACACCACACTGCCATAGTGCAAACGAGACTCAACCAAAGCAGTATACAGGCGCAGCAGTTCTTTGTCAGCCCCATGCGATTAATGTGAGAGGACCTTAAGGATATGCATTGTTTAGAGACATTTATGCTTGAGTTGCTTTATTTGAGGAATGAACGTGAGTTTCTGGTCAAACACAACACCTAAAAACTTTTGCTCTTTGTTCACAGGAAGAGACACGCCATTAAGAGTAATGCCTGGGTCCGGATGCACCGCACGCTTTTTGGAGAACACAACACAAGAGTTTTTTGCAGGATTCAATTTAAAACCATTCTTGCCCGCCAATCCAGCAAGTTTCTTGACCCCCAGCTGGACCTGACGTTCGCAGGTTGACATGTTACATGGTTTAAAAGAACTCTGCACGTCATCTACATACATGGAATAAGAAATTGTAGGTTGCAATGCCTTCCCAAGAGAGTTCATCTTAACAATGAAAAGAGTGCAGCTCAACACTCCACCCTGGAGCACGCCGTTTTCTTAAACATGAACCCATGAGAGCTCACTACCAACTGTAACGCGAAAGGTTCGCTCCGACAGGTAACCAGCAAGGGTGATTAACATGTTACCCGAGACACCGAATGACTTGAGGTCACTAAGAATTCCGTAACGCCAAGCGGTTTCGTAGGCCTTCTCGATGTCGAAAAACACCGCAAGACAGAAAATTTTGCGCACGATGGCATCCTTGATATACCATTCAAGTGCCGCGAGTTGGTCGTTCGTGGATCGCCCCGCCCTGAAGCCAGCTTGGCAGCTCTCGAGAAGACCATTGTACTCAAGAAAGTACACGAGCCTCCGGTTTATCGTATCTCGAGAAGCTTACACAGGCCGCTGGTCAGGGCAATAGGACGATAGCTGGCGGGGGAGGAAAGGTCCTTCCCCTCTTTCAAGAATGCTACAACTATGGCCTCCCTCCAAGACCTTGCAATGTGTCCCAAAGGCCATATTTTATTGTATAAATGTAGGACTGTTTCAAATGTATCTGCGTGTAAGTGCTGTATCATGGTGTATTATGTTATATTGTCTGCGCTTCGAGCTGAAGGTTCACAAGCACTGAGAGCCATCTTCAGCTGAAAACGGGGAGTTGTAAGAAGCGGTCGATTTGTTTTTGTCACGTAGTGGCTTCTTTTCACAAGACGTTTTGTGTTTGATGAACGTCTTTGTGTACTGTGCAGAGCTGGACACGCGTTGGAAGTGCCGCCCAAGTATGTTGGCCTGATCTTCCACTGTGTCTCTAGTTGTACTCAAGAGGGGAAGGCTGTGTGTATATTGTCGTTTCAGTTTCGTAGTCGGGTCTATAGTTTGCGTGTGTCTGTGTATGAATTTGTTGATGTTATGCACGAGCGCCAACTTTGTTGTTTTGCCCCACGGTGCACACGCTTCTCAAAAGCATTTGCCCTTTTGAAGGAGATTAAGTTATCTGACGTTGGGTACCGGCGAAGGACACCGCACGCCTTGTTCTGGGCCTCTCGTGCTCGCCTGCAGTCTTCATTCACTAGGGCCTTCTTGGGTTGCACGGGGCACCGGAGGCCTGTGGAATGGACTTGTCGGTGGCGTCGAGGATGTGCGCCGTGAGCAGTTGGGGCACATCTTCTACGTCTAAATGTTTTATTGATGTGTAGTGTAGTTTAGTTGTTTCGGTGAATGTACTTCAGTTCGCTCTTCCCTCAAAGAACCCTTTATGAGAACAGAAAGTGTTTGTGCCTTTGCCTACGTATGCCAATTTGGTATGCAGGTGGGCACTACTACATAAATGTTTTCCACATGCCACTCAAGAAATGGTAAAACAACTCCAGAGCCAATAGCCAAGTCAAGATGAGAATAACTGGTTTGTCCTATGGTATAATATGTAGCTTTGTTTTTGTTAAAAAAGGAATACTCCCGATGATGTTAGGAATTTTTCAATTGGGCTACCGCGAGCATCTTTGCAGGTAGAGCAGAGGGAATTATGTGCATTGAATTGCCTAAGACTATGTACGGTTGAGGTAGTTCGTCGATCAGGGCGTCAAAATCAGTGTTCAATAGTTGGTAATCAGGAGGGATGTACAGGCAGAATACCGTTATTAACCTATTATAAGTTATAGTTTGAATCGCGACAGCTTCCAGCATGGTGGTTAGGTGGATGGTGTGACACGCGAGGATTTTCGGGCCACTATGGCCACACCACCTAAAGTATAAGTGCAACTGTGCCTGTCGTTTCGAAATATTATGAAGCTATTCTAGAAGTTAGTATGTTTACTATTTAGGTGTGTTTTCTGACGACACATGGGACTTGGCTGATGTGAATGAAGTATCTCGTACACATCATCCAGATTGTTGATAAGGCCTCTACAGTTCGATGGAATGATTTTTTCTGTTCCCATCATTTACATTTAAGAATGACTGGAGTGTGTGTGTGTGTTCATGTGTTGTCTTTAGGGGCTGTTATTCTGAAATTAGGCTTTTTGCGTTATTCTCTTGGCTTGGACGTCGGAGGCCACTCCTTGCGCCGCGTTGCATGCAGGAATGGCCCGACATCCATCTCCTCGTCAGACGTCCGGCGGTGCACGACGGACCCTGCACCCTGGATTTGGCACCCTTTCGTGCGCCCTTCATTTGAGCCGCCACCGCCTAGGGCGTCAGGGACGCCACAGGTGGTACTGGCGGTGCGGCGGCGGTGGGAGCCGATGCGGGGCCCCCAGTGTCCATCCCCTCCGCACCCTCCAAAGCACTGGAGGACGGGGAGGCAGGGACGGGAGCGGCATCGGTTCCGACGGAGATGGCTGGCACCACAACCGCTGCTGCCTCGGCAAGCAGAGTGGTGACAGGATTGGGCTGACAGAGGTGGGGGGGGGGGTCAAAGTCCGACTCACGGTACTGAGTCCCAGCCGATACCAGACGCCGCTCCGCCCCCCGGCAGGCTGCGTCGGCGTACCTCCCCAGGGGAAGAGGCGCACCTCTTTCGCGCCTCTGGGAACGAGATGTTTTCTGTCACTGTTATGTTGATCACTTTCTTTTCAAGTTGAAATTTCCCGCATTTTCTGGAGCAAGCCGTGTGTGGGCCTCTGCAGTTAGCACAAGTGAGGGCAGCAGAATTGCAATTGTCGGTGGGGTGGTCCTGTGCGACACATTTGGCACAGGTTGCTTTGCGGCGGCAGGAGTTTGTACCATGCCCGAACCGCTGGCAGTTAAAGCAGCGCCACGGGTTCTGGATGTAAGGACGGATGGGGCAACGGATATACCCTGCATTGATATGTTGTGGAAGGGCCGAGCGGGCAAAGGTCAGGATGATTTGCTGCGTGAGGATTTCCTTATAGTCTCTGCGGATATTGATGTGGATCACGGCCGTGACGCCCTGATCTTTGAAGCCCTCAAGGAGGTCTGTATGTGTTTCGTTCAGAAAATATGGCTCAGAGATCACACCCTGGGAGCTGTTGAGGCTCCGATGGGGTATAACCCTGATGTCCAGATCACCCATTCGAGTTTGGGCTAGAAGCTTTGTATCCTGCTGCTTCTTGTTTACCTCGACAAGTACCTCACGAGTCCTTTGTGTTTCAGCCTTCTAAGACGTCCCAATTTTGCCTTCGAGATATTCAGCAATCAAGAAAACTGATGCATTGAAACAGAATGGGCTGTATCACGAGATTCCATAACAAGAAATCGAGAGTAATTTTTCGGTTCAGGAAAACTTAAGGCTGGCAATTGAGGAAAAGATAGTTCGGAGCAGCCCCTTTTCAGTGACCGATCACGTTTAAATTGGTGTTTAGAAAATGCCATATTATATGGTAGAAAGCAAGGAAGCAGGTACTTTCTTCGTCAGCCTTACCCTGATAACTGAAGAGGTCCTGGAGCTCCCTGCCTGATAAACAGACAGGGAGCCCAGACGGGGAGCCCGGAACCTGGGCTCCGACGGCCACCGTTTGTGGTTTCTTGCCCTTCATCTTTAAACACAGTCACAAAACTAGACAAACTAGTCACGTGTGCATCCATTGCGTCACCCTCCACCGAAGAGGCCGAAGAAACAGCGATAACTATTGCCCTAACCCAACCTGCCACAAAAAAGATAATCACGGACTCCCACAAGGCATACAGAAACTTCAGGAAAGGATAGGTGTCTCTAGCGGCGCTGAGAAACCTAAAAAAGCGCCTCCAAACCGTAAGACAGAGCTAGTATGGCTACCGGCACACTCAGCGGTGGAGGGGAATGAATTTGCCCTCCAACAGGCCCGAGAAATCAACCTCCGGGCTGAAGGGCCAGAGCAACAACCCATCACGAGTTACAAAGATATCATAAATCATTACAGGGACGGCAGAAAACGCTTCCCCGAACCACACCACTCCTTTAGCAGAACCCAGCAATCCATTTATAGACTGATCCAAGCCAGATCCTTTCCGCATTCATACCTCCAGAACAAAATGTATCCAAAGAGACAGGAAAAGGAATCTAACTTTTGCGAACAACCTGGCACACTCCGACATGTCATAGGAGAGTGCGATTTCTCGAAAACTTCCCCCCGCCCCTCCCCATACCCAATAATGCCCTTACCGAGTGATGGGAGATCTTGCTGTCGAGCCCCGCCTTTTAAGACCAGCAAACACTGATCACCAGGGGCCAGGAGGTCCTGGAAGCATATGGTACCCTAGAAGAGGGAACCACCCCATCTAGCGCTTAAGCGCTACTATTAAATGCTGAATAAAGTTGTTCCTCCTCCTCCTCACCACGGTAGGTTCAGCTTATGTTGGGGGGGCTCGGTGTTTGCGCTTTCGTCAATACCGTCACCAAGACTGCTTAAGCTGCCCTGTGCGGGAAACCATTTTTTTAGTAAAAACTAGGTACTTATGTTTTAATAACTGGCCGTGCATAACCTAGTAAAAAACTGCGCGTAACAACGTCGATGGGCTGAGCGCGCAGCACGACATAGGCACATTCAACATGCACACATAACACTTAGACGACGAACATAATTAAGGGATAAAATCAGCTGGATGCACGCGGAGAACGAGTATAACTTAGTTACCTTAGAAGTGCATCTGCTCTTCGTGCTTTTATACTACGCAGAGGAAAGTCATCTGATAGAGTCGGTGGGCTCGTCGCAAAACACAAATATTTTAGCGATAATTTTAGGATTATGCATTTTAATGTGAGCATACACAAGTCAGCATGTGGACTGGCAAAAGCTTTTTAATTGTGATTTCGAGCGGGAAAAGTGCTGCAGTTATTTTGTTCAATAATTCATAGGATTTCGTTACTATCAGTGAATGTTAGTGCTAAACAAGCAGCAGTTACTACGGGCTCGTTCTGGAGTAGTGAAGATAGCATTTAGGTTGAATACTTAGTTGCAGATCCTACGTACCCTTCTGAGGGGTAGTAAAGTTCGTAAGAAGCTAGTAAATATAGCCGTTACTACCTTTTTACGAGCTTCTTTGTTGAGAGTGTATAATTAACTTTGTTATGGGTACATCGTAGAGAGCGAGAGAAAAAAAGTTACGCCCATCTTCCCGTGAGGGAACCCTGATGTGATGCGACGCATCGGGGTGTTCAATTGGTCGTAACGTTGCCTTGAGCGTTTGCGCTGACGCTGGTATTGGATTGTGTCAGCCCACTCGCTGAAGGTACCGTCGCTTCTATCACGTCTTCATCGGAAGAATCAAGGCAAGCACGGAGTCGTCAAGCAAAGTCACGCGGAGTCGAACGAGAGCGAGCGCTCACTGAACCGTCGCAGCGCCCTACCCGCTTTATATTTACAGCGCCTGAAGGAGAGGAGACAGCGAAGAAGAGTCGCGCATGCGCGAACTTGCGCACACCGCTCGCGCCGGAGCAGTTGTTAACGCAGTGAAGCGCGCCCAAACAAGCGCGCCAGCTGTGGTATGCTAATGAGCCGGAGTGAGAGTGTTGCACACAGCTGTGGGAGAGAAGAACGAAGAAGGGCTGCGGACGGACGGCGCGACGACGCAGGAGGGACATCCCTCAGCGCAAGAGATGCTTCGCATCTAAAAAACCTATTGCCCTAAGGGTTAATTCAGGGAGCGGCAGTGGCCGGGAGAGGAAGGTCCCCGGTGACTTTGCCCTTCCAAGCGATCAGCGTAGGCTGCTTCACTGTGGTTGCTTGGTCTTTTGGCACCGGCTTCTTTTCTTCTGCTGACGTGGCATCCCCTTCAGGGGCCACGCGACAAGCACGGCTCTACAATTTGAAGTGCGAACACTTTAGGGACTCGCCTTGTCGTCGTAGCACGCTCGCTGACCCCAAGTAGAGCTACACGGCGTTCCGTCGTAGCGGCTACAGTCGTCGCGGCATAACCCAGAGGATCAGAAAGCCAAGCGATTTCTATAACCGTAAGCGTTAAAAAATCACTAACCGCTGGCGTTTGTCATACATCTCCCCGTTGTTTAGCGCAGTTAAAAGTGCACGTACACCTGAGGCAAAATAGACGTAATTTACCAGCAGCGCCCGCGTTCTTTAGTTAGGAACGCTCATTGGGCTGGTTTTTAAGATAAAAAATGGCAGTGCAACGCCGGCGCGTTCGGGAGGATATACAAGCACAAAGAGGACAGAACTCCTGCTGGCGCAGTTTCAGGCATGGGGCGCGCGAGCACTGCGAAGGCGGGAAATTTGAATTGCATTGGGTGGTAGCAGTGAGAGGATAACGGCGCTACAGCCCCTTATGGCGAATCACTGCTCTGCACTTCCGACAGCTTTCATATTGAATGGAACGGCCTTAAATATTTGCATTTCTTATTGCAGTTTTCTGCATTTTGTGAAGCTCGCACAATAGCTCCTCAAAGCTCCCGATTGCTGGCGAATTCTGAATGGGTATGTCATATAAGAACGGGAAAAATGACAATGACAGCAACTTTTATTCTACCGCTGGCGACGGGCGGCGATTGAGCATACGGCTGCCACGTGCTGCTAAGGTGGCGAACCAGGCACATGCTCTATCGGAACACACGTGTGTGTTTTTTTTTTTACGATTTGCAGTGGCGGCAATTTTCTTGGAAGGACAACAACCACGGCTCTTCCCAGAATGGGGCACTTAAGTCTTCCACCCTAATACTGACAAAGATGTACGCCCGGCCGCACCTTTTCTGAAAGGGAGAAAATGTACGCCCTGAGGTACACTTGGAACAAACTGACATCAGGTTCCTGTCAGATTGAAAATACGTTATTTCTGTATGCAGCACCCAAATGTACCGTGTCCAACGTGAGCGTCAGCATGGGCTTGTATGTGTAACGCTTTAGCTCCCTCCACATCCTCCTTCAATATACGTTCCGACAATTGTAGTGCAAGCAATAACGGGACGCTACGGCATTTGCTTGCAGTGTAGTTCCTTTCACGTAGTCCTTCCGAAGAGAAATGAAAGGCTGCAGGCAGTGTGCCAGGGCAACTTAGACATATTTAATCCCATTAATGACATTAATGGCATCGGACAGAATTAAATAAGTAACATGTCTAACGTTCTGAGAAATACTTTCCTCTAGCATTCTGTAGCATTCCTATAGCATGCTATCCATATTATCTGTCATGCTTGAAAGTATTTTTAAGCGTGAATATTGAAAAGAAAAGGCCTCTGCGTGTTACTCTAAATCGTGAAACATATCGAAAGTCTTCATCTTGAGTCAGATTGCTGCAGGGGATGCCTTGACTTCTCCAGATTTGAGGGCACATACAGGGCAAAAGATTGGCTTGCGAGTCGTATCTGTTGCTGGCGTAACATTGTTTCGTATGGAATGAAGTTAATCCGGACAGCCCTAGTAGAGGCTGCCTCCTGAAGTAGCGAGGTGTATCACCGTCTTGAAAAAGCTTACCAGAAGGAGCAAGTAAAGACAGGAGTTAACCTCAGTCAGCCAGTATGTGCTGTTCTCTGTATGTACTGTGGATATATAGGAAAAATCGGGGGCATCCTCAAAGTACGTGGCTAGCATTGGGGAAGCATCCGCAAGGGTTACAGGGTGGTCTGTAAAAGTAAAGATTTGTGAAGTAGGCGGGATAAGTACGTGCTTGTGTCCGACGAACTAACGTGCCTTGTGATCTAGTTAGGTCGGGGTGGGGGATATGATACCCTTTTCTATTCCGTTTGAACTTTTTAAGCATTTCCGGACTCTGGTAGACCTTCGCATGGAGATTGCATGGTGTATGCATCCTCAATTCGTGGGCGAGCGAGTCGACGCTTTCAATAACAACTATTCCGAAATAGGCAGTGGTCTACATGGTGTTGTCTGTATGGTTCGTGTGAGCATTTCTTAGAATTGCTGTCGGCTCTCTAACTGTGTTATGTATAATTTGCCGACATGCTTCCTGTGAGTTTCTGAATCTAATCATTGGCACGAAATCTGGGTTTGACACTTGCAAAGAGTTACTGTTAGGGTTCCTCACGGCCCTGGCTTGGCCTGAGCATCCCGGTCAGCTACTGGGAAGACATTTGTTCATGATAAGGATGGCTAGAACTACCGGGTGCATATTCGGTTACGACGCTGAACTTCATGTTATCTTCCAAACTTGCATCTACGTAATATACAGTACACTCGCGATAATTCAAACTGAGGGGCACCCAGCACATTGTTTTAAATTATTAGAAGTTTGAATTATCAAACGTTTTCGCAAATATGACCCCGCGCGACATATTAACTTGTGTTGTAATGAAATACTAACATATATTACAACATCACACACATTAATGAAGTGCTATTCCCACCTTTAAAAAATGACGTATGGATGACTGCTTTGTCGTTGCATGAGAGTTCAAAACAAAATTTTTGATGCCAGCAAGGGTAGCCAGTTCAGTGCGAGAGTTTTGTGCACGGCTCAGAAACTTGCGAATCCCATCAACTTGCTGAAAGGCCTGTGCAGCTGTCATGGGTAGTTCTTTCTCTGTTGGCTGTGGCTCGCCGTCACTGTCACTGCTTCACTCTGCTGGCAACAGTTCCTTCACAATATGCCCCTCCTTCACAATATGCCTTCCTTTAAGTGCAGAGCACTTAAGGAGCCCCGCTTATCGTCGTAGGTCGTCCGCGGTCAAGCTATCTAGCCACTGCAGTCACGTGGCGTCACAGACCCAAACAGAGTTCCGAGGCATCACGCACCCAAACAGAGGCTTCAAACACATACAGTGAAAAAAGAATTTATTACAAACCCCATGTTATGGCGCAGCGACAAGTCGCAACAGCGCTGCCTTAAAAAAGAAAAAAAAACAATCAGTTTCCAGGTACTCCGGGCATTCAACACACTACACAACAAATGTCGGTGGTGGGTAAACAAGCTACTGCAAAATCAATCTTCAGAAAGTTCACAGGTGTTCAAAGAAAGAGTTTAGAAACTAGCTGAAGCTCAATACGATACTATAGATATGCTCAGGATGTTGTTCCTGACTACAATGAAGTGCGTGGACCAGCGTAACAGAAACGCTTCTTCGCCTACAGTTGTCAACTTGTGCTCTAAGTGACTCATAAGGGTCGACCGTACACGCCACAGCAGGGGGAACATCGCCGTAGCGGTCGGGATCGAAGACACGCGGCACAACGACTTCGCCACAATACAAAAGCACTAGCACACATCACGAAGTTCACCAGCAGTCCCTTTGAACGTGTGCTCATTCGAAGATAGAAATAGACCAAACAACCTGCTTAACACAGTACTAAACATCGCCGCTACACGACACTGAAACAAGGCACGTCAAATGGTTCAGTGCGACCACAGTGCGGGCACCGTGCGGACCGCACAACGCCGGATCTCGCCCGACGGTCACACGTTGGGGCAACTTCCCAGCCACGCAACTATCCAAAATACCGAACATAAGCCGGAAGGGCCGCCTAGGTTAGCTGATGCCTAGTCAGCTGATGACCTAGGCTGCGCGTGCCTTGCCTCGTCTTCCTTCTCTTCACTTCATGCCACTGTCGAACATGTCGCTTTGAAAGCCCTTTAAGTTAGGCAAGTGGTATTGGCCCACGTCGGCGTTTCAAGCGGGCCCAGTTGCTGTTCATGCGGGAGGGACTTGCAGCTACTCGACCAGCTGGAACTTGAGGTGGCCACGGCGGCGGCAGCGGCTTTCGTAATAATTTTTTCGTAATCATTTTATATTTTTCCGAATTTTCTACTTTTCAAAATTCGTTCGACCAATCATGCCAATTTCCGCTATTATAATGATTGCAGGAGGAACTTTCGCGAAATTTACATTATTGTTGAACTGCCGTGCGTTTTCACGATTTCCGTATTTTTAAATATTTTTCTGATTTTTAGTTTTTCACCATTCCGTCCTATCAATTATCTCTATTTACGTTATTACAGCAATTACGCTCAGAACTTTCGCGAAATCTGCGGTATTGTGGAAATGCATTGCATTACACGGTTCGCCATTTTTGTTAATTGTGTTATATTTCTCTCTTTTTTTGGTTCTCAAAATTTCGTTCCACAAATTATCTCCATTTACGCTGTTATAACGATTACAGGTGGAACATTCACGAAATTCGCATTATTGCGGAAATGTTATGCCGTATAGTATTGACATTTTCCCTTATTTTTAAATATTTGTGTCATTTTTTAGTTTTAAAAAAAATCTTCCGATCAGTCATTCCTCCTCCTCCTCCTCCTCCGATCAGTTAGCTCCATTTACGTTACTATAAGGATTACATTTGGAACTTTCGCAAAATCTGCATTATTGTGGAAATGTAAGGCGTTACACGGTCCGCACTTTTCCGTAACTATTTTATTTTTTTTGTTATTATTTTTGTTATTCGAAATTTCGTTCGACCAATCATCTTCATTTACGATATTATACCGATGACAGGTGGAGCTTTCGCGAAATCTGAATTATGTGGAAATGCAGGGCTTTACACGTCTCGCCATTTTCCGCAATTGTTTTATATTTGTATTATTTTTTAGTTTTCCTATAGTTTCGTGCGACCAGTTTTCTCTGTTTACGCTATTATAGTGATTACAGGTGGAACGTCCGTGATATCTCCATTTGTGTGGAAATGCAGGGCGTTACATGGTCCTGGCTGGGGGGCTACTCGGTAAAGAATGCTACGCAATAAAAGAGAAAAACTTTATATGCGTCCATAGTAAGATCTATCATTATTCTTCCGCCAGGGGAACTATGACCAGGTGGTCAACGAGGGCCGCCGACGCGACAGTGTTGCTCCGAATTGCTTTGAAGCTAAGGAAGAATTTCGTGCTCACGCCGGCGTTCCAACGCGGCAAGTTCCTTTCTACCGGAAGGGACCTGAAGCTAGCGGGTGAAGTGAAATTTGAGGGGGCAACAGCCGCGGCTGTTCTCGGCGGTGGTGGTGGCGGAGGGTTTCGGGCATGGATGAAGGAATACTCAGAAGCCGCGAGCATCCCAATCCATTGCAAAATGTGTGGAGCCTCCATGGTGTGGAGGAGGTGACGTTATTTTTAATGAGCCCATAGACAGTGTTTCCTGGTTTTTTTACGGGTGCGGAGGCTAAATCTGGCTCAATACCTCGGGCATTTTTTTTCGGTGCTTTGACTGTGGCTGCCTCGCTCCACTGGCAACACAGCGCAGTTGCTACGCCGTCATCGTCGTCTGCAATCTGAGCACTGCCGCTGATTTCGCAGCGTTTCGTCTAGTGCCGTTTCCTTTGTGGTCTAATGTTCCTTCGAAGGCAACCTCTGATGGTTAATAATTCACGTCGCCGGTGAGGATAGTTGCCGTTCTTTTGCGGCGATATCACGTCGATTCCGCGCAGTGGTTACGTCTCATTACCGCCTCTATCGCCGTCTACAGCCCCCTGCACACCCGGCGCTTAGTGCAGACGTACACTCTTCCATGCATTTCCCGCCTGCACCACATGTATACCGCTCTGTACTCCTCACCCCACTGCCCCGCTTGTGGGGTGATCCAACCCGTGTATCCCCTCCTCTGGCAATGCCCCCACAACCCATTCCCCCCATATCGAGAAGGTAATCACTGGTCGAGGGCGTTGGGCAGCCCGGATTCGGCGTTGCAAGAAGCCATCGTAGATCGGCTGGCAAAGCCACCGGGGACCTTCTCCCATCGCTATCACCTCTCCCCCGAATTAGCCATTGCGGCAATAAAAGTTTTCTCTCTCTCTCTCTCTCTCTCTCTCTCTCTCTCTCTGGTCTCCTTTCGCTTTCGCGAAGCTGTTATCAAACCGGAAACAGCAGCGAGGAATGGGTTGTTGTTGTAGTCCTTTATTAGGCGAGGGAAGGCCATGCGACCAAAATAGGGGTAGGGGAAGGAGGGGAAGGGAGGAGTAGCCCAGTTAAAAAGATGGTGCGTCCAAGAAGACGGCACAGGGGTTCCTTTTAGACCGCGGAGGTCAGGCTAAGGTGGAGATCCACCATTAGGGGATTTTCACGACCGGAGTAGGCCCGATTCTTCACTAATCTTGAAAGACCACTCTCTACGCCGAACAGACCAAGGGCTCTGATAAAATTCGGATCTTCAAATGGAGCAGCATCTTCTGAGGCATCGGTGAGACATACACTGCTTCGCAGTAAAAGGATGCGAGTTGTTCCAGGAGAAGGCGCACGAGCACTGCAAGAGCGCGAAATATGAATTGCATTGGACAAACCTCTGTTCAATTCATCAAGAGTGAGTGAGGCAAACTCTCGCAAAAAAAAGAGCGTGAGAAGTGGTAGCAAAGAGTGGATAGCGGCACCACAGCCTCTCTGGCGAATCACTGCTCTTCATTTCCAATATCTTTCACGTTCAGTGCAGCGTCATTGTTTTTTTTATTTATTCTTCCTCAACCCACACGTGGTTGTTGGCGCGGGCGGTTTCGCTTTGACACATGAGACGTTTTTTTTTTTTTTTCGAAATGAGCCAGATCCTGAAACCCAAACTGAGTCAAATAAAACTGCAGTAGCAAGAAAAGCTTGGCAACTTTCCCCTAAAAAAGGGGTGGCAAGAAAATAGTTGAGATAACGCCCGGAATACGCGTATGCAGATCGTAGTTCGTAGCGAAAATGAGCCGCATCTGCATGCTGTTTCACGGATCAAAATGAGCCAATGCCATTTGCCCAATGGCCGTTTGCTTTTGGCTCGGCTTTTCAGACTGTTTCGTGGGTTTTTTCGGAAGTTTCTTTTTTTTTCGCTTTTCGGAGCGGACTTATTAACAATTCAGACGGCAATTAGGAGATAAGCGAAAAATCTGTCCGCAGATGTCAACGATGAAGTTAACGGAAGAAATAAACGAAATGACACTAACGATGCGAAACAATGATTTCATTTCAGCTCACCCGAGCCTACGAAATAACTCTGATTATATTTATTTTTTTACTCCCATATTTACCATTTTAGTGCCTACCTAAATAGCCACCGCTTACAAGCCCTGGCAAATCTTCTCCTTCCCCCTCTGAGAGTACGACGCAATTCATTAAGGTGAAGAAGAAGATAAGAGCAGCCTTCTTGTGAAGCGTTTTGGAAATTCATGGCAAGGCAATGAAGAGCCTCCTTACTTCCTGAGAGCCTTCAGGCGTGCCCTAGGAAATTATCCTCGGGAAGATTTAGAAAAGAGCTGCTAATAGTGCCAAGAGGACTCACCTGCTTTCCATGTATAGTTCTACTCTTCTTGAAGCCCTCTTGCATATTTTTAATGCCTTTTCCACCAAAACTCGATCGCACCACGCTTGAAAGTCAATTTAAATAAAGTTTTCATAAGGAGGCCGCATCAACATGAGTGTTTAAAGGGAAGGTGAAGCGGTTCTATAATTAAAAGAAAAGTTGACTAGCAGCAAGTACACATTGAATAGTTCCTGTGTACGAAATATTTTCGCAATACATGCAATAGAAGCGGCGCAATGCGCAAAAAAATTGGCCCGATGCCCCGCCCCCATCTCGCCGCGCGATACCGCAAGACCGAAGAGCGCGGGCGAAAACCGGCTGAAAAACGTCATACCTGGACTTCCGGCCGGATCGGCTGCCTCTGTCATGCTCTATTCGCCGTGTTTTTTTGTGAATGATACTTGTTGTTGTTGTGGTTGATAGCAGTTATTTGTACAACTTTCGTGTTCAAAACGTTTGCACGAACGCCAACAGAGGCATACGTTACCTTGCCGTATTCCTAAGCAGGATAATGCCATGCCGCGATGTTTGATAACATACGGAAGCGACAACCGAGATGGCTGTGCTTGATGACAGAGAATATACTACACTACGTTAGACACTTTGTAAAACGCTCCAATGCGTTTTTGTTATTCTTTTCTTTTTTTGTTGCGACAGACGTAAATGTTCTTATTAGATTCTACATTTAGGAAGGATTGGGAATACTGCTGTACTTTGGCCGGGGTGTTTCGTTCCGTGCCAGAAACAAAGTCACATTTGTTCAGGAAATACCTGTTTCGTCAAACGCGTCGGTTTTCTTTCCCTATCGGCTTAGAACAGTGTTCAAAAACCCAATTTTTGGCGAAACTAAAACAAGGGGCCAATCCTGATAAAAGTTTTCTCCAGGCTAAGTGGTAAAATGTATTCCTACAAGGTAACAGAACCAAGACCAACACAGTACTTATTTTGCAAGTATACATGCCACGATAACGTGATATTTGTCTGGAATGAAAAAACACCGCTCCGAACCACCACCGTGCCATAATTTGTGGTGACTGCGGGCGCCTAATTCTTTGCCCAAGATTCCGTTTGCCTGCATATTATAAGCTGGCAAGCACTTGTTGCCGCTGAACCTCAACTGTGCTCCAGTGATAGTCATAGATATATATAGCGATGATACTGAAAAAATTAGAGGCGAAGAGTAAATATACGGCCTTTGTTCGACTATCATGGTAAATGCATAAATATAGAAATGCTGAAGCAGGTAATTGTTACCTAAAGTAACGTAACTACAACGTAACTGCCTTGTCCGAGTGGTCTGTTAATTATAACGAGGTGGCCTTAATATTGTAGCAGAATGCGCAATGCACACGCGAAAATCAAGCCCTACTACAGCCGATAATCCTGTGGAGGCACCATTATGCTACCATGCACGGAGCTACCATGTTTTCAGAATAAATGCAAGTCAAGCAGTAAGACGCCACTCATCGAGAGAGAGAGAAAACACTTTATTGGCTGAGGAAGCGACCAAAGAGAATTGAAGTCCTTATGTTGGCGACGGGTAAGGGCTGAACGTCCACCCCACCAGGACGTCTTCTCCTTGAGTTAGGTGGGCGAGCTCGTGGTGACCGTAGGCCGATGCCTTTCGGCGACCTCTTCCGCCCTCTTGACCAGGCGTACCTGTAGGTCCGGGTCGGGGCTGCGAAGCGAGGCCTCCCACCTCTCCTCAGAAGGGATTTCGGGGAAAGGATCCTGGGGGCATGCCCAGATGATGTGGGCCAGGTTGGCATGAGCGCCACATAAGGGGCACGCCGAGGTTGGGTAAAGGCTGGGGTGGATATGCGTCCTAACGGCCGGATTGGGGAAAACTCCCGTCTGGAGTTGGCGCCAGACGTGGCTTTGTTCTAATGTCAGGGATTTGTCCGCCCGAGGATAGATCCGGCGGGAGAGGAGGTAGTAGGTGGTAATATCGTGAAAACCGATCAGACGGTCCCGCGCGGACCGGGCTCCGTGGTAAGGATACGGGTTCGGCCCTGCCCGGATAGTAAATCCTCGGGCTAGGTCATGGGCCACCTCGTTTCCCTCGAGCCCAGAATGCGCGGGGGTCCAGATCAGTCGTACTGGGGATTGCGGGGGGTTCCTGAGCAAAATTTTGAGCGCCGTTGGGGATATGCGTCCAGCGGCAAAATTTTGGAGAGCGGTTTTGGAATCCGTAATGATTGTTGCGGGGGTAGGGTTGAGTGAAAGGGCCAGCGCTATCGCCAACTCTTCCGCCGGTTCTGGGATGGGCGTCCGGACTGTAATGGAATCAATGATGCAGGTTTGGGGGTAATTGCAAACAGCGATTGCGGTGGAAGCCTCATGGTGCCTGTATTCCGCTGCATCTACGTACACTACTAACGGGTCGTTTTTGTATTTCTTGTGCAGGGCGCGGGCTCGTTGTTCCCTCCGATCAGTGTGGTACGTGGGATTCATGTTGCGGGGAAGTGGTTTGGCTATGATGTTAGCGTGAATATTATGGGGAATAGTTGTTGCATCCTGATATAGGGTGTGGTATCCTATTCCTAGGTTTTGGAGAATGTGTCTTCCTGTGGGACTGCGAGCGAGGCGTTCGTATTGTCCCATCAGGTGCGCTTCGACAAGTTCGCTGGCCTTACTGTGAAGGCCTAACCCTTCCAGTCTGGCAGTTGACGTGCCGGGGGGGAGGCGTAGCGCCGCCTTGTAGGCGCGTCTAATGAGGACGTCTATTTTGTCCGTTTCTACCGTTTTAAGCTTAAGGTATGGAATGGAATAAACTATTCGGCTCACGATGAAGGCTTGGAGGAGGCAGACCCTGTCCTGCTCGGTGAGGCCCGAGTGCTTATTGGTGACTCTCTTCAGGAGACTAGTAGTTTGGTTTACATGCCATTCTATCGTCTTGAGAAAGTTGTTATTCAGTCTGGATGATTGTATCTGAAGCCCAAGGACTTTGAGGGAAGTGACTTCTGGAATCTCTCTCCCTTCGATGTGAACTTTGATGTTGGGTCTGAGTTGTTTTTTGTGGCTCGGGGGAATACATAGTAGCTCAGACTTGACCGGGGAGCAGGTCAAGCCCACTTTCCTCGCTTCCTCCACCACCACTTCTACGCCTCTTTGAAGCGTTTCTTCGATGTGGCCATCACTCCCCCGGTTCATCCAGAGGGTGATGTCGTCTGCGTAGAGGCTATGGTAGAGGTGGGGAATCTGTGCTAGCTTTAGGGGAATATTTATTATTGCTAGATTGAAAAGTAATGGTGACAGGACGGCTCCTTGTGGCGTGCCTCGACTGCCTAGCGGGATAGTGTTAGAGACGAGGCTGTCTAGATGTATGGCGGCTGTCCGGTTCGACAAGAAGTCCTTAATGTAATTGTAAATTCTTTCGCCCGGACTGACCGATCCTAGACCCGATATTATGGCCTCGTGCGCAACGTTGTCAAATGCTTTGGTCAGGTCCAGGGCCAGTATGGCCGCCGTGTCTAGGCCGCTGGGGGGTTTGATGATTTGCTCTGATAATTGTAAAAGTACATCTTGAGTTGACATACCAGTTCTGAAGCCAATCATACTGTGGGGGAATTGTTCAGTGTCGTTCATGTATGTTGTGAGACGGGCTAAGATTACGTGCTCCATGAGTTTTCCTAAGCATGACGTCAAGGAAATGGGGCGGAGGTGTTCGATCGTGAGTGGTTTGTTTGGCTTAGGAATGAGGATAACCTTGGCATGTTTCCATGATTCCGGTATTTGCCCTGTTATCCAACATGTGTTGAGAAATGCTGTTATTGCGGTGATTGATAAGTCGTCGAGGTTTCTTAGTGCCCGGTTCGAGATCTGGTCAGGACCAGGCGCCGAGTTAGACCTAAGTTTGCGAATTGCCAGTCGGACCTCTGCCTCGGTTATATCTCTATCCAATTCAGGATTAGGATGCCCACTGTACGGGGGCAGCGCGATTTTGGGACCTATTGGGAGGTACATGTCTCGGATTTGGGCCGTTAGTTCGTCGTCGGATCCTGAGTATGAGTGAAGGATTTTAGATATGCGGTGTTTCTGTTCTGTTTTGCTCTGATCTGGATCGAGGAGGTGTCTAAGCAGCTGCCATGTCTTCTTCATTCCAAGGTTTCCTTTCATCTCGTCGCAAATCTGGCTCCACTGGTTGCGCGCGAGAGTGATCGCGTGCGTTCTTATCTCCGTTTCCAGTCTGGCCAGTTTCAGCCGCAGTTTCCGGTTGCTCTTGTTTCGACGCCATCGTTTTTGGATCCCTCGGTATGCCTCCCAAAGGTGGTTGAGGCGGGAGTCTACCATATCGGAAGGGATTTCAGGGTCTAGGTCTTAAGTGGCTGCTCTTATGTCTGCAATTAATTGTTGCGTCCATACGTTTATGTCCTTAATGCACTCCGGACTTTCGCGTTCGTCGCCATGTGTGCTGGTGATTTGCCGGAGCGCCCTGAACTCATCCCAGTCGGTCAGAGTTTGCTGTCTAAGGTTTTGATTGAGTTTTTGATTCGGAGTCATCACAATCTCAATTATTATGTGGTCACTGCCAAGCGTTTGTTCAGTGACCCCCCATCTTAGTCTGTTTACGTGTAGGGAGAGGGTGAGATCTGGGGTAGTGTCGCGTTGTGTGCTGTTTCCGATGCGTGTAGGGGTACGCATGCCTGTTTCTAGCGTCAGATGGTGTGTCTGTATTCTTTCCCATAGGTCTCTTCCCTTTGGCTCGCATTTTGGGTATCCCCAGGCCGTGTGAGGCGCATTGAAGTCGCCAAGTATGAGCAGAGCGTGCGGGCCCACCTCCTTCCTCGCGAGAATAGTTGATTGAATCGGTCGGCTTTAGATTTAGGGGCGCTGTAGACGTTCAGTATATAAAGTCTTTGCGCTCCCCTTTTACGTGGGAGGACAGTAATTAGGTCATGGGGAATTGCAATGCTGTCGAATTGGCTCCTATAGGCCGGTATATGTCTCTGTACAAGGACCGCCGTTTTGAGGTCCGTCACACTTTGAAAGGCCTTATAACCGGGTAATTTGACAACGGAATTTGTCTCTTGCAGAGCTATAATTTCTGGGGGAGAGTCTATGCTTTGAAGGTACATCTGTAAATTATGTTTTTTGCGTTTGTACCCTCGGCAATTCCACTGCCAGACCTTAATAGGGTTGTCCTTGCTATTGTTGCTGTAAGCCATTATGTGTTTTGGGTTGAGGAATTAGATTGGGAGCAATACCGAGCCGGTTCATTATATCTTGCATGAAGGCATGCAGTTCTGATCTGTAGAGGTTCATTTCCGATCGGAAGGATTCTATGCTGTTTTGCATGATGTTGATATTTTCGTGCAGGGCACCATTGCTTTTCCCGAGAGCGACTATTTTACGTTCTAGTTCTTGTTGTTGAGGGGATTCTTCTACTGGGTTGGGGCTTTGTACGGAGGCTACCGCAATCGCTCGCTTTTTGGGTGCGGGGGAGGTAGATTCTTGGTCTGTAGAATTTGTCTGCGAGCTAGCTGCGTTTTGACTGCGGAATTTAAGAAGTTCTTGCTTGAGGTCATTGTTTTCTCTCCTAAGGGCAGCCATTTCCGCTCTAATGTTAGCTAGCTCAGTTAGTAGTTCTTTGACAGGGGTTTGAGGGATCGGGTACGAGGCGCCGGGGTGGGAGGCCCCGCCATCGAAGCTTACCGATTTTCCATTATCGGGGGTTTTCTGTGACGTGGTCGGGGGGGGGGGGGGGGGGGGTGGCCCACCTCGTGGCGTTGGCTTTGGCGCTGCTGGCCGATAGGGATCTCGACTTGTGCTTCGATTGCGACCTCGACGGGGCTCTTCCTCTTGCCGGGGTCTGGGTCGTGGGAGAGCTGCGTTCTGGCAGGGCGGGCCACTCTTGGTGGTTTTGAGTGCTCGGCGGAGTTCCCCTTTTCGCCTCTCCGCCCCTCGTTGTTTCTGGCGGCGGGCGTAGGGGGCGACGTGGCTTGAAGCGGTACGGGCATGCTGTGGATCCCGTGAGGTGGGCTCCTCCGCACACGATGCACTTTGGGTTGCACGGATGTCCCTCACTGGGATTGGCGATGCCGCATTTGGGGCACCTGGTCGTTGGTTTCGGGCAGACGTCAGGCCTGTGACCTCGCTGCCAGCACTGCGTACAAGCTTCTGTCTTGTGTCGGAATGGCGTGCAGCGGTACGTGGTGTGGCCGTATCGAATCCAAAACGGAACCTTCTATCCGTCGAAGAGGATCTGAGCGGCGTCAGTGTTTCCGAGTCGCTTGACTGACAGGATGGGCAGGTCTGGGTTGAAGTCGACCACATGGCGAGTTATTTCTTCTGGAGTATCGTCTTCGGGAATTTTGAAAATAATTCCCAGCACCGTGTTGGCGGGGGCTGAGACGTGCGTGGAGATTTCATACTGCCTGTTGTTGAGAACAAGGGATGTGATGCTTGCGAATTTGCGGGCTCGCATGTCGTCGGGGGTGCTGATCAGAATGTAGTTGGAATTTTGGTTCACACGAACTTGATCTCCTGGACTCAGGGGGACTGGTGCTGATTTAGAGATGGTGTTGGCGATAGTTGCAGGCGCTACCGACCTTAGATCGAGGCCTCCTCGCGGTCGGAGCACGATTTTGATGTCGGTCTCCGGCAAGCGCTCCATCGGTGGACCTCGACGTGGCGGCCGGCTTTTGCGGGAATTCGGTGAAACCACCTCGGGCGTCGTGTTGGGACTTCCAGTGGTTGAGGTCCTCTTCAAGGTCAGTGCTCGCTGCTTGCGCCGAATTTCGGCGCATTCTTCGCTTGCGAAGTCCTCGGGGGGAATCTCTTCACCGTCGACAACGACCTCCATCGCTGCTGCTCGAAAGCGTTTCTCTGCGGCGGTGGGCGGCTGCGGAGCGAGCACGTGCACGTGGCGTTCGGCCACGGCGGGCTCCGGTGCACGCGCAAGTGGCTGCTATGCTCGCTCGTGAGTTCTATACTTTCATGAGAGGCCTCGCTTCAGAATTTTAAGTCGTCGTAAAATTCTTTGTGGTCCACTCACCGACTTGAGTGTAGGCTTGTTAGATGCCGCGTGTAGAGAGGAATCGCGCGGTGCCAAGTAATCCACCGGATGGCGGATTTGACCGAAGATTGGCGAGTGTAAAACGGGAAGTGCAGCTAGCGATCGCGAAGGCGCCTTAGCGCCGCTGCCCAAATGTCTCGCGCGCGCGCGCGCCTGTGGGTGTGTGTATGGGGATGAGTAAGGGGGTAAAGTGGGCGACAACGAACAAAGGAAATTCGAAAGCAGAGTCCGCTTATTGGTTTACGCATGTAACGGCAACATATGTCTCGCATATACGTTTACAGCGCATGAACGCTATATTTTCGCGCAGTGCACGCACGTGCTTTTCGCTGGTACATTGTTTATGAAAGCCCGCTTAATCTTGGGCATAAATGGTTTCGTATATAGTAACAAACCCTTCAGGCAGTACCTAATATTAACATAAGGAATAGAAAACCCCTATGCTGGTTGCCCAGTTCAGAAATATTCAGACGGAACCCTCTAGCCGACGCCACAGTCACTGCTTTGGGGTTCTCGGTTGTGTAAAGCAAATTCAAGCTCCAAGATACTTGACCCAACAGCACGGGAAGTTGCACAATAAACTTGCAGTCATGTGCGAACACCAAACTGCAAGCTACATTGCCGAAAAGGCAAGCGCCGCTGCCGTGCGATCGTTCCCAATGCTTCCGACAACCCGCGCAGCCGAAGAGTGCCCTCCTTTGACGTCATGACGGGCGCAACCAATCAGGGGCGTCAAAAGACGAAAAGCGCGCGTCTTTCAAACGGGACCAAGCGTTTTGCAAGATAAATGCCGGTTGGACTCATGTACGATAAAATTCAATGTGATATTTGGAGTCATCGCGCAAGAAACTATATTTTTTTGGAAAGCGCTTCAGCTTCTCTTTAATACAATATGATCAAAATCCAAGCTTATCACATAAATATTAATCATATTCACGGCATAATTTTTAAGTGCGATGCACTTCTTAAGCGACCCTGAACCTGCGTCCACCGGCGATGTCCGCATAGCATACCCACGTGGGGGATTGGCCAGGAATCTCCTCGTCTTCCTTGGCAACGGGGGGAGATGGGCGCGCGCTGCCTGGCCGCTGACATGGAAGGGATTGGCCAGGAATCGGGCGTGAGAAGGGCTAATGCACCCGCTTAAAGGAGTACTGACACGAAATTTCAAAGCTGAGATCCGCTCTAGCAATCAAGTACAACGACAACACAAATAGGTGTCTGTGAATAAATGCATCTTTCTTTCTTTGTAGTTGTGTGTGTGCGTGTGTGATCTCTCTTTCGCGAACATTACCGAACCGCGCAAATTCAACTCGTGCATTCGCACTTTCACATTCTTCCCCTCGAGGAAATGCGGGGAATTTTTTATTAACTTGTAGCCGTAAACTTCCCCTAGCTGACGTGTAAGCTATTGATTTATCGTAAGGTTTAACGCGCCGACCCAACGCAGGTGATGAGGCGCCCCGTAGTGTAGGGCTCCAGATTAATTTCGATCACCTATAGGGATCTTTAACGTGCGCCGAGAATTTCTGCTTTTCGCCTCCATCAGAACAGTGACTGCCGCAGCAAGAAATAGAACCAGCGTCCTTGTGCTCAGCAGCACAAAATATGTCATCATCATCATCATCATCATCATCATCATCATCATCATCATCATCAGCCTATCTACGCCCACTTCGGGGCAAAGGCCTCTCCCATAAATCTCCAATTATCCCGGTTCTCTGCTAACTGCCACCAAGACGTGTAAAATATATCATATGATAGCTTTGACGGCGTTGAATTTGGGTCCGGTTACAAACTTCCCCTTTTTCTCCAATTCGCCTTAGGTGGATCTGACTCATTGGCATTAGGTGGATCTGGCAAAAGCGCCTCGCATGTATGAAAGTAATCGGCTTTATTTATGACTTTTACTGCTATAAGAATTAAAATTAGCCGTTTTAAGCGGTAGATATTTTTCGGCGAGAACAAACAAAAAGTACGAATTATCCGAAATAACGCAATGGAGCGGCTTTAAAACACATTTAAAAACATAGCGCGCCAAACAAAACTTTGAATTTTTAGAAATATTGGGAAGTTTGAATTATCCGTGTTTGAATTATCTCGAGTCAACTGTATTGTATTGCCATTCTAGTGCCCTCGCGCTCACAAAGAAATTAAGAAACCAATGCGCGCTTGTTGTTTCTTTGGGCTGTCAGCACGCGTCAACCTTTGCCATAATATTCAGTTTCGTCCCGTGGACACATTTTGCGCATGGAAAGAAGAAACATGCCGCAGCTGCAGCTCCGGCGTTATTTTGACATATATTTCGCCATATTTATGCAGCGGTTTAATGAGTCGCCTCATGGCGTTTCAGAGACTTCGGGCATGTAACCTAAATTTTATGCAAATTTAGTTTTCCAGATTCTACCCGGCGACCTTGCGGCGGGCTGCTGGATCCCCGACATCTGTCCTCTCAGCGGGAGCTCAAGCCCGACTTCTTATCAGAGCCTAAAGCCGCTCTAAACCACAACTCGGCCAAAGCCGGATGTGGACCTTTACGGCATGCGCTGACTTTAAGGTGGCAGTTTCGATTGTCCAGGGATACTCCTACCGTATCAGGCACCCCGATGCACAAAAGCTGGACAGAGATTAGCTTACAGCGCCGTCTTGATACCGCAGGTGATTCTTAGCTTTTCTCCGAGCTACATTTTCCCAGGTATTTTATGATTAGTCGGACGGCCTAGAAACAACCACACATCAAACTCGGCAAAACACCTTCCCCCGGTGTGCGATTACATTGAAATTAATATTGTTTAATACGATTAAACGGTTCTTTTATGAAGACTACTTCAACCAGTTTTCCGTTTTAACAATGAAAAATGAAATTTATTGGCGTCAGAAGCAAACTACACGATGCTTGAGGCCGCCAGAAAAAGCTTTCTCAAGGGACAGCTTGACAGAGCTGCGGACCCCTGTTTGACACCAGCGCGACACAACCTACCACATCTAACGTTCCGCAGCACAAAACAAAGAAGAGAAAAATAACAGTTCCATAGAAAAACCTTTTGCATCTCATCTTCTGCCAAAAATGACAGGTGCAAAACAGGTGAACCACTCAACACACACCAAAATGGAAAATTATGGGCACGTCATAAATCGCCCCGTCCTGCGCCAAATTATCAGCAAAAAAACCTAAATTCAGTATTAATTTAGGTAAATTCATGAGGCGATTATCTGCTGGACAGAGAAATTAAACGTTGGTACAACGAATTGAACAGGTGTTTTGCGTTAGCGTCTTTCTCTCATTTCTGGCGTTACTGTGTGTCAAAATATTATTGACAAGGAGAAGGTACCCTTCCAGGACAAATAGCGGCATTATAGAGCCTCTCGGAGACCACCGTCAGTCGGTGTCCATTTCCGACCGAGAAGACGCTTAAGATGAAAAGAATGAGCCGGGCGCATAAATGAAGTATGCCGGGCATAAATGAAACAGCCAGTGCCACCATACAGCGTTCCTTCTTCAACAGCACAGCTGTGTAAAATTCAACTTGGCCCGGTGGCGTTCTTAAAAAGCATTCGCAAAAAAACACCAAGCAAAATGGCAGCATCTCCACTCCGTGGTTGATGGCGAGGGTGCGGAGGACGCGAAATGACATCCAAGTTGCGCCCCGACCGTCATTCGATTTGAGCCGTGAGTTGCACCTTGATTATTCCCTAAATGAAACTGCAACTCATGGTTCAAATCGAATTTCGCTTGATTTTCGCTTGATGATGGTGTGCGCACGGATGGACGCGGACCGAAATTGGGAGGCCCTAAGGTACTCCGCACCGCTACAGGCGAGGGAGTAAGCCGTGTCACTCTCAGGCACTAACTCACGGTCGTAGCCCAACGGGTAAGACGACTGACACTAACTCTGTCTGGTCTACCAGACACGGGCTCGAATCCGGCCAGTGCCTGTGTGATTTTTTGCGATTGTAAATGCTATGCGCACAGACACGGACGGGCATTGTGCGGTCCTAAGGTGCTCCGCACCTAAAAATGTCGCACGTGAGCATTCGCCTTGTCAGCAAGGCTCGGCGTCGTCCAGGCTTGCGTGTGGGCTTCCACAACTTGAGGAGCTCCCAAAAAATACCAAAAACCAAGCAGTTCCCGTTCGTCCGTGCCTGACGTGGGGAGCACAGACGCCACGTTCCCGAAGCCTGTGTCCGCCGGTTCAAGCGCGTGCTCATGCGACCCACTTTGGGAGAACGTGAAAGGCTGCGGACGAAACGATCTTGGCCTGCCAGTCATGGAGAAATTTTCGCGGCAAGTTCAAAAATGCGTGTGAGGTGCAACAGGCGGGTCTCTGAAGAAGGGAGAGGGGCCTCCAGCTGTGTTGTTTCTCTAACCTTGCAAGGTGCGCTAATTTTTCTTTTAAACTTCCAAGAGCTATTGCTTATCTAATAGCTTGTGATTATCTGTCTAATAATTTACCCTAGCTTTAGTGTACTGTGATTAAGAACGATTGCAGTATCCCCCGTATGCGCGCCACTTATCTGAGGCTTGCCATTGTGCCGAGTTTACCGCTTAGCTTTGTATACCTGCGACGGGAGTATGTATACTATTATGCCTCAAATTGAAACTCGTTTTACTAAGGTGCCTTCAAGACGCCCTTGGAGCGCTTGGGCCTGCAGCGCCACAGGCTGACTTTCATGGGTGTTGCCTAGCAAAGAGTTTTCGCGCTCTCGCGGCAGTCCTTCCGTCTATGACATTGAATCGTAAACTTCACACTCAACACAAAGGTGTTGCGTAGCAACGCATCGCCAATATTTAGTCACCTGCGACGCGAATGTTCAAGGTGAGGGCATCCACGAAACCATGTAAAAACACTAAGTTCGCAGCTTGTATTGTTGTCTGGGTCTGTGCTGCATTTATTGCCTTACGCATTACTTGAACGAAGTTTTCAGGAGAACTGTTTCGAATGGTTTTATCAAATGCCGATGTTATTACAAGCATAAAAATTACTACACAGAATACATAGACTAAAGCAATACAAACCCGACAGGACGGCCACACGGCCTGTAAACGCCCTCTACTCGCAACCTTCCGACAATACGCAGGGCATACTTAAAGAAATTATAGGGCGTACGTTTCTTCAGTTACCCATCAATTCACTGATCGCCACAAATTCTATCACTATTATCTTGGTTACTCAACCCCCCGCTACTATCGGTGGCACGCACGCGTGTTTGAGGATATGACCGCCAATAGACCACTGCCTCTATAGAATCTTATCGGTCTTAAAATAAAACAAACTATTTCTTGACAGATACGGCACACTGCGCAGCAACTTAAGCTCTCGCTAGACACATGACTCATCGCAAGTTTTGGAAATAGCAAATCACACACGTGAATCCAGCGGCGCTGATGTGATCAAGGGGGCAGAGCACTCTCCTGGCGTCACGTACGAAGTGTGGTTTAATAAATGACGGCCTCCCGTGCCTAATCTGATGTCCTTGCACCAGTGAGGCTGCATTTCAAAAACCAGAGCGCTTAATCGCCCACGCACATCGGTATACGTGATTTGTTTCTGCCGCCTCTGTCCCCACAAACGTCGACACCGGCTGATTGGTCCACTGCGCTTGTTGTTGTGCGGCAGATCAGCCGTGCACCCGTCCCTCACCGGCAATTATTCGTTCTGAGGGATCCTTCTTCCAGCAGCTGTGTAGTAGTACATATTGTGAAGATGCCCTAATTGACTTGTAGTACTGGTCAAAGGAAATATATGGCCATAGTCAAGGACTGGTTAGTGCTTTCCGCTTGAAGGTAATTGTAAAGTGGGCTACACAAACGTTTTTGAAAGTAATATCAGTTTTTATATTACCTATCAACTTAATAGTAGTAGCGAGACATCAGGATCACTTGAATTGTGGAAGACCTCTATAAGGACTACCAATTCCAAAGTTCGCAGTGCGACTCCACATGCGAGCGGGGATAGCATTGAACAGCTTGCGCCGCTAATGTAGTTATAATGCACGATACTGAACAGCATCCGCAGATCTGAAGTACGTGTTTGGTGAATTTTCAAAGCATACCTGTTTGATAAATAGCTTTGGTATGTGGCAGTTTCCAAGAGGAGACACTGACATCGACAAAGATTGTTTTCTGTGTGACAACCTTTTATTATCATCGGAACACGGAGAACCAGCATAAATAATCTGAAGCGCAGCTCTGGTGAGCCAGTCCTGGCGCGATCCTTCCTAGTGGTGTCCTGAAAATATAAAAATGGCTGCGTTAATATTTTGCAAAATTCATCAACCAAACAGAGGAGAGGAAACCTCGGAGGCAAGGGTTCGCTACTCACGTCTATCGTCTTGCTCTCAACATTTACTTCTTCTTGTAGACGGCGTAGTGGTGGCCTCCGAGACCATAGTTGTAACCGCCGAGGCCATAGCCGTAACCAAGACCATATCCAGCACCGTGGTATCCAAGACCGTAGCTCAGGCCATGACCGTAGCCGAGACCGACAGCAGCAACTGGAGCAGCGTGGTGGACGGTGGAGACGGCAGCTGGAACGGCGTGGTGGACGGTGGAGACAGCAGCGGGGGCAGCGTAGGCCTGACCGTAGGCAAGACCACCTCCGAGGACGTGTCCGAAGGTGGTGCCGTAGGAGACGGCGGGAGCGTGGTGGACGGCAGCGACGGCGGGAGCGTGGTGGACGGCGGTGACAGCCGGGGCAGCGGCATAGGTGGCCACGGCGGGACGGGCGTAGGAGACGGCGGGAGCCACGGCGTAGGAGAGGGCTGGGCGGGCTACGGCGGCGTAGGAGACTGCTGGGCGGGCCACGGTGGCGTAGGAGACAGCAGGTGCTGCGTAGGAGACAGCTGGGGCGGCGTAGGAGACAGCTGGAGCGGCGTGGTGAACGGTGGTGGTGGCAACGGCTGGCCTGGCGACGGCGACGGGAGCAGCGTAGGAGACAGCTGGGGCGGCAGCAACGGCAACAGCAGGGCGCGCGTAAGCGGCGTAGGAGACGGCTGGGCGGGCAACGGTGGCGTAGGAGACAGCTGGGGCGGCGTAGGACACGGCTGGGGCGGCGTAGGCTGCCAGGGCAGGGCGAGCGACAGCGACGGCTGGGGCGGCATAGGAGACAGCCGGGGCGGCGTACGAAACAGCCTGGCGAGCGACGGTGGCGTAGGAGACGGCTGGGGCAGCGTGGTGGACGGTGGTGACGGCTGGACGAGCGACAGCGACAGCTGGGGCAGCGTAAGAGACAGCCGGGGCGGCGTAGGAGACAGCTGGAGCAGCGTACGCAGCTACAGCCGGTGCTGCGTGGTGGACGGTGGTAGCCACGGCCGCGGGGCGGGCGACAGTAGCGTAGGAGACGGCTGGGGCAGCGTGGTGGACAGCGTGGCCAAGAGCGAGGCCTCCGCCGAGCACGTGGCCGAATCCGGTGCCATAGCTCAGACCGCCATAGCCGAGACCGCCATAGCCGAGACCGCCGCCGTAGGCGAGGCTACCATAGCCAAGTCCGCCGCCATACACCTGGCCGGCGAAGGAGGTGGCCAGGAGGCCGAGGAACACGAGAGCCTTCTGCAAGAGGGCAAAGCAAGGGAGAGAAAACATTAGAAAGGCTTTTCAGCTCACGTAGGCAAACACGACACATTCGGTTTCTTGAATGGTCTCAGTGGAAGATCAGCTCTAAATTGGCAGAGCAAAAAAGTATAGAAAAATGAGCTGATTTCGTCAATCGTTTCACTTTGCTCCAGGGTTCCTTATCTGACTCCATATGGGAAGATATTGAGTTCATTTCAAAAATGGTACGACCAGGATGCACGTTTCGAAAAATCACTGGTCGTGTCCTCTCTACCACTATGTAGAGCTGTTCCTGTTTCGTTTTCTTTCCAGCGTAGATGCTTCATTGCCAAAACGAATACCCTTTTACAACAAAATCTTTAAACTCACCACCACATCCCGCTGGGCTGTTAGTCGCAAAATAGTATAAGTTACTTTCCCATTGTACCGTAGTAACCATGGTTAAATGACTTGGCTGTAGGGTGCTACTGCAGCTAAGGTCGAAAGAAGTCATTCCTAAAAGTCTCTATTCTCTTTTTGTACCTGTACACTAGAGCTGCGACTAGCTCGTCATTGCTTGAGGAAGCGCAAAATAATTCGTGCTCGAAACCCGTCAGTCTTCGAGTTAGACTCTTTTCCATCGTTGTCCGTGCAATCCTATGTCTGCGGCTTGAAATCCGATTCGCTGGCAAACTGCCGCTCTTCGCCGAACACTTACCAGAGAGTTCATGCTGGTTCTATCTTCCGACTGTGATGCCAGGAGAGCAAGTGTGATGTCTTCCGATGAGCTCGGCCGTCCTTATATACGTCCCGGCACCGCATTGGCTGACAGCGAAGCGGCGGAGGATGCGGATTCGCCCGCAGGAGTCGCGCGAGCGCCGCCATGGGCGTTGAATGTCTCGAGGGCGATGGGTTGTCGATAAGGGAAGAACCTTCGCTGCACGGCCACCACCACTCTCCGCAAGCCACCAGCTCATGACGACGACAGGTGTCCTCCTCTTCAGTCTGTGCGCACGATGAGCCAGGAGTGAAGGCAGAGGGCGAGGGGACGCGGGCTTCGATACATGACAGCGATTTCATATCCGATGCGCCCCATCTTCTCGGAGCCATTATCTTCTGGGCCGGCCCTCTCACCACATGCGAGGAGTTAGGCCGTGCATCCTTTGTTTACGAGGATCTCCTCTTTCCGGTCGACGCGTGGTAGATGGCTGACCCCCAGCGGCAGTACCCTCACTTTTCGAAAGAAGGTAGTCGCTTTTCTTTAGGTAACGGCGGACGTCCCCGCACGCTTTGATTGCGGATTTGCATACGAGATGAGCACGCGAAAAGGGAAAATTGCGAGGGTTTCGTTGCGCCCGATGCAAGGAAACAAGCGGATCGCGTTGTTGTGGTCGCGTGGCGCATATCGGCTCCCCCTCCTCCACGCATCCTTTACCCAGTTCGCTCTTGGCTGCAGCGACGAACCTTCTCCGATCCCTCTCGCTCTTCTGCCAACTTCCACTACCCGCTTACATTTGCGAGACGCAGCTTCGCTTCGTCCTGTTTTCTCATTTTCTTCTTGTATCAGCTGTCGTCGTCTTCATACCACCGCAGCCTGTGCCTCGCGCACCGATTGCCTCCGGAGGGGGGACTTTACCTTTGAAATAAGAGCGAGGTCAGAGGGGGATCCGATTGAGAGCCCCACGCGGTGCTGCGACGCCGCTCGTGTCGCGTCGTTCGAGAGGCGTCTCGTTTGAACGGTGCTTCTCTAACGGCTGCGGCGAGCTCCGGTGAAGATTTCTCGTTTGGATACAGCTCAAATGCTTAGATTGTTTCCGTACGGTGTGCGTTTTTCTTACGAGTTTCGTTGGTGTTCACTTGATTGACTTCGTCGTGTCATTTCTCTAGCGTGTCAAATAATTTACCTCCATTTCGGAGTTTGTTGTTCCTCGCATTATGACATGCTGGTGCGGGTGTTCTTTTCGTGTGCTGTGTTCTTACTGCACAAAAATTTTGCTTTGAATGTCAGGCCCGCATTCGTGTTAAGCATGCCTCTCCCTGCCGTTTTCATATGACGTTTTTTGCACGCCATTGCTTAGTTAAGCAGGAGCGTTTCCTCTTGTTCTAAATTCCGCATGTTTCGCGCACTCTTCCTAGCAACAATGCTTTGTGACAATTTGTGTGATTCATACAGTAATGCCACCAACAGTGATGCGTGTGTATCGTTCTGTCGACAAAGTTGCCATTCAAAATACGGCTTTGAAAAGCAAGAAACTTGCAGCAGCACCTCTGTGAGGCTGGCAAATCCTGTGTCGCTGCCACCTAAGTTTTGAAATTGATTTTAATAAGCAATTAGCTGTTTTTCACTTGTATATGTTATAGCTCGAGAAAACGTTTCTGCCTAACTGTTTAGTACAAGCATACGTAACCATTTCCTTACTCTTTTCCTCGTTCAAACCTTTTTCGTCAAACTTAACATGCTTCTTCAGGGTCAATGAGCAAAGTTAGCCCGGGGTCAAAAATAGTGTCACATTAGCTATGGTAAACAACCACAACTGCAAATCCTACTTCTGAATGCGTCTATTTTCGACGAAACACAGTTTTAATGATTATGGCCTTACCAACTAATGACTTTCCTTTGATTCCGTAGTTTCCACACAGCAAGAAGTGTAGTCAGTGTGTCGAGAGCATGCATGTTGCTTTCAAACCGCTCTTACGTTCCGTCTAATTGACCGAAGATAAGGGCTTTATCAAAAGTTCGTATTTTCAATTTCGTGTTTACATTAAAAAAAGAGGTAGAAACAAATGAGTTTATGGTTTGATTTCACATCCCTAGCCTTCGCCTGCCTCGTCAATTCAATTTTCTCGCTTTTCATTTTTCGCGTCATTTGAACCTTTCGTTAACCTTTGGGCGTGGCATACCCCAACAAGGTCTAGGTTCCAGCGGGAGCCATTTTTGTATTTTGCACTTAAAATATTGTTTAAGACGTTTTTTGTATTGGCCATCGCAAAACTTACGCCCACACAACTACTTACCAAAAAGAACATAACTACCAGTTACCTATTGATGTTTTGCTCCAAATATGCCCTGTGTTCTTTTTTCCTGACAATGTTAAAACGTATGAGCTGTGCTTTCAGATTTAGTTCTATGAAAATGTTTTGCCTGTAATAAATCTCATTAAAGAATTCTTCTAACTACTGGCAGGGCGGCTTGATCGAGGGACAGACAGACAGATACAGAATGGTCAAAATTTTCGCGTTCAAGTTTCAAGAAAGCACAAGCGTCTTTAAAAATACGCAGGCAAGCCGGAACTACCCCCCCCCTCCCCGGCCCCGGTGAATGCAGATGTAGCGGTGCGCCACCTACTCAATGTAGTTTAATGGGTCTTTCTGGCCACGCAATGTGACTTTCTCCATGCAGCCGGTTCTAGAGATATTCTAGAAGACTTGCTATGCTTGGCGTACCAGTATTGGGGCAGTGATTTCAATCATTTGGATTTTGATGCTTGAAAATGCCAAACAATAAAGCCCTGGTTTTTAAATTTATGGTTTTATGTCAGTTGAGTCACCCACACAGGAAACTGAAAAATGAACGCACGAAAAAACCGACTGGTCATCTGCTTGAGCCGCTGCACATGTCAAAAGACGACAGCGTACTGGTGCACCTGCCGCGTAACGCGCCCCCCTCTCTTTCCGTCCCATCCCATTATTGCAACGGCAATATTTGCAGCTCAATTCAATTTTCCCGCGCTTACATTGCTCGTGCGCCGTCTTGTGGAAGAGCGCGCCACTTGCTTCCTTCCGTTTTTAGCGTAGCTATTATTTTTATTTGCTACAGTGTATTGGCAAAATAACCCAACCTGTATACGTAAAAGAGCCTTGCTTCTCTCAGTTATGTAGCGACATCCTTCCTCAGCCCCACCTCGAGTTCCCTTGGCGCTGTATAGAGTGAACGTGTACGACCGATGCCAGTGAATTTAGAAGCTTAAAGCTCTGTAACCTATGTGCTTCTTTTCGAAGAACTGTTCCAGCTTTTGGCAGGCCGGTTCAATTTCGTGATGGACGGACAGACAGACAGCAAGCCGAAGGACTAAACATTTAGGATTTAAGTAGCCCAAGAGAGACTATCGCCTTTAAAATAAAAGAATCATGCCCCCTGAGACCAATCCTGCGTTTAAACCGTCAAATCCCGCGATAACACACCTACACTGGCGCCCAACGGCGAGTGCTTTCATCGCCTGGAACGTACTGGAACACCCCTAACCTTCCAATAAAATCCCGTCCCCACATTTGGGTAAAAAATGTTATTTCTATTTTTTTACCCCACAACGGTCCCATTCTCCACAGGCGGAAATTTTCGAACACGACTTTGAGTCGCAGAGGAACAACTGCCAAGTCCAAATTGTCTTTAGGCGTTAGATGCTTCAACCTGTTAGCGATATCTAAAGAAGATGGAGAAAGTCGAACAAAGCTACAAGAGATCAGAGCGTCCCACTACTGCTGTTGTCGGTGCTAATCGTCCATCAGGGGCGAGGCCGCCCCTCTAATCGATTACGCTTACTTCGCGGTCCCAGTGGTGCAAGACCCGTTACCGCCCTGACAGCAATGGCGGTCAGCGCAAGCATCACCGTCGCCGTTTAAGATAGCGCGTCGAACGACGCAAGCGTTCAGGGTGGAACATCTATCCTCGAACTAATGCGCCCTGTCGATATGCATCGGGATCAAACAGAGGCTCCGTTGTGTCGCTAAGCGCGACTGCAGCTGCGCGCTACCGCAATGCGCGCGGAGCTGGTGTATTCTCTTGCCGGCTCCACCCTGATGCGCGCGTGAGATTTTGAGCCGCAGTTTCTTGGGGAACAATGAAATTCTGAAGTGCCAAGGCTGAAAGAAAACAATGTATAGAAACCTATATCCTCAATGAATCAAGAAGCCTCAATGACCTTTTTTTCATTGCCGAACTCTGCTACTAACTCTTTGATCAAGCGGCCAGCCTTTAGGGACATCGCATTATTCTCGGAACTGAATCCTGCTTCGTTAAAACTGCAGGGAAATGGCGTTGTGCTCATGTAATGCTTAAAATATGGTTCTCGTAGATTCCAGGGTGCTAGATGCCATCTTGCCCGGCTTTGCGGGTGGATAATTTTCACAAAGAATTGCATATGTCACTAATAATCTTTACGCAGTTCTTCACGAAGTTTGTAATTATTGCAACAGTAATTCAGTTGTATAAAGCGTATTTTATCTATGCACGAAATGTAGCCTTTCAGGACAGCTCTATGATGTGTGCGGGGCCAAAACATACGCCGAAAACTGCGTGGGCACGAATATAATCGAAGCTTCAAGATACGTGATATTGTTTTGTCATAAATAAAATCTTGTTTTGTGTTCTCTTCGGGCTGAGAAGCAATGAGTTCCTTGAGTTTCTTGTCATGCTCACAAGTCACTGCGTGGCTGATGTTAAAGGTCATTTTGTCTAAGACGCCTCGTTCTCAAGTGCAGTGGGATATTGTTAGCATTGATTCAATATCGAACATACCGAGGGAAAATGTCCCATGGCAGTTCAACTGAATTCTGGAAACTTACTTCCTCCGACGTAGCTGCAGTTTATTGTCCATCATTTGCTTATTTCACTCATACGTACGCAGTATTCTGAAAGGACGGTACGGAGCTGTGCAGATTACAATTAATCGTCAAGTGTTCTGTGAGCATTTTTTACCGAATGGGCTTAACGTTCGCGGAAGCGATCATTCGGATACCAACCACACTGGCCTATTTAGTTCTTCTTACATAGAAATGAAGTCCCGCAGATGATATCTTCACTTCACCTGTCGTACCCTTTCCCTTATCTCGCACTGTCGGGCTTACCTGGTTGCTCGACTGCTGATTCCTTGCCGTCCCAACACACTGTGAAACGCAGAAAGCACCGCGCGTATGTCTGTCTCCATGTCTAGGCCCAGCAAAATTCGATAAATTTATGGCAGCTCAGCCATCATTCTTTATCGTCTGCTGGTTCTCCCGTGCCTCATCAACTTACCGTTGTTCAGGCTTTCGTATTCGAGCATTCCTTCAAGCGCAAAGACCTGGGGCGGTATTCTCGTAACTGTCCCTTTCGAAAACGTCCCTTTTGCGTCCCTTTCATCGTGACGTACTTCCGGTTAAGCAATGGGCCTTTTATTCAAATAGCGTAACTGTTCTTGCAAACGCATTTTAAAGAAGTGAAACCGTATCAGAGTATCTTTTATGTATTTATTGTTCCGCGAGCGAACTGCGACGAAAAATCGTCTGCTCCAAATCGTCTGCTCCGAGTAGACACGGCTCATAGCTCCGTCGTGCTTGCATGGCGTCACATCCGGGTGTTTGCTTTTAGCCAATCAGGGCTCGCTCAAAAGGGACACTTTTGAAAGGGACACAAAAGGGACAAAACACGGGAATACCGCCCCAGTATCGCGCGTTTGTGCCTTCTACACACCTTTTGATACCCGTCACGATAAAGACATGCTTTGTTACGCCCCGACCAAGAGCTCGTGGCCGTTTGAACCACAGTCACTGAATCGCCTTAACCAAGTGCCGCACAATATCATTGAATTGTTCTTTCTTTCCTCAAGCAATTGCAATTTTGAATACACTACCCAAAAGCATAGCTTCGTGCAATAACCGCAAAATATTTCGCAAAAAAATTGAAACTTGTCAGCCTTCACGTGATAGTCCTTACAAATCGATTGTGCAAATTCCATTGTTGCTTTTTTTATTCTGTCCAGTTCATCATTTTTGCAATAGTTTCGTTATTCCAGCTGATGTTACTTTTCATTATGTTATTTTATTTGTTGTTTGCACTGTATGTATTCTTATACCTTGGCGCAAGCTCCCCCCCCCCCTTTATGTAATCTGTCGTGCCTTTAAGGAGCAAATAAACGAAATGAAATGAAATCAATAAATATGGTGTGAGTGTTGCCAATCAGCAAGCTTTCGCACTTTATTTTTAAAACTTCCGTAACACATGTGGCGCACGACTTCCGTGGAGCAAGACCCAGCTCTATAATTATTCTTTACTAGTTTTTAATAAGCCGAGCAATACGGGAGCAGCGATTTGTTTCTACGTGGTTGATGCTTCTGGCATTCAGGAATTTTGCCGAAATGCATCCTGAAAGCCAAGATCCTATTACGAACTTTACGCGGAAGCACTCGTCAAATGCACGTCAAAAGGCAGAAGGCTTGCGGCTCAAAGCACATATCGTTTTCTGAAAAACTATCAGAAAATCATCTATATAACTAAAGACCTTGCAATACCCACGACGTGTTTTTGAAGGCTGACCGCGATCTCTCAAAGAGAACAAAATCTCCCGCAACATTAGAACCATGTGCGATCTGATAGAAACGCTTTGCTGTTTCAACTACACATTCCAGTTTCAGCTTGCATACGTTGATGAAATGTAAATGGGTAGAAGTTATAAGAAACTACCTACGCTGTGACTCGTGTGTTTTGGAAAGCCTTGGCCCAAAAACGGCCCATACAATCCTCCACCGCTTATATAAACTTTCTCTTTTTTGTTGTTCTTTTTCGTCCCCTTCTACTGCTTTCTCTTTTCATTTCATCTATGAACGAACTACTTAATAACGCTCACTGTTATTGAACCAACTTATTGCCAGGCAACGAATGAAACAAGTATTTCAGGTAAACCAACAACACACGCCAGCTTTAGTAGGAGCAGGATTGTTAAAATATTCTATGACATGGAAACATTTCGTAGCCAGAAAGGGTTAATCGCTTGTTGGCGATTTTCGATTCTTCTGGAGAACGAGCCAATCGATTTCCCCGGGCACCCGTTTCTTTTACGTATTCACACGTAAAGGACTTTTAACTTTGTGCTTTGTGCTTCTTTCCAGCAAAAATATATTTCAACACAACTTCGCGGTTTTTTGAAATCGCAGAGCGCGCTCTTTTGAGCCTAACCTGCCCGAAAGATTTTGTGCTTTTTTTTTCTTCACTTTTAATACGCACACGCCCTCACCCCCCCCCCCCCCCCCCGCATCCACCCCACCCGTATTATCGACCGTAACCAGTTACAATTCTCTTGTGTCCAGACACGCCGACACGCCTCTCAAAGATAAACCGGAACAACACGGCGCGAATTTGCCTTTGACTGTCCCCCCTCTCGGACCCAATGTTCACTCACACATTCAAGATCGAGATGGACACTTGCCTTTCTAGGTCAGTTGCTCAGGTGCCGTCCGCTTGGGTTAAACATAGTGTTACTCCGGATCCATGTAGAAAACCTGCCGCACATCGATATCCCCAGCCGAGGGTATTCGTTGGTGCAAGATGTCTTAACTACAGGACTTCAGCTTCGCGTTGTAGTGCTTCTCTAAAACTACGTGGTCTCACCGCACTGTGGTATCTGAAGCCGGAAGACATTGCTCCACGGCGCCCAGACATCAAGTCCATCATTGTGCTTTTTGTCGTGTGCTACTTTTACGAGCTAATTTACGAGTGCTACTTGCTTGACCCATAGAATGACAATTTTTGCCACACGTCGATGGTCATCCTGATCCTTGAACTTTCTCGCAGCGTCCGTATCGCCGTTGTCACATTAAACTCTGAGTTCGAATGGCCATTGCTTCTGGTCAGTTTTTTTTTCTTGTTGTGGCGCGGCCACTTTACATCAAGCCAAACGTAATAGCTTCTTTTGACTGCGCGATAAATCAGTGTCAATTCGAAGTGCCCTTACCGGCTTCCGGTCTTCTATACACACACACCATGGTACGCTGGGTATTCGGACTCTTTATCGGTGGGAGCTTCAAAATGGTTTTATTACGGTACACAGCGTAAACGCGCGAGAATTAAATCAAAAGTACATGATTAAATATTGATTTACTTCTTGTTATGCATCACAAAAGCCACACTGCACAAATCCATTGAAAGGGTGAAGTAGAGCGAATAAACGATACGGATTTATTAACATCCTCGGAGCCCGTCTTGTGATTTTAAATATTAACGCATAATGTCAAAATGAACACAGCTGTGTGCATGCATTTTTTTTTACTCCGACTAATTGTGTCTTTTGCGCCACTGTGTGTCGTCAGAGGCGGCAGCGTTTAATATGCCATTTCGCTACCGCTAAACTTTGCACTCTACCAGCCCCAGCCGCACTCTCCACTTTCACGTCGCTTTGCGCGGCCCTCTGGGATTATATTAAAGCCAAGCATGTGCTATTAAACGCTTCGCAGTCGTGTGGGAGCCGTTTGTCCGCTTCCGACGCTGAGAAAAAGGCCGACACCGGGTCTATCACCCTGTGGTGCATTTAGTACTTTTGCATGAAAAACAGAGCAGAATGCACAAGTGGTCAATAACGACAAAGATGACAACAATAAAGTCGGAACAACTAGGGGATGACCAAAGTCATGCCTTGCTACATTAGGTGAACTCGTGGTTTTTAAGAAAATAAGAAAAGTACTCGACAGCAACCTGTGACGATGCTGAAATATGGCATTGTGCATAATAGATACGTCATCTTGGGACAACCTATTTTTTGCTGAAGTAGTTGTGAGAGATAAACTAGCAGCGTATCTGCTCATTCCGCTGCAAATTCCTTTGAAGGACGACAGCGTTTTTCCGCCATTGCCACGGGACGTAAATACCTCTTTCCTCTGATGATGATGATGATTGATGATTGCTATTGGTTTCCCCTTTGAAGCGGGGTGATGACATGTCATCTTACCAAAAAGGACTAATATAACCATGCTTTACGCTCTTGGTTTAATACTAGCGCTGCTTAGGGCAGGCACTAAAGCTTATTAGGCCCGAAATACTTTTTTTTCCCTGTTACAGGTGGTAACAGGGAAAACCTACTTATCACACCTACCTACTTTTCCAACTTACTTATCACGCCCTCCCTCTCCCTTCTCGCTCCTCCCACAATCAACAAAGTGGAAGTTTGCTCAAGTCAATTCAATTTTCCCATGTTAACATGTTCACACTGCTGGCGCGCCTGTGGTTGAGACCACTTTGTAACGGCTGAGCTTAACGCTCATGCCACGAGCGGGAGGTTCAAGCGCCATCCTATTTTGTGTGTTCTGTCGACATTGGTTTTTGTTACGCGTTTTTCTTTGTTTGCTATTTTTGCACCATTACACGACGCTTTCTCTGTTTAAGTATAACAACGCACCTTTGTGAACTCGTTGGTGTGCTTTGGCTTTTTACGTCTTGGTGATAAGTGTCACCACTTTTTAAATTTATTATTGTCCATTAATGGTAAAGACAAGCCCAGGTCTTTCGCAACATTGTCAATAAAGCGCCGAGGCAGCCTATAACATTTGACGTGGTTCATGCAGGTCTGCATTCTGGCATGCAGGCGTTAACTGCCATCACAACTTTCGCGCACATCTTACGACAACCACGGCTTGCAATATCCTTTGGGCCCACCACACCATGTCATAAATTTCCCAGTCAGTCACACGGTGGTCGCCGCAAATTATGTCTTCTACCTGTGCTGTGGTTCCTGCGTTCTTGTGGCTGTGGGCCTCCCTTTCTATAGTTAGTTTTCACCTTCAGTTCACAGCTGAGAAGCCTTCACACCTTCTTAAGCTAACCTAGGTGAACTGTTGTATATCCACACACTTCTTTCAACTGTCTTCGAACATCCCCAACTTTCAAAACCCATAACGAAGCTCTATTTCTGACGTATATTCATGCATATTTATTTTGAATGAATATATGCAACGAAGGTAAAGGAATAATGGCGCAAGCGAGCAATTTTAGGTCCACAAGTGTGCACGAAAATCTTACGATCAGCGACAATATGAAGGTTGAAAGTGCGTTGCCATCAGTACACCCCGTATTTCCTTTCGTGAACAACGACACGGAGGAATTTTAAAAGGCGCAATGCGCTTCCTTGACTGAGCACGTACTGAACTTTCGTCACTGCCTTTGCAAGGTCTTTCTGTTTTCTCTCCGCAGCAGTTAAGGTGCGCTCGTAGTTGTGGGCAAACGCGTCGCCAGCAATCTTCGCGTACCACGCGGCAACGACGATGCCGGTTATGCGAACGAAATCCTTGATCTATTTGGCAAAGATAGAGGCAGGCGGTCGACCGTTACAAAAAATTGCAAAGAAAAAAAATAGGGCTATGCAGTTTATGCCGCCTTTCGAGGCCTTATACTTCCCGCACTTCGAGTACGGCCCGATAGATAGATCTTCTGCCATCGTCGTGCGTCGTTGAGAAAGATTCACTCAGGCGGCATTACACGTTTGCTGTGCGCTCGACGAGCGGAAAGATAGGTGCTTTGTTTCGACCTTAGCGACCCATCGCTTTCTTCATTAATGCTTTCTCTGAATGTTGTTTTGCTTTTTAGAGCACTGCCGGATGTTGTCTTTTTTTTTCCAAGAGCTGAGAAGGATGTCCCGTTTCCTCAATTTGAGCGGGGCGAAGAGTTTGATCGCGAGACGCGATGCTTTCTTCCGCTGTGGCGCCACCGGGTAACCCAATCTCGCTCGATGGCGATCAGAGAGCTTCATTAATTAATGGAGAAAGTAGAGTCGGTTGGTTGCCAACGCTCCTCTGTTCCGCCTCTCCATTCGCCTTTCTTGAATCGAGGGGAGCGTATAAAGGGTGCCGCGAGATCGCTCACAACTTTACTCGGAATATTCTACCCTGACGGTCTCGTTGGCGTCATTGAAGTTGTATAGCGCTGCGTAGCGGGCCCAATAGCTGTCGGTAAATAGCAGTGTTTGTCGGTAAAACCCCCTTAGTGGGATTCCCCTGTTGCTGCAGAATTCGTAGCGGTTTAGCGTCGAAGCACTCCGCTTTAAGTGGGTTGCGGATAAAGTGTTTACCACGTGCAAAGCCAGTACGGTTCGAGAGGGTTGTTTTAGGACAAAGCGATGTACCTTAAGGTGGCATGAACGTTGTTCGCGAGGGCTTTGTATTGGTCTTGGTACATGTCTACTTGATTCCGCATGCGCATTTTGTGGAGGCTTAAACTCAAGTGATGTCAATATGACTGTGGCCAGAATCCGTCCCAGGTCGTTCGTATAGGCTTGCCGCTGCACGTCTCCATGTGGCTAAAATAGTTGCGTCCCAGTAGGCCATAGGGTGCGGCAGGCAGTTCCTCAGCACACTCCCCCTAACACCATCATCGTAATCATCATCTACAGCCCGTTTGCATTTACGGCAAGACGAAAGCCTCCATCACAGATTTCCAACTACTCCCTTCGGGGCTTTCTGGGGTTATTCTTTTTCACTAAATTTTAGTATTACGCTCCTATATCTGCTCTTTCGTCTTCCCCCAATTTCTTGGCCGTCCTTTAGCAGACATTGTGGTCTGACGTGACATCCGCAATCCTACTTCTTCCGTTAAATTTGAGCTATAATGTCGTCGACCCTAGTTTTCTGCCCTATCCACGTAGCGGTATGTTTATGCATGACTGTTACCCCTGGCATTCTTTGGATCATTCGTTCAGCAGACCTTAGTTGTTCCAAAAGTGCCTTCTGAGACCCCCAGTTCCGTCCCGTTCGTCATCCCCGGAAGTGCACATCGGCTGTATGCGAGTCATTTCAGAGGCATATTCGGTATTCACGATTTCAGAATACGTACAGAAGGCATCCTTGCTTGTACAAACTCAGCGTGTACTTTCTACTCATGCCTGTGATGAACGTTAACTTTCTGAGCATAGTTAAAATCACTTACATCTTCAACTCTTTCAGTACGGACACTGGAGAGGCGTTTCTCTGCATATTTATTTTTCATTACTATTAATTTCCTGTTTATTTTTCCTGTTTGTTTCCTGTTTAATTTCCTGTTAATTTCCTGTTTATTTCGCGTTTATTTTTAGTCACACACCCAAGCTTTCTAAGTACACTGTTTAAAGCATGTTCCGTAAGTTGCGACTGGAATGACTGCGTGAAACCGAGAACCTACAATACGTAAGTCGCTCAAGAAAACACCATTTACTCCTACCCCTCATTTTTCCTAGGTACGGTGCCTAAACACCTTTAACAGCTCTTCCAACCTATTTATCCGCCCATTTTATGGTATAATTCGAGCTTTGCAACTTGTTCTAGCTGCGTCGAACATTGTAGCTTGGTACGACGTTGCGCCTTAAACTAAGGTTTGGGATGAAGTATAGGAAATAGAATTAGAGAGAGAAACCTTAAACTAAGGCTTGGGGATGAAGTATAGGAGATAGAAATAGAGAGAGAAAACTCTATTAGGAGGAGATGGGTTAAGGAGACGGGGTGGCCATAAGCCTGGTGGCGACTAAAGCAGCTGGTTCAACTAAGAGCTCTTGGGTCACCAGGTCGGAGCTACCCAGCTCCTTCTCCCACTGCTCGCTGCTGGTGATTGTTGGAAATGATCTTGAGGGCATTCACACATGCAATGGGTGAGCGATGCATACGCACCACAAAACGGACATTTAGGAGAGGGGAATTCTGAAGGTGATATGGTGGAGAAAGGATCTCGTTGGGAAGGCTCCCGTTTGAAGGAGTCGCCATGTTCGTACTTTATGTTGTGGAAGAGATGCATGGGCGGGTGGGTAGAGACGACGGAAGAGATGGTAGTGCTCTCTGATATCATTAAAAGTATTTAGTTTTTGTCTCTAGTGGATCTGGCACCGTGGTGGGGGAAGGGGTTTGTGCCGGCCCGGTGTGTAAGCACTCGGGCTGCCATGATTGCCGTCTCATTTCCCATCTATCCCTGCATGGGCAGGGGCGCAGACGAGTACCACCGAGATAGTGGGTGGATTTTGGTGGAGAATTTGGAGCGCATCCGAGGAGATACTTCCTCGCAAAAAATTTTGAATGGCCAAGTTTAGACTTCTAAGTTTTTCTCGTTTAGAGAGGACCGGTAGCCAGAGAGAAACTAAGTTTGCTTTCGCACACGTTTTTACCCATTTGATGATATCTAAGCATGAAATCTACTTTTCATTCTTAACCAGTAACTATTCACGATGCGGCTTCTACATCTCTACTTCTTCTTCCCCATACGTTGGCCAACTTCTAGTGCGTTTTGTCATATCGCGACTTTGTGGGAGACTATTTGTAGATGCACACATAAAAGACACATGTCAAAGTTTTTCAAAGTGCATTCTCAGCCCTTTCAAGACCCTGCGCGTGATATCCTAATTCAGAGGTCACCTTCAGGGCAGCTAAAATACACCTTTGACATTTGTAACGTCGTGAATCGCCGAGGGGAACATTTCCTGTAATGCCCCCATCCCCGCATCGTATTGGTTCGTATGGCAGGTTAGGAAAGGGTTGAGTAGATAAATTTAGAAAATTGTTCTGTCATTCCCTCGTCCCTGATCGTCTTGCTTCTTGAGTTTAGTGTCTCTTTATGAGTGGTGTTTACGGTAAGCCAAAAGACATATTCTTTTGACATATATGTATCATATACAGGGTGTCCCAGCTATAATGCACCAAGATTTAAAAAAAGAGAAATTGCGTAACTCGAAGAAAACCTAGTGCATATTGTTTGCAGTACTGTGAAGAATCGGAGATAATTTTTTCGTTGATGAGACTTAATTATTTATTTGTAATTAATTATCTAACTCAAGAAATATTGTCCTAATCACTAAAGTGTGAATGAGGCACTTGTAGGTAACCACGAGGGGCATCTAACTGCGCTATTTTCAGCGACGAACTAATTGCGTACTCATTTATTCTGACTGATAAAGGAAACCCGCGAAATATGAAAAATACCACGTGACGACGCTTACGCGCGCATTGTAAAGCAGCGTCCCCAAACAAAGCTGATTGAAAGCAACTGCTTCGCTTGTTACCCGCCCGAAGAGACAGCGCATCACCATGATAATAGCACGCATGGACGGAGCAGCAGCAGCAAGATTCGCGGGACGCGTGTGCAGATAAGGAACAAACTCGGTCGCGATTTCTTCTTTCTTTCGTCTATTTCATTCTGGCTAACTCAGAGGCAGCCTGTTTAAGGGCGTTGCTTTACGGTGCGCGCGGAGGCGCCGTCACGTGGCATTTTTCATATTTCGCGGGTATCCTTTATCAGTCAGAATAAATGTGTACGCAATTAGTTCATCGCTGAAAATACCGCAGTTAGATGCCCCTCGTGGTTACCTTCAAGTGCCTCATTGACAGTTTAGTGATTAGGACAGTATTTCTGGAGTTAGATAATTAAGTACAATTAGTTAATTAGGTCTCGTTAAAGAAAAAAATACTTTGCTCTCTCCATAGTACTGCAAACATTATGCACGTGGTTTCTTTCTCTTTTTTTAAATCTTGGGGCATGATAGCTGGGACACCCTGTATATATATATATATATATATATATATATATATATATATATATATATATATATATATATATATATATATATATATATATATATATATATATATATATATATATATATATATATATATATATATATATATATATATATATATATTATTAACTCACGTTTTTCCCGTTTTATGAACCAATGCTGCACACTAGAATATTTGTTCCCCCTACCCTCGTCAGTGAGCATAATGCAACCATTCTTTCAGTGTTACCTTGCAAATTTAAACTTCTCGCGTGGGATCATACAGGGGTACCATGTAGATAACGGATGCGTGTTCAGATAAAATCGCCGATGGCTTAAAGTGTAACGCAAGAAAAGAGACGCATACTTCTTGCTCAGAGCGAAATCATAAAGAAGGATCTCGCTAAACACATCATTCATCAAAACCTGCCACAAGACCTGCAACCTTGCTGTGCTACCGAACTGCCATTCCAGCTTTGTATGGGGGTCAATGAATGAAGCATCAACGATGCTTAGCCCTCGGCATATTCGATATTTCTGATAAGCCATATGTTAATAGAAAAATTATATCAAGTTGTAACATCGCATGTTCTGGCCAAAAGAAAAATGATGCGTCTTACGTGGCTTGAAAGTCAACGTGGTGTTACCAGTTCGAAACAAATTTGCCTGAACGCCTCTTATTGCAAGCGGCTGAGGAAAGTGCGAGTGGATGCAAATATGCAATGCCGATAAATCTGCTTTAGAACTTTGACTTCACAGCGCCTCATTTTTAAGAACGTCAGTAAAGTACCTCATGCGAACGCACCGTGTAGCCCCAGGGTGTACAACTTTTTTTCTGGGGTTCGAGCTACACGCAGAAAAGAAGGAAACATGTGTGGTTTTAAGGAAAAAAAGACAACAGGCCGGGGAAGGACCCGGATAGTTGAAGGAAAACTGGCCATTTTGCAAGTATAATGTGGTAAATATCTAAATTATGCTTTTTGCTTTACTTTAAATAAACGAGTCATTGGAATTTCTTTTCACTTTTACGGGCTTGGTGCTATTGCCTCGTTGGAAGTTTCCGGGAAATGGTCAAACTGCTATGGTAGTTTTACGAGGGAAACCACGCCAGTTTAGGGTAAATAAAACCAAGTATGATTAAGATGATGGTAGTGATGATGATGATATCTTCACAAGGATCAGACGCACCTAACACGCATCATCATCATTATCATCATCAGCCTGTCTACGCCCACTGCGGGGCAAGAACTTTTCCCGTGGATCTCCAATTATCCCCGCCAACTTCTTGATCTCATCTGCCCACCTAACGCTCTGCCGCCCCCTGCCACGCTTGCCTTCTCTAGGCATCCACTCTGTTGCCCTTAATGGCCAACGGTTATCTTGCGTTCGCATTATACGCATGCACTTGTTTTATTTTTTCACGACTGTACGCGCCTCATAACGCTTGATGTATTAAGCCCTGACACACGCTACACACTCCAACTTGTGAGAAGCCGCAAAAATAACTCGCTTCAATTTCCAATTCCTTCGTGCGCTCACTTCTGACTATCAACGTACGCATGCATTCACTCGTATGTTTGCGCACAGTCAACACAGCCTTTAATTTATCGATAAAACCGCAAAGGTCGATAGCAGTGGTTGGGTTTCTATTGCATGTGCGATACAATCACAGGTATTTCACCGTGAGGAAAGCGTGCCCCTCCTCCAGAGTTCCTGTGCCACAATTGCAGGGAAGCGTAGGAAAGAGTTTTCTTTGTCGGGGCATCGCTCTCAAAGGGGCAAAGAAGGCAAAACACAAGTTTGTTCTATTCTCCTTCCAGCCACGATAGACGTTCTATAACTGAAAAAAAAAGTAAGAAGTATTGAACAACTTTCAAATTTCGCGCCATAGTGCCGAACATGGGCAGGAGTGGTAGTGGTAGAGTGGCAGGCACTAATAACATTTTTATCAGGGTGTTAACGTGACGTTAGCACTTAAGTGATACGACCAAACGGAACTAGAGCCACACTACGATGCTTCAGTCATGGATCGTGGGGGTTGTTTGGGACGGCGGCAACCAGGCGCGCAAATAATATTTTGTGACGTCATAGAAAAAGTGCCTGAAAGTGGCTATGGAGTCGCCACTGTAGAATGTGTTTTCTTTAAAATATCAAGTATTTATTTGAAGTTGGCGATGAGATTGGCATTGTTGTTATCGGAACAAAACAGCCTTTTTCGGTGACGCAGTGTCTAGAGTGCCGTCCGACGACATGCGAATATTTAGGACTACGCTAGCACCACCCAAAGCATCTCTCGGTGTAGTGTAGGAGTTACGTCTTCGCTTCTTGATGCCAAGGTCGGTCGTTCGACACTGGCTTTTAGCTCTTTGGTTGTTTTTTCACCTGTAATTTGAACTATAATTTTCGTGGCTTAGGTTAGGTTTTGGTGTTTTAAATTATTCATTTCTGTTCGTTGGGACATTTTATGTTAGTTTAGATTAGGTTACCCTGCTTTACGTTATCTAGAACGATATGTTGCCATACGCGGAATTTTTTTTACAAAACGCCGGTGGAAGCCGATATAGGCGACGCCGATATAGCGGACGGCACTCTATGTAGACACAGCCTTTCGGTGAACCGAACTTGTATTTTGTCTTCATGGTCCGTTTAAGGAACACGCTTTCTCTTTATCTCTATCTATATATCTATCTATCCATCTATCTGTCTGTCTGTCTGTCTGCCTGTCTGCCTGTCTGTCTGTCTGCCTGTCTGCCTGTCTGCCTGTCTGTCTGTCTGTCTATCTATCTATCTATCTATCTATCTATCTATCTATCTATCTATCTATCTATCTATCTATCTATCTATCTATCTATCTATCTATCTATCTATCTATCTATCTATCTATCTATCTATCTGATATATTTCTTTCTCTCGTTCTAGCTCTTTCTTTCTCTCTCTCTCTCTCGGGACAACGCATTGAAATTTCTTCAACCTGTCATTGTCAATCTTTCCAAATGAAGTCAGTGGGTGTATTTGTCCTTAGTGTGTATTTGTCCTTAGTTAACCTTTTCCAGCCACCCGCCGCGGTGGCTCAGTGGCTAAGGCGTTGCGCTGCTGAGCACGAGGTCGCGGGTTCGATTCCCGGCCGCGGCGGCCGCTTTTCTGATGGAGGCGAAAAGCAAAAACGCCCGTGTGTACGAGATTTCGGCGCACGTTAAAGATCCCCAGGTGGTCAAAATTAATCCGGAGCCCTCCACTACGGCGCGCCTCATCGCCTGCGTTGCGTCGGCGCGTTAAACCCTACAATCAATCAATCAACCTTTTCCAGCCCAGCGTCATCAGTAAAAAAAAACAGACGGCAAGAACATTCTGTATAAGCACCCCTGCCCTGCATGTTTGCTAACGTGACCGTTCAGGCCTCTTTGAAGGTGCAAGGTTGGCGGCCACATAAAATGAAACCGTTATGTTTTTTTTCGCACCACGCGTTTATGTTTGGCACACGCTGAACAAACTTTATTGCTCCTTGTAAAGCCAAAACTGAAATAAAGTTTCAACCAGCATTTGCTTAGCGCCGTGGCCTTCTTACAACCTATTTCGTATTCTGGCGTCACTGCCAGAAAGTTAACGTTAAAAAACATGACGACAGATTGCAATCATCCGTTACCTTCATGTATGCGAATGGACTTCACCCAACGGATCCACCTTGTTCCAAGCTGAATGTAAGCGCCTGGAAAAACGGAAAAGTAATATTTTCTGCAGTCGCCTGGCAACAGTGTTAATGACGAGTAACAGCTTGAAGTAGACACCAAGAAGGCAGAAGAAAGGAACCAAATCATCACCACCGAAAATTTGGGTTCAGGTGTTTCGTTTTGCACACATTCCCGCGCGGAAAACTCTTTGCTATTCATTGCTTGCAGCACTTGGATATCTGTTCCTTCAAAAACTGCACTGACTCCATGACTCAGCGCAATGAGCACTATTCAATAGCACATTTTAAAACAGGAGACTCCAGCTAGAAGTTTTCGCGGGAAAAGTCGAGAATCGAATTAACGTCTTCTTCTTCGGACTAACTGTCTGAAAGTGGCAAGGAACTGAGTTATAAGCATTGCTCATCGCTTTATCACATCAGAAAAGCTATAGGAGCTAAACATTTTTGTTTGGTGTAGCGGAATTATTGAACGTTTTGTAACTCCTTTCGGTTTGTGCGGTGCGAATATTTCTTTTTCGTTTGTTGTAGAATACGTAACTTAGGCTGGCATTAATCTGCCCCGCTCTCCTTCCATTTTTTCGACACTTTGAAGTGCACGTCACAAAGCGGGAGAGCGAGCCGGGGCCATTTCCTCGTCTTTACTCCTTCGTCGCTATCTCACTCTAAGTCTGTTCAGATTGTCGGTCACTTTCGCCACTAATTGGGGTGCCATTGGGAAACGGTGTTCGCAAAGTTTGCATGGCGCGTGCGGACTCGGATGGTCACCAAGCCCCATTCCTGTAGGCTGCCGATGGCCTAGCTTGAGCATGGGGTACTGCGGCTTTGGAGCAGGTGCACAAAGCATTCGGGCAATTCACAGCTCTCTTTCAAGCTGATTGAAGCAATAAGCTCTGATTTCACCATTTGGGGTTGCACAGAAATGAGCTAGCGGCTAGTTAGGGAGGTAGGCTCTCGAATTCACCCGCATACATGTTTCCGCAGCACCTGTAAGCAAAGAGAAACATTTTAACCGACCATTTGTATTGAGACCTCCTAGTTCGTAATACTTGCTAGCCAAAGTTCACATCCTTAGAGAAGCCCATAATCAGCGAACGTTCCCGCCTCCATTCATTTTACATTGACGTGTCCGTGGATGCATCCGTGCTCGTTTTATAAAATATTTTAGGCAAGCTCCACTAATCCCGCGCTTCCCAATTCAAGATTTGTAATGTCACAAAATTTACTATACATTCATAAAGAGAGTTAAAAGAGGAGCGAAAGCTAAAGTGCGCCAAACCTTCGCTGAAAGTGCTTCCGATCGACCGCCAAACCTTCAAAGACCCGAGTCGCCAACGAAGAACGAAACCATGCGATGTTTTTGCGTGCACTATGTAAGCGCATGTACGAACGATCTAAATGTATATCGATACGTTGTTTGAGGGATAAAGGTATACTATTGTACTCCTTTGTCATAATCGACGCGTGAAGTGTCTAGAAGCGTTCCTTTTTCGTGATTTCGGAGTCACCGTTTTGACAGAATGGAAGAACGGTTTCACGAACGCACCGTTTGCCCAGAGATCTTATCAAACCGTCGAGCATATTTTACTGGAGTGCACTACGTACGGTCAAGAAACAAACAACGTCGCACAGAAGATCGAGTGCCTCAACCACAGTTCCCTAACTTTAAAAGCAGTTCTGGCACCATGGCCATCTTCCTCGTCTCAGCGTAAAGTGCTAACCGCACTATTTGAGTATCTCAATGACATCGGCGTCGCTGAGCTAATATAGGACCAGAACTTCCTGCACTGTGCAACCGCCTACAGACTTTTCACGTGTCGCACTGACGGTCCCCAACACACAGGTTGCCTCCTTTTTTTATTTCTTTTTTTTCTTCTTTCTTCTCTATCTTCCTCCTCACTTTCTATTTCAACTTTATTCCCTCCTGCCCACCCCGCAGAGTAGCATGTAGGCGTTAACATGCCGGCAGACCTCTCTGCTTTCCTCTAATAAAGAGCTCTCTCTCTCTCTCTCTCTCTCTCTCTCTCGTTCGACCAACCCGTTTGTGGGGAAGCACATGGTACTTTTTTGACAGGGCACCATCGACCACACCGAGAAAGCTTTCGCTTTGAAAAATTCATCCGGGAAGTGAAGAGCGGGAGTTATTTTACGCTTTAGGGTGAGGGAGGGTGGTGTGGCTATTTTTGCGCTGTCGACATTTTCGCCGTTAACACGCCACTGCTGCTTGAGTGCGTGGTAGATATGTAATTCCGGCGCTCTAATCTACCAGTAGTTAAACTTGCTTCTACGCCTTAGTGTCTCTTAAAATACAGGATGATCAATGTTAAATCGACAGGTCTTTTTTTTTTTAATTACGTGCTTAGACGTAAGGGAAGACCATCTCTACAGCGAGGTTGAGCGCCCAGGGGTACAAAGAATGAGGTGGTAAATATTGATGTCGGTAGCTTAATTGACTAAAATTGAGTATTTAACTTTTTAGTGGCTGCAGTAAACAGGCATGTTTGCATTGAAAAGTTGTACGCAATCGTGTTTCTACACAGCTTCATTTGGCAGAATTCTTCTAGCGCATCCATACATCGATATACCGAACTGCGAAGTTTAACTGCCGCTCCCATCATTACGCATGCAAGGCAGTGAGGACCGACGCAAAGCTCCTCCCTCTCGTGATGTGGCTGCTGCGTACGGTGTTTGGGTTGCAACAGAGTGGAGGCATAGGCAAAAGTGATCATTTGCACCCTTTCAGTCTTGGTTGGCGTTATCGCAATCTGCAGTACTCGCTACAGCTATCTAAACACAGAAAAAGAGTATAAGCGGTCCTGGGAGTTTGTCGGACGATTTGCGTGCATTTTGGCGTCAGAAACAGGAGCTCGAAAGAGTTTTTCTCATCACTACACACTCCTCGTCGCCTCCATGGTCATCACATTCTCCGTGTTAAAAAACTCCGTCCAACAAATATTGGATGCTGAATTTTTATATGCGAAGCAGCTTATGGTCGAGCCTGTTGCCTCCGACGTTGTGTGGGTGCCGTTCTGCGGCTCCACACCCCCACTGCGCATGCCTGGCCAGGCACCGCTGATGATGATTGTGGCAGGATGCCCCTAGGGATTGGGCAACCAAAGAGTCTATCCCGAGATAGCTTCGCCTTCAACCACCGTCGTCATCTTCCCGTAGGGGAACTCTGAGTAGTATGCGAGGCATTCCTCCTCTCCTCTCCGAAGCTCCTCTTCTCTCCGGGATTGCGCAACGAATGGCAACAGCTGCGGCTCCGCGCGCGATAAGGCGAAGCAGCTTAGGGTTAGAGGTGCGACTAGAGTGCGACTCTAGTTCACTCTAGTGCGACGGTAGCCGCTGCATACTCCGCTGGGGGCGCCACTGTAGCTCCGCGGTATAAATGCCGCGCGCGCCCTTTCCGCTCCCCTCATTCTCCTCCCGCCATGTCGCGATCGAACTGAAAACTAATGGGAACTTGAGTCGACCCCATTGCTGCTTCGCATACTACTCAGGGTTCCCTACGGGAAGATGGTGAAATCTTTTTCGTCTGTTGGTTCCCCTCGTTTTCTTATTCTTTATTTCTTTTTGTTCCGACGGAGGAACGTAGCGCACGGGAATTTATGCCAGTAAAACCCACGTTATTACAGTTCGTTCTATAAACGTTGGGTAGGACGACATGATGTGACCTGCTGTATCAAACACAACTAAAACAAAAAGGTTTTCTTTTGATTCCTGAAACCTTTTGCAGTCCTTCCTTCCATATTGTCAACTCTGAATATTCCACAAACTAATATGTCTCGAAAAGAAATACCTTTATTGCAGGAATGACTAGAGGTGATTCGCTCTAGGAATACGTCGAAGTTTCTTTATCCACAATTTAACATTGGTGCTGTCGTTTGTGCTTGACATCGCGCTCTCTAAAGCTGCCGTGTCTTCCATACCAAGCGATTTGCTGCTGACACTTTATGTTTTTACATGCACGTACACCTTCAGCGTTTCACTAAATTCGGTCGCTTTCAAGTGTCTAAACATTTTGGTAAACAATGGTATGACTGATTTCACAAACCTGCACACACCGAAGAAACAAAATGGTACGGGAGTCTTTTTTCCTCAAAGTGTCTTCCACTAGTGCAGTTAAAGGAAAAATAACTTGGAAGCACCAGCCGCTCGTTTCGGTGCAAGCAAAGAAACTGCAGTCGAACGTGGACCAAAACTGGACCTCATGAAACCGGTCAGTTGTGTTCGGTTTGAAGAGTTCGCCATGCTCTTAACAATCTCAGACTTTCAAAACTGAACCCATAACAGGATGTTGTGGATCTCACGAATGAAGAAAGGAGCCCTTCATTTCTGAGGGGTTTTAATTTACGAGGCTTGTGTATTGCCGTACATTATGTAACGCTATCTTATCACCGGCATCCGGTCATGCGTACTATTCGCGGTGTGTAGGAAACCTCTCCGTTGAGAGTGTTCTCACAAAAACGATCCCCTACATTAAAGAGTCCCAGCATGATCGAACGGAACCGTGCCCAAGAAACACGCTTCGAAGAAACCGCATACTGTTGGCAATCGAACAGTATGGGCGGTGCTTTCCGCCTGCCCTGGCTTCGAGACAGGCCAAAAAATCGCGAAGAAATTAGCGAACCAGAAGAGGCTTTCGCTTGCGCAGGATCAGAAAAATTGTAAAGGACGAGCCAGAGGCTGGTGGTGGCATTCGCTCAAGGTCCCTTGACTTTGTGCCGTTCAGGACGTGGGTCGCGGATACGGGCAACGGTACGGAATCGAAAGCCACTGATCGCCCGTATATATTTAAGGACGAAGCCGATTAGAAGGTGGAAAAGGCGTGCACGAAAGATAAATCGCCGCGTAGTTGAATTCACAGCCAAGCTTGCAGGACGCGCTTATTGAGGAAGACTTGTGTTTGCGTCTGGAAGCACGCGAGGCAAAACAGCGTACCTTACGTAATCAAGAGAAAGACAGGACAGCCCTGTACGAGGATCGTTGGAAGTCCTTGAGAATCGGTCCTGCTCTTTATATGTTCAGAACAACAAACGTTCCTAAAGTGCTACGTTCGCAATGTGTAATTGAATACTGCTAGGAATCAGCAGAGTACTAAAGGCTTTACATTTTCTCAGATTTTTTTTTTCAAGCCCTCGAGCTGATACTTATTGCTCGAGGTGAGTCAAATGTCAGAGAAAAGTGATTTTTAAGATTCATTCAATCCCCCAAATTTCTTATTTATGCACCAATATTGCATTCAAACGAAACGCTTTTATTCAATTTTTGTGCTTCACCAGGCTTGTGGTTAGCCCGGATTGTGATTGCAGGACGGTTCCCTTTACCACCACTTCTTTATTCCGACGTTCCGCTGTTTTTCTGCAGGGTTCACTTTCGCGAATAGATAGACGTTTTTTTTTTACTGGGACCGCTGTGTATGGCTTATACAGGGTGTGCCAGCTATAATGCATCAGAATTTTTAAAATGAGCAATGGCGTTGCTCAATGCAGACCTAGTGCATATTGTTTCCGGTACAGCGGAGTAGCGGCCCGTAATTCTTTTCGTTAATAAAATGTAAACTATTGATTGTAGTTAATTATCTAACTTAAGAAGTACTGTCCTAGTCCTTATAGGGTCAATGAGGCACCTTTGGGTACCCACGAGAGGCATCTAACTGCGGTATTCTCAGCGACGAACTAATCCCCTATTCATGTATTCTGAGTGATAGACACGCAAATTATGAAAGAAAAAAACACGTGATGGTGCTCCCGCCGGCATCATAAAGCAGTGCCCTCGAACAGGCTGTCTCTCAGTTAGACAAAATGAAATAAAAAAGAAAGGAAGAAGAAATCGCGACCGAGTTTGTGCCTTATCTTCCAAACGTTCCGCGAAACTTGCTGTTGCTGCTCCGTCCATGCATGCCTATATGAAGGGGATGCGCTGTCTCTTCGGGCGTGTCAGGCAAAGCAGTTGCTTTTAATCAGCTTATTTGACTTTGGCAGCACTACTTGATGATGCGGGCGGGAGCGTCATCACGTGTTTTCTTTTTTTTTCACAGTTGGCGGGGTTTCTTTATCATTCAGAATAAATGAGTACGCAATTAGTTCGTCGCTGAAAATACCGAAGCTAGATGCCACTCGTTGGTACCTAAAAGCGCCTCATTAACACTTCAATGATTGGGACAGTATTTATCGAGTTGAATAATTAACTACAGTTAATTAATAAATATAATTACGGAAAATTACTGGCCGCTACCCCAGTGTACTGGAAACAATATGCCCTAGGCTTTCCTCTACTAACGCTGTTGCTCATGTTTAAAATTTTAATGCATGATAGCTGGGGCACTCTGTACATTTATGTCAAAAGAACCACTCATAATGACGGCATTACACCCGACAAACTTGTGTGGCAGCGAGGCGGCAATAACATTGCCACGCGACACTCAAATCAGTCTATTCCGGTAGCTTCGGGGCCCGTTCCTGATGTTTTCAGGAACTGGAGTACTGCTCAAATACAATTCATCCTCATCGCTATGGTGGCTCCAGTAAAGTCGTAAGAAATTTTTCCTCGAAGGGAATTTTATACGAAGCAGCGGGAAGTCGCAAAGGTGGCGTTCCGGCTGACCGGATCACAGAGCCTGCGAGAAACTGCGCATGCGTTTTATTTAATTGCGAAAGAGCGATAAAAGTAGACACATGATCAGGGGCGGTATTCTCGTAACTGTCCCTTTTGAAAATGTCCCTTTTGTGTCCCTTTCAGCGTGACGTACTTCCGGTTAAGCAGTGGGCCTTTGCTTCAAATACCGTAATTGTTCTTGCAAACGCATTTTGAAGAACTGAAACCTTATCAGAGTATCTTTTATGCGTTTATTGTTCCGCGAGTGAACCAACAATAAGGCGACGAAAAATCGTCTGCTCCAAATCGACTGCTCCGAGTAGCCACGCCTCATAGCTCCGCCGCGCTTGTGTTACGTCACATCCGGCTGTTTGCTTTTAGCAAATCAGGGCTCGCTCAAAAGGCACACTTTTGAAAGGGACACAAAAGGGACAAAACACGGGAATACCGCCCCAGAACGCTCGTCATGTCTGTTCTTCTGTCGTGTGTGTTTTCCACGCACTTTTCAAAGAAGCGTTAATAAACTCGCCAGCAGCAAGTTTCATTAAGCTATCGTTTCATTTACATGACAAGGCGTTGTGCTGCTGAGCGCGACGACGCGGGTTCGATTCCCGGCCGCGGCGGCCGCTTTTCTGGTGGAGGCAAAAAGCAAAAGCACCCGTGTGTTCTAAGTTTCGGCGAACGCTGAATATCTCCGGGTGATCAAAATTATTCCGTAGCCCTCTACTACGGCGCACCTCATCGCCTGCGCTGCATCGGCGCGTTAAACCCTACAATCAGTGGTCGCAGGTTCTATTCCGGGCCGCTGCGGCCGCTTTTCTGATGGAGGCGAAAAGCAAAAACGCCCGTGTGTGCGAGATTACGGCGCACGTTAACGATTCCCAGGTCGTCAAATTAATCCGGAGCCCTCCACTATGGCGCGTCTCATCACCTGAGTTGCGTCGGTGCGCTAAACCCTACAATCAATCAATTCATTTACGTGAGAAGGGAAGTAATAAAGTCGGAGATATGGCACGCTTCGAATTATCTCAGCATTTGAAACCGCGCGAACGCTTGCACGCCATTTCTATTTACTCGACCGAAGACTTCTATTGTTATGGTAATACGCCCAAAGAAAAGACACCGGTTTAAAAATATTTGTATCTCTCTCAGCAACCGGAGCCTTGTCAATGTTAAACATGTGCGATGTAGATGTCAGCATTCCTTCTACATCATCCGCTGTACAGCAGGATCTAGAAACACAGCAACTAATCTATCTAATCTAAACTAATATCGTCCTCTCGGCGAATAATCAGAAACTAAGCGGCTACAAACATTTTTACTGGGACATCCTCCGCTCTACATATCGCTAGCAAGGGATAGACAGTATACGCGTGCGCTGAGACTTGACACTACTGTGAAGCACTTCACTAAACGCTGTTGCAATTCTCCGGTTCAGAAATTTAATTCGCCAAGTGAAAACGCTTCGGCAAAATTACGTTATGGCCATCGTACAGACTGTACAGCCACCCAAACTTTTAATAATGTAGTGGGAACGACGACCGATCGGCATGTCAGAACCTTATCACGGTGTTCAGCAGCGAAATAGGCGAGAGTACTCGCACGCGCATAGGGCCATCTGCTGCGTCAGTGTCGTCTGCTACGCTGTTTCCTTGAGAGTGGTACACCCCCTGTCAATGCATCTAAATGACTTTGTTCACGAGAAACCATTGGTTATTTGAAGCGCATGCGCATATCAAATGCGCGTTTGGTTTTTCTTTCGGATCACTTGCCCCGCACAGCGTGAGGAACGCAACTGGAAAGAAATAATAGTAGAACAGGGCGGTTTTTAAATGCAGAGCATTTCTTTAACTCACGATGTCACCCGTTCTAGGCGTCCGTAGTAGTCCTCATCGCTCGCAGGTGCGCCCTCTCCCCCGCTCCTCCTCGCCTACTCTCCGCTCGCATCGCGCGCTCTCAACAACAGGTCCGCACCCCTCCTCCTACACTATATAAAAAAAATAATACTTACCGGCTTCTGGTTTCGATCCCACGACCCTGCGGGCGGAACGCAACGTACATGGTGCTCTACCCACTGCGCCACAAAGCCGACACAGAATGGAAGGCTACGAACGCGCCTTATATCCTTGACTCATTCAAACTACGTCAAGAAGCTGCTGATACAACGCATTCACTACCTGTGGGCGGAACGCGAGGTACATGGTGCTCTTCCCACTGCGCCACAAAATCGACACAGAATGAAAGGCTACGAACGCGCCTTATATCCTTGACTCATTCAAACTACGTCAAGAAGCTGCTGATACAACGCATTCACTACCACCAACTCCCCAAACACTAAACGTTAACGCAATACACCCACCCCCTATGCGACGCATTTACTCGAGTCCCCCTCGCGGGGAGATGGGTCCTTTTTTTGGCCGGAATGGCCCCAGGCGGCTGCGCGATATAATGCGATAATACAAATGTGATAAAAATAAAATCTTGTGCCCCACGCTACTTATCTACCTTTGGCGGTAGCGAAACGGCCTTGCAAGGTAAGAAACATAGGGGGTGCGTTACCCTGAGGACAACAGCGGAGCAGACGACGCTCCACACAGCAGATAGTTCTATGCGCGTGCGCGTACTATCGCCTATTTCGCCGGTGAACACTGTGATCAGGCGCTGACATTCCGACCGGTCGTCGCTCCCGCTATATTATTAAAAATTTGGGAGGCTGTACGTCCCGAAAAGCAGTGGGTGATAACAGTGCGTGAAGTTGGTGAGCGGTGTTTCTTGCTCAGTCTCTTACGCCCGCTAACGATTATAGCTCACAAGAGCAGTGAGGATACTAGCGCGTGATGATGATGAACACGTGCCGTCATGCAGTCTCTTATTTATATTTTGGGTAAAATAAATATTACAACTGCCACTTTTGCCCCACGCTAGCCTTTTGTTCCCATTACATTTGCTTTCGAAGTGCCACTCTACACAGGACGCAACCCTTAATTACTGTTCACAATTGAGTCGTCTCTCGACCATGCGAAGTCGCCTACCTAGAATTTTCTGTTAATTGGAAGTCATTTTCCGGTTTCGGCAATTTTACGTGCAATTCAGTAGAAGAACGCGCCCGATAATTCGAAGCTAAAACCCAGTACATCGGCTAATCCGAAGTTATTTCGAATAAAAAGCATCGAGGTGAACGTCACCTCTCGCCAAAGTTGAAATTTTTTGACCTGCAGAACACCGCCCGATTTTGCACTGTGTCGGCGCCATCGCAACTCAGGCAGCGTAGGTAAAGCGAAAAAGCGGCAAAGCGGTAAACTCAGGAAAAGCGGCCGGTCAGCTGAGACTCAGGCCGGCGCACGCCTCTCTTTTTTTGCAGGTGCTTAACCTTCTTTGTTGCGCGCAGCTACGTGTGAGCAGATTGCGTGGTATGATCTTCAGCTTTTGACTTTAATGATAAGGGGAAACCGTGTCGCACGCTCGAACTGGCGATGAAAGCGGAGATTCCGAAAAAAATGGTGCGCCCCTCAGTCTAACGACGACAGTGTGGTTGAACGTGAAGCTTTCCCGTGATGGATTTTTTGGTTAGCCAATCCCAAACTGCGAGTTTTTGGTCTTCAGTAGAGAGAGAGAGAGAGAGAGAGAGAGAGAGAGAGAGAGAGAGAGAGAGAGAGAGAGAGAGAGAGAGAGACAAAAGTTAATGAACACTGAAGAGGTTAGCCGCACAAACGGCGGGGCTTGCTACTTCAGATGGGGGTGAACCGAAAAAAAAAAAGAACAAAAGTGGAAGAAGTACGGAGCAACAATGAGCGAGAAGAAAGTAGACAGTTCGGAACATAGAGAAAATTTACAGCACTAGAGGGGAAAAAAATCTCAGGATCCCGAGGTTAAAGAACCTCGGTTAATCCCGAGTCAGACAAAAAAGTTAAGAGAGCCTTTGTCCCTCACGCCGCGTCAGCGTGATTTTGCCACGGACCAAGAAAGTGATCCAGCTCTAAAGAGTTTCCGCATAACTGTCGCGCAAGAGTTCTTGTCGCTGTTTCGCGATGAGTTGTATGGTGCGAGCAGTAACACAAGACATGCCGTATGTCTTCTCTCACAGAGAGTACAGAGCACAGCGGCGAGTCCGCCCAGTGCGCTCTTCAAAAGGTACGCAACAATTCTCTAGGACACTCACATCAACTCTCGGGTGTGCACAAAGAAGGCCTAAAGTTTGGGTTTGGGATGTACGGCGCGAATCGGTGCCTGCTGCTTGGTTTTAGCATAGAGTTTCATACTAATATACACTAGAAGGAAATGTGGCGCCACCGTCTAGGGGAGCCGCGCTTCGGCGAGCGTGCCGTCATGTACCGGGCAGACACGTTCCACTTGTCCTTGGCATGGCTCACGAACAGGCTGAAAAGTTGGCTTTGGCTGCAAAAATGCAGCAATATTACTGCAGAAAATTAATCGGATTTGTTCTGTTATTATAAAATAAAAGCTCCATAAAGATTAATTTGCCAGGGATCATTTAGAAGCTTCATGGAAGATGAACAGAAAAACAATGTTACCCCTTTTGGCTTCAAGACGAAAAAGAAGCCATGTGGCTAACCAAGCCAAGGAGGCGAGGAACGTAGCTAGCTGCAATGGCGCCGCCCACGGCGGCACGCGAATGCAGCGCCAGATTTCCCTCTAGTATATATTAGTATGAAACTCTATGGGTTTTAGCTTCGACATTGTCGAAATGGAGCAACCGGACAGACGCCGGCTTCATAATGCGAGGAAGCCAGTTTCGATTCCGGCCACGGTAAGCGTGTTTTTTCCACCATCATTCATCGTCATGATTGTCAGAGAAAGTTGGCTTTCCTGCAGGGCGTATTGACGCACAATGGCATCTGTGAGTACAATAAAGCTTCGCTTTAAAATCAGCGAAGGCGACGTGTTGCTCATTAGTGGCAATGCTGTCATTGCGATTTCCGTTTAATTGATAGCTTGGTCAGATCTAAGTTTTTCTCGGTTCCTCTGGGTCAACGGGGGGTCTTCAGAAGGGAAAAGGTATGGACGTGTTGGTTCATAGTCACGCAGAAAACAAGCGCTATTTAAAAAACGCAGGACGAAGTGTGACGGGACAAGCGCTAACGCCTCGTCCTGCGTTTTTTAAATAGCGCTTGTTTTCTGTGTGTCAACGGGGGTCGACTGTAGTTCGTTCAAAAAGGCCTTCTCTGAACTCTCTGCTTGATTCCAAGCATTTTATTGCCTGTGTCATCGAGTCACATCTCAAACTTAGTTTTATTCGAGTCGCGTGCGCTGTGAGTTCACTTTGTTATGAATGCCATTTCATTAGGCCCTAAAAAACGCTGTTCACACAACGTAAGTCGCCTCATCACGCAGGTCTGTTAAAAAATTCTCCAAGAGGTACTCATTATGGGATGGGTCTGTCTCGGTCGTGAAGTGGATAACGGTCTTCGTTATCCGTAAGATAGCCTACAGTCGGGCGTTGTAAACATCTTGTGAAATGCACATTGCCAATGTCCGCCACGTGCCCGGTTTGAAGATGTACATCGAGTCCTTGCAAACAAGCGGTCGGCCAGGCTTGTCGGTTCGTAAACTTCCTGGCGTACGGCTGCGTTTTTCAAGGGCTATGCAAATCATAGTTCTTTTATCTCGACTCGGGGTGTTTTCCAGCCTTTAGGAAGAAGGTTTATTTCTGTTTTAGGTCCTCTTTGACGACCTTACAGATTGAAGATATTTTGTTTCCACACCAGTGATGCCTATATTCACGCCGGCGTACGCCTCTCTCTCTTTTCAGGTCCTTAGCTCGACAGCAGCTCGACATAAAGCGGAAGTCATTCACGTTATTCTGCGGTTACAGACGTCATGCTTATCGGTCCTTATTAAATTCGTTTTCCTGTCACTAAAGAGCCTTCGGGATAATACGCATCAAATCATTCTGGGGACTCCAGAAATATATGAGAAGAGTTTTTGATGAGGTTGCGCACCACCATTGAAAAAAAATAAAGAATTAGGGTCGCGTTCTATCAGTTCTATCGGTGGCATTATGTTTAAAACAGACGGTCAGCAGGTTAGCGAAACAATTCAAACTTGCGTCGTTCTATGAACTTTTGGGTTACGGTGAGAATTGTCACTGAAAGCGTGCCCTGCAGCGCAAAGAAAATTCGGTTTATTTATTTATTTCATATTACCCCTAAAGGCCCTCAATGAGGGTATTACATAGGGGGGGGGGGGCATACACGCACTGAAACCACATGTTCAAAGCAGTATTAGACAAAATAGAAAAAAGTAGAAAAGAACAAGAAAACCTGGGTTTGAAAAAGAAGATAAAAATGAACGAGAAAAAAAAAAGAAAAAAAGAAAAGGAAAAGCAAATTTAATTCTACAAAATATGGCAGGAATACAATGTGTTAAAAATAATTTGAACGAATAAATGGATTGCGCTTGCGCAAGACGGTGACAAGGAAATTGCTCTACGGAATTAGTTAAGTACAGTTGAATACAGAAAACCGATGAAGGGCAAAAAAGAGAACAGCGATGCGTGCACAATATTGCATATCAAAAAACAGTACAATTCAAATCATCACGGTTGGCGAAGCAGTTCTTGAAATTTAGTAATGTCAGTTTCAGTTGCTATATGTGAGGGTAAATCGTTCCAGTCAGATATGGTGCGGGGCAGGAATGAGTGTGCATACAAGGATGAGTGACACAGTGGGCGCTTAACTTTGTTGGGATGATCCCTGCGTGGAAAAATGGCTGATGGAGGCTGGAAAAAATCGCTGTGAAGTGTTGGGCGGAAGTAGATTTTATGGAAAAGGGACAGACGAGCATGAGCGCGACGAACGCATAACTTATCAAGTTCAGCTCGCTGTTTTAATGTTGTGACGCTTGAAAATGTAGAATAATCAGAAAAGATGAAGCGAGCAGCACGGTTCGGTAATGACTCGAGGTTATTTGTAAGGTATGATTGATGAGGATCCCAGATTGCAGAGGCATATTCTATTTTTGGACGAATAAGGGTGACATATGCAAGTCTTTTTACATGAGATGGGGCTTGTTTTAGATTACGCCTGAGTAGTCCTAAAGAGCGGTTTGCTGAGGCAAGGATAACGTTAATATGGTGGTGCCATGTTAAACCATTGCTGAAGTGAAGACCAAGGTATTTATACGCGTTCGTTACTTCTATTGCATTTTGACTTATAGTATAAGAAGTTGCAAAAGGGGGGGTTCCACCTGAAAACGACATTTGCTTTGTTTTGGATAAATTAAGGGGCATCAACCATCTTAAGCACCAAGAGTTAATAGTATCCAGGTCAGATTGGAGACTGCAACGGTCGGAATCAGAAGAAATGGTACGGTAAATTACAAGGTCATCAGCAAATAGGCGAACACGGGATGATACACACGAGGGAAGGTCGTTAATGTAAACTAGAAAAAGTAATGGGCCTAATACGCTACCTTGAGGGACCCCTGATGTTACATGAGCGAAAGCAGATGAGTGATTGTTGACAAATGTAAACTGAAGTCTAGAAGTGAGGAAATCTTTAATGCAAGCCAGAACGTCGGGATGTAGGTTAAATTTAGATAGCTTGAGGAGTAGTCTATGGTGAGGAACGCGATCAAAGGCTTTAGAAAAATCTAAGAACACTGCATCGACTTGCAACCCGGAGTCTACTGAAGTATATAAATCGTTAGTAAATCCGGCCAATTGGGTCTCGCACGAGTAACCTTTGCGGAAACCGTGTTGGAATTTAAAAATGGTGTTATGATCCTCCAGGTACTTAATAACTTGAGAATGTATGATATGCTCGATAATTTTACAAATGGTGCTAGTCAGAGAGATGGGTCGGTAGTTTAGTGGTGAAGAACGATCTCCGGATTTGAAGAAGGGTGCAATTTTCCCTATACGCCAGTCATACGGGACTGAACCCTCAGATAATGACTGAGTGAAAAGTGCTGCTAGTACTGGAGCAATGCTTAAGGAAGTATTTTTAGTAGTGTATTGTTAATGCCCATATGATCACATGTTGATGAAATTTTAAGTTTATTGAGTAAAGATAAGATACCCCCCTCAGTAATGACGATTTCAGGCATCGTGACCTCCATGAAAGCAGATGTGATCGGTAATGAAGTAACGTCTCCGCAAGTAAAAACCGACGAAAATGAGTTGTTGAGTATCTGCGCGCATTCACATTCCGGAACAGTTTGGCCGTTATGATCTACAATTATTATGTCAGGGTAGCTTTTAGGATTAATTACGCGCCAGAATTTCCGAGGGTTGTTAGTTATCATAGATGTTAGGTCGTGAGAGTAGAAATTGCGACGAGTAGATTTAATAAGTGATTGGTACTGCTTGTCACACTGTTTATAGCGCAGCCAAGAACCCGAGTGTCTGTTTTTATCTGCTTGCCTGAAAAGGCGCTTTTTTTTATTGTTTAAGCGGCGCAGTGCGCGGGTAAACCAAGGCACTGCGCAACTGTTTTTAATGGTTAAGACCAGAATGCAGGACTCAGTCACATTGAGAAATGTTTTTTTTTTTTTTTAAATGAGCCAATTTTCTTCGGTGGAGCGTGAGTGGTAAGTATTCAAGAACTGGTCGGAGAAATGAGACAGTTGAGTATTCATGGCATCAAAATCGGCTCTGGCGTAGCACCTGATTTTTTTGCTGGTGGTTTTTGTGGAATTCAAGGGACGAGTAATGCTACCAGTTATAATGGAATGATCCGAGTGGCCGTCTAAGATAGTAATATTGGAACAAAGGTCGGGATGGTTGGTAAGTATTAAGTCAAGGATATTTGCAGACGTCGCTGTGCAACGAGTTGGGGAGTTAATTAATTGAGTTAACGAGAAGTCAAGGCAGGTCTGAAGAAAAGCGTTTGCCTCGATTTCATTGGATGCTACGGATAGTGAAGGCCAGTTAATGCTCGGGAAATTGAAATCGCCAAAAATTAATAACACTGAATTAGGAAAACGCATGGTAGTTTCATCGAGGATTTTACGAAATTGGGAGTTCGGCGCGCACAATACTAACCAGTTCCCATTGATTTTACTTTTTAAGCGCGGGGAACTTTAGGGGCCGGGCTTGTCGTCGTAGCACGTCCGCGGTCACGGTGTCACGTAGCGTCACGCACACAAAACCGCGCTTCAGAACGGTACCCGCTTGTGCATGGATTCAGCATCCGGCCAAAAGATAAGAGGATGCTTGAAGAATGAGTTCGTATAGGCAGAGCCGCTCAAACTCTTGGAACCGCAGGCACTGGTCATGCATGTCCCTATTATTTAGTGCAAGGAAAATTGCAGGTAGAATACAGGCAAAATATGTGTACTAAACCGGCAGTCTCTGCGTTCAAGTAGTTAGGAATGCTTGCTGGGTTGGTTTTTAATATAGTAAGCGAAAAAAAGCGGACGGAGGAAAAAAACTAAGCGTTCAAAATGGTGCAGAAAGGCTCCAGCATCTGCCAGATGAAAGCAAGCCCAAAAAGAACAGAACTCCCGCTCGTGCTACCCCAGGTGGAGCCAGAACAAAAGGATAAAGAAGAGGATGCGAGCTGTCCCAGGAGAAGCCACGTGAGCACTGTGAAGGCGGGAAACTTGAATTGCATTGAACAAATCTCTGTTAAATTCATCAAGACAGAAACAAGACAGGGAGAGAAAAAGCGGGACGGGTGGTGGTAGCAAAGAGGAGAGAATGGCGCCACCGCCCCTCTGGCCAATCACTGCTCAGCACTTGACATCATTCACGTTGAGTGTAACTGCTTTACTTTTTAACTTCCTGTTCCGTATAAGCACCTTAGAAGCAACACTTATCGCCTAGACGTGATGGCGGGGCGGCACTGCGGGATTTGTCGTCGTAGAATATACCTCGTCCCATGCTATGAATCTCAAGAAAAAGCACTGATGGCGACCACAACTCTATCCCTTCTATTATTCGCTTTATTATTCATAATTTTTTCCTAAGCTTTCCTACTGCGCTTTCTTATGGGGCACAACTGCTACCCAGATCTAAAACAAATTGCTCTTGTTGCAGAAGAAGATATTACAAATATTCGAAAATTACTACGGCAGGCCTCAATACCCAGCTACACATGAACTCTTTCTAAAGCACTAACTCGTCAAGGCAAATCAAATATACTACTACGAATTTCTTCAGTACACTAGGTACAACAATTTATCTAATACTTCCAACCCTGTAACTACCACACAACATACCTTTCGTAGTCGACATCGACCAATGCCTTCTACAAGAACCAAATATGGCCGGCAACATGCAGATTATCAAAATCCCCTCCTAACTGAACAAAGTTCAGAAACACATTAATTTTTACCAACGGTTGTCAGACACACAGATTAAAAATGTCCTGTTAGAGTAGTTATTTGCATGTACCTAAAATTTACCGAAGCATAAAATAAATTGCTGCTGCAAAATTGTAGATATCTATGCTGAAATACGTCCGTTTAGGGTGTATTTGGTTGTCCGTTCACTCGTTGCACTGCACGGAAAAACTCGCGAGTGCTATCATACTATATTCTGTAAAAAAATTCGTTCTGTATTCTTTTGTTTTGTGCAAAGAAGTCGCATATTAAGCGTTCAAGGAGCATGATTGCATGATGCATTCTCTGCAGTTTTCTTTTTCTTTTTTCTATTGTTTTTGTTTTTGTACACTCGACTGCAAGTGTGCAAGATAATATACTGTGCCCGCATGCTACCTGCCCCAGGAGCAGGGGTCCTAGTCAGGCTCCAAGCCCTTAGCCTCTCCTCCCCTTTATGTACGAAAAGAAACAATAAAGAAAGAAAGAAAGGAAGGAAGGAAGAAAGGAAAGAAGGAAGTAGGGAAGGAAGAAAGAAAGAAAGAAAGAAAGAAAGAAAGAAAGAAACAAACAAACAAACAAACAAACAAACAAACAAACAAACAAACAAACAAACAAACAAACAAAGAAAGAAAGAAAGAAAGAAACACAGACATAGCAGGCGCCAACTTCCCACTAATTTTACAGCGTTTTACCCGGGCTTATAATCCGTGCGATTATGTAGGAATTGAGAATGTAGACACTATAGGGGCTTACAAATTACACACATGATTTCACGTTTGTACGAAAAAGTTAACAGATGCTTGCAGGACTTCCTCCAGAAAGCCTGTTTTAGTAGCGCCCATTACGTAGCCCAGAGCGCCGCCTATTCTAACGATTGCTGTGCTTTTATTGTGATTTTCCTAAAAGTACTGGCCAATGCGCCTATTGCTGCCACTCAAAAGGAAACTACTATAGTAGCCGCGATATGGGGTCAATAACGTCGCTCAAGCCCGCAAACTATTCGAGTTTTGAGACAGAGACGAGGCAAATGTTCTGAGCCAGTATATAAGATATCTGCTGGGTGGAGATACTTCATGGTAAGCTCGTCTAAGTACTGGACAAGCTTGGTGACTTCATGCTAAATGTGTTCTAGATTTTGAGGAAGTTGAAAAAAGCGTTTCGCAAAAGACACTGCGGACGCTCGTCACCGTTGTTCTCCATACCCAGGGACCGACCCACATCATCCTGGACTCCACCTTCCTTCAACCAGTTCTGTAACCCGCCTGCCTTCCTAAACCGTTTCCAAACGGCTTCCGCTGAGAAACAAGTGAACGTAAACGTTTCAAACACAATCAACCGAAATGCATTGCAAAACACGTTCAACAAAGCATTGTAATGTAGGATTGAGTCAGCGGCCGTACTGAGAGCGGCAATTCAAGAACTGACATTTTTTCTCCTGTATTCTTTGGTGTATCGTGAACTATCGCGAGAAGGAGGAAGATCAAAGTTTATTCATGTAGAAACTACACTAAAATTGCGTCAGCCCTTTTTCCCCCGCCTTGGGAGGTCTCATTTGCCCATGTCTCTCTTGCCCTTGGGCAACGGCAGTCAGATGAGCCCTATTAACTAAAAAAAAACATTTTTATACGGTAATGGGCTCAGCATATTTCTAGCAAAAAGCCCCTTTTAATGTGCTAAGGGAACAAAATAACGCTCTAGTACACGTGATGTACACGTGATGTGGCCGTGATGTGGCCGTTGTGAGCTTTTCAAGCTGTCCACGTGCGCGCCCTTCACTTCCCCGGAAGCTGTAAAAATCATTTCTTTAGTGTTCTGTCTTTCCGCCAGTTCTCATATAAATTCATGCAAAGCACATAGTTAGATACTCTTTGGAGTATTAGATGTCCGACCAAATAACCACTGAAGATGCGTTGAGGCATCCCGAACGGAAGGAGTGGAACGTCTTTATGGTAATAAGGACATTTCAGAGGAGCAGTCGAGAACTATAGATGTAATCTTCTGTAATTTACCCCAGTCGCGTACAATGAGTTTTAAGTACAAAGTACTTTAGGCGCCCGCCTTGTCGTCCTAGCTCGCTCGCTGGAACCAAGCATATCGCCACGGCGTTACGGTGTAGACTTTCACGGGCCCTTCCCCGCGGCGTAACCTAATGGCTTCGAAAGCTATGCGACTATGCCAGGATATACGTAGCGTGAGCCAAGGTTCAGCTGGTTATTCTTAGGTTTCCTGGTTGACTAGGATTAGCTGATTATCATGCTTGCTGCTCTTATTATCCAATCCAAATCCAATCCAATCCAATCCAAAACCATTCCAATCCAATCCAAACCAAGCCAAGCCAAGCCAAGCCAATCCAATGCAATTTAATCTAATCCTCGCGCTTGCGCTGCACGGTTCTCCAGGAGCTACTCGAAACTGGTCAACCTCGGCCAATGTAACCAATCCAATCAAATCAAATCCAAGTAACGCGGTTGTTCGCGGCGTACCCCAGAGGCTTCGAAAGCAAAGCGGTTTATATAGTCAGTCATAATCGTTCGAAACTCGTGAAACGCTGGCGCTTGTCATACATCTTCCCGTTGTTTAGCGAAAAGAAAACTCCAGGAACATATGAGGCAAAATACACGTAATAACTGACAGCGCACCCGTTCATTTAGGTAAGGACGCCCGTTTGGTTTGATTTTTACACAAAATGTGGCAGTGCAACGCCGGCACCTGCGGGGAGAAAAGCACAAAGAGCCCAGAACTCGCGCTGGCTCAGCTTCAGGCAGGGGGCGCGCGAGCACAGCGAAGGCGGGAAATTTGAATTTCACGGGGTGGTAGCACTAAGCGGATAACGGCGGTGCAGCCCATTATGGCGAACATCTGCTCTGTACTTCCGACAGCTTTCACATTGAGTAGAACGGCTTTTATTTTTCCTGTCATCTCGGGAGTCCCCGGAGTAGTGTTTCGGGTTTATTGATTTTTATGTACATTAACAATATCATTACCACCATCATCATAATCATCATCAGCCTAGTTAGGTCCACTGAAGGGCGAAAGTCTCTCCCATTGACCCACAGCCGCTCCTGTCCTGCGCTGTTCGAATCCACAGTGTACTCCCGAAGTGCAGTATTTCATCCCTCCATCGTGTTATTGGCCTTCCCCTTCTTCTAGATCCATCCGGTGGTATACACTTTGTTACCCTAATTGTCCACAGGTTGTCGCTTCGTCTCACTACATGGCCAGCCCAAGTCCATTTCTGTGTATTCATTTGAACTGTGATATCGACAACTCTAACAAGGTTTCTGATCCACGTAGCTCGTTTCCGGTCCGTGAGCGTTACTCCTAACATTATTCGCTCAATGGCCTGTTTAGCTGACCTGTGTTCGCTCTCTAGTTGTTTAGTAAGGCGTCAAGTTTCTGCTCCGTATGTCCTCACCGGCAGTATGCACTGGTTATAGATTTTTCTTTTGAGTAATAGAGGTAGCTTACTTTTCATTATTTGGGAGTGCATGCCGAGTACTCCTCAACCCATGCCTGTTCTGCGCCGGATTCCTCTCTCGTGGTAGGGAACATCACGTGGTTATATTCTTTTATTTCTTCTAGCGTTTCGTATCCTAAGCTGAAGGGGTCGTTATTGGCATGCTTTTTCCTCATTACCTGAGATTGATTCACATGAATATTTAGCCCCACGGCAGTGCTTTCTGATTGTAGTTTCTCAAGCACTGTTTGCATGCGTTCTGCAGTCTCACTCAGCAAGACTATGTCGTCTGCAAACCTCAAATGGCTTGAGCATTCCCAGTTTATCCTTAATCCCATGTTTTCCCAATCAAGCTTCCTAAATACCCTCCATACATGCTGTGAATACTTTTGGAGGGATGGTATCTACCTGTCTCACTCCCTTTCGACATGGTAAGTGTAATTGACTCTAATTTCCAGATTCGATTGTTTGCCGACGACTGTGTACTGTTTCGTGAAGTCACAGGTATTAATGATCAGAATGAAGTCAACAATAATATTCACAACGCGCCTAAACAGTGTTTAGAATAGGGGATGGAATTCAACTTGAAAAAAGTGCATATCTTTGTGTGACACGAAACAAAAACCACCATGAACACGCGTATAAACTAGGATCGTCTTCACTTAAGCACGTTTACAGCCTTACGCGGGCGTTACACTCACAAACAACTTATCGTGGAACTTGCACATAGATAATATTTCCTCGCCTGCCTTCCGCAAAATGTTTTTTCAAGATACAAACAACGAAATGTTTCTCTAAACGTAAGGATTATTAGTTACTTTCTCTTCATTGAGGCCGATTTTGGAACATGCAAACATTGTGTGGGAGCCCATACCCAACAAAAATGTGGGACCCAATACCAAACAAAACGTTACAAAATTTGAGAGGATTCAACGCAAGGCCATTCGGCTTACCTATTCCAAGTTTTCACGGACAGACTCCCCTTACTGCCTAATGCTAGCTAATAATATTTCTTCCTTTGAGGAACCGCGGACGATGTCCCGCTTTCATTTCCTGCCTTTTTCATGTAACCGCAAACTTTCCCGTGATCCCACCACATTTCTTGCCCACTTAATGAAAAGACCCACAACACATCACTTACTGTTACAAAATGTGATATTGTGTTACAAACGCAATAACTCCGTACATCGCGAGAACAGACACATTGAAATTTTCATTTTTCCCGGGCACTATGTGCAACTAGAACGTAATTACTGAATCACATACTTCCAATATCGGGTAAAAGTGGTGAAAAATTTGAGCACGACTGGGACAACGGCAAGAGGAAACCAACGGGACATACGCTTTCTCTTATCGTTGTCCCAATCGCGCCATGATTTTATCACCATTATTCAGCAACTTATCCAACAACGTGTTTTCCGGAGTAACTGCGCATTATTTATTTTGTATGTATTAAGGAATTGTTCATTGAATCTTTCGCTGCCCTTCTGCTTGGACTGAATAATGGCAGGCAATACGTAATAAATTAAAAAAATACTAATTAAGCATAATAACTGCGAGCTTTACTGAAGGCCAAGTTTTCAGAATACGTATTGGAAGAGCTCGAGGATTCAGCTTACGTCACGCTCAGGGTGATCCTACAACTTTCTACCCGGCTTTTTTTTTGTAATTTTTCGCAGACTCTGAAAAAACCAGCTACCAGTTGGCCTGCTTCCCGCGTATGTCGGTAAAGTGAAGACGCACGAAGGAACGCCTTGACGCTCCATTGCATTACCAATAAGCTGAAATTAAATCTCCAGATAAGCTGCCGGAAACTGATCGAATGCCGAATCGGATGCGGTTGGCGAGCAGATGGAAAGACAAACATGCCGGCTCCTTTCGCATTCTTCGTCGAGTGGCCTCGGATCAATGCCAGTTGTACTTATGGTACCCGTGCACTGTTTTATCCAATGGAGTTCTGTCTTTTAGTTTCTTCCCGGTATATTGCATCTGGCGTCATAACCACCTTATGGCTAATTTGGAGCTCGGTGTATAAAAAATGCCAACGCCATCAAAAGAGAATAAACTGGCATTCTTTTTCGTAGCATTAAATCCTCATCACGTATTGAACAACCATCTGAAACGGAAGGCCCCGCAGTGACCTCTTCGTTCTCAAATAATGATTCCTCTCGTGTTTTCCTTCCCAAACTCATTCGAAGGGCTTAGCTTTTATGCAGATTTCGGTGCTGGCACCCATATATATACCCCAGCGCTTTGCCCAGATGTTCAGTCTGGCCGCCACGATTGTCGCTTTGTTAATATCCGTTCACTGCGACGTGCTTTCTCCTGTTTCTGGGACGGGTAATCCCAGCATCTCCGCTTATTTCAGTCTCTCTTCGGGCGCAGAATATTCTGGCTACGCACTTACTGTGTTTTTTTTTTACCCCTTAATTTCATCTGCAGGTGGAAACGTTCTACGCAGGCAGACCTTACATATCTTGCTGCTTCATTTTTTCTTCCAGTGGAAGTTAAGAAGTGTCGACATTGACCATGATATTCCAATGCCAACATCTGTGTTAGTGCAGAGAGCTGACCGTGAGATTAAGTGAGTATGTCGTGGAACCAGAAACACACTTTTCGAACACCAAAATATTATATTTACCCGTGTGCTATGTGACCTTTGTGTGCTATGTGATATATGTAGCTATGTGGTATACGACCATGTGCAAATTATAGGCATTTGCTACAGATAACAGCTATATTTAGCTATATGCTATTTAGCTATGCAACGAAAGCGCCTCTGTGTGATGTATGTAGCTATGTGCTATACTGCCATGTGCAAAATATAGGCATGGGGTAGAGTTAACACATAGCTGTGTTTAGCTACATACTATTTAACTATGCCACGAAGGCGTCTCTCCGGATCAAAATAAATAGGTTTTAACTCCTAACGTGTATTACCAGATATATTCACAGTCGTGGTCATGCCCTGGCGATTTTTTTTCTTTTTAACCCGTTAGTTCCTCCGCAAGATCAGGTTTCAATCGCAATCATACCATTGTAAAGTTCACATGACCGAGCAGATTGTTCAGTGTCCTGTAATTGTTAGCTTCCTGATGCTTTCGATGAGCGCATAAAGTGTGGATCACTGACCGAACCAATTGTAGATTTTTTTATGGCGATAGTATGCCAGTTGGCATAAATACAATGTCACAGGTATAGATTAACTCCAGTGTCGCGAAGAAACGCAAGGAGGGAGCGATGATGAAGTCCCCAAATCCACCGATGAAGGTCAGGTGGTCTGCCAGGGTGGAGGCCTGTGCCTCGGACGTGTCTTTTTCTCGCCGCCTTCAATTTTCTTGCCGCCGTCTACGGCAAATGTTCTGTGTCCGCATCTTCGGCAGTAGCGTGCAAAAGGGGCAGTTCTGTGCAAACGGGGCATGGTAACGGGGTGGCCACTCCCGGGTAACAGCGGGAAAGAGGGCTACACCAACACGAAGTCTTCGCAGCAAGACCTCCTCGCAGCGAGCGAGTCTGCTAGGGAGGTCCGTTCCACACGGTGGAATTAAAGCTCGTGTGGCGCGACGAAAATCTTTTCTTTAGAGAAACTGTTCTGGGGTGTCTAGTGTCAGTAAAGGCAATGGTCGTGAAACAAATGCAGTGTGTCAGGCACAATCTGCCGCAATGTGAGCGGGGAGAGTATTTCGCCGGACCCACGAGAGCCGCAGAGGGCAGGGGTACGTATCCAGTATGTCATGAATGTCCCTCGAGATAGGCGAGTTGTTATTTATTTGACGTAAATCATGTATGGCTGCCGTGAGTCTGCATAAATTTGTAAAGTAGTAACTCCAGGGGCTTGATGAAGAGCAAGCCGTCCCGGATGGCCATAAGGTCGGCCAGCATGGTAGATGAAGAGTTTGTCATTCAAGAGGGCTATAAGCGAAGGGTCGATGCAGGCATTGCAGTTTCGTCTATTTCTAGCCGACCTAGATTCCCGCTTAGGACGCCCTTTGGATGGGCATACCAACTTTCTTTCCCTCAATAACACCGAGAATATCATAATAAAAACAGTTAGCACTTATTCTTACCCTGTTATACATCGTTATCTTGCGGTCTCCTTTTCCACAGCGTTCAATTAGTTGTCGGTGCAAGTGATTATGTGTCAAAATATATAAAACACGTGCTACGTAATCTTATATATCTATCGCCAGCATGTAAGCTCCACTGTAGCTCGAGACTGCTGTCATTGTGAGTTGAGTCCGTTAATGTGCCATCATGAGTGCCTTGCGCACGCTACAAACGAGAAGTCAGTTCTTAGCTCAAACGTTCTGTATATTGTTCAGTGTATCCTGATGTAGCTGTTGTCGACGTTATTACGCATACTGCAGTATTTGTTTGGATTTTAAACCAGTTCTTGTCAGCCAGCCAAGAAGCAGGAGTATTGGCAGGTGGAATCATAATACAGTCAGTTCTATTTACTTCTTTTGGTAATCGGTGTCGGAATTGCAAAATCCGGAGAATAAACAGACAATCACTTTTACTAGTGTTGTATCTTTATTGCGGCTATCTTGACAAGCCTCAGCTTGTGCTATCACAAGTGCACCTCCCGTGCCAGCCATGTGAATAAATACAACGATGAGTACAGCTCAAAACAAACTCCTTCCATCATCTTCAATAAACTCTTAGATATGATAGGCGTATCCTGGTTCTCCGTATTTCTTTTACTAAACAACATTCACATATTTTGATTTATAGGTTTCAAAGTTCACCATAAGCACATAGAGAGATTCAGAAAGAAAAATGGAACATGCACAACCACTAAAGGTAGGTTTCTTGAAAGACGCCCTTCGCCTTCTGAGTAACTGCACGTAGCTGTCGTAACAGAATGGTCTGGATGAGATGTTCTGTTCGTAACAAAGAGCAAAAATGGGGTTGTAGATGGTCACACAAAAACGTCGCATTACAACTACACCCGTGTTACACCGCACATAAAAGAGACGTCATCAGAATGTCACGTTGTCGGCACAAAATACGAGCGAACATTGCGTCGGATTACGAAAGAACCACCAGAAAAATCGTACTCGACCCCACCCTGCCCTGTTCTCTTAACATCCTCCATCGCACTTTCACTCGCTTAGCAGGCAGTGATGACTTGTGAAAACAAACGTTATCAACGGGAAAGGTGGAGCTGTTTTACCGATTATTGGATATTCACATATTTCAGTGATGCTGCCATGCTTTCAAGAAGGCTTATAGCGACTTCAATGTGAAGCGGCTTTGGTGGGCAGAAGAGCAACCATTTTGGATCGCAACCTAAGACTCATTGTTGCCCGTGATGTAGCTAAACAAAAACGTCTGACGTTTCGAAAATTTTAGACAAAGATGCTTCGGATACGTCTTGACATCCCGGTTCAGTGTCTGCTTTGACAATCTCTTGTTACCAAGTAAATTACCCCCATACGGCTACACTTGGATAAGCGTCTTGCATCCGGCGATACTTTGAGACAGTATTAGAGGCATGGGCATACACTGTATCCGCTCCTCAATCCTTACTGAAAGGCTGTTAAAAAGCGGCTTCCTGGTTTTCTTATGCCCCGCTTGAACTACAGTGCAAGCTGCAAGAATCCAAGCCGCGACAGTACAGGCTTTTCCCAACCCGGACCTTACCTTCTAGTTTAAATATCGCTTACCCTCTACTTGGCTTGCTTAACCACTTGCGACTGCTGCACTGCGGGTGCTTGCGCGTAGGTGACTGTTCCCAGAGCCGGCTGGGCGTACGCGGCTGTTTGGTAGGTTAGCTGAGGTCTCGCCAAGGCAACAGTCCCCGGGAAAGGGGCGACAACCTGCCTGGCCAGCGAGTAAGGTGCACCAGCTACGGGTGCTCCGTAAGCCTGTACAAAAGGGGCCGGGTGCGCAAACTGCATCGCTACCGGAGCGGGGCCGTACACTGCTGGCGCCGGCGCCAGGGGCCTTTGGTACGTCAGTGCACCCCCGTACGGTGACACGGTTAACGGGACCTGCGGTGCGCCTTGTGCGTACGTTAGCAGAGGCCTTTGGTATGCAGGGGCAAGTGGTGCTGGGGCAAGTCCTGGTGCCAGTGGAGCCGGCTGCAGCGTCAAAGGAGGCTGATAGAGGGGCCTCATGTACGTGAACTGAACAGGAGCTGGAAGACCTACGGGTGCCCCCTGGTAGGCGTAGGCAGGCCTCTGGAACAGGTAGCTTGGCGCCGGAGGGTACGTGACAGCAGTAGGCCGAGAAACGGTGACAGTGCCAGGCGCTGCCGTTGCTACACCTGAAGCCGGAGCTCCCGGGACAGCGGCGCCGGCTGTGGTGACGGTCACGGTTTTGGTTTTGGCCGCGGGTGGTGCTGCGGATACCGTGGTCTTGGTGGCTGTGAAAGCCGCCGAAGGTGCCCCAGCTGGTACTCCCTGTCGAGTGAAGACGATTTGGGGTTGAGCGGCGTAGAAGGCGGGAGGTGGTGGCGGCGGCGCAGCCAGGACCAAGGGGCGTTGCAGGGTGACGGCCGGAGGACCGGCCTGGTAAGTGGTCACCGCACCTCCTGGCTGGGCGGCGGGGAGAACTGTCACTGGAGGTGGACGTGTGAGTCGTAGCCTGGAGGGCTTCTCCAGGATGGTGGGACGAGCAGCCTTCTGCGGGGCTTCCTCGGCTGCCGCGCCCTGCAGAGGCTCGTAGCTGGCGGCTCCCGGAACTCCCAGGTCACCACCGAAAACGTTGCCGTACCCGTTGAAGCCGTAGAAAGTGTCTTCCTCGGCAGCCATCGAGCTGGCGATGGCTACGAGCGTTAGCGCTAGCCTCTGAAAGAGAAAAGCATAAATCTAGGTTAACTGTTACTAGGACGTCCCGACCAGCTTTTTACGAAATAGGTCTAAAAGGGGGTGGGAACAAACGGTTTGCAGTATGTAGGTGACAAATAAACTTGCATTTTACCATTCCTTCTAACATTATTTACGCACTTATTAACAACCTGATAAACGTACAAAGGTTGCACCAATACCGCACAGTCGAATGTGAACTCTGTTAAGAAAGCCTAGTGTATGCACCAGCAATGAAACATTTTCAGGATGCATAGCATGCTTTGTTGTAGTGGAATCCATACTGTCCGCTGGATCATACGTTGCTTTATTATACGTCAGAAATGTTCCAGAATGTTGGGCTGGGACGCTGCCATGACAGCACTTAAGGCCCATCCTGAAAACTCCGCCATCGCGATCGTATAAATTCTGCGGATCTTTTAGCAGTAACAGTTTTCTGTCCTTCAGTGCCCGATCGGCTGCAGGAGCTGCTGAAAACAATACCGTCATCTTTAGCCTATAATTATGCCAAAGCCATAAATCAAATTTAGCATTCCGAATAGGCTGACATGCCAACAATAAACGAACAAGGTGATGACACATGCCCTGGACTCACCAGAATCATTGTCTCTTCTCACAGTGAAAGTTCCCGGGCTGGCGGAAAAGGAAAGTAGCCGTTCCAGAGACGACAAAAGAGACTCCCCTGTTAGCTCGCCGGTTCGCAATCCGAAACGGAACTGAAAAGTCGTTTGCTCCACTTGGCGCTTTTATAAACCGCGCAAGCCGCGCCCCGTCGTGTTGGCCCGGTAGCCGGCCGCTTCCGTTTGTTCCGCTTTTTTTGGCCATTCGGAGAGTGGTTTTTTCACGCGCTCGGGAAGAAACCGCTACTCGGGAGGGGGGTGGGTGGTCGTCCAGAAGCCAATGAACTCTTACGTTGCCTCCAGCGGAAAGAGTGAGCTCAAAGAGAGGAGGTCTTCGGTGTGCATCGCGTGAGAGCACGTCCGTCCGTTTCCGATGGCAGAAGAAGCAACTTCCCTTTCTTGTTCCGGTCTGCGGAGAAGAAAGGGTAGCACGTAACCGCCGGAACAAGAAGAAAAACCTCTTTAAGCCTTAAGCATTCCCGGACAGAACTTGGCCCCTGCCCCCTTCGTACCCACCCCGGCAGTCTGTTGATTCGAGCCGCCTGGTATACCTGCGCTCACATGCCCGACGGCTTAACGGGACGGCTCTTTCTTTATCGGCTCGCTCGGATCGTTTTGCGGTGCCACCACGGCACGGGCAGGGACGCCGCGTCGCCGAAATAGGTTATCCCGCCAATCGCGCCATCGTCGGGCAGAAGATCGGTGGCGTCGCCGGCTCGGTCAGAAGGAGACGCCCGGTGCGATATTCTTCGGCAGCGACGTCGGCCGCGGGCGATGATTGCTGCGCACGAGTGGCGCTTGGTAGTGCTGTTCCTCCGGCAGAAAATATCATCAATTTTCTCCCTCCGCCTCGTTCCGGTGCGTTGTACGATAGGTAGCCTCCTTTCGCTGACCGATTGTTTAGGGTGGTGGCAGTCGCCGCAGAAGTGGGTCTTGGGTCTTGTTGGGAGTCACGTGTTTCTTGCCCTTCTCCTCCGAGTTGTTTTTTGAAGGAACCTTTCGAAATCGCGTTTCTTTACCATTTTGCCGTACACTACGTGTTTATTCTGGGGTGTCGGAGTAATCTTATTGACTTCTGAACAGAGTCGGCGGCGAGAGAAAGTTCAAAAACGGAAAGATAAAGGACCGTAAAATGGTCATTTAGAGAATCCAACCCTTGCTCTTTATTCGACCGCGTTTGATAGTTGTCGCGGGCTCCTCTTTTGGGTTCTCTCTGACCTGAATGTGGCGGAAGCAGAATAAACAAAAATTCCGATTCCCCTTTATATTCACTCGCGCTTCCGCCGGCACGGTCATTTACTCGGTCTATGGTTCCTTAAATGCTGACGACCAGCAATCAAGCCCAACGGCTCCCGGCCGGGCGGTGACTGAATATAACTGTCGCACAATAAAGTAGTCGGTTGCTGTTGGAAGCTAGCGCTTTTCTAGTGAAACCTGTGCTGACATTTCGGGCCTGTCTGTTTATGTAGATGGGCGAGTTCATGTCCCTTGAATGCATTTTCATGAAATTAACCCGTGTACTTTTTTCTCATGAGTATTGGTCTATTCTCCTTCCTCCTTGAATACCGGGCCGAGGAATCTTTTTATTATAAAAGAGTATGGTTTACCCATGGCTCCAAGCAACAAAGCAGACAGATAGTTCGTTTTAGTAACCACGGAATGTCACAGAAAAGAAACGTACGACCATGCTTCAACAAAGTTTACCGATGCACCATAGCGGTGTGCGTCCTCTGTGGGTATGTGGCACACTGTTTGGCTTCAGAAAGCGGACACAGCGCTCAGAGTATGCGCACACAATTATCATAGTCGACCCTACCGGAGCTCGCCATCTACCTGATTTTATTATAAATAAATAATTAATTATATGATTGATTGATTGATTGATTGATTGATTGATTGATTGATTGATTGATTGATTGATTGATTGATTGATTGATTGATTGATTGATTGATTGATTGATTGATTGATTGATTGATTGATTGATTGATTGATTGATTGATACCGCGTTCTTTCCAATACCTTTCTGCAGATATGCGCCACGTTAAGAGCGAGTTTATTTCCGTTTGCATTGGCATTATTTTTATTTGGCTGTCAATGTTACTGTTATATCACTTCCAAAGTCGGCAAGGAAGAGGACTAGACTCATTGCTGTTTCTTTCTGGTCATTATGGCTTAGCCTCTCGTTTCGTGTCCTGAACAATGTGCATGCTATATATTTTTTTTCCCACCCCCGATTTAGCTTTTCAATACGATTTGAATGTAATTAACACATGGCGTTCGTCTACGCTAATGACAAGAACACCTGTAAAGTAAATGCAATGCTTTTCACATCTTCTGCAATATTCGTCTAGTTTCCAATTGTAAGCACCTTGTCACTCACTTGGAGCCAGGGTTGTTCTGCAATCTCACATGAAAATCCCTAGCGCGTCCGTAAGCCGCACATCGGTCTTTAAAAGCGATGCTTTTTACGCTAGCACGTCGAAACGTAGAATATGCGTCATCCATGTCGGATCCTGGCCAATTCACACTCTAACTAATGATGAGTCTCTTCTAAACTGTAGGGTTTATATTTTGACTCTTCGCGTCGTCTCATCCTCAAGGCCTTAAAATGTCGTGCTGATCTATCCAGCCCAACGCCGCCGACTTCCTGTCCATCGTTGTATAAACTTTATCACCAATGAATTGCTTCTCAGCGTTTTCCTTCAAGAACTTTCCGTTAGGTCTCGCCGCCGCAGCGGCCGCAAAAAAAAAACAAAATTCAATCGTCTTTTTTTCACCAATTCATTCGTGCCACGTACCAAGAAGACTAAAATATCTGCCATCGGATGTCGTCGCGGAAGTAACTGCATGCCACGAAATTTCAGGAACGGGTTCGGGCCGGTGACATCACCATAAATGCCTTATTCTTGATCGCTACGTGTTCCCGACTGCGGTACTCGGATCGCGAAATCTCCTGGCCTATTGTAGGTTATTCCTAAAGTGTTCGACCTTCCTTTCACTCTTGAATTCCATTCATTGGCTGTTTACCTTTCAGTTCGGTTTTATCCTGCGTGGTTAGTAGCATTATTCGCACTTGTGTTATTCGTCTGTTGGTAAATATGCACCAATAAGCTTTAATAGAACTTCTAGAACTACTCAGCGCCTGTCAGGAAGTATGTAGTCGCACCTCTTTCCGTATCTGGAAAAAGCACCTAATTTCGGAAAATATAGCCTCTGCAGGATAATAAGGCGCACTAAACTTTTGTACGCCTATATTCTTTAAAAAGGTGTATTAGAAGTGGAATAATGGTTTTGGGAAGTTATTACAACCTTTTCTTAAGTTACGACACCATAATCTGTAGCTTTACACCCTTTTTGTGCATTTACCCGCCGCGGTGGCTCAGTGGCTAAGGCGTTGTGCTGCTGAGCACGAGGTCGCGGGTTCGATTCCCGGCCGTGGCGACCGCTTTTCTGATGGAGGCGAAAAGCAAAAACCCCCGTCGGTACGAGATCTCGGCGCACGTTAAAGATCATCAGGTGGTCGAAATTAATCCGGAGCCCTCCACTACGGCGCGCCTCATCGCCTGCATTGCGTCGGCGCGTTAAACCCTACAATCAATCAATGAATCAATCAATCAATCAATCAATCTTTTTGTGCATGGGACAAAAAGGGTGTTGAACGACTGTAACACCCTCGGTTTTGTGTAGGGTGTCGAAACAGTGTGAAATAGGTGTTCAGTTGCAAAAAGAAACCTGTTGAGGTGGGGGTCGACCTAGCTTCTTCCGGTGTTGCTACGTTTTGCTAGGTATAACTAGGCTTTGCTAAGTTTTGTTTGGTTTTGCGTTGTTCTTGCTAGGCTATGCTAAGTGCTGAGGGGTGAGGCCAAGTTTACGCCCATTTTAAAAGGCTGCTCTGTGTCAATGATCCACATTGTCAAGCGTAGCTGCGCTGTCTGCGCCCTTTTTGTATGTTAAGCAACCTTACACCCTTATTTTAGGGTTTTCAGAAGCACACTCTTTTTTAACCAAATCACCTTTGAAAGGTGTGTGCCATGGGACAAGATTTTTACACCCTTTACGGTAAGAAAAGATGTGCAAAAGTTTAGTGTGCGCCCACTAAACTTTAACCAACCCTCCATTTCACCAAACACTTTCTCTCGTTATTAATTAGTTAACTATTCCCTTGCCTTTCCTCTGGCAACTTGATGACAGTGAACGGTTCGACAAGCTGTTCGGAAATGTGTTCAGCCTGTGTGGATAAAGCGCCTTTTGAACATACTAAATTGAACATGCCGAACAATTTCCTGATTTCCACTACTTCCGTTGGCTTGTAGGACTGCTAAACGTCGTTATTAGAGTGACAGCTCTGCTACGCCGTGTCTCGAAAGGTCGTTCATCGCGTTGCAATGACCTTGAGCGGCCGGAGCACACATGCAGCAGGTGTGACGTCACGCCACATGATCCGATGCGCAAAGGCATAGCAACTGCGCTCGCCCGGGGCCTCGCTGCTGCGGTACCACGTGACTAAGTGAGGGTGTAACGGCTGCTTCGCCGGCGCTTGGACACTCAGTCTTGGTATAGACGGCGCACCAGCTGGGCCGTTCATGCATGCGCTTCACCTTTTTTTCGTGATAACTAGGTTTGAAGGTGTTAAACGTGAGCCATTTTATGTGGAGAGCACTTTAGGGGCTCGTCTTGTCGTTGTAGCTCGCTGGATGGAGCAAAGTAGCGGCACATGGCTTGGCGGCGTCCCACAGGGGCTTCAAAAGCCAAACGGTTTATATTGCCATAAGCGCTCGAAACTCGTGAACCGGTGGCGCTTGTCTCCCCGTTGTTTAGCGCAAAAAAGAAACCGCAGGTACCTTTGATGCAAAATATAGGTTCTTAAGCGCCGGCGCCCACGTTCACGTAGTTAGGAACGCTCGTTGGTTTCGTTTTTACGATAGTAAGTGAAAAAATGTGGCAGTGCAACGCCGGCACGTGCGGGAGCAAACGCAAGCCCAGAAAGAACAGAACTCCCACTGGCACCGTTTGAGGCAGGAGGTGAGCAATCTCTGCGAAGGCGAGAAATTTGAATTGCATTGGGTGGTAGCAAAGAGGTGATAGCGGCGCTACAGCCCTTAAGGGCGGATCACTGCTCTGCACAGCTTTCACATTGAGTGGAACGGCTTTAATATTTTTGAGTGGAGCTCGGCATTACACGTTTTAACAGGAAATACGTTGTCTCGTAAAAGCCGCACGTGCCGCTAACGCAACGGCAAGAAAAAATAAGTTCGCCGCGATACGAACGGTGGGCAGCGCATGCACAATCCGTTCTTAATTGTTTCTCTATGTGGCAGACTGTATCACTGGTTCAGTGACAACTTGTTCTTTCCAAGGCCAAAACGAAGTGAAAAATGGTTTTATATCTGGGGCTACCCCTTATTTCTGATTTTCGGGTGGTGGGCAATCAATTATAAAATCGATCGATAGTATGCTACTCGCCAAAATTGTGGAACAAAATTTTTGCGAGTTGATTTTTTTCACGTAAGGCAACATTACATGAAAACACAAGACTTGTGGTTTGGTTCGAGTTCTCTCTTAGTGAATTTAATATTTAGAGAGAGGACAATTTACCAGGTTGTGGCAACCCCCTATTATGCGCAATCGACTAGATAGTTCCATTATCTCAGGATCCATGCAACAACGGTCGAAGTTTTTCTTTTAACCCGAAGGTGTTTTATTCCGGGATACACAAATATTTCACTGACGTCATATCTGTCACGGAAATGACACCATTACAGCGAAGCAAGTGACCTGTAAAAGATGCACCCCGGTCTTCTTGCGGGGAAGCAACCTTTAGAACTAGAGAGTACGTCATACCAGAGTCCTTTTATACTTAATGTTCGTTTTCGGGTTTTGTATTTTAACACAAAAGTGTTGTATGCTGTAATATACCAAGATTTCACCGACGTCTTATCCATCACAGAAATGACGCCAGTACACCTCTGCCGAAGCGACAAGCCATCAGGGCGTCGCTCGCCAAGCACACCCACACGACAGCCGCCGACCCGCAAATCATACTGAGCTGCGGATTTCACTTCCTATCTCATGTGAAATCGTGTTTTACCGATTCCTATGACAGAGAAATAAACCACGGTCTTTTAGTATTTTCGTGGACAAAGGAGCTGACGAATTAGATTTCTATTTTTAGCATAGGATTACCTACCATTAATTAATCGGTACTTATATTTGCTATTTCTCAAAATGCAAGTTACTTTAATTTCACGTTAAACATAACTTCTTTTTTCTTACAAATGACTGTTCCCCCACCTTGTACCCTACAGCTAAAACCGTCCTCTTGAAGTTGATGTAGTTGGCTTGGCGCCGCTCTTCGACCCGGCCTTCGTGTCCGATATGAATCGACCTTGGTTGGAGCATTATCTTTATAATTACGCCAAATAAAAGCACCCCACTTGCACATGATCGCTCCGTGAAGAGGAGAATAAGCCTAAATTTCGCAATGTCATATGCCACTCTAATCTACGCTGATGAATCTTTGCAAGTCGGCCGTCTGCAACCGGGACCACGACGTGACCTACCTAATGCAGTAGAGTGTACTGTGTAAACTCATTGGAATCCCATGACAGCATCCCAAAGCTGCCGTCCTATATGTATTGCGATGCGCCGAGTGAAGCCAAGTTTGGTTGTGGTAACATTACGCTACAACCCTCTTTATTGACGTAATGGATGCTGTGACGTTATTTCATCGTTACGTGATATACGGTTTATTTTAATTAGCATAATTGTTGATTTAGATGAAAATATACCATTCAACATGCTTATAGGAAAGGCTTGAGACATGGAGAAATGCAATCATACGATGGAATGTCCCACATTCATTTATTAACAGCGTTATGGGGAAAGTTTCCATTGCTTAACCCTCTGTTATGCTTCATTATATCTATGCGGACGAATGGTGCACATTTATCTAGAACCAAACGCATCCAGATCACAAGGGGGTACTTTAGCAAGTTTTAGACATAGTCAATTCCTACTTGAAAGCCGCCAGGTGTCACCACCTCAAGAAACCCCTGCCGGGCTACCATCCGCCAGAAAAACCTTGAAGAAGTTTCAGCTCATAATTGTTGATCCACCATCACAACTTTGGCGGCACCTCATGATTTTAGGAATTATTCAGAATAGGAAGCGGACATGGAGGCCACAGGTTATGTCATTGGGACAAATAATCAGAAAAGGAATGATATTCTCTTATTTCCAGCACAATAGTGGTACTCCGTATTTTCTCACATTGGGTAATTCGGCCGTTGTCAGGCCGAAAATTGCATGTTCTGCACCCTGACCTCAGATAATATCTTCTACATCGGAAACAACTTTTATGGAGTTACTTGCTAGCAGTCTTCAGGTATGTCTTCGAGTCCCGCTGGCGACACCGATTACTTTAGTAATTGCAAAGGTACGTCAGAATCTTTACCAGCCTTACGCTGTGTCGGAAGGGAAAAGCGAAAAACCTGGATGAAGAGATTTCGGCACACGCTAGGCTGCCTTGGTGGTCAACATTAACCAGGAGCCCACAACTACGGCGCGCCTACGTCGCGCCCAGTTATAGCTTCGGAGCGTTAAACCCCCTCATCAATCAATTAATTACGCCGTGTCAAAAATGGATAACACTTTTTGGGGCTGCCTGCTCAAAATAATGATCAAACTCGTTGCCAGACTCTTCTGTATAGAACGGGCGAGCATGTGGATAATGGGACTGATCAATTCGAATTTGCGTCTTCTCTCAAAATGTCGGCCGCACAAATTACTTAATCAGCGTGGCTGCTTTAAATCTAGGATATTTCGGCTCCTCTACGAGAATTCGCTCGTAAAACTATTTATCAGCGGCATCACGGCAGCTGTTTACCTTGGCTCCAATCTAAGGTTGCATCTCTACGAGAAAGTGGGTAATTAAAACGTTCCCACACCACTTTGTCGAAAGCGGCCAACTGCACTCCATACTGCCGATCGTACTTTTCGCTCCGTGGCTACAGGCTTTCCCCAACGAAAAATGCTTGTGATTCTGAGGGCCCCCTACTCAGTATACAGAAATCCAGCTGTTAGAGATTGACAACTAAAGTAATTACACGTTTAGTTACGCAGAGTTAACTTATGTGTAGAGGTTTCGATATGTGTGACTTGGGGTTGTTTCAACGGGTACTAAGTCACTGCAACGTCTCTGGTATAATTCATCTCGACACTTCCCCGGCCTGTCAGAAATATCAATGATAGTTAACGTTTTTGTGCGTTTTGCGGGGAGATGTACCTTACATGCTTCGATTTTTTCTTCTGGATTCCGTGGAGAAAATTGGTTCGACACACGCTTAAAAAACAGCACCATGCGCCAGTAAAGCCTCAGTGGAAATTGTACGCACGTCTCTATGTAAACCGTCGCGAAGGAAGTGTTCTGCATAGCCTCCGTGTCTGCACTTACTACACCAAGCCCCTTTTTCTGCACAATTCATTGTGGAGACGTGCCAATAGGGCCTGCTGTCATATTGAGAAGGTGTGATAAACTTCATCTTAGCGTGCATAATACACTCATGACGCGAAGTTTCGGACCGGGACCACAGACTGCAATCCCATTCACTTAGCAATATTTCCAGGAAAGCTGCAATGGCTAGCCACATTTTCAAAAGCTTCAGCTCTTTACGGGACGCCTTCTTTCGGCGAAAAAGAAAGGTGGCTGAAAGTCGGACACTCATAATTAAGCGTTTTTTATGTATGCCAAGTCTTGAGATCTTCGCTTTGTCTGCTGGAATTTTACAGTATATGGCTACCTATGCTACGCCATCGTGATAACTTTTCGTGGTCTTCAATATGCGTTTTTCCTTTCAGTTATTCAAATTGTTTTATCTCTCTCTCATTATCCGTTTCCTCGCGAGCGCGGTCCTCAAATGAAATCGCCCCCTTTTTTCTGCTGCTCTCAGGTGTTTGTGCGGTAGTGCAGACACGCAACGACCTCTTCACTAACGCCCGTCTTGAAAAGAAGAAACCATATTTCTCCACGAGAAACTAACAAGGCCTCCGGCCCAAATAACCTACCGTGCAATGAAGCATTTTCTAGGGCAACCTTCAGCGCGACAAAGAGGGTCATCTGTTCAGTACCGGGCGCCAATCTCGGAATGAATCTGCATTAGAGCGCAATTTCGTACCAGGCAGGCACATCGCAGACCTGTTAACTCGCCAGTATCTAAAATATCGCCACACGCAGCCTCCGAGAAATCGGTCGCTTGGGGAGGAGCGTAAATGGAATGCTGTTATAATGACAGACGCACTTCAGTTCTGAACACTAGCAATTATTCTGCCCGTAAACTAAATGATGACTGCATGACTAATCCAGTAGATTAAAGCGGGAGCCGTTGAAATACGTTTTACGCGCAAAGTCAGGCAGCGATTATTTTTATGCTAAAGCAATAATTAAACGGTGAGGTCGACAGTCACGTCTTTGGAATGGCAGATAACCCTGCATCCGCACTCAAAGAAATCGCCGCAGGCGGGCTTCACCCCAACTCTCCAGAACGACCGACCAGCGTCACCAGATGTGCGAAGATAGCGAATGTTCAATATTCGATTAGGGTAAAAATGAAATCTGTTCTAGAACAACAGCGCAAGGGGTACATTTGCGCCATTGTTCTTGCGCAGAATCAATTCTTTGCTCTAATCTAAAGCTGGGCCTCGTCAGTAGCCAACTTCGCCAAAATTTCGTGACGCCAACGGATCGTTTTGGAGCATTGGGGTGAAGCCCACCTGCGGAGATTTCTTTTGAGTGCACACACACTACCACCACATTCTGGTGACGTTAACTGAGTAAACAGTTGTACCTGGTGAGTGCTTTACAGCTTTCCACATAGAAATCTGCGTTACAAACGTACTGAGGCCTGAATAAGGGATTTTAGCATGCTAATGACAGGTAGCAATTAGGCGAGTAGGAAACCATGGTCTCTCTAAAGGTTCTTCTGGTCGCGGAGGGAATAAGAAAACGGATGGAATAAGAAAAGAGATCAAGGAATGATGATGATGATGATGAGAAACATTCGAATATTGGGCACTCAGGCATTATAATTTAGAGACACATACGGCAATTTGAAACTAATGCTTTGGCATTGGTCACCTCATAAGGGGTAATTTTGTGTCCTAATAAATTTCAATTACTAATAACATTACTAATGAGAAAGCAAACCCAGACCCTTCGGCACCAAAGGAAATACAATTCCGAGAAACGCGAGTGATTTCAGTAAGCGCTTTGCAAAATACATCTTAACGTGCATGCAAAGGCTTGAAAGCGTGTAATAGCCGTTTAAACAATTCAAATTCAAATTCAAATTCAAATTCAAATTCAAATTCAAATTCAAATTCAAATTTATTTTTTCCCTCAACATAATACAATGTCGATGGTCTCCCTAGCAAGAAAGCTGTTGCTACAGCTTGACGGGGCCAGGGAGCCAAATTGGCAGCTCAATGACGACTGTGCAATGCGATTAAAAAAAGGGGTATACAGCATGACAGTACCTTTGAGAAGGCCGATAAACAACACGAAAAAATAAAAACAATCAAATACTTGTATAGCGATCTTAAAAACATTGGTTCGGCGTCACACAATTATGTACAAGTAAAAGAACAGACCAGACAATTCACGCATATTTACACAACAATATAGCAAATAGAATTCAAAAACAATCATTTCTGACAAACGCATCACGTAACAAAGCACGTGTTAGTGTTCCATAATTACCGCTAATTCCCTGTAATTTATTTAATATGCTTCGAATGTTGTATGCCAATGACTGCCAAAGATAATTGGTTCGTTGGCGTAGAACGAGCCATTTTCCCGAGCCACGAGTAGTATAAGTGCTAATTCGTAGATCTCGGCCGCATATTTATGTTAATAATTGCTTATATTTATCATTTTAAAATGATAATAAAAATGAAAATGCATCTGATACGCTCAAAATGTTTCAAATGAAGCGAGAGCAGGTTTTTTATTTCTTTATTTTTTGCTTCGCGCAGGCTCAGACAGTGACAGGCTTACCGTCAGGATAATTACACGTCTCCTACTTGGTGTGTGCGAAATGCATTTTTGGCTTCCACACCTTTACGGGAATCCAAATCCGAGCACGAATAAGGTAGTAGCTGCATCAGGACTCTCTGATAAAAGCTGTTGAGCAGAGTTGAACTATTGGAAAACTAAAGAATTTGGATAAGAAGTTTGGGGTTAGGACATCCTAGCTTCAATTGCGAGACAAAGTGACATCTTGAAAACAAGCGAGGAAAACACGGGATTGTAAGAAAAATACGCAGAACGAGTGGCGTCAACTTGTCTCGTTCTATGTGGTTTTGGCTCTGGTTCCAAGATCTCACCACTGCCCCTTTTGCTGTTATTATGAAAAATTTTTCAACTTCGCAAACATTCTCAGGACGCCTATAATTTCCCATCTATCATCAAAACCGACAAAGACAGTATTTTTTCTTATATTCTTTGACTGCACTGTGCTACTTGTCTGCTTCATTATCTGCTTCAATATATGGCGCGGTGGGGTAGGGGGTGCAAAAAAATCGATTTCGTAGAATTCAAATTTGGCGCCCTTGGAAGACCGCCTCATAGTCTCTACAATGGCAGAAAGAGGGCGCCAGGAGTCCGCTAGAAGTAGGAGTTCCTGTATAAACATCCCCCTCGCGAGGGGCACGATCAAATGCAGAGCATTTCCGGGGGCGCACGACGTTAAGTAGTTTGCGTTACGTTAATGTTGTTGCACTTGTGGCAACTGCTGACGAGAGAGCGCTCGTGAGCAGTAATTTGAATGAGTCAACGATATAAGGCGCGTTAGTAGCGTCCCATTCTGTGTCGGCTTTTTGGCGCAATGGGTAGAGCACCATGCACATTGCGTTCCGCCCGCAGGGTCGAGGGATCGAAACCTGGCGCCGGATAGTATTTTCTTTTTTATATAGTAGGGACAACGACGGTGCGGACTACGGACGTCAACGCGGGTGACATCGTGAGTTACTGAAATGCGCTGCATTTAAAAAATTGAAGTTTAAACGGATGGCCGATTACGAGGATGTACAACGAAGCAGACAAGTTATAAAATGAGTATTTGTGGACCATAGCGGAGTATAAGGGAAACAAAAAAAATGGTTGGAGTTTACGAGATTGAAAAGATGCTGGTAATAAATTGATTTGCCTTATCACTGAAGGGGTGACTAGGAGGCATGCCTACGCAGATAGTTTCTTCCCTTTTATCCATAACCGGACAACCGCGCTGATGATTGAGATCATTACGATTCATTGACGGGCACTAGGAATTTGACTGTGCCGGACCATAAACAACTTAATCCATCATGCACTGCTGAAGTGCAAAGCTTCTTCCGGCTCCTTTTTATGTGTGTGCGTGTGCGTGTGTGTGTGTGCGTGTGTGCGTGTGTGCGTGTGCGTGTGCGTGTGTGCGTGTGCGTGTGCGTGTGCGTGTGCGTGTGCGCGCGCGCGCGTGCGTGTGTGTGTGTGTGTGTGTGGGTGTGTGTGTGCGTGTGTGTGTACGGGTGCGTGTGCGGGTGTGTGTGTGTGTGTGTGCGGGTGCGTGTGTGCGCGCGGGTGTGTGTGTGTGTGCGTGTGTGTGTGTGCGTGTGTGTGCACGGGTGTGTGTGTGCGTGTGCGTATATGAGTGTGTGCGTGTGTGTGTGCGTGTGTGCGTGTGTGTGCGTGTGCGTGCGTGTGTGTGTGCGTGCGTGTGTGTGTGCGTGCGTGTGCGTGTGTGTGCGCGGGTGCGTGTGCGGGTGTGTGTGTGTGTGTGTGCGTGTGCGTGTGTGTGCGCGGGTGCGTGTGTGGTTGCGTGTGTGTGTGTGTGCGTGTGCGGGTGCGGGTGTGTCTGTGCTCGGGTGTGTGTGTGTGTGTGTGTGTGTGTGTGTGTGTGTGTGTGTGTGTGTGTGTGTGTGTGTGTGTGTGTGTGTGTGTGTGTGTGTGCGGGTGCGGGTGCGTGCATGTCTGCGTGTGTGTGGATGTGCGTGTGCGTGTGTGCGCGTGTATGTGTGCGTGCGTGTGCGTGTGTGTGTGCGTGTGTGTGTTTTTGTGTGCGTGTGTGTGCGTGTTTGCGTGTGTGTGTATGCGTGCTTCCGTGCTCGTGTAGATACATCCAGATGAGGAAATTACAGTCTTTGCAAGAAAACGTAATGGCTCCCTGTGCATGCGGAGCTGTTATTGGGATTATAAATCCCAGTCGCAGTTTTAGTAATTCGTACGATGAGTACCATTAGCAGCACAGAACAGAAGTACGTAAAGGCCAACGAGAGACGGCGTCGTCCTGCAGTGCACCTAAAAAGGGCCTTGATGACGATGCTGATGATGACGACAATTTGTAATTGTGAATTTTAAAGGCTTTTGAACGAGCCGTGGTTCTGTAGGAATAAGGTGTTACTGTTCTCCTGCCAGCGTAGCCTGTCCGATTTAATGTCTCGGTGTTTGTTTGTTTGTTTTTTCTGACTATACGAAAACAAACCTTCCTGCCTCTTATCATTTGTGTGCGAATAAGCATGTTTGATTGTCAATTACTCTGAATCCCTTCAAATTTAGCGCGTGCTATCTAGGACACTTCACGACAATGCGTAACAGCCAAACTTCTAATTTGAATTACCGACGTTTTATAGATGCACCGGAACATTACCAGCCACGAGTTGTTGCCCTTTATGAATGTTAATCTTTTATGATTTTATTGTCTTCCTAATTCGTTCAGGCTGCAAGCTGTCCTCACTTTCTCCTCGGAGCACTCTCGATTTCAGCAGAGACGCCTCTCCCGGCGCAGCGGAGACTCACCGGAGCGAAAGCTACTTCTTCTAGTACACAGAGAGCGCCACGGACGCCATTGCGAACGAGGGCGCCAAATATGAACAACGCCATGTGCGCGATGGAGCAGACCCATGTGACGTGACGCCGTTTACTGGATTGTTGGTGTTGTGAATATGAGCGGTCACTGTGATTATACCGTATTTGAAATTACAAGGAGCAGTTGCTTAGCTCTCTCCATTAACCCACTTGTGGCCAAATTCTGTAAAGTAGCCGTTGTATTAGCGGCGTGAAATGGATGTTTTCCTTGCATCGCGAGTCTTGTGAGTGTTAAAGAAATCCCAGGCCATCTCCACAAAGGGGAAACAATGGGAGGGGGGAAGCATGCTGAATATAAGTGTATTCTGGGCGCCTTCGCGTTTTATCCAACGGAGATGAAACCGTTGGGGGGGTAGAGGTGTACAGCTTTGCTGTAATAGTGTCGTGTCTTTTAAGCACGAAGCATTCTAGCGCGAGGCGTAAAAGACTGTCCCTCAAATTTTTCATTACGCGTTACGAAGCGCGAGGCGTAAACGAGTGTCCCGGTGTTTTTCTAGTACGTCTTACGTTCTAGCTCGAGGCTTAAACGAGTGTCCTGGTGTTTTATTACCGTGACTACGTGAGGCGGCGGTTATGACGTCGAAATGAGACGCCAACAGCCCGAGCCCCTTCGGGCCTTCGCCCCTAAAAGCAGAAACAAATGCACTCATTCACTCCGTACAGATGGCTAACCAGCGGAGCTGTAATGTACGTCCGGTGTTAGAAACGTAGCCTGGTTGGTACCCTCACATCAGGCACATATCTACGAGGAGACTGGGCAACAGGTTTTCCACCAAATTAGTCTGAACGAACGCATGACCTTCTTCTTTTCTTTTGAATATGTGTCAAAATAAGCACTTCATGTTTGATAGGGCTGTTCGACGGGTTCTGGACTTTTCTGGTTCTTTTCTGGTTCTTTTCGTAAAAATTTGGTGCCGAAACCCGCCTCTTGGCTCCATCTCCTTTCCGATGGTACATCCGGTGTTCACCGGTGTGTTAATCTTTAAATGGTTCACTAAGGTCTTTTTTTATTACACTCAGCGTCTTTGTAGCATTTCCTTTTTTTCCATCTCCTCGGAAGTACGTATAACACGTGGACTTCCAATTTCGAAGTACGTATCAGCCCTCATTCACACAGCCGTCAGCTTCTCCGTCATGGCACGGTCACGTCAAGAAACAGCGACGGAGACGTACACGGAGTGGCGTTCGTACTGGAGCTCTCCGTCGGAGTACAGGGTCGTCTGCCTAGTGATCAGTTTAGCCTAGAATTGAGCGTGCGTAATCTGAAAAGTAAAGAAAATGGCTTAGATTTTTACGTGTGTTCACTTTTCGCTAGATTTAGCCGTAAAAATTTGTTTTCTGGTTGGCTGGTTTACCACGGGCCATGCTCCCGTCGCGTTGACGGAACGGAAACGTAGAGCTCGGTTTCCCGTCAGCGTCGAACCGTTTTCGGCGAGAAATCACCCGAAAAACCGTCGCCCATGACGGAAGACGGTGACGTGACGGGGACGTGACGGGGCGAAAAAGGGCTGTGTGAATGAGGGCTAACATGCAGCCTTCCACTTGATATGTGCTTCACACAGCAGCTCGGCGCAAAAGGCTACAGGCGTGATAAACCACGCAACACTAACTTCGCTTAGTGGTACCAACGTGGTTTCTCTCACGCATGCTTATCGCGTTGCGAAAGAAGAGTTGCGTGCGAACACAGGGCGACTTTCGCCTAGCCGTATAAATAGTTGGTTTTAAAACAAGGAGCGCCAATGTAAGCGGAAAGTTGGGCGAGTTGGTTACCAACTAATGAACTCATACTGCTGACGAACTTTAACACTGGATAAAGAAGGAAATAAAAGACGAAGCACACGCTAGGCTTCACCGTGGCTTATGCCCTTTAGCTCACTCTCCATTCTCCCCAATAACGGTATAGGTCATGCTCTTTAAAGCAAAACTTTTTACCTCTATCCCCCAGGGTTCTTTAGCGGCCGTTGGTGTCAACAGAAAACTGCCGCTAACAAATAAAAGAAGCTACACGGCACCACACGGATTCGAACCTGGAACTAATATAAAAACGGAGCGTGAGCCCGTTGACTTACCGATTGAGCTACGACCTCACGTGGAAACGCGCAAGACAGACGGTGCACTCAGCAAGCACATCTGCGGGTTTACCCCCTGCGTTCTCCCTGAATGCCACGTGGTAGCTTCCAGCGACATTTCGCGCCGCTGTGCGCTCCGCCCGCGGCCCGTGTAGCGGCCGTGTGCGCACCTTGAGCATGCGCTAGGACTTCTAAACATTAAAGGAAGCTCACACAAACGCATGCAATCTCACCTCTAGTACTCCAAGATGCTAAAACCTGTGGCCTCCAGTGTTCACCACGAAATTCAGAGCTCCTTCTCATCCGTCCTCGCGCCAAACGAAACATGAAGGAAGACACTCAAATACTCCTTGATGGAGCTGCACGAGGACAGTCACCCGCTTGTCACGTTCAGGGACATAACCCAGCATTATCGCCTTCAGAGACAGACCCTACCGTCACCCCACCTTGAACTCTCCACGGAACAAATACCCTACGGCTCAATGGATGCGTCCTCACTCAATGCACCCGAGTGGCTACGACACTGAATGTAAATTTTGCTGTATAGTGGCTGACTGACTCCCACCCTTTTTTCAAGTGTTCGTGCCCGCGACTGTACTCGTGTGAACCTCGTGTGAACAGTGTGAACAGTGTGAACAGTTCTCCACATACCAACGACCAGTGCCTATGTGAACACTCAAACCGCGCCTGCAGCTAACCGGAAGAGGAGCTCTAAATGATTACAACGTCATGTGATCATTATTTGTAATACGGGTCTTCCCTTTTCCTTTTCCCCCCAACCCCCACCAGGGCATCAGGCCTCTTCCAAATAAAGGTCCTTCATTCATTCATTCAGAAGTAGAAACACTCCGCCAAATAATCGGAAGCGTGCACTTTAGCCCTCAGCACCTTCCCCTCTTCCCGTCAACTACCCGACAAGAGCAATGGGAGATGCTGCTGTCCCTCCCCTCTCTGCCTACCCAGTTTCAGCTGGTGGACAGAGCACAGGCGGCGCGGAATGCATGTGGGCTCGAGGGAAGAAGGAACCACCCCCATGGCCCGCTCTTTGGGGCGTTCAGAAATCTGAATAAAAGTATTCCCTTCTCCTCCTCTTTCTCAATATCTCTCAGATTTTGTTGCCTCTGTCGGCGGCGGCAGAGACGGAAAAGTGAGTCGTCTGTCGCCGGGTTTGAGCTTCCTTGAATTTTATAAAAAAAGGAGTTTCCACTCATGTGCTTTCCCAATACAACTCAAACACCGTTCATTAATCATGCATTGATTTGACCTTAGCAAAGAATATCTGTTTGAAGTCGTAAAGGGTGTGGTTAAATGCATTTCACTTGTCTCTGGTTTCCTTATTTGTAGAGCCACGGGAGTGAATTTAAGTGATTTCGTATGAGTAATCGTTGTGGGTGCAGCTTACAGCTTTTCTTTCCAAGCACATTCACAGGGTGGATTGGCGCGCATGTTTTTTTTTTAATACATTTATTCAACCTTATTCAAATTCCCCGCGCTCGCACTGCTCGCACGCCATCTGTTGGGATGGCACACTTCTTTCTCCTTTTGTTGTTGAGCTAAGAGCAGCGGGACCGACGTCTATTGTTTGTGTGCCTGCGTTTATCTCGCCTCTATTCGACACCTTTTTACGGGTGTTCTTAATTTGCTATCGTAAAAGGGAATCTAACGCTTATTCTAATTAAATGAAAGCTGCTACACATAGTTTAGTATTTATGTTTTGCTTAAAATATAAATACATTAAGTCTGCGGTGTTCTTTGGACCGAACAATTTTGAGTATCAGCCGCGCTCGCTGTTTTGCACGCTTCGGATTGGTCTTGACCATTAATTGTCGGGGATCAAGCAGTCTTTCACCGGTTTTTTATTTTGGAATAGTTTGAACAATCACCCAGTTTGAATGCCACCCTAGGACGGTTGTTCGCAGGCTGCGTACTAGGGACCCGCGATTTTTGACCTGCAAAGTTAGCTTTTGCTTTTCCGTTAAATTAGCACTACGGCTTAAAGTCATCGCTTTCGTTTGTAAAGAGAAGCTTGCTATCTTCACTGATAGCATCTGTGCGCACCCCAAAACACGCAGCAGGACCGTCAACTTTCTCTTGTGATGATGATGATGATGGCGGTGATGATAATGGTGGGGATGGTGTTGGTTGCGGCGGCGACGACGACGACGACGACGATGAGGAGGATGGTGATGATGATGATCCTGGGGAATTGAAGAAAAGATTGCTTCACGTGGTCGAAATCGAGCCTGGTGCCTCGCAATACGTTGCCGAAGTCTATTTGATTCCTCCATTCCGGCGCTGTACAAGCAGTAGGGGCTTGGAGAGGGGTGCAAGGACGCGCAAAATTAGACAGGACATCATGCAACCTTCTTCTAACGATGACGATGGTTGAACGCGAAGCTTTATTCGTGCGAAATGAAATTATGAAGGATCGAAGCCAAAGCCGCTGTGATGAAAAGTCCGACCTGTGTGCGAATCAAAGTCACAGCTGTACGAGTTAAAGTCCGTACCGTCTGCATAGACTTTCATACTAATATATACTAGAGGGAAATCTGTCGCTGCGGTCGCGAGCCGCCGTTGGCGGTGCCATTGCTGCTAGGGACGTTCCTCGCCTGCTTGGCTTAGCTAACCAAACGGCTTCTTTTTTGTCTCGAAGCCAAAATCGACAAAAAAAGTAACATTTTTTTTGTTCCTCGTACATTAAGCTTCTAAAAAACTACTGACATTTTGAAGGTTCAGTGTTATAACAACAAAACAAATTTCATGAACCATCTACGGTAGTATTGTTGCTTTTTTGCAGCCATAGCCAACGTTTCAGCCTTTTCATGAGCCATGCCAAGGAAAAGTGGTACGTACCTGTAGGGTACATGACGGCACGCTCGTTGAAGCCTGGCTCCCCTAAACAGTGGCGCCAGATTTCCCTCTAGTATATATTAGTGAAACTCTATGACCGTCTGCGAGTCAAAGTCCAAACTCGGACGACAACCAAGGAATCCTCCACGAGAAAGCTTCGCGTTCCACCATCGTCAACGTCCGACGGACGAGAGCAGTTGTAGAGAGGCGCCTACTCGAGTCTAATCGAGTTAGACGGAGAGAACAGTTGGAGGGAGGCGTCTACCCTCCCTGAGGGTCCCAAGGCTTGAAGTATTTGTAGGCACTCCAAGGCACACATGAAGCAGTTTGGATTGGAAGCCTTCTAGAAGCCGTGAGTTGATTTAGTGAGAGGCTCGAGGGCAGGCAGGCTCTAGCGAAGCCACGCCGCGCAGAGTGCATTGTAGAACCTGATGAGAGACGCCACTTAGCATCCTCCCGCGCTGCTGGAGATCATGCGGGAGATCGATGTATATGCCTCCAGTTTGCGCCTCAGTTGCCGTATATGTGGCTACCACGTCATGCTCTTGTCAAATGACACTACTAGAAATTTGGAAGTAAGATAAAGTAACGCCTCCGAGTTCAAGGAGGTACCAGAGAGATGGCGCCTGGTGAAGGCTATCGCAGCAGGCGTCTCCGCCGATATTTCGAGGCCACGTGCTCAAAGAAAGGTTATCATTGAGTTAATGAACCTTTGATTCCTTGCGCGCAAAATCAACCAGTTGCTTCCTGATCACCAAATGCATATATCGTCAGCATAAATGGAAATTTTCACGGATGGCGGCAAGCACTGATCGATTCCAATTTGGCAAATGTTAAATAACGTCGAGCTTAAAATTCCTCCCTGGGGGATACCTCGACGCACAGTGTAAACTGCTGTGTCACCATCCTTCGTGAACATGTACAATGACCTGCTCGATAGACAACTCCCACTCGAAATTAAAGCATACATTTCTCACGCTAACAACTTGTCATTTTGTAACGATGGCCACAGCATTTCATAGTTCCGGTCCTGGTCCCGTGTTGTCAAAAAAAAAGAATAGCAACCGGTTAATACATTTATAGTTTTTCATGCTCACCACCATGACTCACGACAAAGCTAACATGTTAAAGGTTGCGATTTCTTCGCCGCTGGGTGACAGTACTGTTAAGAACACGCGAGAAATTTTTGGCTTCCAACTTGCAGGAAAACGAACAGGGCTACCGATAGCGACTGTTAAATTTCAACGGCTTCTCATACCTATGTTTGGCCAGAAAGGGATGTGCAATATCTCACCTGGCTTCGGGGGCTGCTCGCAACGCAACAATGAGCAATTTGACAATGGCCTTGAAGCAAAGCAAGAATTAAAGAGGAATGCATAGGCGTGCTAAACAGTGTACTCTGCTGGCATCTTAACTTAACACTTTGCTTTTAGCTTTTATGCATTTTTTGTTTTGTTTTTGTGCTGTTTTTTAGTTTTCCGCTTTCGTACCTTTCGTAACATGTTCTTCTTCTCCTGGGTTGAAATCCTTCTTACGCCACTGACTGAAGCCGAGATGTAGTTTTGGCGCTGGCTCGTGAAAGCCATGTACCCATGATTTTGGCGCCACTCAATTGAGAGAAAATTGAATCCAATTTTCATTGGAAAAATGTGAACTGCTTCACATGTTCAGTCGTGACTGTGACTACGTCGTGGTTTTTGTTGTGTATTATTTGTAAAGCACCCCCTTAATAATGTGCCCATGCATGTAAATACACAGCCGCCATCTCAAGCACATCGTCGCGGATTGCTGCTTGATGAATTGCCGCTGAGTGCTTATTTTCCCAACTTCCAATAGGGTGAGAACGCACGTTAGTGGGAAACTGCGTTAATTCAAACACAGAAGCGGCTGTTCGCGTTATAGGCATCTGTATAATATGTGGCAAACGAAGCCTCATCTTTCTACCACAGGGTTTGTTACAAACACCTAAAGGGATAGAATGAGCACGGACAACGTAGGTACGGGAGAAGGATTTTATTTTCTGTACAATGTGGCTTTCTGCTGATACCAAATGACCAGAAGTCGCTTTCAAGAGCCACAAACCAGACGAGTTCCCGTTTGAACTCACAACCAAACTGGGCAGCAACCCTCCATCAAAGCGGCTTACTTCTTCTTGCGGAGGTAGTCGTAGCCACCGACGCCATAGCCGAAACCGCCCAGGCTGTAGCCGTGCGTCAGGCCATGACCGTAGCCGCCGTATCCCAGGCCGTAGCTGAGACCATGGCCGAATCCGACGCCGACAACTCCGGCGCCGTAGCCAAGACCACCGTAGCCAAGACCACCGTAGCCAAGACCGCCGTAGCCCAAGCCGAGTCCGCCACCGTATCCAACGGCACCGACAGCGACGGCAGGAGCTGCGGCCACGGGGGCAGCCGCGACGGCTACTGGTGCGGCAGCGACGGCGACTGGAGCGGGAGCGACGGCTACTGGGGTTGTGACGGCTACTGGTTGTGGGACGTGGGCTACGGTGGTGACCTGAGCCTGGCTGACGGCCACGCCTGGTTGGGAGACAACGACTGGGCGGGTGACGACGACTTGGCGGTGAATAACCTCTGGGCGGTTGACAACGTACTGACGGTTGACGACGACTGGCTGGTCGACCACGTAACGCTGATGCACGACCTTCTGCAGGGCAACGGGGCGCTGAACAACCACGGGGCGCGTCACAGCGACGGGCCTGGGAGCAACAGCGACGGTGCGTACAGCGGCGACAGCAGGTGCAGCAGCCACGGCGACGGGAGCAGCAGCAACGGCGACTCCACCGCCGTAGCCGACGCCTCCCAGTCCAACGCCGCCACCGTAGCCGACGCCTCCCAGTCCAACGCCGTATCCACCATAACCGAGGCCGCCGACAGCTACTCCACCTCCGTAGCCCAGGCCTGCTCCGTAGCCCAGGCCTGCTCCGTAGCCCAGGCCTCCTCCATAACCGAGACCTCCGTAACCGACACCGACACCGCCACCGTATCCAAGGCCTCCAGCGTAGCCGACACCATGGCCACCAAGGAATCCGGCCAGAGATGTCGCCGCGACAGCGAGAAGAACGGCCACCCTCTGTTGTAAAAACGAGAAAGGATGATTCAGTTGATACAGACCATCTTGAGACTTTGTATTTCAGCGCTCGATTCAGCGCTCGACCTATAAAACACTAAAAACAGTACACTAAGGTTCGATCAATTTGAATTTGCTATTAGAGTGCTGCTTTAAAACCGAGGCATTTCTTTCTGATCGAATGTACTCTTACTCAACTGAGCCAGAAGCTCCTCGAAGTTACTGATTGCCCTAATCCCGGCTGCAACTGAGTTGCATACGGTTAGACGAAGCTTCTTGTTTTAAGTAAACAAGTTCGCTGTTAATCAAGCTCGGACATCACTGAAATTGCGAAAAAGATGAGGTTGTTTCGTAATATGATGAGCTTGGCCTCCGAATCCTCGAGTCACTTATTCAAACTTCACTACCATACGGTCGAGAAGTTAGGCTTAGTACAGACGTTGACGACTCGCAACCATAGCTATTCCGACTGTATTCTTTTAACTAGTTGCTAGACGAGAAGCGCTGATTTGGTTCCAGGGCACCTCACGATGCAGTTAAGCGATTCAGAGAGCAGGCGAGCGCAGCGCACTTACCAAGAACTGCATGTTTTGTTCGATCCTTCTCTGTGTCTCAGACCCAAGTGAACTGAGACGCGCCAGGAAGGTGAGTGATGCTTGACGAGCGGCGGCGACCGTATTTATACTGACGACGAGTCCACGCGTTGTTCTGTACCAGAAGCACCGTTTTCCCTCCTTCACGTTTTCTGAATTACAAAATCCCCCGCCAACCCTGTCCTAATATCCAAATTAAAAATAAAGCACGCCTAGGGCCAGCCGGAAACGGGCCACAAAAGAAATAACAGGGTCCACTCAACTATGTCGCACGCCGCTCGCTTCGGGGTCAGTTCTTTTCGAGCCAAGTATCGTCTCGGGCGATCGGCGCTTCCGTTCTCGCCGCCGCGATAGCCGTAGGACACACCCCGGACTTGGTCCTCTTCCGGTAGCGCATCCTCTGGCGTGGGATTCCTGACTCGAAGGCCGATGAAAGCTTATCGCTGTACTTTTCTCTCCCTTCTCTCTCGAAATCCACGAGCTTCCCTTTCACTTCGACCAGGAAAGCCGACGCTGCCGCGAGAGATAAAATTCCCACTGCTTGCCTCATCTTATAGGTCACACGAAAGCGATCTCGGCAGGTTCTTCCTCCTTGATAAGAGCATACTGTTCCTAATTTGCTTCTTCGCTAGATCTGTTATCAAGTTTCTTAAAAGCGTTAAAGCACTCACTTTTCTTCCTTTCAGGCTGACGATGTCGATGTCGACCACTGCCGGCTCTACTGATGTAAGCTGATTTCACACCCTCACGTTCATCTCCACAGTATCGACCCCCGCCATCTGTTCGCCTGGAGGCGGTGTTTCACAAGGGGGGCTGAGCCAAAGCACTTTCAAACTTTGTGTCCCACACTCCAGCATTACCGGACCAGCTGACGAACGATTTGTGGTCCTTTCAGCGTTGGCTTTGACGTAGCTTTGAAGCCGCTATTCAACGATAAATCAAGATCCTTCCCCCCCAGCGTGAAATCTAAAACACCAACCCTGACCAGTTGATTGAGTAGCTCTAGTAATTCTTGCTGTCAGCTGCGAGTCATTTTTTATTCCCTTTAGGTGCTCAGAGATGATTTGGCAGCACCAACGGCAAACCACAGATTCACGGCGTACCACCACTTCTACTGTGTTGTGCATCCAAGAATCAACCGAAGTCTACCCGTTCCCGCGCAAAACATGGCCTAGTCCAGTCCTTCTAGTTGGCCACGTTGTGATGTTTCAGAGAGCATTGAAGCTGGGTAATGTGCCTTGATGGCACGCGGCCCTACATTTCAACGATGCACCCGCAAATATTACGCCATGAAAACTTCTCACTGCAGTGGCCTCCACGTGGTAGCAAAGCAACAATGAAATAGATTCGTCCGGAAAGATACCATAAACTCCCTAGATAAAGTGCTCTGTAAACTGTGATCATACTAAAGCACCTGCCAGCGACTGGATATTATCCTCGCGAATGGCGCTCGTTTTTTCGACGCATGTTAGTTCTAGTGCTTCCTGTCTAAAAAGTGATAGAGAAGCGAGACCCCTGGTAAGCAGCAGTCATTAACTTATTTATGCAGTATATTCGGGGGAAAGACAATTTTACCTTGGTTTTTAAGGTTACTAAAAATAGCCGATGATAACAAATACACCCTTATCCTCTAGACAACAAACCCTAGTCAAAAGCTAAACCATAATCTCCCAATCTATCTAATCCTAATCCAAACCCCAAACCCTAATCCTCTAAACACGGTGTGGTATAGGCGTGATTGAGTCGGTGGGAGTTGCTGAGAACCATTTTCTTTATGTTCCAACAACCTTACTTATTATTGTTCATTTTGAAGTGGTACACTGCAAACTGACGCCGGGCACAGGAAAAAAAATCCTGAATCAGGCGTCTTGCTGAACCAAATTAAGATGAAAAACCACCAACTCACCCAACTCTTCATATGGTTTTCAACACCCTTGTAGTTTTCACCCTATCTGTTTAGTCAAAAAGGTTGTGACAGACTGAACACTTTATGGTTTTGTAAGGTGTTGGGCGGGGGTGGAAAGGGTGTTTAGTTACAAATTTATTACAGCCATGCTTGTAATTTTGAACAATGTGAGGTAAATGACATTGCGCTGATTCCCACGTGAAAAAGATTTATGTTCACCGGTAGTGTCTCATTTCGAAGTACGTGCGGCTCCTTTCCAATAGCAATATCATCGCTGGGCTATTATTACATCTTACTAAACAATTACACAGCACACCAATCACTGTTACTTCCTCGAACTTTCTATTGTTGTTTTAAAAGGTTCGACTAACTCTTTTAAGAAATCATTCCTTCCATTAATGATTGATGATTGGAATCGACTTCCAGATCTAACACTCAATAACACCATCCCCTAAAGTTTAAGGCATTTCAAAATTGTACCGTCGTAACGTATGGGTATTATTTGTGTAATCATTTGCGTGTTTTATTTTTGTGCTGTAAAATTACTTTGAAATTATTCAGCTATTAGTTGTTATGTAACCAGTTATATTATTATTGTTGCACTGTACCCACACTTTTCGAAATCTATGTTTTCTTTGTGTTGTTGATCGGCAAATTTCTTTGTGTACGTTTTGTTCGAACACCTCCCCCCCACACACTTATGTATTACCTCGTCAGGGGCCCTTAAGGGTAAATAAATAAATGCTGCTGCTGATGATGATGATGATGTTAACAGTAATGAGAAAAACTTTCTGTTGGAAATCAGTTCAAATGACAACACTACATTTGTATAGCCTTCAATTGAGTTTTCCGGCATCTGTAACAATTTTTAAAGCTGTAGATAATTATACACTTTGAAAGAACCCACCAATTCTTTTCTCGTCAGAATCCGCTCAAAGGCTGTCGAAAGGGTTACGAAGTGATTGCACACATTTGTTGCAGCCGCAACACACGTTTGCATCCCTCTGAGTGAACCAAAAGGTGGTAATGCACTGAACGCCTTCAATTTTCGAGGTTGTTACAAGTAATGTGGAAACATGATGGTAGGACGTACTGGACGTAACATATGCCACGACTTTACCTGTGTAATACGATTAAAACGACTCCATAAATCCGTATTCTGTCTTCTATTCGCTGATAATCACATGCCTGACTCCAATATCGGCGCTAAAACATTTAATTTTGTGAGAACATCACAGACACTACAAATTATTTTCCTTTTCTGGCAGTAAAATTAACGAGAGCTGGCACACCCATGAGATTACGGAAGAATTAACGCCGGAGCTGTTGTAGGGGTGGTCTTGACTACATTCTGTCATGGTAGGGTGTCACGCTCCCTCCAGAGCTGCGCTCTCCGCTCTGAAGAAACATTTTCCCACTATTAAAAATTAAAAAAGCCCAAGGGCCTTTACATTATGACTTAAAACGCCTTCCCAGCAATGCACTTAAATTTACAGGTGAAGCCAACTGTAAAAACATCGATGAAAGCTTGGTTTTTGCAAACTGGCTCTCTCACGTTTCCTCTTCCACAGTGAAGCATGCCCATTCTACGGAGGGATGTTATAGGCTACACTAGATGGGTGTCATAGACTACGGATGTATGGTACGTCACAGACGGATGGATGTCATCCGTCTATGTCATGCATCATATACGGATGGATGTCATTCTACGGATGTCATAGACGGCACAAAGATACGACCACGTATGGACGACGGGGAGCGATGTTGACGCAGGCTTTGGGATTCGGTGTGAGGGGGAGCCTCAACTTCAGGGCCATAGAGGTGTCGAAGAGGCGGCTGGAGGGGTGGTGGAAGAAAATTAGGGAAGAGAGTGGGGCGTGGGAAGAGTAATATACCGAACTAGAATTTAAAACAGCAAGGGGGAGGTAAACATGCGTGTAAAGGCGGGAAGGCGGGTGGGGAAGTGCTGGGAGTTTAAAACCTGGGGGGGGTGAGAGGGGGAGGGCGGCTAACCCATTAAGTTAGTTAAGGGCAGGACAAATGAGTAGAATAACACAAGCAAGTCAGTTGATGACAACCGACGTTCCTTTACAAAGGGAGGGCCTACAATCATCATCATCATCATTATCATCTTCATCATCGGAGTATGATTAGAGAAAGAAACTCGGCTCTAACTATTGTGTTATCGAAAGTATCCCAAAACACACTTAATGACAATTAGTTGCTACGCTGACAGTGCCACTATGCTGAGTTTCTTTTACTTGTCGTGATTAGTTAGTTCACAGTGACATTGTGGACGTTACAGAGTTAGTCCTCTGTCAATGTCTGGCAAGGTACGGAGGAAGTATGGTTCCAGAAAACGGCTGTAACGGTCGTTTTACAGGAACTAGCCGAAAAAAAATTATATGACAATTAGCCGCTGAGACAACTCTTACTCACAAGAAGGAAGCTGAAACTAAAAGAAATCTTCGTAAAGACAATTCACAGCGCTGCTGCTTCAGCACAGTTCACATTGTGTGAAACTGGGTTAAATTTTGTAGTACTCTGTACCCCTTTCTTACGTTGATGTGCTTGTTTCCTCATGCGTGGAGGAGGTTCAGTGTTCTGTATGTTGAACGCACCAGTATAACGGTGTAAAAATGTGTTCGCACACATTAAAGGGACCCAGAAAAGCCTTTTGTAAAAGTTACAAAAGGCCTTTATTGTCGCGTACTACCAATATAGCGATGCAATGCCGTTGGAATTATTGATCTACATTCAGTATTAGCTGCGTCGGAAGCCATTAAGTGCACCTCTCCCCCCTTGCCGATCGATTCCTCCTCCCTCTCTGCTTCTTTCAAAACAGCTGGAAACACTGGAAATAGCCATGTGACATCGCAACGCTCGACTTCCGTTCTCCGCTAGCTACATTCCTGCGCCTTGGCACGCGTCAATCGCTGCAGACCCGCCTTTGCCTCGGGATCGCGCAGGAAGGAGGAAGAGCAGCCGGAAGCCCATGGCAGTGACGTTGCCGGCGACCGACGATCGGCCGAATCAGGGGGGCGCCTCGCCGTTGCGTCAGCCGCGGTCGGCGTTGCGTCAGCCGCGGTCGGCTCGCTGCGGCGGCGCGCTCATCGGCTGAGAAAGGCGATCTTCAAAAATTGTTTACAAATTATCCGTACAACGTATGGTGCTCACACTTGGCCCAAAAATCCCCCGTTATGTTTTCTACCACCTGAATGCATTTGATTGCCACCTTCACAAAGCTTTTCTGGGTCCCTTTAATGTATCTGCGCGCTCGCACTGAAATTCTGCTCGCAACACCGAAACACCCTTTCGATCTATACACGGTTAAATGTGCTCACCTTAAAACAAGATATTTCCGCTATTTCGTAAATTAGGGGGTAAAACCTTTATTGAGTGCTTGGTGAGCTGGATTAGATGGACGTTACTAGAGCTTCTGGCAGCGTTTGTCACCATCTTTTACTCAATATACTATCAAGGTTAGGGTTTCGTGGAACATTCCTACCTTTTATTGAAAACTATTTACGTCACAGACAGCTTTGTGCCTCAGTTAGAAAGTTTCGATGTGTGATTTCACTGCTATACGGTCCGGGGTTCCTCAGAGATCAATATTGGGTGCATTGCTATTTAACATGTGTAAACGACTTAAGTTATCATGTACGCGGTTCATTATTCAATAAGCAGATTGTATCCGTCATGCCTACTTACGTAGAAGCGGTATCCACAGTAAAATATGCTGTTCTCGAAACTATGTATAGGTTCTCGACAAGCCTTATTTCCGTCAATCCTGCTATAACTCGCCTGATTTGCTTCCATAACCATCTGTGCAACGTTACTCTCAATCACCCTTTGTTTCTGCAGAGCGCTCACTGCTCTCCTTCTACTTGCACTCGCCTCGCATATGCCACTTCTATAGAATATCTTGGTATGTTTTTTGATAGCGACTTATCTTGTAACGCTCACTTAGAGTAAGTTTCTCCAAAACTCCCGTCTGATTCTTGTGTTTTATAAATTACATACTGCATGCCCTTCTCGGTTCGTAAAACTACGGTAAATGCTTTGCTCTATAGCTTATTTTAACATGGCATCACACTGTATCGATTTTGGGCTATGCTCTGGCTAAATAGGGTCGATTCAATTCTCCGTTCTCCGTTAACGAACACAAGTTACGATGTAACTGTGGAGCATAATAGTGACGTGTCGAAAACTTTACGTTTGCCGAACTTCGAATTTTTGTTGAGCGAAACAATTATTTAAAAACTGCATTTTACTAGCGAAAAACAGGCACGGACGACGAAGTAGTACACAGGAAGAAATACACAGGAGAAGCACAAAGTGTACTTCTTTCTGTGTACTTCTTCTGTCTCTTTTAACACAGAATTAGCCACTTGTGTACTCGTGAGTCTGCTCATCAGTGGGTCAATGACCAACGTCACACACGTCGAAACCACGCGCATGCGCGCTTTCCTTCGGGAAATCGGCCTCAGCACAACGCCCAGGTGATAAGCCTGTCACACGATTGATTACAGTTTATGCTGCTTCGGTAAGCACCGAAGTCGTGGCCCAGTGCATTGGGCGTCCGCCTCGGCTCCGGGAGGTGGCCGGTTCGAATCCCACCGCCGCACACCCACCGGTTTGGTGAATGGGTACAAGCGGCCCCCGTGCCATGACGCCGGCATCTTTCAGGGGAGCTAAGCTTGGGAAGAGGATACGCAAAACACTCCCGCCCGGCACCCCGGGTCCCACACTCGGGATTCGAGCGACCGCCGAAGGGTGGCGCTCTGCCAAGTGCTCCGCACGTTGGCCCGGGTGCCCCCTTCAAGGGTCGTCACCACCACCGGTGTGGGCCCCCTGCTCCATAGGTTCAGGAGGTGTCTTTCCGGTGAATGATGCCGGTGCGATAATTATCCCCGTTACCCCAAAACAGGCGGGACCGAACCAAGGCGGGGTTCGGTCTGTTAACGTTCGCGGACCTCTTTTTGCTTCAGTGGTTTCCTTTTAGGTACCACCGGAGTACACGTGCGAAAATTTGTCAGAATAACTTGCCCACTTCTTCTCCGCGAATATTTGTTTTCGTATTTGCCGTGGTACATACATTTACAAAAAAGGGAGGGCACCTGAATATTTCTTTCCTGTTGGGAATGCAACAATTGGGTGCTCCTCGAGTTTTGCGCTGTGAGTAAAATGGTCTCTGTTGGGTCGTATTATAGCGAAAGCTCTACCATGCTGCCACTATTAAAGGGTCACTAAGGGCTGAATAAAATTTTGTTTTAAATAAAAGCTTATACGTTACGTAGATATCTCAGCTTTGGTTCGACGAGCAACGATGTGTTATTTTCTGAGAAAAAAGTAAATAAAGCTGGCATTTCTTTCAGCTGCTTCCGTTTCATTTTTTGTGGCATAGCCTTTGCGTCACAAAATAGGAGCGAATCCCCAGCGGCGTGCTCACTCTGGGGACTTGGGCGGTGGCGCAGAGCGGCGCGAGCAAAACAGCTTGCGGCGCGGCGTGGTGCGGCGGCGCACAGGTCTACTATGGCAGACTTTTTCTCGTCAGGAAGGCTGGATTGGACTTGGTTTTTTAGCGTAAGCTACACTGGTCGAGGTTGAGTAGTTTCGCGTGGAGCGTGAAGGGCCGTGCTGCGCATGCGCGAGGACTATTGAATTGAATTGAATTGAATTGAATTGAATTGGATTGGATTGGATTGGATTGGATTGGACTGGATTGGATTGGAATACGGTTTTGCAGAGAATTGGGTCTCCACATTCGCCGGTCTGCGTATTCCAGAGGAGTGACGTCATAGCCATGGCAGACGCAGTGGCGCCGGTGCTTGCCGAGCTGTGCGCCTCCGTTGCGCAGTGGCCAGGTCTGACACTCCGCCAGAGCCGCTTGATAGCCGTTTCGCATGGCACCTGGAGAGCAGTGCGGCGCAAGACGCGAGGAGCGGTGACTGGACTGGACTGGACCACACTGGATTGGACTGGACTGGATTGAATTGGATTGGATTAGATTGGATTAGATTGGATTGGATTGCTGAACCTTCGCCCACGCTACGTATATCCTGCCATAGCTGAGCTAAGCCACTGCTATTTGTTTTTATCGACGGCATGAGAAACGCGTTTAGATGCCCAAGTGGCCGTTGTTCCCGCATACTCCACCGTACAAGACCCCATCCAACGCCGCCTGTATAAACACTGCCTAACGCGTCACCCGCTTTCCAATGGGAGTGGTAGGGACACTTAGTTCAGGCGCTCTTCCGCTATGTGGCGCGCGCCGGCGGACGTCGCGGCTTACGTCACTGCTCGCGAATCGCGAACGCTGCACCCACTTCTACGAAGTGTGTCTGTCAGCTTGCGTGTTGGGTTTCAATTGCCATTTCGCTCACATCTTAGCCGCGATGAGGCGCTAGTTCTGGGGCGCACTGGGGATCTCGTTCAACGTGTCGCTCGCTTCATACCTGCTGCATTTTTCGTGAGATGACTGACGTAGGCGGAACTAAAATAGTGTAAGAACATAAGAATTGTCGGGTAGACAAATAGCAAACATACAAACGATATTTTCGGATGGTACAGCTAATATTTTACTGATATATTCCCTCTCTTCTACGATTACTTTCAAGAAATATCACGTGCTTGTAAGTTTCAGGAGATCATAAAAAACAAAAGGATAAGCAGTTGAGGCATAGGGAAAGCTATATGGTTGAGGGTCCAGCCATGCTGTAAAGGCGCTTCTACAGTAAATTCCTCAATTTAAAAACTGTGTACCGATGAGGAGTGCGAACAGCGTGGACCAAACAAGGCCGAAACGCAAAGGGGGGATCCCCCAGTGAGAAAATTTCGGGGCCCGTGATCCCAGTACTTAAGCGCGCAAAGCCGGCATCATCCTGCGGGACCAGAAGTGGTTTTCCGTCGGGAGTGGCGCAGGCGGTTTTATCAGTGACAGGCCAAGACACAGACAGCCATAATGATAAACCAGAAGACGTAGGAGCGCCGCCTGGGGCACGCTGGACAAACTGTCAACTATTGTGCATAGTCTCCGAGAAGCGGCGCTGGCTGGCGGACTTGAAAGCACGCAGGAAGTTTACGAAGAGGGAAAGGGTAGGATAGAGCAGCAGGATAGTGGCTGTTCGGTCATTTTTCGCTCACGCGTTGGGCAATGTTTATACAGGCGGCATTGCCCCATCAAGCCGGCTGCGATACGGCATCCGCGGCGCAATCAGCGCAACCGGAGGCAATGCCGTTCGCGGCCAAGCGTGCCACGCATTCGCAATGGCGCTCCCGCTTTCTATCGGAACGGAGCGGAACGGTGAAAAAAGGTCAGCTAAAAGTCGCCAATCTTTTCTCGAGCAACGCGACCCTAGCGTAAAATAAACCCCCCTCACGGCAGCCGTGTCCAGGGGCGGTATTCTCGTAACTGTCCCTTTTGAAAACGTCCCTTTTGCGTCCCTTTCATCGTGACGCACTTCCGGTTAAGCAGTCGGCGTTGGCAGTAGGTTTGCCGCGCTTGGTATGCGTCACTTCCGGTTGTTTGCTTTTAGCCAATCAGGGCTCGCCAAAAGGGACACTTTTGAAAGGGACAAAACTCGAGAATACCGCCCGAGTAGTCGTCGTTGTCCGCGCAGAGTGACGCACGAGCTTTACGGATTATCATCAGCGACTAGAGACGAACGGGCGGATTGGTCAGTTAACCACTCGAAGTTAATTTAAGGGGCGATCGTGTTCCAACCGAGCGCGCTTTACCGATAGCAACATTTTAAATAAAGTGTTACTCCTCCTTCTCCTCCGCGGCGCACGGAGAACGGGAGATTGGAAGCTCGGGCGACTCGCTTAACCCGCAGTGCATCCTGTTCCTGTTGCCTATTCTATTTTGGCACTTGAGCTGTTCCCTGCCAAGTACATTGCTTGCAGAAGCTCGGGCTAAAAAGCTGTGTATAAAAACTGTAGTCTGTGTTTTTAGATACGACGAGCTCACGGAAAGCTTTGATTTACGCTTATTTCACGTGCTCAACCACTTCGGGACGGTATATTTCAGGAAAATATCTCTACATGCTTTTCCAATGAGCTCTCGCCATTCACAACTTTTGTGACGTCACAAACTGTGGTACCCAAAATGCGTACGGGGCGTTGTCCCCTGCCATTACGCTTCTGGCAGTTTGTCTTATTAAACAAATGCTAGTTGCGAAAATGGTGTATTTAGGTTCTCGGCACCGTAATCCATCGACACAGGTAAACTTATTTGCACCCTTTAGTGTCCCTTTAAGTGATTCCCTATTATTTGGAATAGAGAAAATAGAGGAAGAGGAATAGAGGAAGCTGTATAGCTTTCCTTTGCAGCCGTACGGCTGCATTCAGGTGGATGTCAAGCTTTCCTTTGCAGAAACTTACTCCACCTTGGGGATTTCCCCTAAATATGGTCAATTAACACCTGTCCTTCACTTCGAGTTGTTAATCAATTCGCTCTCGCGCTACAAACGACTAGCCTCCTGGTTAGCTCAGTTCGTAGAGCGACTGCTACGGTTAAGCGGTGGTCCCGGGTTCGAATCCTGGAACAGGATGAATTTTTCTTCAACTGCGAAGTTTATGAGGAAGGTGTATCGCTTTCCTTTGTAGCCGTACGGCTGCATTCCGGTGGATGTCAAACTTTCCTTTGCAGAAACTTACTCCACCTTGGCGATTTCCCCTAAATATGGTCAATTAGAGAAAATATACTCGCGAAAAAGCGTTTGTATGTCCCTTAACTTCGGTAATTATGAATCCTCTGATGCATGGATGACGAGGTTGCGTTCACTGCTGGCTTTCCTTTTTTCACCTGGCTTTTTGCATCATTTCTGTCGACACCGGGGTTCTTCGAGGTCGACCCACCTATTTATACCTATAAAATGAAGTGCCCTACTGGCTGACTCACTGATTGATTCATGAACGCCCAGCCAAAATCGCTGTACCTAGAGACTTGAAACTTCCGGAGTATATTTTTATCATGGCGCATGGGGCTCACTAACACGGTATTTTCGGGAATTGTGCCCCTAACGCAAAAAAGGGGGTAAGCGTGTTACCCCAAATTGGTGATTATATCACTCAGGCGTTAAGATGTTGAAGAGCTATTTGCTGATGTAGGTAGCCCGTAAGATTCTCTAAAAAGTATTTTTACGGTTTCGCCCTAGCCAGCACCAATGGCGCCAACCTGCATTTCGGAGCAAGTGGGTTTTTTTTTTTAAGATCCCACAATATATGGTTTACTGCTTGGTACATACAATTGCTTTCTGTCGATACATGTTACGCACAGAAATGCACAAAACCTATATTAAGGACACCGCCCTGCGACGCCGCTAGAAAATCAAACAGGATTTTTTTTTTAAATTGTACCCCTGATGGGCCGAAAAGGCCTAACAGGTGATGTCAACGCCCAGCTAAATTTCTTGTTGTAGAAACATAAAATTTCAGGAACATATTCTTATTGTGGTGTAGAAGCTCCATATGTCTGAATTCGTTAACAAATTACACCCATGCGAGAGAGGCGCTAAAAAAATTTTCCCACATTTCTTTTTGCTTTATTATAGGCGTATTGAAATATCGAACAAGGTTTTGTTGCTGTAGGTAACCAATACAAATGTGAAAAAAAGCTGTTTTACAAGATTTTGCCACAACGCCGATGTTATAGAGAGAATCAGGATTTTGGGGAAATTTCCTGTTTTTACGGCCTTTTAAGAACTATTCAGTTCGTGGATATGTTCGATTCGCTTTTCCTTTTAAAGGCTGGCCATAAGAGTGCCCAAGAACCAATTTCTCTATTTTGTCCCAACGAGCATATGAAATAGATAGCGGGATTTTTAAAAATTACCCCCCTCTCAAACTGGAATTCAGTTCAATTTTCCCGCTCAGCTAAGCACTCGCCATCTGTTGGGAAATTCTGTAACCACACACCCCCCGTCACGGTCGGACTGGAGGAGAGGCGAGCAGCGCCTGACGCTCCTCCAGTCCGGCCGTGCCCCCGTAGAAGCCCATGTTATTTATTGTAAAACCATGACTAATGGGTTTCCTTCACAACTAGCAGATAATATTTCCCGTGAGTGTACGAAGTCCTGTGAGCACACCACCTTCGCACAATTTGTTTCGGTATAGTTGGAATAAAACACGACATAACTCAACAATTGTTGTACCCATTCGTGTCATTAGAATAGTGGCCTAACCGGGCATCGCCGGGTACTACCCCTAGTTAGATAGATGAGGCTTCCGCCTGAATTAGCCCACGTCGATAAAATACAAGTTTGGCTTTTTAGAAAAACGATAGCAATGATATCGCAAATTTCGAAAGATGATAGAAAATAAATATTATAAAGTAAAAAATAAAGTAATAACGAAAACAGATGTAGCAGTGGCATCTCCGCGGCTGCTTTCAGGTAATTTCTCTATGACGTCACATAATTTTATTTGTACGGCGGAAGGCGCCAACTTAACGCACCTTCACGGAACATAACTAAACCATTGTTGTGTGGCATGTAGTATGTTTGATCCTATCAGTCAAATGCTGACGCGCACTTAACCAACTCACAGCTATGCTTTTAGAGCTTGGGAATATTCCGTCACTCCTTCCCATGTTGCTTCACTGTAGCGAAAAGCTTGGAAGTTTTTCAAAAGAGTACACAGGAAGGAACAGCGCCCATTTTGGCGTTGGACGGAGAGAAATACACACCACAAGCGCTGACTATCAACTGATCGCTTTAAAAAAATTAATCGGCTCGAAAACAGGGACGAAGAAGAAACACGTAACACACGTAACACGTAACATCGTGTTGTGTGTTACGTGTTTCTTCTTCGTCTCTGTTTTTGCGGCGATTAAAATTTTTAGCAGTATGTACCAACTCGCATACATCAAGCTTCTGATCGCATTAATATAAGCTGCGGTAAAAAAATAGCGCACTTACGGGGAAAGATGCCACAAGAGCGTACAAAGAGAGGGGAGAAGGTTGCCCAGCCTGTCAAACCATTATTTTGTCACCGAATTTATCGCTACATCCACTTTTCCCTGTCCTCCAAGAATGCAATTCTCTTTTGCGTGATAGCTATTGAGGGCACACTGACACAGTTATCACATCGAAGTCCTCGGTATGACTTTTCAAGAGGACTGCTCAAACACCATTCTTCTTAACCGGCTCAATCACACAACGGGACAAATTACCCACATGCTCCGAAGAATAACCACCAAAGCGAGGGGAATGAAGGAGGCGGACACCCTTCGTCTGGTAGAGGCCTTCGTCATCTCACGCATTACCTACGCCATTCCCTATGCTATATTAAGCAAGGGCGACTTGGCCAAGATTGACACCATGATCCGGAAAGCCTATAAGCATGCTCTGAGGCTCCCTATTAGTACCTCGACCGACAGGCTTCCGAAATTGGGCCTACATAACACGGCCGCCGAACTAGTCGAGGCCCACCTCGCCAGCCAGCGTCTGCGACTAAGCACGACGCCATGCGGGAGGAGTCTCCTCACCAGACTGGGAATGGCATCCCCCGAAGAAAGATCCCAGCAAGTACGCGACGTACCTCCAAAAATAAGAATAAACATTGACGTTGCACCTATACCCCGCAAGATGGACCCTACTCACCACGCAGGGAGAAGAGAATCAAGAGCGCGCACTCTCGACAAACGACACAGGGACCGAGACCGCACGGTTTACACCGACGCCGCCGACTACGCCAGAAGGGAGCCATGACCACCGTGGTTACTTCAACAGAGAACCACCTCACCAGCATCACCTTGCCCTTCACAACCTGCAGGCAGAGGAAGCGGCCATTGCTCTGGCCATCTCCCAGACAAATGCGGATACCGTTATTACGGACTCGCAACAGGCTTGCCGAAACTTCCTTCGTGGTAGAATTTCCAAGACGGCTCTGGACATCCTGCTGCAAAAGCCACCCGAAAGAAAAGTGAAGATTGTTTGGACGCCAGCCCACTCAACCCTCACGGGCAACACGACCGCCCATGACATCGCCCGAGATCTATCCCGCCAGGCGACACGAGGGTGTAGGTTAGAGACTGCGTGTCCTTTGGTTACGTATCAAGACATAACGGGGTACTATAAGTGCCAAAGAATGATCTATCCCCCCGGTCATGCATCCCTAACCAAAGAGCAGGAGCACTGCCTCCGGCTCCTCCAAACAAATACGTTTCCTCATCCGTCAAAACTTCACTTGCTCCATCCCACTCAGTACTTCCAGCTGTGCAAATTTTGCGCTTCCCCGGGCACCCTGTACCATATGGTATGGGAGTGTTCGGCAAACCCCAAAATTCCAAGAATCGCGCACCCTTCCGTGAGCAGTGGGAGAAGGAGCTGTCCAGCTCCGGCCTCGATTCCCAGCTTAGGCTGGTGGAAAGGGCCGTAGCGGCAGGGGTCTCCAATGGAGTCCTGGAATGAGGGCCCCACACCACATTACGATGCTCCCAATAAAGTTTATCCTCCTCCTCCTCACCAGCTCTTTCAATCCTTGCGGCTTCAACAAGTTGCCTCGTGGTTTGATTCCTGCTTTTAAAAATTACTGTCGTTTTGTTCGAACTCGTTAATACGACTAGCAAAGGGAAGCAGTCACGTACGTGCTGCCCCACGTGGCCTTGTGATAGCCGACGGACATTGTAGTCATGTTTTTTAGCGGTTCATTTAGGCGTCGGCCTGTCTGGCCTATATATTCCTTACCACAGGCCATAGAAATCCGGTAAACAACACGGTTTTCGCATTCAGTAAATTGTTTTCGCATGCTTAGTACTGCGCTTGTTTCTTTTTTTTTTGTTTTTTTTTTTTTTTGCGGACAGGGTTGCTTCTTTTACTTAGCTGGTATAATTTGTTTGGTGCCGAAAATACGACGTTGACGTCAACATGCTGACCAATCTTCTTAAGATTGTGGGAGAGCTTATGGAAGTATTGGATAACCGCTATCTTTTTCCTTGGCCGAGTTGTGCCTTCAATCTCGTCGTGGAGGTTCGTGCAGCATTTTTTTATTTTACTAATCAGGCCTCAGCCACTGAGACAAGCAGCGGCCGGTGGTACCCAGCGTTGCTGAGCCGGTTAATTTGCGAACGGAAACTTGATTGATTGATTGATTGATTGATTGATTGATTGATTGATTGATTGATTGATTGATTGATTGATTGATTGATTGATTGATTGATTGATTGATTGATTGAAGTGCTTAACGTGCCGACTCAACGCAGGCGATGAGGCGCGCCGTAGCAGAGGGCTTCGGATTAATTTTGACTCCCTGGGGATCTTTAAAGTGCGCCGAAATCTCGTACACACGGGTGTTTTTGCTTTTCGCAACCATCAGAAAACCGGCCGCCGCGGCCAGGAATCGGACACGCGACCTCGTGCTCAGAAGCACAACGGCGAGCGGAAACTTTCCTGGGTCATGTGTTCACATGATTTCGGAAGTGTATTTGTGAGACATGAGTGCGCGATGCTCCTTTTTACAAGTTTTGAATGGCCTGAATAAAATGGTAAGAATGTTTTTTTTTTTCTTTTTTTGCACGAGACTCCTACAGTTAGCACAAATGATCGTTGTGAGAATGGATGCGCAAGTGCAAAAAACGAATGCTATTATTCTCTGGTCCTTCGTGGGTTAAAATCAAGGGCTTAAAACAAGCATTAGACGTCGCTAAAATAAATTCAACGCATGCATGGTTTTTTCCAGTACCTTCAAAAATTATTAAAATCATCAACAAATCTAAAATATCTTAAGAATACTTGCGCCTCCTAAAAGATCTGCCAGAATCTTGTCTCGAACTCCAAGAAATAAATCGCTTAGAACAGGGGCAATGCACGAGCCAATGCATACACCATGCTTTTGCAGGTAGGTATCTCCGTCGAACATAACATACGCCGACGGTTAAGTTTTTCAATATTTCTTGCGTTTTGACGGTTAAAGCAATCTTTTGGGGCTGGAATGGAGCTACCAAAGTTTAGTTCTTTGAAATTAAACAATATTGCATTAGGTGCGAAGTACCTTAGGACCGCACAGTGTCCGTCCGCGTCCATGCGCATAGCATTTACAGTCGCAAAAAATCACACAGGTACCGGCAGTATTCGAGCCTGTGCCTCGTAGACCAGACAGAGTTAGTGTCAGTCGTCTTACCCATTTGGCTACGACCGTGAGCTACCGAGAGTCAAACGGCCTACTCCCTCGCTTGTAATGGTGCGGTGTACCTTAGGGCGTCCCAATGTCCGTCCGCGTCCATCCACGTGCACACCACTATCAAGCAAAAATCAAGCTAAATTCGATTTGAGCCGTGAGTCGCAGTTTCCTTTGGGGAATAATCAAGGTGCAACTCACGGCTCAAATCGAATGATGGTCGGGGAGCAAACAGGATGTCACTCGGACCCGCCTCGGTGGCTAAGGCGTTGTGCTGCTGAGCATGAGGTCGCGGGTTCGATTCCCGACCACGGCGGCCGCTTTTCTGAAGGAGGCGAAAAGCAAGCAAAAACGCCCCTGGGTTCGACATTTCGGCGCACGTTAATGATCCCCAGGTGGTCAAAATCAATCCGGAGCCCTCCACCACGGCGCGCCTCATCGCCTCCGTTGCGTCGGCCCGCTAAACTCCACAATCAATCAAATCAAGCAGGATGTCACTCGGGGCGCAAATTGGATGTCATTTCGAGTCCCGGTACTCCGAACCCTCGCCATCATCCACGGAGTGGAGATGCTTCCATTGTTTTGTCTTCATGGCCATTTAATAAGAAAGCTCTGTCCTGCAGCAGGCGCCGTGCAGAGCTGCGACATCAAACAGGCAATTCTTCGGTGACCCAGCTGTGCTAGAGGCAATGATGCCAGTATTATATCTCCTACGTGGTAGAGTTAACCGGAATATTTGGGTTCAAGGCGGGCGAAGTATCCGTGCCGCGTCCGCCAGGGCTGCGGCCACCGGGTGAAATTCGTCGGCGAAATTCTCTCCATTTGGACCGCACTTGACAATTGTGATATAATATGGAACCATTCAATGGGATTATCCTCATTGCAATGACATAACACAGTTTTTCTGGGCGTTACTTCTGAAGCACAAATATTATGAAGTTGATATCGCACAGGCTTTGTCGCAACGACTGTCGCATTCATGGGTAATGAATGCAGTCATTTAGCACACCAAGGGTGACCACGTTCCAAAAAGAAAACTAATATTCCCGGGCAGATATCCTATTAGGAGGACGTCTGCGTGCGGTGATGTTGATAGGACATTGAAGGCGAGGTACGATCAGTTTAGAGACATACATGCAGTGACTAACCGCAGTGATTGAAATAGCTTACCTTTTAGTTCTCTCGGATAGGAAGCTTTTTTCAAGGCGTTGGCAGCTCAAAAACGGGCACGACCAATGACTTAGTTCGTGGAAACGAAGATAGCCATTCGGATGGCATGCACTAAACCTGCCGCAGAACACTGACTGAGACTCCCGCGTTGAACCGTTTGGTACGTTAGCGACCACGTTCGTGCGTTTTAGATAGGCTGTATCTGGTGAAAGATGGGAGGAGTGTACGACGTGGTCGGGCTATTTACGGCCACGATGTTGTCGTTCTTCTCCTCGCATACGACTGCATGAAACGAGCAGCCAGGTTGAGGAAAACCGCTGAAGGAGCGCCGACCAGTGCCAGCAGGTTGTCGTAAAGACACAAGTTCCATCCGAATGCGATATCCGCTCGTACGAACAATTGACAAACGTGACTGCTCCCCGCTCTGCTAGTTTTGTAATTGGGGTCTATGCAAAGTTATAAACTGGAGATTTTTGTGGCGTGTGACGTGCTGAGGACAAGGGAAATACAGCTACGTAGAAGTGGGCATCCTTTCACATGATTTGAATTACCGGTTCCAATGTACGCCCTACCGATCGCGCTGCTGAGGCAATTCGTGGTGCGTAATACTCTGAGGCTGCGATATTTGGCTCTACGTGTTAAGGGGGATCTGACATCTACATACACAGTGGCAGAGATTGTGTTTGAGTTGCGGTTAAATCTGTTTCCCCTACATACCTTTTACCATGATGAAGCTACTCACCATTCCTGGGTTCTGCGTAGGTAGTGACGCGCGAAGCCCATGATTATTGTAATCACCTAGCTTGGTCATTCATACTTTTATTCCTTCGGCGTAATCCCAAAAGCCAAATTCTTCCTTCAGTAGCTGGAAGCCGACGAGAAGTGAAAACAAATTATTTGACCTGCGTTTAGCATGTTATGAAAACAGTGCGTGTAAAATACGTGCGGGTATTTACGTATCGCGTATACAAATGCGCACTACGTGGGGAATGCCGTATGTTCAGGGTGTACTGTACGCGTTGTCCACTCCTAACTACAGCAGCTGTGGTTCCGACCCCACCAAATCTAACTTATACACGTCGCCTTCCAGCGTAAAGTTTTGTGTACCAACAAATATCCCTTAGTACACCATCCTTAATCATTTCTTTGCCTGAATGAGCGACAACACACTCAAGAACGCCGTGGAAGATTGTGGCTGTCACTGATCATATTACGAAGAAATATCATACGCCAGTAAGTGCGCGTTCTTCGCAGTGCTAAGACAGCAATTGGGCAGAAACGGCATTTATGAGCTCCGAAAAACTTGTGGGAGCAATAAAAACCGTTCGAATGTTCGAACATTGAGACACCCCAACTCGTACGGAGTCCTGAGAGTTGGCATGATGGAAGTCCGAGGGAGCGAAAGCGATAAGCAAGAAAGTAACTACATGCCGAGCACCGTTAGAAGTAGTAGGAAAAACTTTATTTTGCCGGGAATGAGGCAAAGAGGAGAGGCAAGGTTGCGATATTCTCTTTCGTCTTCTTCCCCTTCAGGTCACGGCCACGAGTAGCCGGTCATAGGTGTCTGAGGTTGAGCGAAGCTGCGAGGCCTCCCACTGCTCCGTGGTTGTGATTTTAAGTGCAATGCACTTCTTCAGCGACCCTGAACCTGCGTCCACCGGCGATGTCCGCGCACGTGGAGATGGGCGCGCGCAGCCTGGCCGCTGACATGGCACATACCCACGTGGGGGATTGGCCAGGAGTCTCCTCGTCTTCCTTGGCAACGGGGGGAGATGGGCGCGCGCTGCCTGGCCGCTGACATGGCACATACCCACGTGGGGGATTGGCCAAGAATCGGGCGTGAGAAGGGCTAATGCACCTGCTTAAAGGAGTACTGACACGAAATTTCAAAGCTGAGATCCGCTCTAGCAATCAAGTACAACGACAACACAAATAGGTGTCTGTGAATAAATGCATCTTTCTTTCTTTGTAGTTGTGTGTGTGTGTGTGATCTCTCTTTTGCGAACATTACCGAACCGCGCAAATTCAACTAGTGCATTCGCACTTTCACATTCTTCTCCTCGGGGAAATGCGGGGAATTTTTAGAATTGTCTCTTCCCGTCTTCACTGTCGCCTTTCTTGGAGGGGCACGACCAGTTACCTAACTTACCCTCGGGGATATCTTGAGGGGCTAAAGAGAGAGCATGATGGCCAAAAGCGGAAGTGCGATAGGAACCTCGCCGCCTGGCATTCTTCCTGGCTGTAAGGAAGTTGAAACGTTCACGTAACGCGGTAGTTCCGGAAAACAGAAAACGTTACTGCTCTCTGTGCGCGCGTGACTGTCGAGACCAATGCCCCAAGACATAGTGGTCCGCGAACATCTCGTCTATTAACAGGTGGATCTCATTGGAAAAACACGTCTGAGGCATGAATTAAAAGAACTCCTGATCGCGAGTCCATGGTTTTTTGCAAATACTTGCCTAATTACTACCGACAAGAAAATATGACCTAGGAACAATAGAGCCCTGCACTTAAAAAGGTCATGAAGACAAAACACATTTGGTTTATTAAAAAGATAGCGCTGTTCCTATAAGAACGGTATTAATTTTATCACCAACTTCAAGCAAATTACCTGGATATTAAAGAAAACAAATCAAGCATTTGTGATGCCACAACTACTTCCCCTCCCCTCCCCCGCATTGCAAAGGATTGGAAAGCATGCAAAGCACGAACGAATCGCAAAGCATGCTTACCGCACTGAACAAAACCGAGTAGAACCGCGGGCCTCAAAATTCATACGCAGAAAACTGAAGTAATGCTCAACAGCCCCGCGAGATGACAGCGGTTTGAGACAAGTGGCGAGACAGTGGAAGTGGTAAGCGAATATTTCTACTTAGGCCAAGAAGTGAACCCAGATCCCAACCATGAGGCAGAGATAAGAAGGATAAGAATGGGTGTAGTGCATTCGGCAGAGAGACAGAGAGAGAGAGAGAGAGAGAGAGAGAGAGAGAGAGAGAGAGAGAGAGAGAGAGAGAGGAAGCTCTTTATAAAGAAGAAAGCCGAGAGGTTTGCCAGAATCTCTACACTGGAATGCTACTCGGCGGAGGAACGTGGAGGGGAGGGTAGAAAAGGCCCTATGATAACAGGGCGGAAGAACGAGGAGAAAAGAAGTAAGAAAAAAAAAGGCACACATCGTGGAGTTTGTGGGAACAGTTCGATGAACAGCACGATCTCCGTAGCATGTTAAATCAGGTCAGTGACACCGATCTCGTCCAGGTATTCAAATAACGCCACTAGTGCTTTGCGTTAAGCTTAAGGGGAGGGCCATGGAACGAGGAGTACTTTTAAGCTGATTGGTCCTGGGCGTAGGTGCTCGATCTCCTGCTCCAAACGGCCCCTTGCGACTATGTAAGCGGGGCACTCTAACAGTAGGTGCTCCACGGTTTCCGGCGATCCGCAGTTATCACAGTACGGATTCGAGGTTGCATCGAGTCAAAACAGGTGTGTTTTTGTGATCGCTGCATTGAGGCGTAATCGGTGGATTAAAGTTTCTAGTCGGCGCGGAAGTCGCTCTGGCAGCTTAATCCTGAGCTCGGGGTCTCCGTAGTGCAAGAAGGCATAATGGTGCTCTGGAAGAGACCAGAGACGGTTCCGCTCCATTAAAACAAGTGCCTTCTTCATAGCTGAGGCATCATGCTTGGTGAAGAGCTTCCTTATGAATTTGAAGGCCCCTGCGAGCTGCTTCATCTGCCTTCTCGTTCCCTGGAACACCACAGTGGCCTGCAAGCCACTGAAATGTCGCTTGGTGCCCAATGTCTTTGGCTAGGTGTTGCAAGTAAGTTATTTCACGAGAGGAGTGTTCGTGAATGCTGAAGCAGTCGTTGCGCAGTAGACTCTGGATGGCGGCCTTGGAATGAATCGGTGGAGATGGTCCCGGCGGTTGGCAGAGAATGTACCGTATGGCTTCCTTGACGGCGTGAAGCTCGGATGACATTGCTGAAGTTGCTCGCTCAAGCCGATGAGAGAACATCTGTCCAGTGGACGAGATAGAGATCCGAGAGTAACTACGGTCAAACGTACATGAGCCGTCTGTAAAAATTTGGTTTGTGCCTGAGTACAGCCGGCTAATGTGGCCGAGTGTCAACTGTAACAAGCAGCTTTGAGGCATATTCTTTTTAGAGCCAATTCCCGGGATGGCGCATCACATTTTCAATGGCGAAAAGGTCCAGGCAGGCATTGTCAGATAATGAATGGCAGCCTTTTATTGTCCCTGAATAAGAAAGTGTATGACAGCTGCATCTTACCGGTACTCACCTACGGGCAGAAAGTTGGAGGCTAACTAATTAGGGTTCAACTTAAATTGAGGACGACTTAGCGAGCAATGGAACGGAATATGATAGGTGTAACATTAAGGGACAAGAAGAGAGCGGAGTGGGTCAGGGAACAAACGCGTGTTACAGGCATATTAGTAGAAATTAAGAAGAAGAAATGAACGTGGGCAGGGCATGTAATGCGAAGGCAAGATAACCGTTCGTCATTAAGGATAACAGAGCGGATCCCTATAGAAGGCAAGCGTGGCAGACGGCGACAGAAAGTTATATGGGCAAATAAGATCAAGACGTTTGTGGGGATAAATTGGTCCCAGTTAGCACAGGACCTGGGTAATTTGAGAGTAATGGGAGAGGCCTTTGCCCTGCGGTGGGCGTAGATAGGATGATGATGATGATGATGATGATGATGATGATGATGATGATGATTATGATTATGATGATGATAAACTACTTCCCGGCGATTTCTCTGGGACGTGGCAGAAGGTTGTTTGTGTGATTAACAGTCACCGACCAAAGCAACTGTCAAGAATCATGACTGGGTGATTGTAGTGGGTCCCCTTGTTCCTTTTAATTGTATCACCTGTACAATAACGTGTAGTCAGCACACGAATCAGTATGGGTTCTGTGATTGCCCATATTACCGTATTTGCACGATTCTAAGGCGCACTAATTTTTGTTGGAAGTAGCCTTCAAATTTCTGTGGGCGTTACAATCAGGCTCAAATGCGAAATCAAAACCAAAATTGTAAAGAGAGTAGAGACATATTTTCATCCAACCCTTCACCGGCTCTGAGCCCAGACGTTTTGAGAACATGGAGAATTCCAGGCGGATATCATTTATTAGCGAAGTATAAACCAACGGCCCGTCACGTGTAAAATTATAAAGGTCATGGCAAGGGAGACTGCGAAAACTTTCAATCTTCCCCGCTCCACTTTTAAAATAGACGGAGCTGGGTAATCAGCTTTGTGAAGAACAAGGGTTTTTTGCTGCCACATTTGTGTGCCCCAAATAAAGCGTGTTCTGCTAGGCATGTGGCTGTGTCACATGCTTTGCATCTGTGCGGTAGAATAAGCGGCAAATTATTTTTTAGTGTTTTCTTACGTAAACGTAACTGCTCGTTACAATCGGCGGTGCGTTAGAATCGTGCAAATATGGTACGTTAATGCAGCGAAAAGTTTTGACGCTTCTGAAAATATTTTCTTTTTTTTCAGTTAAAAATTGCTTCTTAGGGGAACTTACACCATAAGGCTGTTTTGTGTTTCAGCTTCATCAAAGGACACTGAATTTACCAAGCCATGCTGCTAACAAACCAAAATGGGTGAATGACAGCATGGTAAATACCACCTCACTCAAAAATGGGATATGTTCTTTGGCATCGCTAAAATGCGGGAAATAAACCGCGCATTGCCCGACGGCACAGTGCAGACCGAACTTGTGAGTCAGGAGATAACCCCGACATCGTCCTTCGCTTACATTTTACGTTTGGGGGCGCCAACGGGTCAATCCAGTGCGTCGTGATGAAGCTGAATTATAGGGTTGTCTTTGAGAGCCGACAGTAACTCTACAAAGGCCTATTCGCAGCACTACCGGGTGTTCGCCCTTGGCTGTCCGCGAAGGCGCATCTACGTTTTTCTGGAAGTGCTTGAGAAAGCTACACCTCCCCTTTCCAAATAATCGCCCCTACTCTGCCGTTGAACTGGTGAAACAAGAGCAACCTACGCCAAGTGAGGAGAATTTCGAGTGAGTGAGAGAATATTTTATTGGCACATGCTGCGTGAGAGTTTTGGAGAGAGGCTTTCTCTTCGGGTTCAATACCGCCCTCTGAGGGGCTTGGCGCGAAACGGAGTGGTCTGGGTTTGTCCCGCGTCCGCCGATGGCAGCACACCTCTTCTGTTTGTTTAGGCAAGCAGCGGGAAACCAGTGGAAGGTTGCATTGTATCGCTGACAGGTGTTTCCAAAACCGAAGCATGAGCGTAAATTTGACGTTGCAAAGTCCACATGGGTGATGTCAAGCAGACTGAGCTCTTAATGAGGCCTTAAAGACAACAGACAAGCGTATTAAATTTGTAAGAACATACAGTTTCGTACTAATATATACCAGAAGGAAATCTGTCGCTGCAGTCGCGGCCCGCCATGGGCGGTGCCGTTGCCGCTAGTGAAGTCCCTCGCCAACTTGGCTTAGCTGGCTATATGGCTTCTTTTTTGTCTCCAAGCCAAAATCAACAAAAAAGGGCAACATTTTCTTCTTGTTCGCCGGGCATGAAGCTTCTCCATTATCACTGACAAACTAATCCTTTCGGAGGTTCTATTTTATAATAACAAAACAAATTTGATGAACCTTCCACAGTAATATTTTTGCTTTTTTGCAGTCACATATTACTTTTCTGCCTGTTCATGAGCCATGATAAGGAAACGTGGAACGTGCCTGCCCGGTACATCACGGAACGCTCGCCGAAGCGCGGCTTCCCTAGACAGTGGTGCCAGATTCCCTTCTAGTATATATTAGTGTGAAACTCTATGTGTACGAACTAGCCTTTAGCAACCGAATGGATTGAATTACGATTCCAAAAGACGTTTTTCAATCGTCAAAATACGAGAAAGATCGGAGAACCTTCAGACTTCGCGCTAAGGTCCATCAACAGTGACGCAATGGAGGAGAGGAAAGACTGAAAGAAAATTATTAATGTGTTAACTTTGTTAGTATTCAAGTAATAAGGTCAAGCAAAACTAGAAGCAGCACAGCAACCGCGCAGTCGATGTTTCAAGGCGGTGGTTTTGTTCGACATCCGCAACGCGCACAAAACAACTCTTTTTGTTTTGTTTACATCTGGGTAAGCTTAGCGTAAGTAATCTTAGACCCCTGTGTAAGCTTATGGGAGTCCCCGTGGTGGACAGTCAGAACATCCACCATCGGGACCTCGAGCCGAAGAGGGATGGAGACTCTCTCTCTCTCTCTCTCTCTCTCTCTCTCTCTCTCTCTCTCTCTCTCTCTCTCTCTCTCTCTCTCTCTCTCTCTCTCTCTGTCTGTCTGTCTGTCTGTCTGTCTGCCTGTCTCTCTGACGGCCTATCTCTCTGTCTGTCTGTCGGTCTCTCTGTGCGTCTCTCTCTCTTTTTCTCTGTCCCTCTCTATCTACCTCTCCTCTCTCTGTCTCTCTCTCGGTCTCTCTGCCTGCCTCTGTGTCTGTCTGTCTGTCTGTCCGTCTGTCTCCTCTCTCCTAACTCTATCTCTTTCTCTCTGCCTCTCAATCTCTGTCTGCCTGCCTCTCTGTCTGTCTGCCTCTCTCCATCTCTTTCGCTCTCTGTGTCTGTCTCTCTCTCTTTTTATCTGTTTCGCTCTCTCTCTATTTCCCGCCCGGTTTTTATGACATCGTGTTGCGTCATAAAAACCCGGCGTGAACGTGGCTGGTAAGTGTCCACGCCGCTGTCTATTTACGCTAATCTCTACATCATTTGTTTGGGGTTTGATATAAAATTGATATAGCTGTTACTGAGACAAGGCAGTCTTTTATGCGCCACACTTGTATGTGTCATGGGCTACCTTAACGAGCTCGATATGGATGGAGTTGGTTAACCTGCATCCGTCAGTTTGTAGAAAAACCTTAAACGTTTTTTCTTCTTTTCTGAAATCCTTCATTATCTCTTCGGTTCGTTCAGTCATGGACCTCTCTTTTGCTGAAATGGGTAACCCACAGGAATGTCTAAGTAGTTTTTCAGGAATTTTCACTGACCGACCGCTAATAGGCCGAATCTGGGTTTGGGGTAGATGACTCCCTTTTACTATTTTCTGGTAGACCAGCCCGTGAATCCAATTGGATTATCCTCACATACGTTAACCAAACAAGTTCCCAAAAACGTATTTCAGGATTTCGACCTACCAAACTTCTGAAGAGCCAAGCGGTATTTTTTTAACTTACACCCCTAGCGAAGTAAAGATTGGTATCAGCGCCTAGTCCAAAATACCAGAATTAGAAACTGGCTATTTTTAAAGTGCATTCCTGTCATTTCATATCCGCTGAATAAGACTGCATTTTTAAATCACACATTTAAGGGAGTGAAATGGTTAGAAATTTCAACATGAACATTCTTGCTTACATTGCAATGGCCGTTAGGATGTCGAACTGGCTATTTCTCAGACATTCAACACTTACCAAAGTCTACAACGCAGCTTCAGAGTTCGTTCCAACAAACACCTAACGGGGAGCATGTATATTTAGGGCCATATTACGCGCTTTTGCGACTTCTTCGATATGTATCTGACCCTGTGATGTCTTAGCACATGCGGACATCACTGGGTACAACCACTCGTCAGGCTACAAATAAATAAAAGCAAGGGGGGACCCACATACTCTCTCCGCCTATTTTTCTTTAACTGAGTGCCTGAAGGTCCAACAAGTCGAAACTTCCAGTGAGACCCACTATCCCACCCTGGATTTTCCATTTGGGTAGATATTTTGTCTAGCTAGATATTGAGTCTGCATCATATATTTTGTTTCGGGGGTTGCGTCGCCTCGTTGGATATTCTGGCTGGATTTGATGTATCGCCTCGGTGGATCTGTCGTCTCGATAGATATTAGTGCGCGATTGGATCTTCCGGCTCTTTCAATAACAGGGCTAGATTGAATCTTTTGTCTTGGTGGATTGTCGTCTAGGTGTATATGCGGCCTCCACTGGATCTTTCGGCTCGGCGTACGTTCCGCCTCTTTGGATATTCGGGCTGGATTGTATCATTCGTCTCGTTGTAGTTTTCACCTCTCTGGTCACCCAACTAGTTGGATAATATGTCTCGGTGGATCTTGAGCCTCCTTGCATCTTCTAGCAATATGTGTTTTTCCTTCAACCTTGACTCGTGATGCCACACTCTGCGCGGGCTCCGTGGATCATTACCACTGAGCTCCAGACTTGGTGTAATACTAATCAAGACATTTTCGCTCCTTTGAGAACCCCTAATGAGCAAGCACAAGACGCAGCTTTAATTGGAAACGTACTGTGGTCGATACGGGCTTTCTAGCGGCGGGCTTACATAGCTTTTGCTAAGTGTACCGCCGGAGGCTAAGTGTATCGTGGCGCGAGCAGAAAACCGAGCATGCAATACACCTACTTAAAAAATTCTGCAGAAATTCAGAACATTATCTACTAATGCGCAGCGTACTTATGCCGCCTGTCTTGGGTGTGAGTTTTTCAAGCCAATTATTTCTTTTTTTCTAAATCCTGTCTGACCGATTATCTCCAATTACGCTATTATAACGATCACAGGTGAAACTTTTGCGAAATCTTCATTATTGTGGAAATGCAGGGCGTTGCTTATGGTTCGCAATTTTCTGTAATTATTTAACATTTTTCTTTTTTTTAGTTTTGTTTTAAATTTCTGTCGACCAAATATGTTCATTAACGCTATTATAACGATTGCAGGTGAAACTTTCGTGAAATTTGCATTATTGGGGAAATGGCATGCGGTGTACGCTTTGACGTTTCCAGCCATTTTTTATATTTGTCTTTTTTTTAGTATCTCAAACATTCTTCCAACGAATTATCTCCATTTACGTTATTACAACGACTACATTTGGAACTTTTTCCGAAATCTGCATTATTGTGGAAATGCAGGGCGTAACACGGTTCTCTATTTTCCGTAATTATTTTATATTTTTCTTATTTTTTTAGTTTTTCAAAATTTAGTTCTACCAGTGATTTCCAATCACGCTATTATTACTATTACAGGTGAAACTTTCGCAAAAACCGCATTATTGTGGAAACGCCATGCGTTATACGTTTTGACATTTTCCGTAATTTTTTTTTTGTATTTGTATTAATTTTTAGTTTTCCAAAATTTCGTGCGCCGAGTTATCTATATACACGCCACAGTAGCGATTATAGGTGGAACTTCCGCGATATCTGCATTTTTGTGGAAACGCAGGGCGTTACACTGTCCTGGCTGTGGGGGTACTCGGCAAAGAATGCTACGCATCAAAAATTGTCCGCGTCTCTTCTCACTTCGCTGCAAACGTCATCGAACGGCGATAATCATCTGCCGCCCGTGGCTCGTCAATGACTGCCTTATCTCCCCTGCCCACCTCTCACGCTCTTCCCCACCGTTTCCCTCCGTCCACGATGAATACAGTAGAGTGAACTCCAAGTGAACTCCACTTTCCGGCGTCGTACTGCTCGTGCCATCTACTGGAACCCTTTTTTAGTGTTGAACTTGGAACACTGCCACAAGGGGGCGTCGCGAGCACTTTTTGTATGTTCAGGTGAAAACATCTTTCAAGGCACATTTTTTTTCTAATATAATATCAGAAAGTTAGGCAGCCATGTATTTTTATGTAGAAGAACAATGCTAGAGTCACTTATGCATTTATGTCTTGCCTGAAATATGACTAATGTTTTCTTTTTGCAAACAGATTTAGTTGTTTCGAAATGTTTTGCCTGTCTAAACGTCCGGTTTAACCTTCTTTTTCCACATTTGGCCATGCGGCTAAATCGAGAGACAGACAGACTGACAAACAGACCATAATTTTCGCGTATAAGTGGCCCAAGACGCGCGTCTTTAAAATAAGCATGCGACTCAATCGCGATCTGAATGGTGTGTTAGTGAAGCGCTTAAACGCAAGCCCAATAAGAAATAAATGTACATACCTTCTCACATTGAGTGCATCGCAATTTAACCGCATCGGGAACAATTGGCTTGTCATATAGGTCATTCACATTCCTATAGACTTACTAATTCGTGATCTTTAAAAGCATCGTCTATCGATGAGAAAGTTTTACAAATACAGAGAAATGTTCCTAACGGCCTGGTTTCCTTCTTCTAGAAATACATCAATTCATTGAGATAAGAAACAAATAAAGAAGCATTTTGGTTTATCCAGTCTTTACTAGAAGGCGCGACCTCTCTAGCAAGCACGATTATTTTTATTTCTGTACAGACGTGAAATATGCCTAAAATAAACTAACTAGGACGTCGTGACCATTGGTATGTATTTGTACAGCATTTCGTATTTTTGCAAAATAGTTTTTAAACCCATGGGTGATGAAATAGTAAGTCCTATAGCTTGTATTCACTGACGAATCACGCATTCAGGCAACCGTGTTAGTGCGCCGTTACTGGTTACGTCGGGCTCCGCGGTATGGCGGTATTTGTCCGTGCTAAGCACATGATTTGTGTTGGACGTTCCAAACTCTACCCCACCGAACGCAAAAAAAAATATTCTAATGTGAGTGCGATAACAAACATCTCTGTTCACACCACCGTCAAGAATCGGCTTGAAACGAAGCAGACGACGCAGACCCTTTTTCATCAGCGATTTCTACCTTTGAGCTCTTATTTCGTACAATTTTTTCCGCATTATAAATCCGGTAGTCTATCTTTATCGGGGTTTCCTCATCACGTCATTCTCAAATCACCATTTAAAAACGATAGGTAAACGCAGAAATTTTGTCTTTGTCAGAACGCCCGTCTATCAGTTCATCTGTCTGTCTGTCTGTCTGTCTGTCTGTCTGTCTGTCTGTCTGTCTGTCTGTCTGTCTGTCTGTCTGCCTGCATGTCGGTCTGTCTGTCTGTCTGTCTGTCTGTCTGTCTGTCTGTCTGTCTGTCTGTCTGTCTGTCTGTCTGTCTGTCTGTCTGTCTGTCTGTCTCTTTTGACCAGAATTAGCCACTCGTGCACTCGTGAGCATCCTCGCCAGTGGGTCAATGACCAACGTCACACCCGTCGAAAACCACACGCATGCGCGCTTTCCTTCGGGAAATTGGCCTCAGCACAACGCTCAGGTGATAAGCCTGTCACACGATTGATTACAGCTTATGCTGCTTCGGTATTCACCGAAGCCATGGCCCAGTGCATTGGGCGTCCGCCTCGGCTCCGGGAGGTGGACGGTTCGAATCCCACCGCCGGACACCCACCGGTTTGGTGAATGGGTACAAGCGGCCCCCGTGCCATGACGCCCGGCATCTTTCAGGGGCTCTCCGCTTGGGAAGAGGATACGCAAAACTCTCCCGCCCGGCACCCCGGGTCCCACACTCGGTATTCGAGCGACCACCGAAGGGTGGCGCTCTGCCAAGTGCTCTGCACGTCGGCCCGGGTGCCCCCTTCAAGGGTCGTCACCACCACCGGTGTGGGCCCCCTGCTCGATAGGTTCAGGAGGTGTCTTTCCGGTAAATGATACCGGTGAGATAATTGTCCCCGTTACCCCGAAACAGGCGGGACCGGAACCAAGGCGGGGTTTCGGTCCGTTAACGCTCGCGGGCCTCTTTTTGCTTCTGCGGGTTATTTTGAGGTACCACCCGGGTACACGTGCGACAGTTCATTACAATAAATTGCCCACTTCTTCTCCGACAATATTTGTTTTCGTATTTGCCGGGTTACATACTTTTACAAGACGGGAGGGCACCTAAATACTTCTTACCTGTGGTGAATGCAACAACTGAGTACTCCTCGAGTTTTCTGCTGTGAGTAAAATGGTCTATGTTGGGTTGTATTAGAGCCAAAGCTCTACACGCTACACCTATTAAAGTGACACTTAAGGCTGAATAAAATTTTGTTCTAAATGAAAGCTCTTACGTTTCGTAGCTATCTCAGCTTTTGTTCTAATGTGAGTGCGATTACTAACATCTCTATTGACACCACCGTTGAGAATCGGGTTAAAACGGAGCAGACCACGCACGCCGGTGTTTTTTTTTCCTTGGGCATGCGGACACAGTGGCACAAGCCGCGCCATGTCCGTGGCGCATCGGCCATGTAAGAGGCGGTTTCCAGTGTTGCCAAGCGAGGGAATTGACAGCTTAACTTTTCCAAGAATACCACCTATAGTAATGTTAACAGATGACTCCGAATAAGCTCTCGTTAACGTTCACACTCATTACCCCATGCACGGCCTCCGGGCCTCCCCTTTCCTCAAATAAAGGTTCGAATCAATCAATCAATCGCAACTAATATCATCTATCCTGGCATTCTATACAAATAGAGGGATATCTATGGTGCACAGGATATCTTCAGCTGTCTTTTTCACGGTAGCACGTGGTTGACTTGACTAACGGAGCTCTTCTTCAGCACTTACAACACTGTATTACAATGACATCAGGTGCAAGTTACGGAACCCGCTCCAGAAGGGACATCACCTTCCTATCTAGCATCGCAAAAAAATGCACGTTTTCATCAATACCTGATTCATTTTCCTAATGAACCACGCCCATGCAAAAGCTGGCATTTCGTTCAGTCGCTCGGCGGCCGTCCAACTCGAAATTTGTTTTTCCCCTACAAGGACGGGCCAAGAAGACCAAATGCACGGTGATGCAAGGGAGGCAATAAGCGTTTTTGCGCCAGCAGAACCGCTCAGCGCGCTTTGTTTTTTTCTCGAACGTGTGAAACGCGTCTGCCAGAAACGTGTGCTCCTACCGCGTTTCCAGCTGTTGGGACTGTCGTTTCAAGCAGAGAGGAAGCATGGAATAAAAGAAGCAAGTAGCAAACAAAAATAAGAGAACGTTGTACAAAATGTTCGGGAATCATGCCTATGACATCGTTTATTGCTACGGAAGTTAGGTAATTAGTTTCGAGATGGACGCATCAGATAAGCATGACTGAGGTAGACGTTAACGATTTTGGCGTTTGTGTCAAGGGCATGACTCACCTGAACGCACCCCTCGTTTGGAGCAAGATATTTTACACGTCTCGTGAAGGCTCGATTCGCTGGCATAGAAAGACAACCTCGGCATGGTTCCCATATTATGAAGAGTAATAAAGTAAAACCCTCGTTCTAATCACAAAGTAGGCCGGACAGCATTATGCTGTCAACTTTGTGTTCGTCGTCCATGTGTTGTCGTTGCACTTGATACAATCGCACCTAATCACCAATTAGCGTAGCAGAAACTTCTTATTCGACGTACTTACTAGAGAAAACCAAGCGGCACACAAGCTAGTGAAAGTTTGTTTCTCTTTTCTGTCCGTCTTTTCTCCTCACATGTCTTCCTTCTGACTCCCGTAATCATGTCGAAGTTTATGACGCTTTTAATATCCCAACATTCACACTTTTAGAAAGTAAACTTCTATTTAGAATTTAAAAGTCGGTACAGGAAAAAGCAAGGTGACTCTGAGGTCCTCGATTCGTGATAGTTAACCGGAAACGCTTATAGGCCGTACAGGATGTCAATAAATACTGAGCTCTTTTTGAGGAAAAAGCCTCAAGTTCCCCATTCTGCCACAACCTCCGTTGTTGTGGAAGATTTAGTCCGGTGCAGAAAATGGCCACCGCTGTCACGGTATACCAAATGCACATTTGAGTCATTGTTGTTGTTGAAAACATTAATGAAGAAAAGAGTGGAAGGGAGTTGGCTAAAAAGTTAGCTCAGTATCACTGTCTTAAAGTCGCGAACGCTAATGTTAAAAGCGAAGCTGCCTGGTGTTCACAATTCGAAAGGCTATGCTTCAATGAACTTCTCAAAACTAAGCCAGAAAATTGATTCCCGTTCACGCCAATTCATGATTACCATGTTCTACTGCTCGCGCCATCTACTGGAACCTTCTGTTAATAGTGAGCGTTTTCACGTTTTCTTTTTCACGGTGTAGTTCTGTACATTTGCAAAAATCAAGCATCTCTGTATTTTTAATTAAAATAGCAATGCAACTATCGCCTACGCATTCATGTCTTGCCTCAAGTATGCTGAATGCTTTCTTTTTGCTCAACAATGTTGACAAGTATAAACATTGCCACCGCATTTAGTAGTTTAGAAAAAATTTGCTTATATAAACGTCTCGTTGTTACGTTGCTTTCACTTGTTCCAGGAGGGCGTTGCCGTGCCCAATGTGAATTAACGCACGTTGGGACGCGCACCCTTTCATCGCCCGTCAAGAGCTGTCTTCACGTCTGTGGTTCGAGTGCTGCGGGTCATCCTTTCCGTAATTGCACCAGGAGCTTATTCAGGTGACACTCGACAATGTACGATGTTTCAAGTCCGTTTTACGGCCACCCGTTCGCCGCCGGCGACGGCTTCGCTAGGCCTACGCCATGGAACCGCCCAAGACGACCGCCGGCCAGGTTGCGCGGATACCACCGCCATCTGATGACTACAGACCACAACAGGCGACGCAGATTCAAGTAGAATTGTGGGTACCGCAGTAACAAGAATTGCAAGCAGGTGCCGATCTCGAAGCAGCGTTTGGCGTGATCTTTGAGGCTTGCGGCGAAGGACCCCTGAAAGAAAAAAAACTCCCACCTCCGCTCGCGGGAACCCCTGTGTAGACGCGACGCATAGGGGGTTCACGTTGCAGCGTTCGACAGCGGAGGAACGGCGCGGGAACGATGGAGCGGAGCGGCGCAGGCACCGCGTTTTATAGCGCGCATAACGGTGAGGGGACGCGCCGGCACCAGTGCGTCTGCCGCGGCAATGACGCAACACAATCCAACACAATCCACTTTAATCCAATCCAAGCCAATCCAAGCCAAGCCAAGCCAAGCCAATCCAAGCCAATCCAATCGAATCCAATCCAATGCCCCTCGCGAGAGAGTGTTCGCTATCGGAGAGGAGAGGGGGTGAGCGGCGGAGAGCGCATCTCGCGCGGCGAGGAGAATGGGGGAGGGGCGGACGCCGACGACAACGCCGACGACGCCGGATGCAGGGACAAGGCGAGTGAATGAGATGCAGTCGCATCTAAAAGCCACCACGCACCAGCCTCGGCGTGAACGCTCGAGGAAAACCAAGCAATGCTATGGGAGGAGCCGCAGCGCTCGCCGCAACTTCCACGACAGGCGACGCTCTTTGAGCCCCTCAGACAGCAGTACAACGTCACAATGAGTGCGCCGCGACCTCTTGATTAAAATCTTGATGCAGATTAAAAAATCTCGCTGGCCTTCTAATCCGCATCTTAGGACAAAATCGTGGAAGTGGTTTTTCATGGGCAGCATTTTCAAGAAAAAACGAATGGGAGATATCAACTGGCTGGGTGGTTATTTGCGAAAGTGTAAAAACACAGTGTTTTCCCGAAATCCCGCTTGGCTCTATTGGGAGGGTGTCAATGAAAAGTGTCGTATAACAGCGTTGAGATAAGTGAGTAAGTTGCCTATCTCAAGGAAAACCAGTTCGATATCTCCGATGGCGGGCGGTAAAAAAATTATTATGTGAAAAGCAATTTTACCGCTTTGCACTCTCTCCATGGTGGAATTTTTAAAATTTTAAGAAATATTGACTTCCAACACCGTAATCAGAAGGTGTCCTTGCAATCTGTAGCCGTTGGAACGTGTACATAACCTTTCGGGCCTTTTTGGCTCATCAGCCGTGTCATTTGTAAAAAAAAACAATTTGACCCTTTTAGCGGCGTCGCAGAGCGAAATCCTTAAAAACGGTTCTGTGCATTTGTATGAGTAACATATTCTAGCAAAAATCAGTTGTATTACTGAATCGGTGAAATATTTATTTGAGAATCTTTAGGAACACCGTTTTAGTTCCGGAATGCGGAATCACCTCGCTGGTGTAGGTTAGGTCGAAATCCAAAAACTACTTTTTAGGTATTCTTAAGGGCTACTTATATCAGCAAAAAGCGCTTCGATATGTGAATGGCTGACCGAGAAAATCACGAATTCGCGAAACCACAATTTCGCCCTTTTCTTCGGTTCGGAGGGCAATTCGGAAAACCCGCCTTAGCGAATACCTACTCAATGACGCAAATAAACTCGTGAAATTTCAAGTCTCTAGGTCTAACAGTTTTGGCTGGGCGTTGATGAGTCGGTCAGTCAGTCAGTCGGGCACTTCTTTTTGTAGGTATAGATTAGAACATCCACTTCGCCCGAATTTTCGCAGAACCGACAGAGAACAGAGAACATTACGAAACCCATGGCTTACAGAGTTCTCCCTGCGTCGAACACAATCACGGTGCTGGTCCGTGACAAAAAACAAGCCGATGACCTAGTGAAACTGACGAACCTCGATATTCGTGGCAAGCAGATTGCTTTGCAAGTTTTCCAGGCTCCCGAGCGAAATACGTGCCGTGAAGTGATCTATAACATTGACTGGAAAGAAAGCAAGGGTCAACTCAAGGCGGTGTTCTGCAACCGTCAGAGAATACTTGACGCAATGTGCAGCCGTGGAGCATGCCTGTTGACGTTTGATGAGCGACGCCCACCTGGATCTATGATTTCTTAAAGCCGCATTTCTCGAGCTACGCTCTACGAACCCAAATCGGTCGTCTGCAGTCGCTGTCACCTGTTCGGTCACAAAAAAGAAGTTCGCCCTCACTAGGCACTATGCGACGTATGCGGCAATAACCATAGAAACGATACCGCTGCCGCCACTAAATGTAAAGAAGCAAATACAGTGACCGGCCACATCTGCAAGAAGCAGGGACATATAGCCACCGACCCAAAATGTTCTACTAAAATCAAGGGTGATGCTGAACTAGCCGCAAAACGCTTCTATCAATGAGCTGCAGCAGAACGCCCGGACAATGCGACGCGGAGTTTACAGATCATGCCTCGCAATAACGTACGGCTATACAATGATGTCATCGTCAGGAAATAGTGCAGCTCACGGACCGCAGCAACGTTCAAGCTACTCGCAACGGGCCCATATTGAGCGCTAAGCACGCCGGCATGGTTATCACCTCCTCCACAAAGCTGGTGCAAGGAGGGAGAGGTTCTTTATTCGCCCTACCCCCCCCCCCCCCACCTTCACCTCTCCCGCCCCCCCCCAAAAAAAAAAAAGAAAAATTCGCCCTCAAAATTCGCCCCCTCCAAACCAATCTCTGGGAACACTACTGCGCGGCGGACAGCCAGCCAGCTCGAAGAGACTGAAAATACATCGGCTAGAGCCACAAACGTACAACCTCCACTGAATGGCATCCCGCTAGTGGAAGCCACTATTCAAGCCGAGTTGGACAAGCTCGCGCAAGAAGCAGACGACCGCCGACGACGACTTGAAGAAACGCGAGCACGTCATACCTTCCTCCTCCAGCGACTACGCGCTGCACGGCGGAAATAGCCGTCCATCGGTCAACCGCCTACAAAGGAAGATTTAGCTACGGAAACCATGCAATAAACGCGCCTGGCAAATCTGCTAAGCTGCTTTATCAACTGTTTCCACCGCGGCTACAAGCACAAGAAAAGCACTACCAAGCACTAGAGCTACATTTCAGACGTCGACATGAACTCCTTCAGCGGCTCGTCGCGTATCGCGCTTTTCTTCGCGGCCTTGGGCCTGCCACTGACATTCATCCTCAACTGTTGCACGTGAGACTGTCGCGAACTGGGCCGTGAACAGCGATTAATCTACGCACTTCACAAATATTGTTAACTTGACATGGCTGCAGCGCTTATAGTGCAATAGAACTTTCGCGACCTCCGCGGTAAAATCTCTGCTTTTGGGCTTTACAGTCAATCCCTCCCATACCCACACAACCCATTTAACACACTCCTTCAGGAAACGTACGGTGTATACAATATTTCAGGATACCATTCATTCGTATACAGCCAAGTATACCCACTCGCCGCGATCCCAATCATCATACCTATGTCGTGACATATGCCTTGCGCACTTTGCCAGCTCACCAGCGAGATTTTCCCGCATACAACTCTACAACAAGAAAATCGGTCCTTAGTCTCACTAATTTTAATGAATGCTCTGTACCACTAGCCGTCATGAATTAGTATTAGCGTCCTAAGACACCCGCTTTGAGGTGGGTAGGTAACTTCCTCTGCTTCTACCGCGATCATGCTGTTGTTTGGGCTGGGGCTTTTAACGCTCCACATCCTGATTAGTTCTACGCCTACACTTCACCATCAGGTCACCTCTTAAGGCGGCTCACTCAGACACTCCGATTTTTTCTGCTTAATGAACTAACCAGACGCACACGGCAAGTCAATAGTTGCCAAAAAGATACTGTTCCCGATGTCACTTGGGCAATAGACTTCGCTTCTGCTATATGGTAAGTCCAAGATAATTTACTAGGCAGTAATCATCAGATTATTCACACAACTATACCCTTTATTGGCACTTTAATTCCGTGCCGCCACGTGCTCGCCTCACTAATTGCAGGGGTTTCCGGGATTCAGTTGCTGCGGCTACGATATCTGATTTAAGTACCTGGAATTATGCAATTATTGACGCCTCTCGACAACACACCAAGCATACTGCTCTCGCCCACACACGTTCGGCTCTTGATGCATATCTTTTACGCCTTTGGAATCAGCGTCATGCGCTTATGCTCCGATGGAAGCGGCGCATAAGTAAATCATTTTCTTTATTTTGATTGGACCTTAACGTTTTGTAACAAAAAAATTACACCATCTCCCCGAAGGAAACTATGTGGTGATGCAAAGCATGGGGGTTTCGTGTAGGTTCCACACCGGAGTAGAACCGGCGCAGGCGGTGTCTCGGACCAGACTGAACGCCGCGCAGCGCTCGCACCTGCTTTTATAAAGCTTGAGGAGAGGAGAATGGAGGACAGACGCGCATGCGCAGTGGGGGTGTGGATGGCGCAAAAACAAGGGACGGACATAGCCCCGACCATGAGATGGCTCCTGGAGCGACAGTGTCACCGGTGTCTTCCTGGGCCGGCACGAGACGAGCACGGTTCCCCTTTAAAGGCTCCTGGAGTGACAGTGTTGCCGGTGTCTTCCTGAGCCGGCACGAGACGAGCCGAGCGGCGAGGAGGAGAGCGGCGTTATCACAGCTGGCGTGGAGAGGGGGACGAGAAGGACAGGTGTGGACGCCGGACGCCGACGGACGACGGAGGGTCCACTAAGAGATGCTTTGCATCTAAAAGCAGCAATTGTTCTCTTCTTTGTGACACATACCAACTTAGGAATTGGGCAGAAGTCAGGGGCTTTAAGGGTCTAATGGGCCCGCTCCACAAAAGTATGAATGAAAATTATGAATGAAAAGTATGAATGGGGCCCCTCCAACTCAAAGATCTGCGGAGCGTCCTTGGCCTGGCGTCGTACTTTCGCCGTTTTATTCGCAAATTCGCGACCCTCACTTCCCCTTTGAACCAGCTTTTACGTGTCAACGTGCCCTTCATCTGGTCAGACGATTACCAGAAAGCTTTTCAAGCCCTTAAGAACGCCCATGATCTTGTCCTGTCCCATTTTGACGATATAGCGCCTGCCATCCTGCATACTGATACCAGCGGGTGCGGCATTGGCTGCGTTCTTCTTCAGCGTGACACTCAATCCAGAGAAAGGGTGGTAGCATATGCTAGTCGCTCAATCACACCCGCTAAGCAAAACTACACTATCACTGAACAAGAATGTCTAGCTGTTGTCTGGTCCATTCAGAAGTTTCGCCCAAACTTGTACGGCTGCCATTTCACCATCGTCACAGATCATCATGCCCCCTGTTGGCTCTCAACTATGAAAAATTTATCCTGGCGCCTAGGCCGTTGGGTCTTACGTTTACAGCAGTTCGACTTTACGGTCATGGTCAAGTCCGGTAAAAAGCATTTAGATGCTGACGCCCTGTCGCGATGCCCACTATCTACTTCGCTGTCTGCTACCTTCACCGAGCCACGCCAACCACGTTTACCTATGGCGCCTATCAGCCATACTTCAGTGGATGCGTTTACTGACCTGCCATCGATTCCGCGGGGGCAGATAGGTTTTGTCGGACTCTAATCGAACACCTCAATGGATCTGCCCGGCCACCGAATAGCCGGCTGCGAAGCCAACTTAACAACTTCCGGCTGATTGATGGAGTACTTTGCCACATGAATCGTCATGCTACAGGCTTCAAATGGGTGCCAGTAATTCCTCGTGAGCTTCGTCTTGGCGTGCTCAAATCACTTCGTGATGATGCGACGGCTGGACATCTTGGCTTTGAAAACACCTACGACAGCGTCCGGAGTCGGTTTTTCGGCCAGCCTTATTCACAAGTGTTGCAAAGCATGCCGCATCGTGCTCCCCATTCCAGCACCGCAAGCGATCTACGTCCGCTCTCGCTGAATTGTTGCGCCCGGTTCCCTGCCCATCTGTTCCTTTTGAAACCGTGGGCCTAGTCCTGTATAGGCCCTTACCCCCCACATCTAATGGCTGCCGCTGGATCCTAATTGAAATCGACAACTTGACTCGATACGCGGACACTGCTGCCCTCCCATCTGGCTGTGCTCACGAAGTTTCCGACTTCATCTTCGCAATATAATCTTGCGACATGGAGACCCTCCGATCCTGCTGAGTGACCGCGGTAAGACATTTCTTTGTCAGGTCCTTGCCGAAGTCCTTCGTGCTGCCAACACCATTCACAAAACTTCTAGTTATCATCCCCAAACAAATGGCCTTGCCCAACGTTTTCCCCGCACTTTGTCCGATATGCTGTCTATGTACATTAGCCCCGACCACAGAAACTGGGACATCATCCTACCCTTTGTTACGTTTGCTTACAATTCAGCGGTTCAACGCACGACGGGTTACTCCCCCTTCTTCCTTGTTTATGGCCGCCAACCCTCTTTTGCACTGGACACTGCCTTTTTCTCTGGTCTGGTCTCTGCCACTTCACCATTTCATGAACAGTTTGCCACGCAGATCGCCCACTGTCGACGCATGGCAAGACTTCACACGGATTCGAGTCAGCAAGAACGGAAGGCAAGATACGATGCATTACATGCTTCTGTTGAGTTCTGCAAAGGGGATGAGGTGCTACTTTGGACTCCGATTCGAACATTAGGCCTCTGTGAAAAGTTTCTTCACAGGTACTTAGGTCCCTACGTCGTCGTAGAACAAGTTTCTCCCGTCAATCATCCCGAGGGACCATCGCTGTTGAACAGAAATTGTGCATGTCACCCGCTTGAAGCGTTTCAACCGTCGCCAACCATAACCGCCTGCGGCCAGGCAGCCGCCTTCAGCCGAGGGGGGAAAATGTGTGAGCATTCGTGACGTCACGTTAATGTGATACGCAGTGCAAGAGATACTGCCACTATCATGGCCAGTGTGAGCACCAATGGATACGCTTCCCACTCTCCTGTACTCACGCCCAATCACCATTACCATCTGTAAATAATAATCATCATCATCGTTGGTCTCGCGCTTTCGCTCCGAGCAGGACAATAAACGTCGACTCCGTGATCTCATCCCTCGCTCGCTCTCTCTCTCTCTACACACACACACACATATATATTATATATATATATTATATATATATATATATATATATATATATATATATATATATACATACATGTGTGTTTGTAGGAATTTTTATACGTAGGAATCTACATACTTTTTATGCGCTTATGACGCCTATTGTTATTCCATAACCTCGGGATAAACAAAATTTTCTTCGCGTTTCTTCATTGCTTGAGTCACAAATTATAATGTATTAATGCATTACAATATTTATCCTTGTTTTCATTGTTTGGGCGTTACAGGGTTAAACGCAACAATCTTGGCCGGTCTGTCTGTCTGTCTGTCTGTCTGTCTGTCTGTCTGTCTGTCTGTCTGTCTGTCTGTCTGTCTGTCACCCGATTCAGCCATCTGGTTGAAAGTTAGAGCTACTCTCGAGATTGAATAAACGTTTATTGAAGACAAGAGGTGGGCTTGTATCGAAGTTTGAAGGAGGCGTCCTTAGTCCAAGATGCCTTGAGCGCGGGCGGCATCGACAGCCGTTTTGGCGATCCGAAGCTGGTCGCCCACACCGGTGCTGGCCAAGGCGCTTTCCCAAAGCTCGGCAGAGGAAAGAAGCAATTATAGTCAAAGCATATCTCAACAAGGCAAGAGGTATGGAAGCATGGTTCATACTTTTCGACATTGTTCACGTAAAAAAATCTCACTTTATTGCAAATTCTCACTTCGTATATGCTCACTTCGTTGCAAATGTCGACGAAAGAGGATAATCGTCTGGCGCCACCCATGCCAAGTAAATGTCTCCCTTCTCTTTCCCGCTCACCTCTCATGCTGTTCGTCTCCCGCCTCGCTCCTCCCAAGATAAACACTCTAGGGGTTTGCTCAAGTCAATTTAAATTTCCACGCCGAATGCCTCGATGCCAGCGCTGCCGTACGGCGGAGACGCGCGTCAATCGAGGCATCCTACTCCACGGGCGTTCCAAGCGGGTCGTGAAAGCTATCTAGCGAAACATTTCGTAACTGTTGCCCTTTTATTTCTTAAAATGTCACTGGAGAACCCGCGGGCGACCGCTTTGTATTTTTCTGGGCGTTTTTTTAATAAATAAACCATACTTGCGAACGTCACTTATGTAGAGATGTGCTGCCTCAGATATGCGCAATATTTTGTTTCGGCTCAACAATGTTGAGAAGAATGAATGTTCCACCGGACTTAGAAGCTTATATTTGGCTGTGGGTATATAAACCCATTGTTCAGCGTCTGCCTTAACTTTGTCCAGCCTGCTGAATCGAGGGAGACAATACAGGCAGACAGACAGACAGACAGACAGACAGACAGACACACACACACACACACACACAGACCTAAATTTTCGCGTTTAAGTTGCCCAAAAAAGACTAACGTTTTTTTTTAATGATTAAGGGTATTGGAGGCGAAACATGAGTACATACCTGGCACATCCAGTTTTCCTTCAATTAAAAATAGATGTGGGCGCAACTTACGCAATACCATGCCGGGCAGCGTATTCCCAAACCATATCCCGTAGGGGCCCAGGCCGACCACACCCCCTAAGCAGGGGCGCAGCCGAAGAGATTTAAAAAATTCCAATTTTTTAACCTCCTTGGACGCAGCACCGTGACGTCTCTACCTATATGTGCGCGACTTCATGCGTGGTGGATTTCTTCTTTTTTCCCCCTCCCCTCGTTTCGACTGCTTGGCAGGCGGCCGATGGTTTCGCTCCGTGGGCGGGGCTGGCCTGCGGCGCTGGGGAAGCTGACGCACATGTGGTAGAAGCTAGCCTTCTGTACCTGAGCCCCTGATCTCTCCGCGCTCTTCTTGCGCACCTGCAAGTTGACGCTGACCTCCGATCGTGTTCCTAAATAAGCGCTCGACTCGGTGCTCGAAGTGCGCGCGCGCGGATGGACGCTTTCACGCGCATGTGGCAATTATACACGGTCCGGAAAGCAAACACCCTCATTGAAAGCTCATTCTACAGCACACAGAAGGGTATACAATTGAATTGGGTGCTCTTTCACTATATACAAAGCTTAAAACACGATTCGGTGCTGCAGGTAAGGATTACACGAAATGCAGCCAATTACCAATGACTACATTTACAAACTGTCCTACTCTTGCGAAATATTACAGCTGCATGAGCTCCTACATTTTGGCACTTTCATAAGCACTATTACATTGAATTTCGTTAACATTACTTCATTGCATTATTCTTTATCAGGAACAGTGCCACTAAGGAAAACATTGACATTTTGTTAACAGCAATTGAAGGTGTGAATCGTTCTTGCAAGGGTGATAAATTGATAGGAAAGACACCAGCTCAAACGTACACGTTTTACACTCGGTCATGAATTCTGCATAATTTACACTGCTGGTCATAACAATTTAGGGAAACAATATCGAAAATAAATACCAACCAAGGGCTAAGTAACAGTTGGGTTGTACAGCAACTGAAGTACTCGAGGAGTTTGATAAATGTCTTCTGTACAGGGCTATTGACCACAGTTTCTTCACTGAAGCCACCAGGCCGAGCTTGATATCAGTAATCATGCGTGCTACCACTCACGCTGTTGCCAATGTCGATTAGTTATTTTTAACAATTTGTGCTTCATGCACACAGAGATTTTGCTGCATCAGATACGTTATTTATAAATAGACAGCTCCAGCAGGATCCGAATGGCGCTGATGCCCCCCCTGTAATAGGGAAGGCACACCAAATCGTTACCACTTAATTTGGCTCTGTTCATTATTCGACCGTAATCGCCACCAGCTTTAGGTCTCGCTCTAGGTCCCGCACCTGCGACTGAACCGGAACATGTTAGTCGGGTCCGTGACGATCCCACCGCACTAGAAGCAATTACCTAGTACGCCCTTGAAAACAGACTCTACAAATTGGTGTAGCAGCCTGGCCGACTTTCCCGTTCGGTATACAATGTGAACTGTCTGCAGCGTGCACTGTTTTCAGTGTGAACCGCATTGTCCACAGTGTGAACTGTACATTTAAGTGTGAACTGTGCGTTTTGCTGCCACTGACTGACTTTAATGTGTTCATTTTGCGATTAGGACCCCAAGCTTGCAACTGTGTTCATTGTGCGAGTTGTGACGTCCCCTTTTCTCTTCATCCTTGCTCCCCCAGGGCCCCATGGCCTCTCATTTAATGCAGTGTTACACTCAGTCAGATACGCATATTCTTTTTGCTGGGACTAATGAGTAGTTGCCCGTGAGCTTGAAGTCACGGTAGTCGCAGCAGAGATAAAACTAAGTAAAAAAGTTATCTCCTTGGCGCACTATTTTTACGATAGTGATCTCGGAGTCCAAAGAGCGAAAAAAATTGTCACTTTTAGAGATCCACTGATAGGTATAGATGAGCAGTTTGTGTCTGTTTCCTGCGACGCATTTTTAGCTACCACATATATATATATATATATTTCTGTAGTGTCTCGCCTTTTAATTCGCCAGCATTGTGCCACAGCTCGTTCCTCAACTGCAAGCCACACACACGCAAAAAAGTATACAAATGTATAAACAAGAAATTGCACGAATAAAAATATAAATAGTACAACACAAGTTGCGCGGAGCGAAACCATCGGCCACCCGCAAAGCAGCCGAAACGAGGGGAGGGGGAAAAAAGAAAAAAATCCACCTCGCATGAAGTCGCGCGCATATAGGTAGAGACGTCACGGTGCTGCGTCCAAGGAGGTTAAAAAATTGCAATTTTTTAATCTCATTGGCTGCGCCCCTGCTTAGGGGGTGTGGTCGGCCTGGGCCCCTACGGGATATGGTTTGGGAATACGCTGCCGGGCAGTTGCATTGGAATTAATATTTCAGCCGCAAAATACCGGAAAGGGTTCGGGCACAACCCCTGGGCTCGTGGCTCGAGCGTCAGGTGCAACATTAACAAAAGGTCTCAATAGATGGAATACCAGCCGCGAAACGCGGGAAAATTGGATTGACTTGAGCCCACCTCCGCAGCGTGCGTTGTAAGAGGAGCGAGAAGTGAGAGGAACACTATGAGAGCTGAGAGGGAGAATAATGCAGGCATTTACGTGACAGGGAAAGAGGAAGAATGTCGTCTTTTGACTACATTTGCCGCGAAGCAAGCAGATATGCGGCCATTTTTTACGCAAGGCTACCCTTTCAGCTATAAGTTTGGGGGTTCTTTTTTTTTACATCGCTTTAGGAACAGGACTGAACCGATCACCGAGCCTCATTGACATTCTTCAGTGTGCAAGAGGTACCCATTTTCTTAACAGCGGAGCTGCCGTTCCTGGCCGTAATGTGTGCGGCATCACAGGAAAACCCGGCTCATAGTTACTCCCTCCTTTGACCACGCACGTGAGCACGGGCCTTACGAGGTGCACCCGGCGTCGTCCAGGCTTGCGCGTGGCGCTCGCAAAATAATACCAAGAAAACAGTTCACGTGCGCGCGTGCTTCAAGTTGGGAGCACAAGACAGCTAGCCCCGACACCCAGTTCACGAAACCGGTTGCCCCCGGTTCTAGCGCATGTATACGCATTCCACTTTGGGAAAAATATGAAATCCTGCGTGCAAAACGAGCCGGGCCCACCAGTCATGCACAAAAAAGACAACGATATACATGGATATGACGATAACAACTACTACCACGTTGCGCTGCTGAGCACGAGGTCGCGGGTTCCATTCCCGGCCGTGGCGGCCGCTTTTCTGATCGAGGCGAAAATCGAAAACACCCGTGTGTGCGAGATTTCGGCGCACGTTAAAGATCCCCAGGTGGTCAAAATCAATCGGGAGCCCTCCACTACGGCGCGCCTAATCGCCTGCGTTGCGTCGGCGGGTTAAACCCCACAATCAATGAAACAACTACTACCACAATGAAAAGCGTCGACGTAGCATTTAAATAAACAATTTCAAACCTAATGCAGTGCGTGGTGGTGTGCCTTTCATTGCTTGCGCAGAAAGAAATCATGCAGCTTCGTTATGGTTCAAGCCTCGCGCGACTTTGTGCAAGCTTTGCCAATTTGTTCTATCCGGGGACAAAATGTCTCCACATACCGGTCAAATGGGCTGCCCAGTTTCTGTACATATACGGTACGCGAGAATCACCAAAGCAGATTTGTCAAATCGAGATGTCCCTCAATGCTTATCGTCCGCACGTTTTTCTGAGCCTGTTCATTTATGACCAAATTTCCCGCAAGCATATGCGCCATGTAATAGCGTATGCATGGCCGTATACGAGAGTTCTCACGGGACCTGGTGACCTCTATATTTATTACAGCATCTGATGGATAACGTTGGTTGTTCTGGTTTTGTATCTACGTGGCTAAAAACTACGGGGGTCCTTTGGCGAGCCGATAACCCGCTGGGTCAATATAAGGAAGGGTTGTTCCAGACCGATGCGAAATTACAAAAATTGCGAGGTTAACATGACATGTTCTGCGAATTTCTAGCGTCCGCTGAACCAATATTTTGTTGCTATTGCGCCATCAGCGAATCGCAAGAAAATGACTAACAAGTTATTTTTGTGCCATATTCTTAATCTACTTTTGGGTAAACTTACGCCTCGTTGATTTCATTTCGTCACATTAAATTTATTAGCTTGCTGCTATTTACTTTTGTACTACAGCGATTGAAAGTCCGAGCCATACTTAGCCGCGCAAATCTGTTTACTACAGCGTAACGCAGAAAATCAAAAATACGCTATAAGCCGTGGGTTTTGTACTTTGGTGCCTTAGCGGGCACTACAATCATTTAAGGTTGCGTACGATCGGTCTTCCTAGTATTCTGTGCCGAATAGTGGTGACCACCAAGCATTAGAGCATTCGGTTTGTGTATTTGCAAATGTTTTTTTTGTCTGTTTATGTATTTATGTATTTGTGTATCTATATATAAATTTGGAAATACCTAGATTTATTTGCAAATAAATTTGCTTGCAGGCACTGGCTAAACAAACCCAGATACCAGGCAAAATGAACAGGCAAAATGAAAGGAAGTTCGTGGTAAAAACTGGGCTTGCCGGTCGAGAAACTGGCAGGTGGGGACCTCCTGAGTCCTGAGAACTCCTAGTTTGCCCTCTACCGGTGGCATACATTTCACTGTAACTTAATACTCATGAACCATACAAGAGCTTTCTGGTGGGGAAGGTTATCGGAATGCCTTGTACTTGTTCGAAGCTGCACCCCCGTTGAGGAGGCAACAAGGGAAGGAAAAATCGCAGACGCCTTGGCGCTGGAAACGCTAAAATTTTGCGCGGAAGCAGCACAGATGCTTGGTTCTTCGCAGCCTGCTGACGAAATATATCTAATAGATGGTTGTATTCAGCATGTCGCTTGCTGCGAAGTGCTGGCGCAGACGGCCCAGCCGGGACGCCATTCATGGTGACACTGAGCGACCAAGCACCGGCGAAGCAGCCGTCAAACCGTGGCCTAGTCACGTGGTACCGTAGCGGCGAGCCTCCGAGCTAACGCAGCTATGACGCCTCTCAGCAGCGGATCCCGTGGCGGGACGTAACACCTGCAACACTTGCGCTCCGGTGGCTAGAGGTCATTGCGACGTGATGAACGACCAATGGGGCATCGTGGTAGTGGAGCTTTCACTCCAGATAGAAAACAGAGCACAAAGGCAGGTTTCACGGGCAAAGTTCGACAAGATAGTTGTATTTCGAGGTAATGACAACCGAAACGCCGACGTGCACGTTAAGGTAAGAACATTTCTACATTGAAAGATGCGCGTCTTGAGATGTAACCGCTCTCCCAGACGGCTGCGGGCGCGCTGAGACTCGGGAGATCTGCTGCTGCCACGAACTGCGGTTGCCAGAGCTGATGGAACTGCCGGAAACAACAAGGTTTTCGGGAGCTCGGCGATGCAGTGCCAGGGCCATGTTTCTGGAAAACAACGTAGGAATGATTACTTACTGTTTTAAACCGTATAGTAACCACAACAAACAGGGACGTATCCTGCATATCAGTAAAAGAACTCCGCCTGTTTGTAAGAATCCGCCTATTTGCTGAGGAGACTTGTTGTGCGTGTATCTCATTTAAAGGTTTTACCGGTCATCCTTGTAACATTTTATTGTTCCGGAATAAATTTCAATTCAATTCAATTCAATTATATCAAAAGGTGACAAGTAGCTCTTGAAGGTCATGAGATACTTTCAAAGGTAATGACACGCCTGACAGGCATGAAGCAATAACCGTCGCAAGAGGCAAAAGTTTCTGACGAAAATTTCAGTTTGAGAAACTTTACAAGGAGCGAAAGACAAAACGTGACCTGGGCTCCCACGGAATACTAACAGTCAAAAAGAGGATGTATAACAAATAAACAGTGCAACGTACATTCTTCAAAAATTCTGGTAACATTTAAGTAACATCTGCTAAGTGGTAGTTTCATAACAGAGCTTGAAAATTACAAACACATATCCACTCACGTAAGCAGGTGGTCACGGAAACAAAACAAAAAAATCAGTATTGGTGAAATGTACCAGAAATAGTCAAATAACTCTTTCGAAATAACATTCAAGTGGCGAGAGTTAGGTACAAATGAAAGCTCTCTCACCCGCAAGTAAACGTATTCCTAAACTCTGCTGACACAACTTGTGACAAATCTCTAATCGCTTCATTTACATACTCGTTACTTCTGAGCTGTTATCCTTCATGTTTAGAGGCATTTTATATATTCCTAATCATTACAATTTACCTTGACTTCTTGCAAATAATCGCGCATACACGAGCTCTGCCAAAAAGCCGATTCCATGGCAGGAAATAGGAACAGAAACCAAAAAAGTGGCATGCCAAAAATGACCACTGCTTTTTGATTAAAACTTATCATCTATAATTGTTCAGGTACTTAGCCATGGAAGGGAGGCCAGATGAGATAATCAGTGTTCGGTCTGAACCAAGCGTAGATAATTTGCCCTTGGCACTTGCAGCGACCCGCGCCTTTGCAACCACGAAGGTGCATGTTGGCTTCACTCCAATTTCCGGATCCCGTTTCTAATTAGCCACTGGAAGGATGAATGAGGTTTGGGCCCAGCCGCTGCATAATGAGGAAAAGACTTACGAACAGATTTTTTAGCGTAACAAACACTGTCTTTAGTTCTACTTCATAAGTTACCGTCCGAAATGGAGCATCGTTTGGAGTGTATACCCCCAATGTAACTCACCATTCCAGCAGCTTATTTCTTCTTGTAGATGGCGTAGTGGTGGCCTCCAAGACCGTAGTTGTAGCCGCCGAGGCCATAGCCGTAGCCAAGACCGTAGCCGAGTCCGTGGTAGCCAAGACCGTAGCTCAGACCGTGTCCGTATCCGACGCCGTAGGCGGCGACGGGAGCAGCGTGGACAGCGGCGACAGCTGGCGCGGCAACGACAGCGGGGGCGTGGTGGACAGTGTGGTGGACAGCGGCCACGGCGGGAGCAGCCACGGCGTGGACGACGGGGCGGGCGACGGCCACCGGCGCGGCGTAGGCCACGGGGCGGGCGACGGCCACTGGAGCAGCGTAGGCCACGGGGCGAGCCACAGCGATGGGGGCGGCGTAGGCAACCGGGCGGGCGACGGCCACAGCTGGGGCGTGGTGGACGACGGCGGCGGGAGCGGCGAAGCCGCCACCGAAGACGTGGCCGAGACCGGAGTAGCCGTATCCGAGGCCGTGGCCATAGCCATAGCCGAGACCAAGACCGAGACCGTGGCCATAGCCGTAGCCGAGACCGTGGCCATAGCCGTAGCCGAGACCGTGGCCGTAGCCAAGACCAAGACCATAGCCGTGACCAAGGCCGTAGCCGTAGCCAAGACCGTAGCCACCGACGAGGCCGCCGGTATAGCCGCCAAGGCAGGTGGCCACAAGGGCGAGGAAGACGGCGAGTTTCTGCAAAGCCATCAATGGCCAAGACATGTTCTAAGTGACAGGAACTTGTAATAATGTGATCACTGCACGTACGGCCTCAGATTCAACGACCGTAAAGCTCCATTAGCCTGCGGATCAAAAACAACGTCATTAGTGCTGCCCTATGGTTGACAGTTGGGCGTGTTTGTACATACCTAATGAATTCATGTTTTGTTTGAATGGGAGCGTTATTGAAATGTAAGGCTGCAAGCTAACTTTGTGTTAATTGTCTTCTCTGAGTTTTTTCTAAATTTTCCATGTTAAAAAGCTAACTTACTGTTACTTTGTTATAGTGGAAAAGCAGCACTCGTTAAATTTCCGTGATTGAATTTAAATTTTTTGACATATGTTATTTTATATGCCCAACATGGAGAATTTACGTCTGCAGTTTACCTTAAAAACAATGAGGTGACAAATTGAGTCTTAGGGTGCTTAAATCCATCTGATCCTTGCAGAGTTCTTAGTTTTGGTGGAAGATATGGCTTGTGTATTTCGTTGATATCCCCGAAGCGTAGTTAAGTATAAGTTTGAACAGGTAATTACTAGGGTACAATTAAGGTTCATGAAAAAATTTTGCTCCTGGACTTTGTCTTGTCCATTATCTAAGAACACTGGCTGTTGCGGTATGAAGCGATGCGTCTGCTTGGGTCGGGCTATCTTGCCCTTACCTAATAACGCTGCACGTCTGAAGACCAAAAGAAGGTTGAAGCTTGAAAACGTTACTTTCTCGCTTGTTCGTGCCAGGTATACTATTCAAATGGACTGCCCAACCGACAAATCGTTCAGCTGTTTAAAGATACATTTAGAATCCTTTGCGAGGGAATAAGGGCGTACATTATAGAGCTAACTTTTTTCAATCAGAAAACTGCCTGCCGGATTTTCAAAGATGCTTTGCTCGTGTCCTCGACACATGATCCAAGAAGATGGAGACAAAATCCGTTTAGAACCAAGTTAAACCTAACGTATCGTTGATGGGTTGCTCTTCCCAATCATCCTTCCGGAAATCCATCGCTGCTGTGCTTCAGTATCACGGTACGAAGTTTCCAAGACGAGCATCGCCGAACGGTGCACCACCGCAGAAGAAGCTTAATCCACCCAGGAGGAGACAGGACGGCTGCTTCCGGGCCGCAGTCGGACTTACCAGCATGATTCTAGTGGCTGCGGTTGAGTCGGAAGACCAAATGTGCCTGCTTGTGCGGTGCCCGGCGATCGCTTATATAGCGGTGTCCCCGAGGGCCCCTTGAGTGTAGATCGGGCCTCACCCTTTCAGGCCTCCTCGGACGCAGCGAGGGAGAGGAGGGGTGATCCTACGCGTGCTTCCAGCCACCTTGAGAAAGGTTGGCCCGGACAAAGGCGGACCCCGGAACGTTTGACATTGTGCAAGGCGAAAGCGTTATTCGGCTTTCCTATCTTGGAGGGACTGGCGAGACTGCCCGTTTCCCCCCTTCGTCGCTGTCACTCTCTCTCGGCGCGAGGTAGTTTTTGATACCTCCGCGTCGGCGCTCTTGAAAGTGGGTTATCGACGACCAGATCACTCCGGCGTTTGGCGTCCGCTGCACCCGCCGTGCATGCGGTGGGAGGGGGCGTGTGTTTTCCTTAGCGATCGTTTCCGTTTTGTTTACTTCGAATTTTTCAACCCGCGTCCCAAACCGCGTACCAATGTAGGGAAAAGACGAAATGCATCATGGGACTGACGCATTGGTCTGATCAAGCCCAAACAAGCTTCCCAAAGTTCGTTCGAGGCTCATTGGTTTCGTGCCGAGGGAAAACACCTAGAACCATCCCGTCCCACAGCCGAACTTCCGATCGTCATCAAGAGTGCGTGCCCGGCATTGCCGACGGAATCACTCATGGGATATACGCATGCGGCTCCGCGGTACATACCTCCCGTTTTCGTCTCCGGGTTCCCGTTTGCCGCGATAAGGGCATCGAGTCACCAAACCAGCACCTGCCGTATCCATTACCCCCTTCTCATCAACCGCAGGATATCGTCGCTTTGGAGAGCTCGAAGGCGTCGCAGTAATCTGGCGCGATATTTAATTTCGTGCGTGCGGTCGGGACGTTTCCCCTGAATTGGTGCCAAGGAAGAACTGCAGCCGCCTCGAGATGCGTTTTTTCCCCGCCTTTTTTTTAAGTGAGATAAGCACGGGCGATCTCACGTCGTCAACACGGTTCTTCTAGCCAATATTGCCGTTAACGATGCGAAGAGTACGCGGGCCTAAAAGGAAAAAGTTGGATGGTGCCGTAGCCACTTACCGTAGCGGCGCACCATGACTTAGGCCTGACTCGCTGATGCCCGAGCGGAGTCCCGGTAGCGTGAGATTGGCGTGGACAGCTGTTTCGCGGTGAAGGACGCGCTTTCTGTTGCTTTGCCAGGTTCGCTGCCCGCTGATTTTCTTCTTGTTTTTGCTACCTCTGTTATTTCAATTACGGCTCGTGTGGTTGCCGAGACTTTTTTTGTTTCCACGTGCATTTTCGCCCCCTTGAAGTGATGCAACCTCCGCAGTGTAGCTCAAGAACAAAAAATAGATATGTCGAGAAGATAGTGCCGTTGCATAAAATGTATGAACGGTTCTGTAGTCACTCATAAAATTTCAGGTCTACGTGGAAAAGAGCGCTTCACGCCTGGTAGTCGCTGTCATATGGCTCCCGAGAAAGCCAGCTGGCTTTATATTTTTGCATAAGTGGAGCACAAATGATTTTAATTTAATTAAAATTAACGCACTTGGTTCCACCAACCTGCCTACGCCTCTGCCTGACAGTAGTACCGTCGCAACCGCAGTTTATTATGAAACGATAACGCTGTGGTTACTGTTAATTCAATACTTTAAACAAGAGGTGATTCTTTGTTGTAATGACTGGAGAGGACCCATCAGCACAATATACCCGTCGGGGTGTAGCTCAAGGTGGGGTCCTGAGCCCTACATTGTTCGGCCTGGCAACTTGCCTTTGAAGCACGGTTCACATGTTGATATGCGCTAACGATACCATTTACTCCCGATAAACGGGACCTAACTGGCCAGGAAAATAGGTTCCGTTCATCGGGAGTTTCATTTCAAGATAGAATAGGTTCCGAAATGCACGAAGCGTAATCTCCGGAATATGGAGAACGGTACAGCGTGGGCGCAAACTTCATTTCACAAAACCTAGGAGCACGTGGTTTTTTCCCAGAGTTTGAAATAACACGCAGTCCAACTACTTATTCGGCCTGTAAAATAGAGTGGGAAAAGCGATTTAGTGTACCATAAAAAAACGCTTTCTCTTTGCTTGCTTATTCGCCCACAGCAGTTTTTTACTATGCGCCAGCTATACTCAAACCGCGCGGAAGAAACAGTTCCAAACGATCTTCTTGTTGGGAAAAATTTTGAGCATGTGAACTGCTTATTACGCATGCGCAGGTGTCGTCCCACGATCAAACCGGTGGTGTCTAGGCTCTAAAAAAGGCTCAAAGACCTCAACGAGTCCGTTTCGGTCCAGTTTAAGCGGTGGTCGGAAAATTTGGGTTCTGGTTAACGATTTTTTGTCACATTACCTTCAAGAGCCAGCTACGAAACATTTGTGCAAGATAATTAAGGGGCAGTTCTATATAACACAAGTTCTGTTTAACGCTGAAGATCTATTCAACGCACATTTAAGTCCAGTTTCCTGTGCTGCTGCAAAAGGCCGCAAACATGACTAACTGCGGTGTCCATAAATAGGGGGTGAAATATCCAAGGGGAAAATGTGCAGTGTTTGCGTTTACGTGAAAGCCTATGAACACGTGCCACGCATACTCTGTTGTAATGGCGAAAGGGTGCCTTGTGTAAAAATCCAAAGTTTCTCCACGCGTTCGTTGACACAGACCTTTCTTGGAGCGCTACGTAGGCTCTTTAAAGAAGACGACGTCTGCGGTGGCACATCTTTACGAGTTTATAGGCAGCAAGACGTAGCGTGCACCAGGCATGTCACTGTTGCAACTCTATAATGCACTTGCATTTGTGCAGTACACCTTGCCGGTACTTTCGAGTACGTGGCGCACAAATATTTAGACGTTCCGGGCCCACAAGCGCATCCTCACCTAAACTGTCTTGACCTCTCATGGTGCCGATCAACTGCAGCAACTACTGTTGTAGCTCATGGTCACCCTTCGTTCACTTACCGGACAATTGGCACACTCAGCGTGCCAATCAAGCACCTGACCCGCCTGCCCGACCATCATTTTACGGGTAAGCCAGCCACTCGTCCCTGTGTGTTTTAAGAATAATTTTAAGAAATAAAATAGCAAACTCCATTCAAAATATAGGAAAATAACCTGGCTTTTTGGAACCAGCTTGGTTCCTTCCTTAGGGCTGACTGGGTCACGTTACAATGGCGTCCTATAGTCTTTAGTGGGTGGTCACTCACAAGGTGCCTTAATGTGGAGCGCAATCGTAAGGGCACACAGTCGGTGGAGCTCCGGGGGAACGAATTAGGTTCTCTTTGCACTCGTTACTAAGCGTACGATGTTACCTGCTTTCTCGCTGACATTTCGACACTTCGCGATGGGTTCCTTACGTTTAGAAAGTTTCGCGACCAGGATGCGTTCAGCTTTAGCACTAGCGCCAACAGACTCTTTATTTCTTATATATTTGTTTGTTTGTTTGTGTATTTATGTACTCTCAAGGTAATGCGTCACAGAAAGGAGGAGTGAAAATATTTTTACAAACAATACAATGAAGCAACATAAAAAAGGGCACGCCTGTATGATCGTCCTGAAGTTAGCCGCGTTGTTGACTGACGTGATGGAAGTAGGAAGGTGGTTCCACTCAGAGATTGTCGTGGACACGACTGAGCTAAAATGAAGATTTGTCCGATCGCTTGAAATTCCAAACTTAAAGTGTTGATCCCTGCGGGATCAAATCTAGGATGGCTGCAAAAAAAAGTGAGTTACTCAGTTACGGCATAGAATGGTAATTCACTTGAACACGGAACCAATAATTGGAATCTTGCACGGCGTACTTACTAACATCGAGTTAGACGAAAGGGTCGTCAGGCTCTTGGCTTACGTAAATCAACCACTGTGCTTCGCTCAATCAATCAATTAACTTGCACTTCCAATTAACAAAGCTCTGCTACCGTTTGCCTGAAATGTTTCAACGTATCCATCGCATCAAAATATGATAGCAGTGCCGAAAGTCTTTGTCGTAGTCTCTGTATTTTGCTGCCTAGATACCCATCTCCTCTTTACATAAGGTTTCAACAGAAGTGTTTTTTTTCTGCAACCTCAAGGTGCCCTTGACGTGTACCCTGTTTTGTAGAAGCGACGCCCAAAAAGCTGCTCCAGAAGTGGGATGGAAGAAAAACGGCGCCAGAAAAAACTGCCAGGGTTCTCTTAGATGTTCTTCCTAGATGGCGGGAGGTAGCGTACGGATGAAACGTTTGCGCTGCGTACCAAGTACGGCCATTAAAAGGATCGCTGCCGTAAAAACACATTTGCTCCTAATCCAGACAGGCGGAGTTTTTTTACGACAGTTACTTTTCCTACGCCTCTTCTTTGTTTTAATTTTTTGCCTTTTTTCTCATTGTCTGTTTTGACTTCTCCTCGAGCTCTGAAGCCCAATAAACTTAGACTGCAGCTCGCGTTGAAACAAGGCCTGACTTTCCCTGAATTTTATTTCTTCCGTTGCAAGCCAATTTTTACGACTAAACTCGTCTCTTTGTAGGCTCTGATAGCTCGTATCGTGCCCCGGTTCGGTACGCGCTGACTTTACCATAAACGTTTTGGCTGCTGTTGCCTCGAGCACCGACCCCTGCCGAGATTCCGTTACGCAGCTTTCTTCCTGTGACCAAATCAAAACTGTTCTTTTCCTTTCGAAACCCAAATTGCGTAACCTGCGAAGACGCCTTCTCTTTTGTATAACATTACTGGATACTAGGAGCATCTTACGATCAAAGACAGCCCTACAGCACCTTCGGCACACGGATTCTAGATTTCCTTGTTCCGTTTTTTCTACTCTTCTTTTATGGTTTTTCTTATCGGAAACTTCGTTTGGTGAGTGGTTTCTAAAAGTGACTTTTGGTTACGTAAAATTTTGCTTGCAAACAAATCGAAAGGAATCGCTTTTATGGAAAGGTGGAAGGGGGCGTCAACGGCATTACAACCGACTGGTTTTGAGAATAAAGTGCTTGCGTCGTCATATATATAAAGCGAATGATGTACAACACATGTGCAATGCAACAATGCCCTGCTGAGGAAAGAATTTATGGCTGCAGGAAATCAGGAAATACCAAGACCTGCTGGGTCATAAAAAAACTCAAGGGCAAGATATCGATATGTCGGCCGCCAAGGATGAAGGAGCTGTATGAGTGTGGGACATGCCTCCGTTTTCCGGTGGCCATCCGTTTGATGTTGTAGTATTTAATGGGAGTGATAGCGGCGGGCATGGCGCACATTGTGCGGCTGATAATGATACATAACTCTGCGCAGATTGGTTCGTCGTCATGTGGGCAGTAGTAGTACTGGAATGCATCATTGAAAACCTTGCGTGATAACAGCAGAAATATAATGTGGGCGTCATTAAAAGACACGCTATTCTGGGGCACCTTGCAAACCGCCCATGCACCACGCACCGTCATCATGATGTGCGCACATTGTCACCTTGTTTTTCCCAACGTCCGTTAGAAAATGTCACACTAATGTTTTTTTTTTTCACAAGGACTCTCAGGAGACGTCAAAGTAAAACCCCGCAACCGACGTCCGTCGCCGAAGCCCGACCTCACTGTCGACGCTCTACGAGCCTCGATTTGTTGCACGCCATTAGCGCGGTACCCCGAAGTCCGCTCCCACTCACGCACTTCCGCGATACCGAGGCAGCACGTAACGGCGGCCTTGACTGACCACCTCCAACGGTCCGGCGACTTGTTTTGGGTCGGGTCCTTGCACCGCTTTCTTTTCTGCTGCCGCCCGAAACGTGCTCCCGCGTTCAAGGCGCTCTCTTGCGCGCGCCCAGATCGTGATCATCGTGCACGTGCTTTCAGGATTATAGCTGAAACGACCACGGCAGGAGGTCTCTGTTACAACAAGCTCCCGGGAGAGCAGATAGAGGTGTACGCGCTGAAGAGAAAAGGGCTACGTTTGAAAGCAGCGCAGCATCTGTGAAAAACTGTCCCGGCAAACAATTCACTCTTAAAAAAAAGTTGTGACATTTACTAAAGGAACACTAACAAGTTACTTGCCACAGTGTACACCAGGTACTTAGTGACTGGAGGTAGTAAATGCAGCACTAGTCAAGGTTACTAACTTAACCAGGCCGTAAGCACCATGACCGTCACTAGTAAAGTCGCAGTGATAACGCCCTTCTGAGCTACATGCGTTTACTAACTGGCCGTGCATAACCTTGTCATAAGCACGACCCTAATCTAGTGTATATTACTTCCTTCACCCAGTTAATTTCCTAACCATGCAGTTTCTAGTGGCAGAGCCAATACTCTCAACAAAAAAGCTCGTAAAATGGTAGTAACGGCTGTATTTAATAACTGCTTAAAAACTTTACTACCGCGCAGAACGGTAGGCTCTGCCACTAAGTATGCAACCTAAATGCTATCGTTGCTAGTCTAGACCGTGCATGTAGTAACTGCTGCTTGTTTTATATTAAGATTCACTGATAGTAACAAAATTCTATGAATAATTGAACATAATAACTACAGAACCTTTGCCACTCAAAATAACAATTAAAAAGTTTGTGCAAATCCGCATGCTTACTTGTATATGCTCACATTAAAATGCATAATTCTAAAATTGTCGCTAAAATATTTATTTTTGCAACAAGCTCACCGACAATATCAGAGGACTTTCCGCTGCGTTCTATAGAAGCACAAAAGAGCAGATGTACTTCTAAGGTAACTACGTTATACTAGCTCTCCCCATGGGTCCCGTTGATTTTATCCTTTCATTATATTTGTCGTCTAAGTGTGAATTGTGCGTTTTGAATGTGTTTATGTCGTCCTGTGCGTTCAGCCGATCTTCGTTTTATGAGTGTACGGACCGTTCCGCGGGGTAGTAAAGTTGGCAAAAAGTTATTAAATACGGCCGTTACTACCCTTTTCCGACTTTTTTTAATTAAGAGTGGTGTTGTCGGTTTCAGCTGTCGCATTTAGGTGACGAACGACGTGACACACAGAACCAACGAATAGAATGAGCACGGGTGGAAGTCTACGTTTCTGTGTCCTTTTAGAAGGCAGGGTGCGTATTTGTACATTGTCATCGACGCAGATTGATGCTCTTAGCCCTGTCTAAATTACTGCACTACAAATACACAATTCAAAAGCGTTCACCCAAGCACATCCTACTGACAGAAAGTGAGGAACATCGAATGTGTGAAGCTCAACAACGCACCAAATGGGCGCTGTTATTCCTTCGCCCATGGCTTGAAAGGCTGGTAGAATTGCTGCCGTGCCCTATTTTAAAACAGAAGCCATTGTGCCCGCACTAATATTTTCAACTGCAGTATATTGCCCCTTACTATACAAAAATGTAATTCTCTCCCCGGCTCAACTCGCTTTCTCCCCTTTGATGAATTTGTGTGCGAAATTGAGAAACATTGAATATTGTTGTATAACACTGTTTCTGAGCATACCTTGTTTTTTTTTCTTACGCATTGTACTTCACCCACTCCAGCGATAGCCGGCTTGTGTTGCAGTATGTAAAAATAAATTTAATTAATCAACTAATTCAACACTGCTAGTTTGCAAAAAATCAGTGAGCTTCAATATTTGTGGGTGTGGATCTACTAAGTAAAAAAAACTTGTCATTTATTGCAATGATTGTGGCACGAACCACTCTATCGAGCGCATTTTAGAATGTGGGAATGTTGTCTGTTTGCTTTACACTACTAACACCATCCCCATGCGGGCGAGGTACAGAAAAAAGCCACATGCTTTTACACAACATATGCGGGCGCATTGAGTACCCTTCTGTCTACTACGCCGTACACGTCTAGCAACGCTTGCAAAAGCCATGTGGCACAAAAAGCCATCACCCAAATTTCTTCGATCAGATACTGCATTAATTTATGCGCAAGCACTACGAATGTCAACCTCAGCAAGTCTGTGCGTGTGTATGAAGCCTCTGAAAGAGACTCGGGGAAACTTCGGATACACGCTTTCACACTTGCCTTCGTGTGTGGAAGCCCGGAGAAAATTATACTTATCGGCACCACGGAGCGGCACTGCGTGATTTGCTCGTCGCAGCAGATATGCCTTCCGTTTCTGCGTTTCTTTTGTGGCCTTCATTTTAAGGTGCCTATCGAATACGTTCATTGCTGCAACAGAAGGAAAGCCGGCCAAGAGCCGCTACACCGCTGTACTGACGCGATTCGAGCGGTCGAAGAACGTCAATACCGGGAAATAAAGAAAAATATTTTGAGTAACTTTCTAAGTTATCTGATGGGCATAAAGTAGTGATATTTAGTTGAGGTACTTTCCGAGCCCCATATATAAGTATGGTATGTGTCGGTTGACTGCGCTCTGCAAGCATTTAGGATTTTGAAAAAGTTGCAAAAAGTGTAGCAGAGTCTCTTGAAGTCTCTCCGCGTACTCTGAAGTAAAAGCAAAGGAACACGAGAGAACGAACGATAGTATATAGCGCGAGGGTCCAGCGGAAGATATTACAGCGGAAAAAAAATGCGCGAAACCAACTCCCGCCCCATCTTTTCTTAATAGACGTTTTAAACAACAACAACAACAATCCACGCTGTGAAGGTGGTTGTAAAGCGAAGATGTGAACGACACCCACAACGATTACCCATGCGACATCATTCACGTGGCTCTGCAAAGAGTAAAACCGGATACAACTGAAATGCTCTTAAACACATCCTTTATTACTTCGAAGAAACATTCCTGGCTAAGGTTAAAATGAGTCCATGATTCATGAACGGCGGTTAGTTGAGTTGTATTCGTGAAGGACATCAGTGGAAACTTTTTCTTAGAGAATGAAAGGAAGTTCAAACCCGGTGTCAGACGATGTCACTTGTCCTCCGCCTCTGCCGCCGCCGACGAAGGCGACGAGATCAGCGGCAGAGACGGAGGAGAAGTGCGTTGGTGGGAGCGTCCTTTAATTTTCATAATTCCTAGCGCATGCGCACGGCGCACACACGGCCGCTACGCGCGCCGTAGGCGGAGCGTACAGCAGCGCGACAGTTAGCGGAACGCTATCACGTAGAATTCAGCCAGAACGCAGAGGTAAACCTGCAGATTTTCTCGGTGAGTGCACCGTCTGTCTCCCCCGTCTCCGTGTGGGGTCGTAGCTAACGGGCTACGATTAAGAAGATAACGGACTCTTACTCCGTTTCTCTATTCGTTCCAGGTTCGATTCCTGGTGGTGCCAGTAACTTCTTTTATTTGTTCGCGGGAGTTTTCTGTTGACCCCAATGGTCGCGACAAAACCCTTGAGGAGTAGAGGTAACAAGCTTCGCTTTAAAAGAGGACGCGTTATTTCTGCGGGCGCCGCGCTTGCGTAGTGGCGAAGCGCTTTGGAGCAGCGGTGCGCGGCTCTGCGAGCGAATACTTGCGCGTATATGTATGCGCACGCCCTCCTCCATCACTAGCGGAGCAAAAGAACGAAGAGCACCCGCACAGAAGTAGAAAAGGTGATGGGCAGAGGACGAAAATCGCCTCTGCACGCAATTTAAAAAGAACAAGCAAGATTGATTTGGGCCCACTTAGTGGCGCCGATTAATTAAATACAGTAGAACCTATTAAAGGAATTGCCGCTTAACTGGAACAGTAGCCTGTAAGTTGGTTGGTTTTGTATTCAGGTAATGTAAGATTACTCTCCGTAATCGGATCTAAAATTTCCGCTTCACCGTGTAAACGGAACAAGAAATGGAGTTCTTGGGAAACCCATTGGCATGAGAATCAGCTTTTTACGATTCTGGCTGTTTTGTTTTTTTGTTTTTCTTCCTCTACGTTTTCTTTTTTGCCTCGTTGGCCTCGTAAGCCTCGTCTCGTTAGTGGTCAGCAGTGTTAGCGCAACGAATGCAACATCCCAGTTCTTGTTCCAGTCGTTCGGTCTCGATTCGAGACGCCGCGGTCACAGGGCTCAACTCCTGGCGCCGATTAATCGTGCCATCGTGGTGCTATTCGCGCTTCGTTACCGCGTTGCCGTCTTCTAAATGCAGTGGGTCGTGAGAACTCGCCAAGTTGAAGCCTCTAGCCTCCGTGAAGATGCGGTTGCAAGGACTAAAACAAAAATAATTGAAGCAATTTGTAGTGCACAGAGGCTCATTGTTACCAAATTAGCTTTGTGAATGCTGTGTCTAAACCTATTGTAGTTTTCTTGCTTTTTGAAAAACTGTCAGCTACGTTCATCTTGTAGTGATTACAGTTCCTTGAAATGGTATTAAATTGGGTACGCACATAAATATGCTCTTCCACACAACTGTCTCAGTAAACGGAACTCCTGTTAAACGGAACTTATTTTTTAGGTCCCTTGAAGTTCCGTTCATCGAGAGTCTACTGTAAGACACGCTTGCGCAAGTAGTGAAAATCTGCATTATATGGGCCGGTTATTTTCAGTTTGAAAAGCCCTGATTTTTTTTTTTTTTCAAACGTTTTGGGCATAGGAGGAAGACACACTCGGACCATAGGGCATTCCTAAACGTCAATATTTTAGGTTGTGGAGGTAACATGCGTAAATAAAACGCTAAATAAACCTACTGTTGAAATGGTTATCCAGACCACTGGGGCAGGTGCAACTTCAAGTTCCTAAGTTTCTTCTTATTTGCGTCGTTCTTTCGTGATATTTTTTTTCTCTTTTACATAGTGTATCTCCCCTATGCGGGGTATTTATTCTGCTACGGTTGACTACGACATGCTACGACATGATGTACATTTTCTTCTTTCTTCTCAAAGTGCCACAGTTGATGACTGTATCATAGCCAGTTAAATTTCCTACAACGGCGTCTTGGCGGAGGGCCCATTATATCGTGCAACTAATGCTGTCAGGGTCCGGGGGGTTTAGGCGGCGTTCTATAATCGAAGCAGGTATACCCACTTTTTGCTCCAATGGTACACCAATGCAGTGACACCTGGCACATACGTCATGCATTAGGGAGCCTTGGCACAGCTCCTCCGGGGAACCCGGAGTTCTACAGCATTTGGTCTTTCAGTTCTGTGAGATGTCTAGCCTTCGATTTTGGCACAAAGCACGGAGGAGGGAGCCTGGAAATTTTATTGCTTACTCTCCCGGCCTTCTCCTTGATACTTCTTTTAGCAAGTTTGCTAAATCAAGTGTGGGGCATCCTTTTCCTTGTTTGTATACCGTAATTAACCGTATATTGTCCTGGCCCTAAGCTAGAGGTGTAAGCGGTTGAAAAAAAAACAAAAGGTCATTAAAAAAAACAGGGTCTTCCCATTGTTTTTTATACCCGGGTAACATCTAAAATACGGAGCTTCTCAGGGGAAATTCGTTGTGATGCGACCAATCTGCACTGAATGAAACGCTTTCTGAAATTAATGATTTGACGTGAAATCGTGCGGCGACTTTCAGAGCAGAAGATGTGCTGGGACTTATGTGATGTAGCATGAAAATATTATGTTATTTTCACTGTAAATAGAAAAAATTCATCATATACTTAAATCTCTTAAGTTATTTGAACGCGAAAGCCAGCTATTATTGAATACTTCTTCATTTGTGCATCGTGTTTTGCGGTGCCGTTACGTTCATCTGTCATGCGGCACGCATCCGGATAATTCTCGTTCCATCCCGGCACGGTAAACGACTAGTGCTGCAGTTACCACACTTGTCTGCGGCTTTTGGCTTCCCGGTTTCAAATACGATTCGAACCCATTAAGAATCCGTATATATTTTATTTACTCATTTTCTTTTTCCAGACACCGTAATTCGGTTTTATTCCTGTAGTCACCGGCAACTAAGTTCACATTTCGCGTTTGATAAGACGTGTAAGGCTTCCGCATTAACAAGTATGTCGAATTTGAATAGATCTCGGCGGAATCGTGTGTTTTTCAATTTTTCATATTTTCTACAAAAAGTATAAAATAGGGTATTTTTTTCACGCCCCTCAAGATTTCATGAAAACTTACATCTCTACAACCAGAAGGACGACCATGGTAGCAAAAAAGTGTAATTTAGTGTCGAAATCTTTGCCTAATTTTCACACGGGAAACATTAGTACCTCTTAAATTGAAGCCGATTGTAGCTAAAGAACCACGCATTTTTGTTCTATGTCCCTACAAACCCCTTGCGGCAAATCCTTATCTACGTGTGCTTTAAGGGTGCACGCTCCATACCGCGAACCGTCCTTCTGGGTGCATTTGCTTGCTTGCTTGCGTGCTTGCTGCTTGCTGCTTGCTTGCTGCTTGCTTGCTTTCGGCTGCTACCGAAAAAGGTGCATCCACTGGGGAAGAAGTTTAACTCTGCCGGATGAGCAACCCATAGAAACCAGAAAGAAGCAGCTCTCAATTTCGAATTTGACTTGTTTTGTCTTGTCGTGGTAGGGAGGCGCCCGGCACGCCAAAAAAGTTCAAATGTACGGGACGTGCAAGGTCTGTCTACTTAAAGGTACCATGACCCGATTTTCCACCACCAACAGATGCCGCTACCCCTCGTTTCGGACAATTTCGCAGCACGACTTCTGTCAAGAGCTCGTGCCTTTGTTTAAAACTCTGGGTCATCTCAGCTTCACTGGTCATTCTGCATCATCCTGGTCCTGCATCCGCTGGCCATCCTGGTTCTGCAGGTGACCAGCCGCCCAGCGGCTGGTCACCTGCACAAAGCGGAATGGCTCATGATTTTCTTCTATCCAATCTCAGCACACAAGAAATGGAAATTCCTCTGTTGTTGTTTTCGTTCAGCTTAGTTTATTGCTCTTCGATCAGCGCCTCGTTCCGACTCTTCGCAGCACAGTACACAACCGTAATACCAGTATGGCTGCTTCCATCCTCTGACAACGCTGCTTTCGTGATCCCGCTTCTGCACAGAACTTTTGTCGATGCATCCTCACAGTAACATTTTTCACACAACAAGTTCCTCAAACATAAAACATCAATCACTTTATTCCTCGAATATTATTTGTTCCCAGTTTTCAATTGGCGTGTTGCCGCTTCCTACACAGCTCATTTAAAACGGGGAAATTTTTTTTTTCACTTGTCGAGCTGCAGTTGGCGACTACCTATACTTCCCTCTTGACCTTGGCCTTACGCAATGCAGGACACGAGAAACTAATTAGCGATTTCGAGATAGCGCAAAACTCTCAAAAGGGTACTCATTATTGCGCAAGCGCATAAAATGTACCTATGCAAGACCATTTCCGCATCTCCTCGGACAATGTGAAGCGTGATACGAACGCTCATTCGGCTCGATAAATATCTCTTACGGGCATGTAGGTGTTTTCAGATGTCGTCGCTTGTTCACGAAGAAGATAAAGCCTTCCGCGTTATGCATATTGACCATCACTTGTTACGCAGCCACCAAAGCCTCATGCACGGCTGGATAATTTCCTTTCGTAGATGCTTTCCCCGTGTTCAGGTTTCGACATGGTTACCTTTATACTGGCAGGTTCTTACGCCTAGTTGTTTGGGCGAGTACTTAGAGCTAGTTTGTTTGAATGTGTGCCTTAACAGCGCGACGCACACGTCATTCCTAAAAAAGGGGAACACAAGGGACGGAGTTCATGTCGGTTTCTCCGGCCGCATTTAATCGCGTAGTTGGAGGATGTCTCATTTTTATAATACTTTGGGTAAGATATTTCTCCCGCTTGAATCCATGTAGACGTGTCGTAGCCTTACGGACGTCAAGAAATGCACAGGTAGGGTACTTCAAAAAATGTACAAAGGAACAAAGTTAAATTAGCTTCTTAAGTAACCATCACAGTACACACCAAATGTTTCTTTCCAGTGAAAAAGGTGGACAGTGGACGAACGCAAACTCATGGCAGGAAATACCCCGTAGTTCCTACCCCATAGTAGTAAATACCCCTGTAGGGGTGCTCGAACATCAAGAGATTGGCCTCCCAATGTTTACCCTCACCAATATTATCATCGGCAGCATATGTGAAGACATTGCCATTACCAGGAGCTTCAATCTTGAGCGCGGACCGAATCCTTGTACCAATTTAAACAGCGGAAGGTGCTAATAATTATCATGACAATCATAAGTCCTTTATAACGACTTTGAGTATATGACGATAGGATACTGGTTGGCGTTACTGCCCTCCCGTGTTTCCTTCTCTCGTCCTTCACTTGTCCGTAGTTGTTCCCGCCTCATCAATCAACTGTTATTGGCCTCAGTCAAACTTTTCCGCTTGTTGTTCTGTTTCTTTTTTACCTTACGATGGCCACTTTCTGCCTGTAGTTGTGCAGCGAATGAACTGTTTATTCCTTTCGTTGGATAAGTTCAGTTAGGGCGCCCGTCAGTTCCATTTATTTACGAGTTATGCCTCGCTCCTCGTATCAGACCGCGTGGTGTCAACTAACTTTAAAAAACTGTGGTTAGGTACCACTCAATATGATGTATTTCACTACTACGCGCCAAATCAGTAAGGTTGATACTAAAGTGCTGCTCCCCAGATAGTCTATATCATTCGCTCTTACAGGTGCAGTTGAACCTCGTTATAACCAACACTGAAAGAGCGAATTATCGGCTGTAGCGAACTGATATCGAACTTTGGTTGGTCACACTTTATGCCGTGACATCTATAATTTATATAATGAAACCGGAACCCGAGACCCCCGCATGATATCGGCTGTAACCAAAAGATATCTGGCTCGCGCGAGGCTTAAAGCTCAAAAGCTACCATAAAAAAGGCAAAGTAGAAGTAGAAAAGGTCATTTCGTTCGAAGAAACTGTGAAAAACTTCATCCTTCTCAGTGCTGTGAATAGCTACCTGAGCAAGATCACATCCTTCTTCACATAAATAAGAACACCGGCCCGTTTTCTCATACAACTTAGTTCTGTTGTGATTTTATGTTCTCATTTTCCGGTCCATTTTGTTTGAAGTGCCATAAGAAGACAGGTAAAGATTACCTCCTTCATAGTAGGTTCGAAGCCTAGAATAATGCGAATTTGTATCGAGGATTTTTCCGCGAGCCAGATTGCCCCCATTTAGAGCCGATTTTTACCAATACGGTTTCAGCAAATATGGGATATAACGAACCGATATACCTCCCCGATACTACTTCGTTAGGACGACGTTGAAATGTAGATGCATGAAGTTGGAATGCTACTGCCTAGCAATATGGTTTCTTGCGAAATGCAATCAGATCATGCCCTGTTATTTTCTTGCATCACACGCGCTTATGCACGATGGATACCTGTAATCTTAAAGCTACAAACCCGGTACGTTCCGCGCTTTCCGTATTATATTTTGTTTCAAACTAAGCACTTCGTGCGCACGTTCCGTACGTTCTACCCATGCGAAATCTCGGGAAGGCGCCATGATCCTGCGCCGATCTGGTGAAAAAAATCACGACTTCGGGAGCGACGAAAGAACCGGTAGCACGTTGTGTACTGATCCAGCTCGCAAGGTTCCCGACGCGCGTTCGTAAGTCGATGTCCGTGAATGCGCGCCGGCGATTGCGGGCCGAGCTTCGTGAGTCAGTTCCGGCACTTACCGCACTCCTCGCTTGCACATTCATATGCATGTATGTACGCACACGCGCGCCTTTAATCTGGCCGCCCCGAGCCAGCGCAAACGGCGTTGAGATCTCCGCAAAGGAAAACCCAGCAGCGCCCGGGGCGCTGAGCCTTGGCAAGCGTCGCGTGTAACCACAACACCCTCAACACCAATGCCGTCGATCTTAAGCCCACTGTCTAATCCCCGGAGTAAGACTGGCGACAAAAACTTTATCTCTTGTGTCACTGGCGGGGATGTCTTCTGAGATTCTTTTAATACTTTGTATTACAATGCGTGGTAAGGTTGCCTTGTGATGACCCTGGAAGCCGGCGTCAGTCTTGCCTACGAGGTGTTGGTGTAACCCTGGCGACAAGCGGAGACTCGCACCGTTTTGACTCCCTCCATACACCCCCGGGTCAGTTCCAGCAGCTTCAATCGCCCCGCTCAACGCCGCCGTTACCGCGTAATTTATGAACGGATCGGAGACGCTGGCCAGGACGCCTTTGCGCGTACCGTACTATCTTTCCGTGTCCCTTAAGCTCTCAGAACAAGAGAGAGAGCAAGAGAGTCATATCAAGCCCTTGGAACACGCCACCGTGGTAACGAGGTCGACCGGCTGCTTTTAGCACGAGAATCCTAAGAGCACAAATTAGCTCATCCTCTTTTTTGTTCAGGTCGACAGGACTTCTTAGCAAAGAATAGAAAAAGCGTATTGCTTTATTTTAAAAACGGGCACCCCAGCAAAGACTCCACGTCTGTGCCACCAGAAGTTGGCCAACAATCCTTCGGCGGAAGTGACCTCGGCTACGGGCTGTCGGAGAATGCAGGCACCTGGTAGGGGATAGGATGAATGCCGTCGTTATGTGTCATCAGCCTAGCCGGGGGCTAATCCGTTAATTTGAAGGGCCGCCTGGTACAAACAAGCAGCGTCGGGCAGCGCGGTGGAAATGCGTAATGGTTTAACGAGGATAAGTGGGTGTGGCAGTATGGTTAGATGACGATCGTATCGGGCAACGGTTAACGCAGCCCACCGCTGTGTTCGCGGTCGTTGAAACGCTGCAATGTATAGAAACTTCCATTTCAACGGCTAAGCCTAGCAATCGCAGTTTTGCATAGTCGGGTATGAGGGGGTTTGTTTTTTTATATAGAGGTACAACTAATACTCGGGTACAACTTAAAGGAGCCATGAAGAGAAAATACAACTTCGTTTAATTTGAAAGGACTAGGATTCAGTATCTCACTCAGCTCCATTACAGCCACAAAAGATGTTTTTTAACGAAAAAAAAGCAAGTATTTAAAAACGTTCAAATTTTGCGCCACAGTGACGTGTTATGAGCAAGAATGACGTCATACGGACCAACAATAAAACATAATTTTCGGTGCGTTAACTGCACGTTAGCATTCAAGTGATGCGGTCAAATGGAACTAGAGGTCCCATTACAGACGTCCAGTCATATGCCGTCGCGACAGGTCAGTTAGGCGGCCGCCAATCGCACAAACAAGGTTCCGTGACGTCAAAGAAAAGTTGCGGGAAATTGGCTAGGGGGTCGCGACTGCTTCAAACGTTTTCTTTAATATCTCCGTTATTTGTTCGAAGATTGCGATGATATTGGTATCATTGTTATCGGGACTAAGCAGTCTTTCTAATAAACCCAACTTGTGTTTTGTCTTCATGGCTCCTTTAAGAGCGGCAACGGAAGTTGCCGCTGTGCCTAATCACCGCAGCCGGATGTTACTCCGCGCGGCGCAATTAGTGCGTTACTGGGGATATTTTTGAACATGGCATGATCCATTTTCATAACTTTTTGGACTTAATATGCTTATAAGCTACCGCAGCGACGGCAGACAAACAAACTGTGCGAGAAAAGGCAGACGATATCACGCATTCATAGCAATCTCCTTTCAAAACGCCCGCGCTTGTTGACATCCGGGGCCGTCGCTTATCCGGAGTGACACCGTACATGAGATATTGCCGTTCTGAACTTGTTTAAGAGTACAGGGGACCTACTGCCTAAAATACTGTTTTAAGCCCCGACTTTCCCGCTTAAAATTCCGACCGCTGATAAACCTAGTGAAACCATTCTAGAAAAGGGAAATCTCGCATAGTGCAAGTAGTCAACTTAGATATAAACACTGCAAAAACACATTGCAGAACTCTGAATAGCTTTTGTGCAATTCGTTGATAAAATGTGCTGCTAATGCATTACAAAGGGACAGTTTCTATGAATTTAGAACCTCGTATGGCAACGTTCCGAACTTGAGAACAAGGATAGTTTTAGCGCTCTATGTTACCGGTGCGAAAATACGTTGTATTGCACTCAACGACTCCAGAGTAAGCATTTCTGAAAGAACTACGGTAAGACGCAAAGATGCACACGTGAAGGCCCTACCGCACGAAATATTGTTCTTGAAAGACGCGGGTTCGATCGTGGCCGTGGTGGCGGCTTTTCAGATGTAGGCGTGACGCGAAAACGCCCGTGTGTCGACTTTTCGACGCACGTTAAGCATCCTCAGGTGGTCGAAATCAAGCCGGAGCCCTCCACTCCTAGCGCAGCTGCAGCTTCGGCACGTGTGAGCCCCGAAATTTGACATATTGCTCTTAGAGAATCACTCTGATCACACAGCTCTCACTTTACAGCTATTTGTGCCGGTCGCGCAACCTTAATAAGATCATTTCAGATTAATCGGCAGATTGATTGATTGATTGATTGATTGATTGATTGATTGATTGATTGATTGATTGATTGATTGATTGATTGATTGATTGATTGATTGATTGATTGATTGATTGATTGATTGATTGATTGGGAGGTTTAACGCGCCGACTCAACACAGGTGATGCGTCGCGCCGTAGTGGAGGCCTCCGGATTAATAGGTGACCGGTAAAAAGCGCAAAGGCTCACGGGTACGTCGTCTGCTACCGCCACTTTCGGTTCGAGATCTCTCCTGCACTCCCGTACGCCTGCGTGCGCCGGTGGCTGTCAGGCGCGTGTGTGCGTGTTGTTTATTTGTCACAGGGTGCTTACCTGTCAGATAAACCCCTAGTAGGGTCAATCGTTGTCATTTATGGAATTTCCGAGGCATGCGCGTTTTTTCCCCGGTGGAAACAGATAAACAACAAGCACACGCGCGTGAAAGCCGACGGCGTACGGGAGGCCAGGAGAGCTCCCGAACCGGAAGTGGCGGCTATCCGCGGGAGAAAACAATGCACCCATGAGCCTTTGTGCTTTTTCCCAGTCACCTATTTTGATATCGGCAAAGCATTCATTTTGCAAAATCAACGTATACAGGGTGATCAAAGTTAAGTCGACAGGTTTTTTATAAATTAACCGCTGAGCTGTACGAGAAGAACACCTCTGCTGTAAGGTTACGTACCCAGGGGGACACAGATTGAGGTGGTAAATATTGATGTCGGTGGCTTAATTAACTAAAATTGCATAATTAACTTTTTAGTGACTGCAGAAAACCAACATGTTTATATTGAAAAGTTGGGCGCAATCGTGTTTCTACACAGTTTCATTTGGCAGAATTTTTCTAGCGCATCTGTAATTCGAGATATCGAATTGCGAAATTTAATTGCCGTTTGCGTGATTACGCATGCAAGGCGGTGGCATCCGGCGCAAAGCTCCTCCCTTTCGTGACGTACCTGCTGCGTACGAAGTTCAGTTTGACAACGGGGTGGAGGCATAGGCAAAAGCGATAAGTGGCACACTTATTGCTTTTATCGTCTTGGCTTTTGAAGTCAAAGAACAGCAGTGTGGTGTGACATGCGCAGTGACCTTTACCGGGTTACAGCTGGGAGCGGAAGATAATTTTACGGCACATTTTCAGTGCGGTTTGAAACCGCTGTGGGAAATTATCTTGTCAGAGTGTTAGCTTCTTGACCGTGGCCTGATGCTTTATTAGCGCTGCCCGTCGAACGACAATCAAGAAAAGCGTTGAGACCCGCTATGTTGCAATGGCTGCTTCCACCGGCACAAGGTATTCAACAGAAACAAAAGTTGACGTGGTACTTGCAATGGCCAAGACGGATGGAAACGCCCTGTTAGCGGCGCGGCTGTACGGGGCTCGGTACCCACACCGTCCACTTCCGTCTAGGTCAACGTTTATAACCACGTTCCGGCGATTTTGCACAACAGGCTCTGTCCACCGTCAGCGTCAGAAGAGTGACACCGTCATCAATGAAGATTTCGAAATTGATGTTCTCGCGTGTGTAACGTCTATGCCAGAAATCAGCATCCGACAGATTGCCAACGAGTCAGGACGCAGCTTGGGAACAGTCGCAAGAGTGCTAAAAAAGCATGGGTTGCATCCGTACCATGTTTGCCTTCACCAGGACCTAAGTGAGGCAGACTTCGACAATTGGGGCCTCATCAAAATTGAAGAAGAGAGTGACTTCCTACAAAGAGTAATGTGGACAGACGAGGCTCGCTTTTGCCGGAATGGCACCGTAAATGTTCACAACGCCCATTATTGGTCACAACAGAACCCACACTGGCTGCGACAACACAAGCACCAAGTTCGCTGGAGTGTGAATGTGTGGTGTGGCATACTAGGAGACAGGATTATTGGACCCTACTTTTTTGAGGGCAACCTCGACAGCAAAAAGTACACCCAAGAAATTCTTAGTATTGTCGTCGACAACTTTGCCTGCGATCTTTCCTTAAATGACTTGCGAAAGGTATGGTTCCAGCATGACGGAGCTCCACCGCATTTCTCCACCTCTGCAAAAAGATGGTTGGACCGCCATTTTTCAGGACAGTGGATTGGGCGCGGAGGAGCGATGTTTTGGCCACCAAGATCTCCTGACCTTTCTCCGCTCGACTTTTTTCTTTGGGGCTACGTGAAAGATCAAGTGTTCGCAACGGAGCCAATTGACATCAACGATATGAAGAACAGGATAACATCTGCCTGTGCGAGCATCCGACCAGAAGTACTGCGCAGAGTTACCCAGTCAGTGCGAGAGCGGTTTATGTTTTGCATTGCTGTCGAAGGGAAGCACTTCGAACATTATTTAAAGCACTGATACATTAATAGGTTTCCATAAAGACCCGGCAGTGGTGGGTGAGAACAACTACTTTTAAATAGTGCTACACCAATATTAGCTGGCCACTTCGATGACGCGAATGGTTGATCGACAAAAAACTACGACGTAATTTTGTCTCGGGCTGTCAGCTGGACTCATTAGCGCTGGAACAACTACTGTAAATAGCTCATATAAATAGTTTATTGCTCATCCGCCTCTTCATTCTTGTCCCAATGCCACAGCAAAGAATTCATTAGCGTAGGCAATACCTTTGTTGATTTCAATAAAGATTTCAATGTTGAGAATTGAACACTGAATTTATTTTGCCTATCCCAAGTTAGCGATGTGACCGCTCATCTAGATACCATCACGCATGCGCAAAGCCTCCTCCTTCTCCCCCACACCGGCTTCAGCGCTGGATCCCTTATCTCGGTATTGCAGTTGCTACCATCAAGACATGCCGATCGGTTCCGTGTTTTGATAGCGGTTCGAAGAACTGCAGCTTGCGATTACGCAAGCGGTGTCAGTTATCACATTTGCCTATGCCTCCACCCCGTCGTCAAACTAAACTTCGTACGCAGCAGGTACGTCACGAAAGGGAGGAGCTTTGCGCCGGCTGCCACCGCCTTGCATGCGTAATCACGCAAACAGCAATTAAATTTCGCAATTCGATATCTCGAATTACAGATGCGCTAGAAAAATTCTGCCAAATGAAACTGTGTAGAAACACCATTTGCGCCCAACTTTTCAATATAAACATGTCTGTTTTCTGCAGTCACTAAAAAGTTAATTATGCAATTTTAGTTAATTAAGCCACCGACATCAATATTTATCACGTCATTCTGTGACCCCTGGGCGCGTAGCCTTACAGCAGAGGTGGTCTTCACGTACAACTAAGCATCTAATTTTAAAAAAACCTGTCGACTTAACTTTGATCACCCTGTATATCACGATTATATGCCCTCGCGTCAGGCCGATGCATTCTAGAGTGGATCCATGAGAAGTGACGCTGGAATCAAAGTGCACCGTCGGTTTATGCTTGGTGAGAACAACCACAAACCGATAAGCTCTTGAAAATCGAAGGGCTTGTATATGAAATGAAATAGTACAATGCATTTCCAACAAAAGAATTCACGATTACTCTCTTGACTGGTACATATCGGCATGACAGACCGCAGCGCTTGTTATCTAGATGACAACCGAAAATCCTGGGGACACCTAAGCACTTCTTATGAGTTCTGAATGAGAAAGCATTATAGTTCAACGGAACGCTTTAAGATGACGCGGCGCCGCTCGGATGCGCCGATATTGTGAGCGCAACCATGTTCATCGGCCACGAGAAGACAAGAAGCGACCGAAGCGCCATCAAAGGGTTCGGCGGTTCACCGCGCACAGCGCCCTTGATGCCTGGTGACTACTGCGCCGCCGAGTGAGGCCGGCGCTTATACTGGAACCCCCACCTGCTTCACCACCAGAAGTTCAGCTGGATCCTGTGCTACAATGAAGCCGTTGCTGTAGAGGGAACTGACACGCCCCTAGCCGGTGTAAGAACATTAGGCCGGTGCACACCCTTGTTTAGAACCACTAGCTCATTTCGCGGCGTCGCGTCCTTCACTAAAGTAAAGCGAACGCCGTGTTCCGCTTCACGTCGACGTCGAGTAGTGCTAAAATCACTTGCTTGTCCCCAGACGCTAGTGGGATAGATTATGATTCCTTCCTTCCACATTTGTTCGCTTTTTTCAGACTGCGTCTAGACGGACGAAGACAAGAATATAGCAGCCGTTAAATTGCTACATACGCCAACGCCACTATTTTTGCTCAATGGGACATTATCGCTTCCGTATTAAAAACGGTGAGCTACAGATCAGGCAAATGCATTGAATAAAAATCATGTAAAGGAAAGTTTGACATCCACCTAAATGCAGCCATACGGCTACATAGAGCTACACCTGCATACGGCTACATACGGCTACACCTGCGAAGTTTCTGAGAAAGCTGTATAGCTTTCCTATGTAGCCGTATGGCTGCATTTAGGTGGATGTCAAACTTTCCTTTACAGAAACTTCTCCACCTTGAGGATTTCCCCTAAAATCTGGTCGAATAAAAATCATGCAGCCCTCCGTCTAACGACGACGATGTTTGAACGCGAAGCGCTTTATCCTTATGTATTCTGTAGTTGGCCAAACCCACACTGCGAGTATGTGCTACTTTGTAGGTACGCACCACTTTCATAGAATACCCACTGCAACTCTCGGGTGCGCACACGGTAGGTCTAACGTTTGATTTTGAGGTCTACTGCGCGAATCAGTACCTGTTGCTTGGCGTTCCTTTCAACCCTGTCGAAATGGAGCAATCAGATACGCGCCGGCTTTGCAGCGCGGGGGACCCAGGCTCGACTCCGGCCACGGGAAGTGTTTTGTAGCGTAAGCTACACTGGCCGAGGTTGAGCAGTTTCGCGTGGACCTTTAAGGGCCGTGCTGCGCAAGCGCGAGGAGCATTATATTGGATTGGATTGTATGTGGATTGGATTGGAATCAATTGGATTTGGATTGGATTGGATTAAAATGGATTCCAATCCAATCCAATTGGAGTACGGGTGTGTAGAAAATTTGGTCTGCGCATTCCCTGGTCTGCGCATTCCAGAGGAGTGACTTCATAGCCGCGACAGACGCACTGGCGCCGGTGCGTGACCAGCTGTGCGCCTTCGTTGCAGAGTAGCCAAGTCTGACGCTACGTCGGAGCCGCTTGATAAAAGCCGTTTCGCGTGGCTCCTGGAGAGCAGGGCTGCGGTATGCACAAGGAGCAGTGAGGGACTGGACTGGACTGGACTGGACTGGACTGGACTGGACTGGAGTGGAGTTATTGGATTGGAATGCTGAACCTTAGCTCACGCTACGTATATCCTGGCATAGCCGAACTAAGCCACTGCTAATTTTTTCTCTTTCACTTAACCCAGGATCATTCATCATCATCGTCAGAGAAAGGTGACTTTCCTGCAGGGCGTATTGGCGTCCAACGGCATCAGTGACGACACTAAAGCTTCGCTTTGAAACGTTTTCGAGTCTTGTTGTGTCACCTTCGATTTCCATGTTATATCAACCCCTCACTTTTGGCGAAAGGTAACCAGTGCCTGCCAGTCAAAAATCTGTATGGAACGTGAAGGTGTGCTGAGGTCAGAACTGTTACCAACAGCGCGTGCGAGCCTGGCCGTCGTTACATGCATCGCAGCCTGCTGGTAATAGAGCACTGCACGGGCCTGATTTTAAGGCCCGAGCCCGGCCCGAGCCCGCTTTGTGAAGCCCGAGCCCTACCCGGGCCCGTAACACCGAGCCCGGGCCCGGCCCGGGCCCGGGCATTCTTCAGTGAGCCTAGCCCGGGCCCGGCCCGGGCCCGTCGTCTCAAGCCCAGGCCCGGCCCGGGCCCGTCGTCTCAATCCCAGGCCCGGCCCAAGCCCGTCGTCTCAAGCCCACGCCCAACCCGGGCATGGTCTTTTTTTTTTTTGAGCCTAGGGAGGGCCCGCATGTGTGTGACCAGGCCTGGTCTTAACGTCGAAGAAAATTTGTTTATTATATTTGGTCGAGTGTCTTCGTAGCGGGAAATCAGACGGAGCATCTAGTCTGTACAAGCACGCCCTGAATTGCAACGCAAAAAATAAGGGTTTAAAAGTACACGTAGCTTAGCTCACACCGCCTGCAGTTCACGCCACATGGGCGTAATAATAGCTCGTATTCTTACGCGAGAGACACCATCACCTTTGATGACCAGACTCTTGGCAACTTCATGTGGTTGTTTCGGTCCCAAGTTTGTGTTAATGAAATTTTCTGCTCTCCATTTGAATCCACGAATATGTGCGTGCGATGAAATATTTTCCCTGGAGTGGTTGTTAAGCGGTGGCGCTTCTCTTGCACGCGAGTTTGATTTCCAGCCACGGCAGCCGCATTTAGATTGGTTCGACATCTAAAATACACGCACATAGACATAGGTGCACAGCTCCAGGGTGGCTTAATTAATTCCTTCCCCGCTAGGGCATTCCTTGTAACACGCGTATCTTTGATATCTTATACACCAAAATATAAAATCTTGATGCAGTAGATGAAATGTCATTAAAGTTACAGTATAGTGACTATCAGACCTAGCAAAACACGTTTTTAAAACAGTGTGTACAACGAACATCAAAAAGCCCGTAAAAGTATACTCAGAATATTCAATTTTATGCTCTTTTCTGCACTTCACGTCGGAACTATTAACGGCCGGGCCTATGAATTCATGCCCGAGCCCGGCCCGGGCCCGTGGCGTCGAGCCCGAGCCCGGCCCGGGCCCGCGGTACTGAGCCCGAGCCCAGCCCGGGCCCGCGGCACTGAGCCCGGGCCCGGCCCAGGCCCGCCGATAATCGACTTCGGGCGGCCCGGCCCGGCCCACGGGCCGGGTCGGGCCCGGGCTTTTGGGCCGGCCCGGGCCCGTGCAGTGCTCTAGCTGGTAAGCCCCGTCGTTATCAGCGAGATTACGGGACAGCGCTGAGTCAATCAGGTATGTGAAAAATAGTATTTCTTTCACACTTTCCCGGCAGGCAGCGTGCGAATTTGTCGTGTTTCTCGGTGTAAAAAGAAACCAAGCCGCTGCGCGAATAATATTTCGGGTGATTGCTCCTGTAAAAATTACGCACAAAGCGTCGGGCCACATGCGAGTTCTCCCCGCTTCGCATGCTTGCGCATGCGGGATAACACTTCACGGTGACGTCAATGAGCGTCTGTTCCTAAGAACCGACACAAAGACATGAGATCACATATTCATTGCCCATCATGAATCCGAAGATACTTTAAAAAATAGGTTTTGGGTACTGTCGCTGAGAGGGACTGTCATTTCAACCCTGGTTGCCCCCCCCCCCCCCAAAAAAAAAAAAAAACACACAGAAGCATCCTCAGTATCTTTAACACGCCTGGCTGCCACAGCGCGATCCAGATCTCGCTGGTCGCGCCGGTGGTTATAACAACAGGCTGCGCTACATGTATCGATGGCAGCGCGTTCGCGCGTTGTTAACAGTTTTGACCTCCTTGCATCCGCGTAGGAAATCCCCCAAGGCACACAAGTGACAGAATCTGACGTTACAATATTTTTCTAATTTTTTTATTTCTCTGTACGAAAACTCCATATGCGTTAGGGGGCATTTTATGTCAGTGTCGTCTGTCCTCACATTGACGCGCTATTTATTTACAGGTACTGTAATGTCTTCTGGTTGAGTCAGAGATCCCTGAGCCTAAAGAAATGGGTCGAGTACTTTAAGCTATTTGGGCTGCTTGTTCCCAGTAGTCTTCAAGGTTTTTACACTTGATTACTTCCGCTCGCCTCTGTGTACAGTTTGTTTTCGTAAGCGGACGTGCACATCTGCTTTACTCGTGTGCATCCCGGATAATAACTTTGCCCTTTAGTTCGCATCATTCTCGGCGCTGGAACCCACGAAACGTGCCTACCGAGACGTTGGACTGGGCTTGTTGGTACATGTTTGAATGGATGAAAAACCAGCGGTAAACAGCGGTGCCGGAAGGTATTTCCAGGCGTTCAAGTGCCTCGTTCGTTCAGCTGTTAGTGCCAGCTTGTTCCGTCGTTTACTTTTAACGGTGTCCTGTTTTTACAGCTGGTTTTCCATCCATTCAAACGGAATATACGCATCCGAATAACGCCTTGTCATTCGAAGTAAACGGCGAAGGGCTGGTCTTTCTGCTGACTAGCCCCACTTCAGGGCACCTGCTTTGCACAAGTTTGAAATACAAGTCAGGGTAACGTCGCAAAGTAAAAAAAAAAGTGATACAATTTCGCAGTGCAACTGCAAGCGAGAGCAGTCAGGACCTCCATTGCTCACTACTCGTATCTTTTGTCTTAATCATGATCGCTGGGGAGTTTTCTTAAAACTATGCGCTACCGGTTGGCGCGTGTGCCAGTCTCTTTTCTCCTGCCTAACGCTTAACATCTCTTCCCAGTCTTGTTTATTGCTGCCACCGCTTTGCGGCCTACACCCAGGCAGTGAAAAGGCCTCCGGCAAACGATACTGGTTCCTCCGCATCGGTACGCACTCGGGCGCGCACGCGAGACGCTGCTGGCGGGATATTGCTCGGGGTGTTGAAAGATATCCCAGAGGCGCTTTGAAACAGTAGAGGCGCGATAACCTGGGCGTCAAACGTTGACTTCACACGCTCCGGCTTCCACACCGCCATCTCTTTTTCTACCTTGAGGAGGCGCGCGTGCGCGCATCTATGACGCATCGACGACCGCATTCTCGAGAGAAAGTACCTGCCGTCGGCAACACCTAGGCCTAGATCTTATGAGGGATCACCGCCGTCGACTGCGTGGATGGGTGGAGACACTGCGAACGGAAAACACCGGGCGACAGTAATCCGACGACGTAAGCATGAAATAGGTAAAGCACTTATTCGCGCGAATGATGGAAATTACGGCGCAAGTGTCCGGCTGGTTTAACACAGAGTTGAACTTGCCCTGAGAAACCACCGGGTCTGTCAAATTCAATGAACCTTCCGAACGAGCAAGCTAGCAAAGAAGCAACTTGAAAGGAAAGTAAAATATGTATTCACAGCAGGGTACAGACATTCTTGGTCACCCCCGACGGGGTTGTGTGCGTTCCGCCAATGCATTGAACAGCGCTTATATGTATACAACAAGCCCTGAATATCAATATGAAAATTATCAATGGGAAGGTTTTGAAAGTTAGTAATGCATATTGAACCACAGCGAGAGCAACCAAAACGAAGACTACACAAAGACGAACGAAGCATTGTGTTTATCCTTCCTTTTGTTTTACTCGCCTTGGTTGTCTGTGCTGTGATTCAACCTGTTTATTAATTTAAGTATTTGGGAAGGGGGGGGGGGGGTATTTGTTACATCGACATTGTTCATATTGTCCACAGGTAGGTTTTATTACACGGAAAGCATGCGGTGTGTTAGCAGATTTCCTACGAGAAAGCATGAATAATTTCCCCAAAATCTGATAGGGTAAACTATACAAGACGTTTGGCAATTCCGCACTGAAACACGTCTGCATTGTGTAGCTACCCCAAACCATTTCTAATTGTCTATGTGACCCGTGGTCTCTGGAGTGCCACCGGGTACTGTTCTTTTCCCTCTTCTTTTTCCATTTTGTATTATTAAACTGCAATCTAACATTTCCTCCAACGTAAGGCATTTTCCTGACGATTGTTACTTATCTTCAAGCAGAGCGAGGCCAAAGAAGCCTACTAAAGGCTTTCTTATCAATAGTGTACATTATGTGCATATGCTTCAGTAAGACCTAACTCTCATTTGGCGATGGTACGTTAATAAAATATCACTCATTTCTTTTCATCGCAGACAGACATAGCCATTACATAACTTGATTGATTGATTGATTGTGGGGTTTAACGCGCCAACGCAACGCAGGCGATGAGGCGCGCCGTAGTGGAGGGCTCCGGATTAATTTTGACCACCTGGGGATCTTTATCGTGCGCCGAAATCTCGTACACACGGGCGTTTTTGCTTTTCGACTCCATCAGAAAAGCGGCCGCCGCGGCCGGGAATCGAACCCGCGAACTCGTGCTCAGCACCGCAACGCCTTAGCCACTGAGCCACCGCGGCGGGTCCATTACATAACTACTTCCTGCATAGGTAGGTTCTATCATCTGTTTCGTCATATAATCTGTAATGATCTCCTATTCGGCGCTGCGCCCCACTCCAATGCCACCAATTTCAAATCAGCCGTCGAACGTATCACCCGACTCGAAGATAGACCACATCATGTAATTTTCCTCGCATAGGGCATTTGAGGACGTAATAAATAAATAAATAAATAAATAAATAAATAAATAAATAAATAAATAAATAAATAAATACAAAACGTGTGGTAATTCAGCACTAAAATGCGCCTGCATCAACACACAAGAAATACTTCAAAACCTACTTCTAGAAATACTTCGTACGTCTTTAAAAGTGTAGAAAACACCGGAGTATGACCAGTTTCAAACAATCATTAGTCTTTGAAGCGCAACACCCAAGAATAAAAATACTATCGAAATGTTTCTGGACATTTACTGCAACAGAGAATACCCCAACAGATATTTGTGGCCTCAGCATCCCCCCCCCCCAAACGACGATACGGCTAGCACTCATAAAATACGTAAGAGAAATCCGAGATCATTAATTTAGGCTATCTGTTTTGTTTGAAACACCATATGTGAGAGAAGCAATCCAGTGTTGACAACGGTGAACATTGTGAACACTGAGAAGAGCTTGCGAAAGTATCGTAGAATTCTTCAAGTGTCCGCGCGTGTCTGTCTATGTCGTGTACTATTAAATTTTGATGATGATCGTATGCCGTGAAGTTGTGTTTCCTGGCACTGTACTCAATTATACACGTACAACCGTACTCAGATACCAGCAATGGCGACGTGGACAAGCAGATAAAAGACCGTCTTGATGAAATCATTCTTCACTTCGTTAAAGCTTTGATGACTTTCTTATAATAAAAGCATCACAAAAACAAAGGCTTTCTCTCAAAAATATAAAACAGTGATAACTTCGGAATCCCTTTGTAGATGCATTGAATTGGCGTCGCCTGGCTTTGTTCTTTTCCAAACCACAATATATCACTCTAGGTACCTTGGTTGAGCAATATATGGCGCACTGAAGCGCAGACATCTGACGTACCTGTGGCACTATATAATACATCACTTCTCTGAATAGAAGGCGAACACGGCGTGCAGCCTTACCTCCCTAGAGTGGCCTAGGTACCGTAATCATACGTTCCACTACGCAACGTCACGCTCCGTGGCGCCTAAGTTACTAAGGGCGCCAGGAAAGGCGATGCCAAATACTCGTTTAGGTACTCGGTATTCCAACGCAGTGAGCACCTACGTGTTCTGCACTCTGGTATTGCACACATTTAGGCATCCTGAATAGCCATTTCTCTGACTGCCCCATGGGAGCCCGAAACTCGCTGCCCAGAGATCCATCGCCGTCGCCAGGCGTCGTTTGGCAACTGCACCGTATACGCTCAGAGGAGGACCTCTGAAAGCACGGGATGAAAAAATAACAAACTCTCCCTGCATATAAGGTGTGCTATGACCTTCGAAGAGGAATCAAAACTCTACCAAAATGACAATCACAGTATAGATGACGCAACAGGGACGAGAGTTTTCATTTTCATCCTAATGCCATGGTTCTTTTCCGCGCCCTGTTATAGCGGCGACGCTAATCCTATGCCGCTGATTGTGCGGGGACACCCTGCCCTCAGAGTATAATCCCCTCGACCGCCACTTCGTCTGACACAACAGGCCACCCTTGTTCTACATTCTACTTCCTGCGGCAAGCCCGACGGACACCGCTCACACCACAAAGACCGTTGCCAAGAGATCAGTAAAAACAAGGAATGGAATTTCGGCAAGGCAGCAACGACTTGTCGCGCGCGCGCCGCGTGTTGTTTCGATGAGTTATGAGCGTCGATTCGTCGAAGCGTTTTAACTTTACGTTTGCTTTCCCACCCCTCGCCCAGTGACTTTCGCAGAATGAGACGTTTCGCCACGCCTCCCCCCGAGAACACCTGGCGTGTAATGAACGCTCGTGCATCTGAGATTTTTGTTTTGTTCTTTTCTTACCCGTGTTGGGCCTCTTTTCAAGCGAGTGTCGTTCTGCCAGAGATTGCAGTACTGCGGAGGCAGACCCCCGTCTACGCAAGTATGTGGAGGTCAGTCAACGCCCGAGGTCCGCGGCTGAGGCGAGAGCGAGGAGGCAAAAGCGCGTTCGGGCAAGCGGACACGATGGGGGGACAGCCTGGCTGATTGCGGCGCGCGGACTAAGGTCGATCGTGAAGCAGCTATAAGCGCTCGGCTGCCTGCAGCGTGCGCGATTGGCTTGGAAAGCATCCCGTGCATACTTGGGAGTGGTGACGCGGGCTGCTTCGGAATGGAACCTTCGAGGTTACCCCAGCGCGCTGCCCTGGAACTTGCAGAAGGCGTGCGAGTTGGATGTCCGCGCATCCAATATCTCGTTCCGGAAAGTCCGACGAAGATCGCAAATGTAGGCAATGACGCACTTGAAGGCGCTGATGGCGCTAGCGATACTGATGTTGGTTTTGGCACTGTTCGAGGCAATTGCTGAATGCGACCGGTATGCCACGTCCGAGAAACCATTATTTATATACTTGTTGAAAGGTCCCTTCTTATTTTAGTGCTTGCTATGGGTCAAATGAAAGTGAGATTGGCATGATCATCATCATCATATCATCATCACACCACCGCCAGCCTATCTACGCCCATTGCAAGGCAAATACTTCTCCCATGGATCTCCAACCATCCCGGTCCTGGGCTAACTGCGACCAATGTATCCCCACAAACTTCCTGATCTTATCTGCCCATCTAACTTTCTGCCACCCCCTGCCACGCTTAAAGAGAGCTTTGGCAGGAAGCTATTGTCAGTTCTCTCTCCCAGCCAAATGGTCATGTGACGTAGCCTAAGTAGTATGAGCTATTTAAAAAGAATGGTTAAAAGGTGTATTGCAAAGTCCTGAATTCTTACCCGAACCCAGTAACATGCCGATCAATCCTAAGCACGTATGCGTGCTCATTTTATGCACTGTAGCCGTACTTCAGACTGCCAAGTCCTTGATGCTGCATCTAGAAGCCATCCATCCCATCAACAGTGCAGCAATCAGGCGCCTTTTTTAGCAGGAAAGCACACTTCAAGAGCTTCAGATCTCTGGAGCTCAAAGCCGATCAATGAAGATGCACCGGCCTCCCCGCTAAAGCAAGGGCAAACCGTCCACTGTCCCAACATATTTGGGCATGCCACCGATACACTAAGCCGCTTGGAAGACCATGCGGCACATACACGCGCTTTTTTCGAACAACCTTTCGGTAACGTGAAACAGGGTGTATCTACAGTCAGCGAAATTTATACAGACCCCAGGGGCAAACCAAGAGTGAAACGCGAAAAGCCTTCTAAATCCCTGCAGCTTTCCCCTCATTTCGGCGAGGCATACGGCATCAACCTTGATCTAGAGGCAGCACAGCTTGTGGCGCTTGTACACGGTGGCTTAAGTGTTTCTAGCATCGAAACATAATCTTCTGAAAGCACCGGCTCACGGAAAGACATTACAGACCACATGTTTACAAATAATCTCATTTGTGGTTCACGACGGTGCGTTTTCCGTTCGCACTGGGTGAAAGCGCGAGAAAAAGGAGGAACGAGTGCTCGTGCCACGGCAAGGCCGGACCCACCACGTCTTTGCCACGAACGCAATCATCGCAAAAACAGGGCGACGAGATTTAAGGGTGAAAAATAGAGCACGACTTCGCAAACGACACAAAGGAGGAACGACGGGACAAGCACTCACTTGCAACTAACATTTATTTAGGGGACAAGTGCGTCAGCGATAGATCTGTCCTATTGCGTGTCACCGAGTTCGAATTTTTGGAAACGTCACTTTGATGGTGTCCATCATCTGCTTGTTGCTTTCTATATAGTGTATTCCAGTGCGCATGCTCCTGGTGATGCCTGTGTATATACGAGACGATGTTTCAAATAAATGTTAGTTGCAAGTGAGCGCTTGTCCCGTCGTTATTCCTTTCTGTCGTTGTCGAAGTAGCGCTCTTTTTTTCAATCATAATGCATCAACTTGCCCAACAGCTGTGTTTTAAGAAAGATTTAAGGGTTTCGGCATACAGTGAGCCCACACGAAACACGTTGCAGGTGCGTGCCAGCAAAAATGTGCAACGCATCTGCTTACTTCGCGGTAAATGTCCGCGAAAGAAAGTAGTCCTGTGCCGCCGCTACCACGTAAAGGCGTCTCTTCTCTTCTCATTCCGCCCACCCCCCAAGTCCTTCTTCCGTCTCACTGCTCCCACGATAAACACGGTGGAGAATTTCTCCGGTCAATTCGATTTTGCCGCGTTCCGCTGCTGCCGCGTCATCTCCTGGAACCATTCTTTACTGTGGGACCTCTTAGAATGCCGCTGCGAAGCACCAGCCATGGCCACAAGCGCTTTTTGTATTTTGGATCAAGACAGTGAGCCTTGAAAAGCACACAATTTTTTTTATTTTCTTTCGCAACTACCCCTCCATATAACAGTAGACGGCGCGGTTGACGAGCAAGGACCCTACGTTCCAGCTTGACCTGGTGCAAAGGACGCGCACAGCCAGCCGCAGCTAGGGGATCCCAGACCTGGTATCCCCTCCACTAGGCGTGTGCCCTAACAACTGCCCCTGTTGTCGTCAATAAAGATTTCCTTAATTAATTTATTCAATTCGCAACAATCGAGAAGACGCGTTTATTTAATTAAAAGAATACCATAAAAAACCCTTATGTATTGATTTTTTGCATCAGATGTGCCTAATGTTTCAATTTGCTTAACAATGTTGACAAGTAAGAAGTGCTTTCATATCTAGTGTTTGGGAAAAGTTTTGCCTATCTTTCTCGAAAGACTAAGAAAGCTAAGAAAGAAAGAAAGACTCGAAAGACTAAGAAAGACTAAGAAAGAAAGAAAGACTCGAAAGCTTTCTCGAAAGACTACTGGGAAGAGGAGAGGTTTACTCTCCTCTTTCTGAAAGCTGAAATACAGTTTTGCAGAGAGCGTAGCTTACTAAATTACTACTGTTAATACATACCCATCATTGTCGTCGAGGGTTACGACCCCGTAACCCCGCAGTGTGACCTGGAGAAAAACGATGACTCTGGCAGAATGCTATTCACGCAGGTGTTCTGGCCTCTCATTTTTCCGACCCGTATTTTTGTTGAACGTTGCACAGTTCGTGTGTTGGCACGCATTTCCCGGCTTTAGGATCGACAGCTCTAGTGGGGTTTTAAATCGTCCTTACACACTTTTAGGCTGTTTACAGCGGAGCTGTTCTTAACTGGCCGGTTTTTCTGCCTGCGTAGACCAAGTAGGGCCACCCGTGCTCCTCACTTCGGCTCAGGATCTCTCTTTGGCCACCTGTTCACCTTTGATGGTTCGTATACATAAGATACCTTATGCTGCCCCTAAAAAATGTCTCCATAGTAATTCATTTGTCTTTAGGAGCGAAGCAGACTTTAAAAAGGTTAGTGGGAGCTTGGTCTTGGTAAGTTTACTTTCTCATAATGTGCGTAGCACAGTGAAGCCTACTTACAAAACGAAAGACAGGCAGCAATGTGCGGAAACACGGCGGAAGGAGACAACCGACGATGATCGGGCCGCGCAGCCAGGCGAAAGCGGCAGGCGGAAAACGCAAGACGTCGGCGTGGCTACAATCTCGGTGGACATTTGTCCGGTGCGACCGGGATGTTTAAGCTGAAATTTGTGGCCAACCAACCACCTCTAAACAGCTCCGTCCGCTGTCACAAAGTGAAATGCAGTGAATTTTGACCGCCGAGCCGTTGATGAGCCCGCAATGTCCTCCGTCCCCGTCGTCCGCTGTCAGGCACGCAACTGGGATACGGATCGAAAAGCTGGTTCCCAGTATAGTAAAAACTAAAAAAAGAAATGCAAAAGGTATTAGTGCCTTGATTTTTTTAAATGCAGAGCATTTCTTAGCCTCGCCTGTTCCTGCGTCGGACGGTGTCAACAGTTCCGCGTCCGCAGCAGGTGCGCCTCTCCTTCCCTCCTCTCTCTCAACAGTAGCTGGCACGCACATGCGTCGTAGTCAGCCCGTTCACTCCGTCGCGTCTCGGCGTAACAGGTGCGTGATAGCAGCGTGGTGGGGCGTGGAAAGGCGCGCGCTGCTTGCGCATGCGCGCTATCCCCCCCCCCCCCCCCCCCGTACTGCTCTCCCTCTACTGCGCGCGCTGCAAATATAGCGGCTAGCGGTCGCTCGTGTTTCAGTCACTGCGTTGCTCCTTCCTTCCTTGGCTGACGCTCGTGCCCACGTTTACTCGTGTCTGCTACTCCAGCATCACGGAAGAAGCGATGGAAGCAACACTGCCTTCAATCAGTACTGAGGCCCCAATGCTCTGCATTTACTCGTGTTCCCCTCGCGGGAAGGCGCGGGACTTTTTTTTTTATTTAACGGCTTATATTGCCCCAAAAACCGTCTTGCAAACAATGTATTTTTGTTTAGAGGTGAAGCCAACTTTAACGAAATGGTTGCTAGCCAGGATTTTGCAAGCTGACTTTCGCATATTGCCAGTGGGAGCAGTGCAGCAGGACCATTTGCAGACGGAGTATGACTGCAGAAAACGGCTCTAAATCTAGTGTCTTCAAACATATCCTCCCAAAATTAGATAAGAACTAGCCGCCAAGACGACTCTAACAATACACCGGGTTTCATTTACTTGTCATAATTAGTGTACAGTGGAGTTGTACACGTTACGGAATCACGGTTGACTGTCAATACATGAACAACTTAGGAGGGAGTATGATAACAGAAAACGGCGGTAACTGTTAGTTTTCACCACGGGTAAGAAGCATTTAGGTGCCCTCCCGTTTCGTAAAAGTATGTAACCCGGCAAATACGAAAACAAATATTGTCGGAGAAGAAGTGGGCAATTTATTCTAACGAATATTCGCACGTGTACTCCGGTGGTACCTAAAAGTAAACCACTGCAGCAAAAAGAGGTCCGCGAACGTTAACAGACCGAACCCCGCCTTGGTTCGGTCCCGCCTGTTTTGGGGTAACGGGGACAATTATCGCACCGGTATCATTCACCGGAAAGACACCTCCTGAACCGATGGAGCAGGGGGCCCACACCGGTGGTGGTGACGACCCTTGAAGGGGGCACCCGGGCCAACGTGCGGAGCACTTGGCAGAGCGCCGCCCTTCGGCGGTCGCTCGAATCCCGAGTGTGGGACCCGGGGTGCTGGGCGGGAGGGTTTTGCGTATCCTCTTCCCAAGCTTAGCTCCCCTGAAAGATGCCGGGCGTCATGGCACGGGGGCCGCTTGTACCCATTCACCAAACCGGTGGGTGTGCGGCGGTGGGATTCGAACCGTCCACCTCCCGGAGCCGAGGCGGACGCCCAATGCACTGGGCCACGACTTCGGTGCGTACCGGAGCGGAATAAATTGTATTCACTCGTGCGACAGGCTTATCACCTGAGCGTCGTGCTGAGGCCGATTTCAAAAAGGAAACCGCGCATGCGCGTGATTTCGACGGGTGTGACGTTGGTCATTTACCCACTGGCGAGCAGACTCACGAGTGCACAAGTGGGCAATTCTGCGTCAAAAGAGACAGACAGACAGACAGACAGACCAATATTTTCCGGTTTAAGTAGCCCAAGACTATCCTTTTTGGAAAAATGATACATCAGGCTTTCAAGGAGTACGCAGCGCAGAATACGTTAAGCTCGGCTATACGAATGGTTTGTGTTGTCTAGCTAAGAGGCTGTGTGCGTCATGTCCAGAAGTCCTTGTATCTGCACTGCACACAACCACGAAATGCTACAAGGATTGCGCATGTAGTACGTTGAACACACAATATCTGTTTCATTTGTTTTCTCTGGAACAGCCTTCTGGTAGCTCCTTCACTAGGGTTCGGAAGCACCGATCATTTAGCTCCTGGTACAAATCATGTGTTTGGGACATCTTAAATGAGGTATCCTCTGGTAAATTGCGTGAACTATTTTTAGCGTACTCTCTTAACAATTATATTACCTATCCTGACGTATCGGTGTAATGTGTCACTGAACGCTGCGATAGTCGTCAGGATTTGCATGGGACATTAAGTTGATTAAACACAATTTTTATTTTCACGTACTAGAAAGGATCGACCAATTCTCGGGCTAGGACAGCAAAACTGCGCAAAAAGGACGGGACAATGACGAGAAACAGGAAGGACGCAGCCTGTCGTTGTACCCTCCTTTTGCGCAGTTTTTCTGCCTAAAATGCAACATCGACTAGCCCAACAAGCTGTACTGAAATTCACAGGAATTTTTAAGGACGTATCTGCAGTTTCGAGTGGCAGTGTCCGAAACGCATACAGTTAAACCTGGGTGTAAGTAAGTTGATGAAAATTCGCAATTTTTGTTACATCCTGGTTTTCGTACATGCAGGTTTCGAGTACAGGCTACCGTAAAGGAAGCAGAAACTAAATCAAAATGTTAGACAACTAGGATAGGGAACTTTCCCTTTAAAAATTTATTTGACTGTGAAAAATGCGTGCTTTGCGCCTTCTGCTTTCCAACAAACTTAGTCAGTACACGGCAGTCCAGAAAATCAAGGTCACTCAACTCAAACATAACTCAAGGGTCAATTTCTCCTTGCAACACTCTTTGGTGCCACAAACAGTTTCAGGGAACAAACGTATGCTGAAAAGGCGCCTTTTGCCCAACTTGATGCTCTTTGCCGTACTAAATTGTTTTGACAGGGAGCTACATCAGATACTGCACCGAACGGCAACGTTCTTCGTTCTCGCCAGTGGAGACGCGCCAGAAATTCTTCTTGTTTTTCTTCTTCTTCTTCTTCTTCTTCTTCTTCTTCTTCTTCTTCTTCTTCTTCAGAAGAAGAAGAAGAAGAAGAAGAAGAAGAAGAAGAAGAAGAAGAAGAAGAAGAATTCTCTGAAATTCTTCTTTTCTTCTTCTGGCAGCAGAACCCATCACCGACGAACCTACATCTCAGAAAGGAGCGGAGACGGGCGACTACACATCGATAGGCGGGTCTGGCACCTAATCGACACCACGCTGGCACTGGAAAGGCACGGTATTCTGCGGGGCGGGCAAAGTTCGCTAAATTAGTGCATATCTGCAGAGGATTTTCCAGAAAAAGTGCAAAAAACAATGGCTCATCAGTGTAGCGAATTCGTTACATTGGGGTTAACTATCGGCATGCCTTGGTTAAGTCGCAAACACATACGTTTTAATGGGGCTGGCAGTGGGGAATTTAAAAACTTCCTTAAATCCAGGAATTCGTCACATAGAGATTCCTTAGTCCAGGTTTAACTGTAGGTTTTGTTATCCGGTACTGTCTCTGCATAGCCTCGGTAAACGTCTTTCACCCCTTTCAGCCCCTTTTAGTGCTTTCGCCCCAACGTTCCTTATTGCAAAGGTCGGTAGCGGAGGGAACACGCCAGCTGGTGAGAGATGCTAATAAAGGTGTCCGAGGGCAGATTACGTAAGACTGCCAAAAGGAAACGCAAAGCATATTTGTGCACAATCAATTGTGCATAATGTAGTCAGTCAGACACCTAAGCGGACCCGCATTGACTACTTTGGAGGGGGGGGGGTGCCATTGAGGTGGGCGGATACCTTGGAGCATGGCCAGGAGGGGCTGGGGTTGACAAGCCATCTAAGATTGTTAGTACATTTCGAAGATGCTTCAGGGAAGCCCATTGTCCCCACATCCCACCTTATTTAGATTTTAAACTGCTGCGCCATGTCGTATTCTTGTGGTGGGAACTCAAGCAACATTCTCGGCGTTTCGTAGGAAAACCCGAGAGTCGCTTTGCAACACGGAGTAGGAAATTTTATGGAGTGATCGCGGCATCCACGAGAAAATTTAACTCTGATGACGAGATTCCAGGTTTCGACTTGTGGCATCTAAGGTGTTGATAGTCTGAGGTCGGCAGTGAGATCCCAACCAAAAAATGGTACATCACTACTTATATGCATCGAGTGCGACCTTGAAGTATTAATAATGTCGCCCGCCGAATCATGGTCTCTTTGGAATGTGATATCATTATTAAAGCCCCCGAAAAGCTTTAGATAGCAGCCGCCGCAATCGCACTTCTTTAAAATGGGGGTGTGTCTGTACATGGGTCTGTGCGCGTGTGGACACCTGTGTGTCTGTGCGCGTGTGTGCGTTCGTACGTGGGAGTAAATCTTGGCTCAATTCTCACATACAATTTTAATCTTTTTCAGATGCTGGAGCGCCCTGCGTTTTAAAAGCAAATGTTCAGGTCCGTCATCCATCGGAGTACAAAACAGGCATTCATTTTGCAGTGAAGCCGTTTTCTTCTCGTTGGTCTGATTTTGCGTGTCTTTCATTGTACAGAAAGTAGGTGGAAGTGAAGAGGATGAGCTTGACACACGCACTCTCGTGATCTTTAAGGTCAAACAGGACATCTCTCCATTGACCTGCCGGCAGAAGACAGCGTGAACATGTGACGCATGAAGGCTTCAAGACCACACTCTGAACAGGAGCTCAGGCTGCCTTCAATCACGCGAAAACCTTCGGTCGGCAACGCACCACCAGGTGTAATACGATGATGATGATGAATAAACTTTATTGGAGACCAGGTGCTGATGTTAGGGCACCCGCCCGGTGGGAGGCTTCCTTAGTCCGGGATGCCTTGGGCTATGCTGGCCATCCGTGCCCTCTCCACCAATCGTCGCTGGTGTGGAAGGTCGGAGCTGGTCAGCAGCTCCACCCACTGCTCATAAGTAGGGTTGGGGTTAGGGGTGAGGGAAGGGGATTGCTGGCACTCCCATACAATGTGGTACAGGGTGCCTGGGTGGGGGCAGGAGTTGCATGTGGCAGGGTATTGGGTGGGATACATGGCATGTATCCCACCGAAAAAAAATACGAAAAAATAATACGAAAAAAAATACGAAAAAAAATTGGCCGCGTATCTGTTCCATTCGTTGCAAATGTCGACAAAAGACGGTAGTCTTTTACCAAGTAAATGCCTCCCTTTGCTTTCCTACTCACCTCTCATGCTGTTCCTCTTCCGTGGCGCTCCTCCCAAGGTAAAACACTAGAGGTTTGGTCAAGTAAATTTAAATTTACCGCGTTCCACTGCTCAAGGCCGGGATCCTGGATGCCAGCGCTGCCGTACGGCGGAGACTCGCGTGAATCGAGGCGCCCTACCTAAACGTTTATAGAACCACGTAGCCCTACTCCACGTGTGTTCCAACCAGAGCGTGAAATATATCTAGAGGAACCTTTCGTAACTGTTGCCGGTCGCTTTCTTAAAATGACGCCAGAAGCTATAGTCGCGCGGGTGACAGCAGGCGACGGAGTGTTTTTTTTTCTCATTCCGGAAACTCCGACGAAGATCGCAGATGTAGGCAATGACGCACTTGAAGGCGCTGATGGCGCTAGCGATGGAGCTGTTGGTTTTGTGCTGATAGAGGCAACTGTTGAATGCGACCGGTATGCCACGTCCCGGAAACCATTAGAAATATACTTGTTGAAAGGTCCTTCCTTATTTTAGTGCTTGCTATGGGTCAGATGAAAGTGAGACTGTCATCATCATCATCATCATCATCATCATCATCATCATCATCATCATCATCATCATCACACCACCTCCAGCCTATCTACGCCCATTGCAGGGCAAAGACTTCTCCCATGGATCTCCAACCATCCCGGTCCTGTGCTAACTGCGACCAATGTATCCCCGCAAACTTCTTGATCTCATCTGCCCATCTAACTTGCTGCCACCCCCTGGCATGCTTAAAGAGAGCTTTGAAAGAAAGCTATTGTCAGTTCTATCTCCCAGCCAAATGTTCATGTGACGTAGCGTAAGTAGTAGGAGCTATTTAAAAAAAATGGTTAAAAGGTGCATTGCAAAGTCATGAATTCTTACCCGAACCCAGTAACATACCGATCAATCCTAAGCACGTATGCGTGCTCATTTTATGCACTGTAGCCGTATTCAGACTGCCAAGTCCTCGATGCTGCATCTAGAATCCATCTATCCCATCAACAGTGCAGCAATCAGGCACCTTTTTTAGAAGGAAAGCGCGTTTCAAGAGCTTCAGATCTCTGGAGCTCAAAGCCGATCGATGAAGATGCACCGGCCTCCCCGCTAAAGCAAGGGCAAGCCGTCCACTGTCTCGACATATTTGGGCATGCCACCGATACACTAAGCCGCTTGGAAGACCATGCGGCACATACACGCGCTTTTTTCGAACCACCTTTCGGAAACGTGAAACGGGGTGTATCTACACTCCGCGAAATTTATACACACCCCAGGGGCAAACCAAGAGTGAAACGCGAAAAGCCTTCTAAATCCCTGCAGCTTTCCCCTCATTTCGGCGAGGCATACGGCATCAACCTTGATCTAGAGGCAGCACAGCTTGTGGCGCTTGTACACGGTGGCCTAAGTGTTTCTAGCATCGAAACATAATCTTCTGAAAGCACCGGCTCACGGAAAGACATTACAGCCCACATGTTTACAAAGAATCTCATTCGTGGTTCCCGACGGTGCGTTTTCCGTTCGCACTGGGTGAAGGCGCGATACATTGGAAGAACGAACGCTGGTGTCACGGCAAGGTCGGACCCACCACGTGTTTGCCACGACCACAATCATCGCAAAAAGAGGGCGACAAGATTTAAGGGTGAAAAATACAGCGCGACTTCGGCAACGACACAAAGGAAGAGCGACGGGACAAGCGCTTATTTGCAACTAACATTTATTTAGGGGACAAGTGTGTCACCGATAAATGTGTCCTATTGCGTGTCACCGAGTTTGAATTTTTGGAAACGTCACTTTGATGGCGTCCATCATCTTCTTGTTGCTTTCTATATAGTGTATTCCAGTGCGCATGCTCCTGGTGATACCTGTATATATACGAGACGATGTTTCAAATAAATGTTAGTTGCAAGTGAGCGCTTGTCCCGTCGTTTTCCTTTGTGTCGTTGGCGAAGTCGCTGTCTATTTTTCAACCCTTAAATCTCGTCACCCTGTTTTTGCGATGATTGTGGCCGTGGCAAACACGTGGTGGGTCCGGGTTTGCTTATTACTGTTAATACATACCCATCATTGTCGTCGAGGGTTACGACCCCGTAACCCCGCAGTGTGACCTGGAGAAAAACGATGACTCTGGCAGAATGCTATTCACGCAGGTGTTCTGGCCTCTCATTTTTCCGACCCGTATTTTTGTTGAACGTTGCACAGTTCGTGTGTTGGCACGCATTTCCCGGCTTTAGGATCGACAGCTCTAGTGGGGTTTTAAATCGTCCTTACACACTTTTAGGCTGTTTACAGCGGAGCTGTTCTTAACTGGCCGGTTTTTCTGCCTGCGTAGACCAAGTAGGGCCACCCGTGCTCCTCACTTCGGCTCAGGATCTCTCTTTGGCCACCTGTTCACCTTTGATGGTTCGTATACATAAGATACCTTATGCTGCCCCTAAAAAATGTCTCCATAGTAATTCATTTGTCTTTAGGAGCGAAGCAGACTTTAAAAAGGTTAGTGGGAGCTTGGTCTTGGTAAGTTTACTTTCTCATAATGTGCGTAGCACAGTGAAGCCTACTTACAAAACGAAAGACAGGCAGCAATGTGCGGAAACACGGCGGAAGGAGACAACCGACGATGATCGGGCCGCGCAGCCAGGCGAAAGCGGCAGGCGGAAAACGCAAGACGTCGGCGTGGCTACAATCTCGGTGGACATTTGTCCGGTGCGACCGGGATGTTTAAGCTGAAATTTGTGGCCAACCAACCACCTCTAAACAGCTCCGTCCGCTGTCACAAAGTGAAATGCAGTGAATTTTGACCGCCGAGCCGTTGATGAGCCCGCAATGTCCTCCATCCCCGTCGTCCGCTGTCAGGCACGCAACTGGGATACGGATCGAAAAGCTGGTTCCCAGTATAGTAAAAATAAAAAAAGAAATATAAAAGGTACTAGTGCCTTGATTTTTTTATTTAACGGCTTATATTGCCCCCCAAAACCGTCTTGCCAACAATGTATTTGTGCTTAGAGGTGAAGCCAACTTTAACAAAATGGTTGCTAGCCAGGATTTCGCAAGCTGACTTTCGCACATTGCCAGTAGAGCAGTGAAGCGGGGCCATTTGCGGACGGAATATGACTGCAGAAAACGGCTCTAAATCTAGCGTTTTCAAAAATATCCTCCCAAAATTACATAAGAACTAGCCACCAAGACGACTCTAACATTACGCCGAGTTTCATTTAGTTGTCATAATTAGTGTACAGTGGAGTTGTACACGTTACAGAATCACGGTTGACTGTCAATACATGAAACACTTGCGAGGGGGTATGGTAACAGAAAACGGCTGTAACTGTTATTTTTCACCGCAGGTAAGAAGTATTTAGGTGCCCTCCCGTTTTGTAAACGTATGTACCACGGCAAATACGAAAACAAATATTGTCGGAGAAGAAGTGGGCAAGTTATTCTGACCAATTTTCGCACGTGTACTCCGGTGGTACCTAAAAAGAAACCACTGAAGCAAAAAGAGGTCCGCGAACGTTAACAGACCGAACCCCGCCTTGGTTCGGTCCCGCCTGTTTTCGGGTAACGGGGACAATTATTGCACCGGTATCATTCACCGGAAAGACACCTCCTGAACCTGTGGAGCAGGGGGCCCACACCGGTGGTGGTGACGACCCTTGAAGGGGGCACCTGGCCGACGTGCGGAGCACTTGGCAGAGCGCCGCCCTTCGGCGGTCGCTCGAATCCCGAGTGTGGGACCCGGGGTGCCGGGCGGGTGTGTTAGCGTATCCTCTTCCCAAGCGGAGAACCCCTGAAAGATGCCGGGCGCCATGGCACGGGGGCCGCTTGTACCCATTCACCAAACCGGTGGGTGTCCGGCGGTGGGATTCGAACCGGCCACCTCCCGGAGTCGTGGCGGACGCCCAACGCACTGGGCCACGGCTTCGGTGAATACCGAAGCACCATAAACTGTAATCAATCGTGTGACAGGCTTATCAGCTGAGCGTTGTGCTGAGGCCGATTTTCCGAAGGAAAGCGCGCATGCGCGTGGTTTCGACGGGTGTAACGTAGGTCATTGACCCACGGGCGAGCATACTCACGAGTGCACAAGTGGCTAATTCTGCGTCAAAACAGACAGACAGACAGACAGACAGACAGACAGACAGACCAATATTTTCCTGTTTAAGTAGCCAAAGGCTATCATTTTTTGAAAATGGTACGTCATCAGGCTTTAAAGGACTACGCAGCGCAGAATACGTTGAGCTCGGCTATACGCATGGTTTGTGTTGTCTAGCTAAGAGGCTGTGTGCGTCATGTCCAGAAGCCCTTGGATGTGAACTGCACTGCACACAACCACAAAATGTTACAAGGATTGCGCATTTAGTACGTTGTACACGCAGTATCTATTTAATTTGTTATCTCTGGAACGGCCTTTTGTAGCTCATTCACTAGGGTTCTGAACCACCGATCATTTAGCTCCTGGTACAAATCGCGTGTTTCGGACAACATGTATCCTCTATTACATTGCGTGAACTATTTTTAGCGTACTTTCTTAACAAGTATATTCCCTATCCTCACGTATCGGTGTAATGTGTCACTGAACGCTGCGATAGTCGTCAGGATTTGCATGGGACATTAAGTTGATTAAACACAATTTTTATTTTCACGTACTGGAAAGGATCGACCAATTCTCGGGCTAGGACAGCAAAACTGCGCAAAAAGGACGGGACAATGACGAGAAGCAGGAAAGACGCAGCCTGTCGTTGTACCGTCCTTATGCGCTGTTTTTCAGCCTAAAATGCAACCCCGACTAGCCCAACAAGCTGTTCTGAAATTCACAGGAATTTTTAAGGACGTATCTGCAGTTTCAAGTGGCAGTGTCTGAAACGCATACAGTTGAATCTGGATGTAGGTGAGTTGAAAAAAATTCGCAATTTTTTGTTACATCCAGGTTTTGGTTACATGCAGGTTAAGAGTTCGGGCTCCCGTAAATGAAGGAGAAACTAAATCAAAATGTTAGAGATCTGGGATAGTGAACTTACCCTTTAAAAAGTTTTTTTTGACTGTGATAAATGCGTGCTTTCCGCCTTCTGCTTTCCCACGAAGTTAGTCAGTACACGGCAGTCCAAAAAATGAAGGTCACTCAACTCAAACGTAACTAAAGTGTCAATTTCGCCTTGTGACACTCTTTGGTGCCTTAACGAGTTTCATGGAACGAACGTATGCTGAAAAGGCGCCTTTTCCCGAACTTGATGGTCTTTGCCGTACTAAATTGTTTTGACAGGGTGCTACATCCGATACTGCACCGAACGGCAACGTTCTTCGTTCTCGCCGGCGGAGACGAAACCTGAAATTGCGATCAAGTCTTGAAGCGGCGAAACTTTTCTTCTTCTGGCAGCAGAACTCATCAACGACGAACCTACATCTCAGAAAGGAGTGGAGACGGACGACTACACACACCGATAGGTGGGTCTGGCACTTAATCGACACCACACTCGCACTGGAAAAGCACGGTATGCTGCGGTGCGGGCTAAGTTCTCTAAATTAGTGCATATCTGCAGAGGATTTTCCAGAAAAAGTGCAAAAAAATTCCGCCATCTCCACGAAGTGCATGATGATGAGAGGGGTGAAGCAAAAATGCTTATCGGTAAAATCGTGAAACATTCGCCCGCATATAATATAAAGACTCGACACGTCAAGCTCTCCACCGCTCCGTTGACAAGCCCGTCGATGACGTCGATGTTTGTGGTGGTTATGTAGGGGTTGTTTTGGGGCGATGAGAATCTCCATGGGTAAGTTGGCGAATTCTGTGCGTGACATTTCAGCCACCTTGGCCGTCGCCTTCTGCAGAGGGCGATGAACGATAACCTCTTCTTCTTCCTCTTCTCCTCGTTGGGTAGCAACGAATGCGTTGAACGTTTTGTCCACTTCGGCCAATCTTTGGTTGGCCAATCCCCAGGGGATCCCGCCACAATCATCATTACTGTTCCGTGCCGTATAGAGCAGCAACGGGGTACGGGACAGGGCCCGAGCAAAAGGAGCTTCGCCCCTACAAACAATGGCTTATCAGCGTAGCGAATTCGTTACATTGGGGTTGACTATCGTCATGCCTTGGTTAGGTCGCAAACACATAGGTTTTAATGGGGCTGGCAGTGGGGAATTTAAAAACTTCGTTAAATCCAGGAGTTCGACACATAGAGGTTCCTCAGTCCAGGTTTAACTGTAGTTTTTTTTGTTATCCGGTACTGTCTCTGCATAGCCTCGGTACACGTCTTTCACCCCTTTCGGCCCCTTTTAGTGCTTTCGCCCCAACGTTCCTTATTGCAAAGGTCGGTAGAGGAGGGAACACGCCAGGTGGTGAGAGATGCTAATAAAGGTGTCCGAGGGCAGATTACGTAAGACTGCCAAAAGGAAACGCAAAGCATGTTTGTGCACCATCAATTGTGAATAATGTAGGCAGACACCTAGGCGGACCCGCATTGACTACTTTGGAGGGGGGGCGCAATTGAGGTGGCCAGACACCATGGAGCATGGCCAGGAGGTGCTGGGGTTGGCAAGCCATCTAAGATTGTTAGTACATTTCGAAGATGCTTCAGGGAAGCCATTGTCCCCAAATCCCACCTTATTTAGATTTTCAACTTCTGCGCCATGCCGTTTTCTTGTGGTGGGAACTCAAGCAACATTCTCGCCGTTTCGTAGAAAAACCCTAGAGTCGCTTTGCAACACGGAGTAAGAAATTTTATGGAGTGTTCGCGGCATCCACGAGAAAATTTAACGCTGATAACGAGATTCCAGGCTTCGACTTGTGGCATGGAAGGTTTTGATAGTCTCAGGTCGGCAGTGAGATACCAACCAAGAAATGGTATCTCACTACTTATATGCATCAAGCGCGACCTTGAAGTATTAATAATGTCGCCCGCCGAATCATGGTCTCTTTGGAATGTGATATCATTGTTAAAGCCCCGGAAAAGCTTTACATGGCAGCCGGTGCAATCGCACTTCTTTAAAATGGGGGTGTGTCTGTACATGTTTGTGTGTGGGTGGGTACGCCTGTGTGTCTGTGCGCGTGTGCGCGTGCGTACGTGGGAGTAAATCTTTGCTCAATTCTCACATAAAATTTCAAACGTTTTCAGATGATGGAGCGCCCTGCGTTTTAAAAGCAAATGTTCAGGTCCGTCATCCATAGGAGTACAAAACAGGCATTCATTTTGCAGTGAAGCTGTTTTCTTCTCGTTGGTCGGATTTTTCGTGTCTTTCATTGTACAGAAAGTAGGTGGAAGTGAGGAGGATGAGCTTGACACAGGCGCTCACGTGACCTTTAAGGTCAAACAGGACATCTCTCCACTGACCTGCCGACAGAAGCCAGCGTGAACATGTGACGCATGAAGGCTTCGAGACCACACTCTGAACAGGTGCTCAGGCTGCCTTCAATCACGTGAAAACCTTCGGTCGGCAACGCATCACCAGGTGTAATACGAAAAAAAAAATTGGCCGCGTATCTGTTCCTTTCGTTGCAAATGTCGACAGTAAATGCCTCCCTTTGCTTTACCATTCACCTCTCATGCTGTTCCTCTTCCGTCGCGCGCCTCCCAAGGTAAACACACTAGAGGTTTGCCCAAGTAAATTTAAATTTACCGCGCTCCACTCCTCCAGGCCGGGTGCCTCGATGCCAGCGCTGCCGTACGGCGGAGACGCGCGTGTATCGAGGCGCCCTACTTCAACGTTTATAGAACCACGTTGCCCTGCTCCACGTGCGTTCCAACCAGAACGTGAAACATATCTAGGGGAACCTTTCGTAACTGTTGCCGCTCGATTTCTTAAAATGCCGCCAGAAGCGATAGTCGCGCGGGTGACAGCAGGCGACGGAGTGTTTTGTTTTTCATCAGGAGTAGTATTTCATCTGCTATCGCACAAATAAAGCATCCATAAAGGAGCACTGGAAAAATTCCTTGTCTATTGATTTTCTGCCTCATATTTGCGTTATGTTTTTTTCTTGTTCAGCAATGGTGACACGACTGAACATTGCCACCGGGCATAGACGTTTAGATTTGGCTGTGGGTATATGAGGCTATTGCGCAGCATCCGTTTCCCTCTGTCTGGATGGCTGAATCGAGTGACAGGCATACCGACAGACATGCACACAGACAGACAAAAATCTTCCCGTTCAAGTAACCCAAGAAAGACAATCATCATTAAAAGGAACGCAAGCAGGGGCACCTCAAAAATAGCCTGGTCGTTACGCTTGTCAAATGCCGCGGCTGGTAACGTTCAAGGAAATTTGCAAACCACTTTTAAGGGCTACTTGCAAAGACTCTTTCACGCTCTTTAACCTTTTTATTATGCCGACGGTTTCTAATTACCTAATGGTGTTACTCCCACAGCTTCTCTGGTCATGTAATTCTCTTTTCGCATTCCGCTCAACTGAATTTTTGTTTATGTATGCGTCTCCGCATGGTTTAATGACACATAAGCGCTAATATGTTCCCCCAAAAAAGCGGTAGAAACCTCGGAAAATAGGTGGTTGCCCATCGAAAAGGGCGGCTTGTCGATGAGCCCCGCAAAAGCGGTTGCAACCTTGTGTCTATTTCGTCCTTTCCTTGTGCGGCATCAACCCATCAAAACAGACATCAGAGGCTTGGCAGTGACTTTCACCGCTGCATTACTCCTTATCCGGTCATAAATTTTACAGCGCGCCAGTTCCCTGCATATATTTGTCTTGGTTTGCTTGATATCTTGATTTTCCCGGTTTGGATAAATTTCGGCAAGCCAATTTCCTCTATTCGGCTTATTTCCCTGCCATGTCTTCAACTGATAAAGAAATGCGCAGAAAATAGGACATCACACAGAGTTGCAGTTTCCCCCTCCATCAAAAGTCCACAGCTTCACACTCATCGCACCTGCCTCTTAGGCGAAGCCTTGATCGCATTGCGATGTATTCCCACCCAGCGGTTTGATTTCCGACGGATTCGTCTAGCTTCTTTCTGTTATCGTAGGGCGGCGACAAATGATCTGTCTCAAAGCTGGCACAAATTCAAAGAGGTCGAGGTTAATTTTGATTCGATTCCTTTTATTGCGGAATTAGGTATGCAGACGCGTGCGTGGCCGCAATTTCTCTGCGCTGTTTCCAAGGTCTCACGCGCGCCAAATCCACCACGTGCATTGTACACGTTTCTCAATTCAGTCGTGAGTTCTGCTGGCGTCCGATCAGTGCGACACCCGGCAGTTAACAGAAGGCCTTTGCTTTTTCGAATGATCCAAGCACACTTTGGCCGCATGCAGTAACGCCTCATAGGGGTTAACGTTCACAGACACTCCCCACTAGGCGGTACGACGTGCACCGACCATTGTTCGCGTACGGCTATCTGACTGTAAGGATTCTTCCGGGACAATATTAAATTTGCACTTTTTAGGCACATCATCATCATCAACAGCAGTCTATTTAGGACCACTGCAGGATGAAGGCCTCTCCCATCGACCTCCAGCCGCTCGTGTCCTGCGCTGCTCGAGTCCATTCTTTTCCTCTCAATCTCCTTATTTCATCTCTCCGACGTGTTATCGATCTTCCACTTCTTCTGTCCCGTCGGTATGTACTCTGTCACCCTCGTGATCCACCTGTTGTCGGTTCTTCTCACTATCACTACATGGCTGGCCCAAGTCGATTTCTTTTTTTTAATTTGAACTTTGATATCTTCTACTCTACTTTGTTCCCTGGTCCACGATGCTCGTTTCCTGTCCCTAAGTGTTTCTCCTATCACTATTCATTCCATGGCCTCCTGGGCAGACCTTATTTTGCTTTCCAGTTGTTTCGAATCGCAAAGCAATTTGTGTCCGGTCATAATCAGTCCTCGTGAAGGACGCCGAGGCAGAAATGAAAGACGGAAAGAGCCGGAAAAGGGATTTGAATTTTGTGTTTCAAATTATCCTATAAGTAATGTGTAGTGGTAAGGTAGAATTTGCGTGATGCGGGGACTGCCACCTCTGCTCGCCTGTTCTACGGCAATAGCGAGGGTCGTATCGTCCACAGCTGAGCCGAACTTCTTGCGCCACCCTCCCTTTTCCCCATGACGGCGTAGATGCGTGAAGAAAGGCTGTTCATCATCGTCATAATCTTCATCAGTGACTTGAGCGATGACGTGGCCGCACTCCTCCATTCGCACGCAATCTGGAGATCTGAAAAAAATTTTCACGACCTCTGCAAAAATTAAATACGTGGTGAGCAAGTCGAATCCTGCTGTACTAATATACGCGACAGCGCGAATATTCTGAGAAACGTCTGCCGTTCTCAGGAATGAAATACACAATATTCAGCGGTCTAGTAAGACGTATCAAACTACTACCGGCACCTACACACGGGGGCTTTGCCGGGAACGAACACATGCGCGACGCCACTCGAGGGTTTTCCAGCCAAGTTGGCGAAGACCACAAAGCGAATTCGCTTTTTTGGTTGGGCAGGAATCGGCTCTAGTCCTACAGGGACATCAGTCATCAATAGAAGCTAAATGGAATCCGCTAGCCCACAGCTCATCATACTCTCAATAAATGGCGATCCGTGGCTTTGCGACAGCTGCCAACGAACTTGTATCCCAACCCGGTTGCGCACAGTCACGATTACCCCATAGAACATTCTGAGAAATGCCAGCGGTGAAGAGATAGTGTAGACGGGTGTAAAGACAGGGCACACATGCTAGAGGTCTGTCAACAAGAGGTCACGTTACGTCGCAATGAATCTATAGTATAGAGCAATAGGAGGCGCTATTGCTAATCTCGCACCCAGCGGACCAAGTAGGGGCAATTTAGCTGGCTGAAAATGCGGCTAGAGCCGAAAAGAATTTGCCTGCGTCTAGGATTACTGACTGTAACTCACTGAATCCATTTCTGTCTCTCCTGACCTGATTTCGTACCATGAAACCTTTCATTGTCAAAAAAGCATGCTATCCGCCCTACAACCAAGGCAATCTAAGGAATCGCCCCAGGTGGGCTTCACAGCAACGCCCCAGAACGGCGAATCACCATGGCGAAAAGTGGGCATTTTACAAACTACTAGGCCAAACATGCTATCAGAGTAGCATTTGCGCTGGGACAACAATGCTCATGCCCACCATGCTCTGTGGTCCTAGCGCAAATTCTATTATTTTACTCTAACCGCATGCGTGGCCTCTTCATTCGACGAATTCAGACATTATGTAAGGCTGACTAACCATTTTTGACGTTGTGGCTAAGCCTACCTGCGGTGAAGTGTTGGAAGTGACGGTGGCGCAGATGGCGTTGCTTTGGATGTCGTGGTTGCTTGAACGCACTGCACACTGCAGAGGATGATCGCGGAATTTAAAATCACTCTGAATCAATTCGCATGGCCCCGCTGTAGACACCGTCGTTGCAGGGTAATGACAACGTGCCGCGCATTGCATTGGACGCTACGCTTGCAAGGAAGCGCAGAACAGTCGGGAATGAGCGTTTAATTTGCTTGGGTCGAATTGTATCGCATCGGTGCAGGTAACGAAGCTAAGGCAAGCCCCAATCACAATGTTAATTGTGGAGAAAACATAACGCCCAACTTTGAAAACTTCATTTATGCTACAGAAATGCCCAGCGATATATCCTTCTTTCTCTGCATGCTAAACCTACCACTTCAAAACTAGAAAACAAGCAATTCCGTGGTGGCCATGCGCCGTTTGTAGTCATGCACCAGCTACTGGTTTGCGTGGCACACTTCTCCGATTAACTTAAGCAACGGTTAGGCAGGTTTCCCGTTCGACCTCGGTGGCCGAGGTACTAAGCCGGAGTATTTTGAGAAACTACAATGGACCACCACCCCTGCCAGGCACCTGGGTGTACCACTGGTCCAGTGCAGTGATCCGACGGAGTACTGCATCAAATAAACCGAGCAAACCCGAGAAAAAGCACTGAAATGGGGTGGGAGGGAATTCACAATGTTTGCACGAGTCACCGTTTCGAGCATTTTTTAGTTGCTCAGATTTTATTTACTCCAAGCCCTGTTCATGTCAGTAAAAAGTGTGCAGAAACTGCACCGACGTTTTCAGGTATTTGTTTGGAATTTTGAGTGAGAACGAAAAAGCCACACTAATTTCTTTCTTTCTGTTGAACAAGGAGGATTGAATTTGGCTCATTCATTTTAACAGCGAATCTCTTGTACTAGCCATAAGTTCCCAGTTGCAGGAAAAAATAGCAAGAAAATGCCGAGCCCTCATGAGCACGTGCCTCGCGGCAACCGGCGAGTCCCCGGCTCGTGCTGTGACCCCAGTAAAACAAAATTCCGGCGCAATCGTCAAGCGCCACCGCGCCTTTAAAAAACTAAAGTTAAAAAGAGACCCTGGTTGGAAGTGGTCACCGCGGCTGCCGCATTCTTTAGAAGGCATTATGAACAATTGGAGGCATTGCTACGGGTGTTCCAGACCTTCCCGAGGCGACATGCAGACCCGGCCCCGCTGCCTCGAATCGATGACGAAGAGCCGGTGGAAGTCTACAATGCTGAGGATGACTTTGAATCCACCAGTCACGGCGAAGAAGGCGACGTCCTCTTCGATGCATATGACAACGATCAATAGCACTGCAACTATGCAAATAAACAATGACACTGAAACTTGACTATGTGTCCGGTAATGCTCATCTAACACAGCTTCGCCATTCTAGTCTTGGGCATGAGTGCAAGCTTACCTGAACTTTTGAAGACAGGTCGTTTCGCGGTTTCTTTTTCCGACATATCAAGCTGATTCCACTTTGCGTACATTAATTCGGATCAGGTGGCGAGATGCCCTGCCTAATTTTGCTATTTCGTGCTTTGCTGTAAAGCCCATGGCTATACGCGCGTTCCTGGGGGCAGTAGTTCCGGCATTTAAATTTGTAAATGCCCGCATTTTTCTGGAGTATTTCAAGGTTGTTTCACGTAGAACACTGTATAGAATGTTATTGATGTCTGCCTGCCTGTTACCCTTTGTCGTCTAATCAACGATGGAGAAAAAGCCAAAAATGTTTTAAAAGGGATTAAAAATATGAGTTTCTTTTTAGTAACCGTAATTGTTTCTTCTTTTAACTTTACAGTGGCGCACTCTCCGCCAAACCATGCCAGTTGATGTAGCCGGGAACATTAACTGATGAGTCTGTTATAAGCCAGAAACCACAGAACCCATCTTTATAGATTGCTCTGATGCGTGCTTTCACTGCGACATACTTCCGCGGATATTGAAAAACGAATTGCCCGTCAATTATGGCAACCGTTTCCTACCCGTGAAAAAAACACTGAAAGTGTGCCCTATGACTTGCTTATGGTACTAAGACTTCATACGTATGGAGGACCACAATGGCGGACAGCGTGCCGATGTGGATGCTCGATCAGCAAGAAAGGATCTTGTGTACAATATTGCTTACATACAAGAACTTTACAAGGCTTTCAGCAATCACCCCGAGTGGTTTCCCGTTATCTATGAGCTGCCCGCACTGAAGCGTTTTTAAAACCACCACTAAAACAACGTATTGGCTAGTATTTTACCCCTTTTTGTGTGTATTGTTTGTGTTATAATTTATGTGTGATGGGATCGTTTCACACAAAACGGCCATAAAAAATCCATAAAAAAAAACGGCCTAGGGGTAGAGTGAGCGTTTGCACGCTGATGACCTGGCTTCACCGCCAAGTGACTCTTTGTTTTCGCAAAAGGCCAACATCTTTTTCGGCAACATAACCTGTTAACGAAAGAACGACGCAAGGAAGACCTGGGCCATGGCTGCCCTTAGTGGGGAATGACAGATTTAATGACACAGTCTACACGATGATGGTGATTGAGTGGCGCATACCCATCGGGAGATTCAACATCCTCCCGCGCCCGGAACGTTCGTATCTGGCCTTAAACAAACGCTGCCCCACACACCAAACCTTCTAGCTGTTCAACAGTTTCACTAGCTGGCACTGTGTCTCGAAAACGTTCCTGCGATGCAGTTTCTCGTAGCGCTGCTTGAGTGCGTCCGCCTCTTGACGATTCGCGCGCTGTGAGTCCCGCATTGAATCCAAAATCTTGAGCGGCAGGTGGGCTTCTCGTAGCAGTATGCACGGAGGCGCCGCTTTGCCATGTCTGGGACGCCGCTGAGCCGCGGCACAAGTTAAACGTGCGTATCAGAGACACGCCGTCTTCAGGCTTCAAGCAGGGAGAGCTTTGATCTTTGGCGCTTCACGACACTGCGAGGTTTGGCCTTTGGCCCCATGCCTCTGCTGCCTCGTATGTCGAACTGAACTGAACAATGGCGAAACATGTGACAGGGTGCTCAACCTCAGCGTATCTCGCAGCTTGCCCTGATCGTCGCTGTGTATGGCGATGCCTTCGTCGGTGTGTGGCTCGGCAGCTGGGAACAACGAATGCTTCTTCTGTCAGTGTGCACGCACGCGTGGCTATGCCTATGTTGCTCCAAAGGACGCTGAATTTCATCAGGTTGAGACGGCTCGCCTTACTCCCCACTCCCACCCGCGAGAAAATCGTTGTGGGGTTTTACAATTCGTCCGCAATCGTAGTATATTAATTGTCCTTGCCTTATTCATTCCTTCGAAAGCTGCCCTGAAATGCTGTCACCTCTTCTGCTTCCAGCGGTGAAACCGCCGCCTCGCCGCTTTCCCGACAGCCGAGCGCCGCCACGCTGAAGCTTTCGACAACAAAACTGTGCTCCAAGCTCGATGACAAGTTTCCAGTCCCCTGTCCCCTGTGTTTATAAAAATTGTAGTGACGAAGTTGTCGGGTAATTCTAAGGTTTTCCCTGCTGCGGTAGCTCTGGTACAGCGAGTCGAGCGTCGTTTGCAAAGCAGGCTTGCGCCTTCTTTGGGTTTTCTTTTCTGTAATTGCTGTTTCAGATTCTGGCGAGCTTGCTTTTGTGCACGGTGTCAGCTCAATATGCGTTACTACTGTTTCTCGACAAGGCTTCGGTGTTTCGTTACAGTTACCAGAAATGGTTACCAATAGTGGTTCGGTCTTCCTAACCTCAGGAAGGCAAAACGAAACAGACTTGAACCGGGGAGCAGCGTCCCGTTCGAACTTGACGATTGGTGATGGGCGGATTTCAGGAAGCTGCAGCGGTAAGGCCTTCTCATTCATGAAGTCTGGAACGAAGATATACTCGAACGTGTACGTTGGTGGCGCTATGCTTTCTTTCACGTCCTTTCCCGCACGTTTTTCGTCGCCTGCTTGGGTGGAAGCAGCCCAGTCGTCCGTGTCTGCGGCAGGCGTTGCCTCACTTTCTTCAAACCCGTCTTGTGTTGGGACGCTTGATGCTACCTTGAAGAAGGCCTGATCTTGTTCGGCTTGATGTATGCAGCCGGTTTGAGGTAGGCAGCCCTTCTCAGCGTTGTAAAGAACGGGTTCTTGCACCGCCATACACCCGAAGTTCGAAAGAGAGGTTTCTGGCCTCCCGCTATCCGGAGTCGAAATTGCGGACGCCATGGTGAGCGCGAAGTGGTCGCATCCGCCTTTGTCTTGTTCGATCCTCGTCAGGGACGCGAACGTCAAGACGTCTGTCTGCCGCACCGGCAAGCTGAGCTCCACACGCTTTGCAGTGCTCACGTTGCCGATATCGGGAATGTTTGGGGGACTATCGGCCGTCGCCTCCACATGGTCCTCAATCCACGGGGGCCCACGTTGCGCACTGTCGAAAGCAGAAACTTGTAGCTTCGGCAAGACAACGGCCGAGGTCGATGTGCGTGAGCTGCGTTGAGGAGTATCAGCTTGATGGGCGAAAGTGATGTCGGTTTTACGTCTCAGGCCGACAGCCTTCGGAGACTTCAAGGCAGAGCGCAGGCGGTTTATGGCATGACATATCGTTCCTTGGTACGTCAAGGCTTCGAAGTAGTCAATTTCAACTTCATGACTCTCAAGAAGATCGATGATTTTCTGATCTACCTCATGAAGTGCGGTGTACTTGCTCTCCAGCTGGTCAATGGCCTCTTGCAGGCCGTGCGGAGATGGAGACGGGGCTTCCAGAAGCTCATTCGCTGCCTTGAGCAGTCTTGCAGTAGCCAAGCGAAAGATGCGTTGCTGCCGGCGCAGCTTATACATCGCATGCATTCGGTCGGTCGTCGGTACGAGGTCAGGGCCAGCCATGCTGACCTCCGGCTGAGGGCTGGGCTGACCAGCGTAAAAAACAGTCAAAAGAGCGGGGTTCTGCGAACCTCAAGCCGGAGGGGACGTCGGTGGTCTCCTTCTTCGCGTACAGTCGTCTTCGCGGGTTTAACGGCACCAAAATGTTAACGGAAGAACGACGCAAGGCAGACCTGGGCCATGGCTGCCCTTAGTGGGCAATGACAGATTTAATGACACAGTCTACACGATGATGGTGATTGAGTGGCGCATGCCCATCGGGAGATTCAACATAACCTTTTAGATTAATTCTACGCTTTCTTTCTGAAAGTAAGGATTGTTTGGTATCTTTTATATCAGTTTAGCCTACAAACACGCTTATTATTTTTTCAATTCTTCTACCACGACGGCAACAACAGGTGACCTTGGGGTGCGTCTAGGCGCCCCGGTTTGTCAAATACCCAGGCAGGTGACAATTCAGCGCATTTAGTGAAGTTTTTAAAAACCGAAGCAGTTGAGAGAGAGAGAGAGAGAGATCAAACTTTATGTAAAGCGGCCCATGTCAGGGCTGCCGAAAATGAGGTTCTGGTGGGCCTGCAATGCGTTCAGGCGGGTATTCCGCTGGTGTCAGGGCGCGCAAATCATCTGTGCGTGGTGTTCGCAGTCAAAAGTACCAAGAAAATACCGAGAGCCCGTGCCCGCATGCCTCGAGCGCAGGTTGGTCAAGGTAAGCACACCCCCTTCTAGAGATCTACCAATATTGGCCACAAAAGAACTTCCAGGGTTCACAGTATCGTGGCAACACTTACTCGGAACGAGAAAGACGTCATAGCATACGCCCCTCGTTCGTTCGTCCTTGTGTCGTCGTGTGCATGCGCTAAGAACCGTAGAAGAGCCGCGACTTGAATGTCGGAGCTTCTGTAGGTGATCATCGACTCCACATGGCACGGCTAAGAAAGTGGCCATGCTTCGAGAGGATCGGCGTGCAAAACACCAGCTAGAGACGATACGTCGCGCTTGCAGAGTGGCGTACGAAAATGTCGCCCAAAAGAGCAAGCTCACCCTGGCCTTGCTCAATAAAAGGCCATTGAAATGCCACCCCACGGACATCAACCACGACACCACAATGACACTATATGTCAAATGTGTGTCCGTCAATGATCCCCTATAACCGTTTCGCCATTCAAGACTTGCGCGTAAGTGCAAGCTTCCCGGAATGTTTCCGCTGCCTTTTTTGCAAATACGTTATGTGGATATGTGTCTCGAGCAATATTCGCATGGCAGGAGTCTAGAGAAGGGCGGTATACAATTCTGGTGTGGCTATGTTTGGAGAAACACGTAGGAGTAACACTTGGAGCCAGAAAGCAAGTGTTGTGTCGTGGGCGACGGCGAGCGGCCTCGGCAGCGACGGAGCGAGCGACGACCGCCGGGCCCACCCACAAGCCCAAGAAGAAAGAGTGCGGCCTGCTCGTACCAAGACCAGAACCCAAAGAGAACGTTTATTGTTCAACAAGACGGCACCGAGACGCATACGCACGTGACCCGTCACGTGCGTCCACAGCAACGACATCTACTTACAATTCATACAACCAAGCGCACACAGTGAGCGGGCGCTCCACTAGAGGGCGCCACTACACCACATCATCTCCCCGTGCAAAAGAAGTTCGCACACTCTGCGAAATACATACAGCATCTTAAATGCACTACACCACAGCAAGCTTCCTGGAACAGGGAACAACTTCGAGTGGAAGATAACATACTTCAAATAAAGAAAAAGAAACGGGCTTGGGCTGGTCATTTAGTAAGAAGAAATGAAAACCGTTGGATCACCTGGTTAATGGAGTGGGCACCGAGATACCAAATCTAGCAGAAGGCCCAGTCCTATAACTCGGTGGCGGGACGGAGTGAGAAAATATGGGGGTTAAGAATGGACTCCAGCAGCGCACAACAGGATCGGTTGGAGGTCAGTAGGAGAGGCCTTCGTCCAGTAAATGATCTTAATAGGCTGCTGGTAATGATGATGGCGTCTCAGTGTGTCGAAATTCAAACTATTTACGTCTCCTGGCCCTTCGAAGCGGCCAGAAACCTTAAACAGAAACCCAGCGGCTACAACTAGTTGTCAGCAGCGACTCGTGTGTGCAGGCTTCTTCTGTGACTACTTGGCGACCGTTGGTGGAAAGAAGCTCTACGGTGGCATTATTTGTTGAGGTTTCTGCGATTTCTGTTTAGCGTGCGCATTTCACCTCCAGAGATGGTCAGGGTGAGATTCGCTAAGCTGGACGATGCGGGTGACAGCTGAAGTAAAATCATTTTTTTTTAATTACACAGTTTTACTTTCCCGTTTGTGCGTATTTCAGAAGAGAGAAATATCATATCGAGAAATATGATGCGCGTTGCGCCAGATCTCGTGGAAATAGTTTGTTAATGCTGGCGTGTTCGCTTCCTTGCTCGTAGGCTCGCTCATTGGGTAAGTTCGAATTTCACGCCCCGATGACTCCCTCAAGAAAAAACCCGTTGCGTTTCTATCACATTTGCTTTTGAAGAGAAGGGATGTCCTGACCAGAAATGGCACCCTCGACCTCAATGTAAACGCCCCGGATCAAAACGGGTAAAGCGCAGCAGTATTTCGGTATTTCGATGTTGCAACAAACATAAACGTGTTTCGATAGGTCACGATGATAGTGGAGAGTGGAGAGGAAATGTCATCTTAACACCGCTCATCTTGATAAATTGAGCAGAGTGTTCCATTTTTCCGCGATTTGATCTCGCACTCTTCTTTTTTCTTTCATTTTTCATATCGGCTGCGGTAAAGTACGCGATGGCAAAACGCCAAGGCAAACTCATGAATTGCTCATTTCAACGCTTCGAGAAGGTAGTTTTCTGGAACGTACGAGTTCGTGTGTGGCGCGCCGATGCTACAACGGGTCTACCGTGTGGGCTGAGAGGAAGGGCGGTGATTATCCTCTATAGATGATAATCGTCGACCTCCCTAATGGCTACGTTTCTGTTATAACAGAAACGAAGCCGCAGTAGCCAGAAATCCAACCCACAATTTAGTGCTCGGCAACGCAACGAAGTAGTGAGCCGGCGAAAATTGCCGCTGCATGCAGGCTCCTGGCTTCAATTTCCCACCTACTCTTAAAAATAGAAAATTCATTCTTAGGCTGGAATGCGCTAAACTTCACAATAGAATGTAGCATAGCAAATGGCTGCAGCTAGCTGTTAGTAAAAGCGAATTGTTAATTGGATAAAAGGAAATGTTCTACCACGGCATTGCCGTCACTGCGTCGATTGAGTGCTCGTGCTTACAAGCTTAGTTTCCGTACTGGGAAACCCACCCGCGCTACAGCGGGCGGTTGTCACTGTCTGGGTAAAACATTCCTGCGTGAAAAGCTATAGAACCTAATCGTAAGTGACAGCCTTTTCGCTATATACGTTCAGCGAGGGTATTTCTCCTAGTTTTACCTGAGTTTGTAAAAGAATTTTGCAGTGAAAGCTACATCTGGTAAGATGTGTTGAATTTTGTTTTGCTCGACGTGCCCGCCGAAATGAGTCACGTCAAAGGAGAGTTTAGAGCGAAACTGTCAATCGAAGTGAGCACACTGTCCGCCGATTCAAATGATGACATAACCTGCCTACCTCATTCCCTCTTCTGGTCGTCGCAGCCAGTATGAACCAACCAGCACGTCCCTTATGAATTTTCACAAGAGGACATGTCAAGCGCACTGCAATGACTCGGCAAAGTCACTCGGTAAGAGTTTTTTGGTAAAAGAATGGAGTTTTTTTTTCTAAAGAGGCGGTGGTTGCTTTCGGAAGCGACGCCACCCGTGTGGTCAGGGTTGTGCAATAAAACAGCGCCAGGAGCAGTTGATATGGTGAGAACGGCGGGAACCCAAATAGTAACCCATGGCGGGAAATTCAACGAGGACTGTGAGAAGGCGTGGAAGGATAGTTCGCTTAGACGATGGCGCGGACTGCTACGAGAGCGAGCAGTGTTTTAATGTGAAAAGTCAGTTAACGAGGGGTTTTACTATGAGTAGGGCGATGATAATGATGCCACACGTCTTTCATTTATTGGTATGTTGGTGGCCCTATGATTTCTACCCCGTATTCAAGGCACTCTGACATCTGCACGCGCAGTTATCTGGGGCAGACGACAAGTCGATAGAAATGGCTTGCAGCGGCCATGAGCACGTCCGTTTTAAAAACCAGTACGCTAGTTTATTTTGCGTAGAGGTACTAGCTATTCTTGCACGAATGGAGCATCCTTCGTTGAAATTGGGGGCGAATAGATTAAACTTCATCTCAATTTACAAGCAGAAAAGTCCACACGTAAAAAAGCAAAACAAAGAACACTTTATTCTGCAAAGTTCCACACATTCACAGGTGGCTTAGTGCTTTCTTTCAAGTATCGCACTGTACACAAATATGACAAAAAACATACGTACATATAAGCAAAAACTGTAGATGAAACTCAACGACTGAAGGCGTCCTGCGCAATATAAATACTGACTACATGATTCACTCAGACACATAGGTTTTATGATGAGTACACAAAAAGCACATTTGTAATTCCCTCTGCTTTGTACAAACTCTCATGGCCTGTAACTTTTCTTGAGCATCTTTCAGTTATACATCGCTCCACAAAGCCAATACTTGTGGTGGCTTCGAACATTTCTCTTTGTGTATATCAGATTGCCGGAGCATTTCTTTAGAGGCAAACAGTAATACCTCTGGGACCATTGCAAAGCAACCAAGAAAAATCTTCTGTTCTGATATACATATCCGGCTGTCACTTACAAATTCACACTTCTCTTCGTACGTGCGACGATTAGCTCGCACTTTCTTGACCCCTATATTTCTTATACCGACAATAGCAATGCAGCTTCACATTCGGACAAGCGAAGATCAGGAAAGCATTAGATACTTCCATTTAACATAGGTTGCGATTTCACCGAGATGATTTCAACAACTAACACGAACGCTTCTGGTCATTCAGTACGTTACGTGGTAGAGACGGTGCGCCAGGAAAGGCGACCCTACTCCGAGCCATGGGACCTTTCGCCTCCCCCTTTTAAAGCGCTGTTACTAACTGTAAGGGATGAAGACAGTCTGTCATTTTAGGTAAAAATAAAAATAAATTAAAGGAAGATTCATGGATGGATTGCTAGAATGCTTGAGAATCTCGCCCATTCCGTTGTTCAGCAGCATCGGCATTCTGCCGCCATCGAACACATTCCGTATTATTTTGACGTCTATTCGTCCTCCAGTAGCTGTCCACTCCATTTCATAGTGCGAGTCGACGGTGACAAACATAGTAGAGACGCGCGAATATGTGCTCGAACACCAACGCCGGCACGTGTACCTGACCCCGAGCAACGCGGCCGGTAAAAAGAGCCGGAGTACTGAGCTCGGTAGCTCATACGCAATATGGCGACCGCAGATACGCACTGCACAAGCCGGGAGCACGAGGAAAGGCTAGCGAATGGGGAAGTGCAGGAAAGGCATTGAGCCTCTTCAATGACGTCACTTTTTTCACTCTCCAATGCAGCTACCTCCCCGCGCACTCTCCACTCTATTGTCGTTCTGCACTCTTCTGTCACACACTCTGATGAAGGAAGGACGTAAAGATTTTACAGACATGCTTCATCTATTGATCGTGCAGTTTTATAGAGGAAGACAAAATGGTAGTGTTTTAGAGTACACTCATGAACAAATGAAATACAAACATGAAAATATGAACAAGAACACTCAAAATTGAAAAATACTTTCGTGGAAATCCTATAATGGCGTGGTACAGGTATATTTGAAAAGCCATCTTTCAGATCTTTGTCCCTAATTAAGCCGCCCGTCAATATGGCTTGCATGGAAAGAAATCACGCTATTTGTGTGTTCTGGTTAATATTTTCGTGATCGCGTTTCGTTTCTCCATTACAGTGAATGAGCCATCGCATGTAAGACAAGATTGGCCTGAAGTTTCACCGTAATAAATCACCTTTCTGGGTGCAAACTACACAGGAAGTTGAGTCTATGTGGGCGAAGGATTTGTAACAATGAACAACATAGCTCAACAAAGCTCAACATGCTGAAAAATATCGACGCCCGCACCATCTGCCTCCCCTCTACCAAGTACCGTTCGACAGCAGACCAAGGCGATTCATATTCAGATCTATCAATATATAGTGATCAAAAACTCGATTTTGAGACTCAAATATGGCTCCAGCATTGGCGCTGAAACACACTAGACATGTACTCAAAAACGAGTATGCACACAAAAACTGAGCAAATAAAAATATAGCTTAAATGACTCCGCCAACCTAGAATATGTGTACAAACTCAACTACGCTATTACTGGATGGTCTATAAGGGAACAAACGTAATACTTTGTTCCCCAAGCTGTCTTTGCTGTTCTATGTACCGTTATCATTTCTGAGTTAAATTGGCACTGCAGAACGGTTGACGCTGCGCTAACAGGTTGAGCTAGAGACAAACGACAAGTTTGTATTTTAGGCTACACATTTGCGCAGCCAATTTCACAGCACGGATTGTCCGTGCTATGTAATTCATTGCATGGTTTCAAGGCAAGCTTTATACACTAACTACTAAGGACAGCCGTTTTTGTAGTCATTAAAGCTGCATGCTTGCGAATGTTACGTAGTGTCTTGCCTTATACCACTGAGGTATACACAGCATGAATGAAATAACGTCACAATGATGATAACACAATAAAATGGCTCTGCCTTAACTTCGCGTCGTATACATCACAAACACCCTCAAGTTCAGAAAAATCCAGTTGCTTAAAAAATAGTACGTCATAGTAAGAGGGGATGGGGAAAGGGCAAGTGGTTCATGAACATCACCCTTTTGGCTATTTATGTAGGTTTTTAAGTCACCGTGTCAGTTGCTTGAGTACTGCGTCTGTCGTACATCTGTCTGATTTATGTTGCTTTCGTTATTACTGTACTCTGACATGTTTCCAAACCAATTCCTCCTCATGGTAACGTTCTCTAATTCCTCCTGCTTGATTTTTCTAGCTCTGTATGCGTTTATATTCGTGCTTACTTTCGAACAAATTACTGGCAATATTGTTTTTTCTCTGTTCGAATTCCACGTCCCCTAAATTCGTATCTCTTCTAGCAGTAAGCTCGCCTGGAAGCTTAAATCTCTCGCATTGGACGGATTTATCAGCGCCTATGAGCCCGTCATACGCGCTTTCAAATTTCCCTAAAAATCGGAAATTCCATAGATGAGCTCCCAGTTTTCGGATATCTTACACGACTGACTACCATTCGCGGAGTTTAATCGGCGGTAAAAATGTCGTGAACATCCGACTTCACAATGCCCGCAAATGTTTCACATCGTTTCAAACAGGCCTACATTCACGTAAGCAGAAGAATTGCCCTCTTCCTAGTACAAAATCTTTTCCTTGATCCAGCTGTGGTAGTTACTGACTTTGGCGTAGTATCCGTAATGGTCCTTGCGGCCACAACCCACGCCCCAGCTGACGATGCCGATGAGGTACCAGCGGTTCTTTCGCTGCACGACGAAAGGCCCGCCACTGTCGCCTTTGCACGCATCGCCAACAATCTCTTGCTTGTATCCGGCACAAAACATGTTTCTTGTCACCTGCATTAATTAAGGAGACACGAGAACGGTCAAAACACTCTCAGGAACAAATGAAAACGGTTTTTGATGCAGCTACAACACACGTAGGGACCTCTGATGCCACTACAGGATCACGTTCGCAGCATTTTTGCTCTAGCAACCAAAATAGCTCGATACCATTTCCTCAAGGTGTGAGGGCGAAGCAGAAGAAAATATTCCTATATACAAACAGTGTATACGGGCTTCGCGTGCCATAGCAAAGGAAAGGCTTCGAATAAAATTGCATCAACTTACACCGCCAAAAATGCTGAAAAAAAAAACAATAAAGCGCTTTGCAATAAAACTTTGCTAAAGACTGCATATGCAATTCAGGAACTCATCGGACCAGCATGCGAAGGATTCTACTCCGAATAGAGAATGTACTATAAACGCTGTTTGTCAAGCCTGCTGAGCATCAGTAAATGAATGATGGCCACCCAACTGGCTACCCTCCAGCGCCTGGTGTGGCCTCCAACCAACTGTCTGCCATGTAACGCGACAGTATAAGCTCACACCACTCCTTATATAGCTAAATATGCACATCTGCCCTTCGCCCCTCGTGCGTCAATAACCTCTGAAGCTTATTAAAATATTCGCTTCTTCTGTGTCGTTACTTTTGTTACGGTCGCATTAGGCGCGGCAATTGCTTTACTCGCGAACCCATAATTTTGTCATTCAGTCATTCAGAACAAAGTCTCAAGATCCATAAAGATTTTCTTATGGTCGGGTTAGGGTTTTTCGTCTTCACGATCACATCGATTGACCCAGTATATTGCTATAATATACTATTAGATTGTATTTTTTTTTTCAAATAATTAAAGACCCAACTGGAGGCTCAAAATAAGTGTGTGTAGATTTACACGCCTACGCGAAATTTTCAAATCAAATCAAATCAAATCAAAAGGTTTATTTGTTTCAACACAAGGTTGGGGTTACATCAGGCGAAAAGCAGTTGCGTACTGCTTGAGGGTGCCTGACGACCCTTGCTGCCCTAAACAAAATACCCAGGGTAAAAATTTACACAAAGTTCACTGAATATTCTCACAAAATTGCGTCAGTGAGAACCACACAAAAAAAAGTATTGACTTCAACCTAAGACTATATACTTGAGAAGCGAATCTGTGGAGTTGCAACCTCGAAGCTGACCTGGTATCATTTATAGTAGTCACAGCCCCATCAACTAACTCAGCGGTCGGCAACCTGTGGCCTCGAGGCAGTACTCTGCGGCCACCTGCACGGCGTCATAATCCCCCCTTCCCTTGTAACTTCCTATCCGAAGGCACACATGGCAGTTTTTACCTGAAGTGGGACCTCAAATGAGGCTCACCAAATAAAACTTCAGGTCCCAACTAATCTATGAATACCTCTACAACTTCCTTCGTCTGTCGGTGAGCAACTTTGATGTAGATATTTGCGAGTTGGCTAAGAATGCAACACAAAAAGTAGCATTGAAAGAGTTTTTCCTTCTAACCTTTGTTTCTAAATTGCAACCTTGTGAAACGTGTGCTGAAAATAAAAGTGATGTTTATTCGTTTTGTTTAATATTGTCAATTCTCCGGTTATTTCTTCGTTGCTTGCAAAGCCCGCACCCCCCCCCCCCTTCCACACACACACAATGTCGGCGTGTCGGCTTCAAGCAACTCGGCCCGCAGTTGCCGAGCCCTGAACTAAGTGGCCAATCCATCATTACTCCTCACAAACAGCGAAGGTACGAATTAAATTGGAGTGCGCTAATAAATCATAGGAGGCAGAATGGCTATTAAGATTCCCGCTAACTTTCCTCTCCGCTTGAGATAGAAATCTCAGTCCGGTTGCCAAAGACGGACACTACCGTGCACCCGCTTCCCTCTTAAGCGTGAAGTGACGTACTAAGCAGAATAGCGCTTCAGTTTATTTTTCTTCATGGTGCATTGTAGAGGGCCTTTTCTAGCCATGTGAAAGAAGGGAACACGAAAACACGAAAAGCTGAGGTACGAAGAACACGTTCTCCATTAAAATCAAAAATAAATACCATCCAAAATTTTACACATGGTGGTGAAGTACGGATATAAATACCTTCTCTGCGCGATATTTAATTTAAGAGTGGTAGGAAACTCTGTGGCATGGCAGTAACAGATGTATTCATGGCAAATGAGATATGAAATCCCCAGATATATTTGTCAGCAATAATCAGCACTAATCATCAACGTAATCGTAAGCAATAGCCGGTTTGCTTTCCGTGTAGGGCAAAAGCAACTCCCATAGATTCCCAGCCACCTCTATCATGAGTTTGCTGTCCCCGTCCATGTTTCTACAGCAAATTCCTCGGTTCGTGTTCCATCTAAACCTTGCAGCTTAGTGATTTTTTTTACGTTTTATTTGTAGCCACTCCGTTAATGGATGGTCCACCTCTTGTACCTCACGTGCTTGAGCAGCCTAACACTACTTCTTTCGCTTAATTTGAACTAAATTATCTTCCTCCAGGGTGTTTTTCTTGATTTACACTGCTGTTTTCTTTTCTATAGGAGTTACCAATAGCATCCTTCCTTTCATGGCCCGTTGGGTAGGTCTATCTTCATTCTAAGGTGCTCAGTGAGATTCGAGATTTCTTTCCGCAAGTCATTACCAAAGTACAACACATTGGGTGTATACCAGTTTTTTTAGCTCCTGTTAAACATTGTCGAGCTTTAAATGCATCAGTTACTTCATATGGTGTAGTGCCATTACAAACTCAGTACACTGTACACTATACGCTGATTGTAGGCACTTCTAAAAGCATTATTCGACTGCCATGCTACATCAGTTACTCGACGCTTGCACAAACGGCATACCAAGGTAACAAGGGAGAAATAGTACCGGGTAACTGGTTGACTGCTGGCAGGTCCTGTGGTCGATGATGGGCAGCCTTATCTCTTGTAGGAAGCGGGGCACAGTGTTGGGACTCTCGGTGAGTTGACCCCAGCCTGTGACTGTACCCAGCTGTACGTCGTCTGAACTGAAGAAGTCGCGCTCGATTGTAGCGCTGTCACCCAGGCACACTGGAAGGATGTAGTCCGTGAACGCCACTCGGTCGGCCAGCTGAACCAGCGCAATGTCGTTGTCGAATGTGTTCACGTTGAAGTTCCTGCGAAAACGCGCAAGGGGCCATTTTTACCCTGCGTTCACTCACATCTGAGACATTATTTTGTATTTTCAATGATAATATTTTACACTTCTTGCCTCGTTCACCCACGTTCAGTGACTCTATTCTTTATCTGCAAAATGTAGTGATTTTATCAAGCAAGACGTCCAACTGTAACTCAGCAAAAGTGGAAAGCTTCAGCCTTGGAAAAGAAAGGCAGAAAATTATTGTACATTTATACTTACAATATTGTCGACGGAACTTTCACCCTTTTAACTTCCTGAAAACCGGTTTGGTGTGCTAAAGGCAATTTTTTCCCGTTCATTGGGATTCACAATGCACCGACAAAAATATTGTAAGAATACGTAATACTTACATTAATTTGAAGCTATGAATAATTAACTTTCTGAACAAACTTCCACCCTCTTCAAATTGCACAAGCTTCAAACAAGAACAAGTGTTTGGGCGTGGAATGTTGGTAATATTATTAGAACTTACCCTGGGTACACTCTACGAATCACAACCATGGGGAGCGATTACGATCATTTCGACTGAACATATTTCCGGCTAACAGCGGCCAAATGGCTTTAGCTCACACGCACGTTTACCTTAGCAGCTGATGGAAATTTGTTGAGCTAGAAAGTGAGAAGGATAACAGTGCTGCCAGCAATACGTCACGAAGTTTCTTTTCTCCACGGAGCATAGCTAGAATTCATTCTTTTCAGGCATTCAGAATGGTGGCTTTGCCACAAATACATTTGCTGTTAAATTTACACTAGCGCGTTAATGTCTGAGTAACCATCAGCTTATACACAGTCATTGGCTTAAAAATACGTGACAGTTAATCCAACAAACATCAAGCAAAGCACCCGGTTGCGCGCGTTACAAAGCAGCTTGGCCACAGCGAGTGGAAAATTTCTAGGACGTTTTTAGAATCAAGCATTCTATTTTCTACGGCTAATATCACGTGGTATTGGGCGTATGATTACGTAGCACGGAAAAGAAAGTCTGCAGGTCGCAGTTTCAGCTATTAATGGCACTGCTTTCATTGCCCAGTGGCCATGCTTGTGCTCTGTGTTTAACCGTCATGACATTATGCGTGAAACCACAATTACCAACACAAAGCACGTGGTGTGCCAAAAGGGTAGTGGAGCAATAGTATAATGTAGCCGAAACTCCGTTTCACAAAATACTGTGCCGAGTAGTACATGTACTCACGGATGGAAATGCACGTCGACGATTTTGGTGACGACCTGCTGTGGCTCATTTTCAAAGATGTCGTATTTCCCGAGCTTCACCTCCACCTCGTCTATGTGGATTTCGTCCCTCTTGAAGCAGTGCGATGCTGTCAACACCCATTGGTCGTTGACAAGGCTGCCACCGCAAAACGCCTTCCGCAGCTCCGTCCAGAACATTACCTGCGAAGATGTAACAAGGGTTTGTAACACGCGTGTGTGCTTCCCATTAAAACTTAATGAATCCGCAATAGAGTGAGCGCACAAAAACTGTTTGTCATTATTCCCAACTACATTTTTATGCGCAGAATGTGGTGCAGGGCTTGCTTAGTTCTATTAATTCTTTGTCCTGATTGTTGCATAGAATATAAGGGCCCAAAGTTCTAATACGACAGTCTTGCGCACTGCTTTGTTCAGATAGCGAAAACCTCTGTTCAAATTTTCACATTAGTTCCCTACAAGGGTATGCGGTGCCCTCACGCCCCCGTTGGGTATGCGCAGGCCGACATAAGCCCTCACGTTACATTTTGAGGCCTAACGGACCTTGATGGGCAATGAGTTTCATGATGCTTGGAAGGTCGTTAGGTTCAACGTTCGGATCACATAGCGTTGAGGCTAACAATGGCCTCAAAATAGCTTAACGTTAAAGCCCAACAGCATATCCATTCAGGGGGATCGATAAGTGAAGAAGACAAGTGCTGGTTTGGGCCTGTTAATACGACATTTCGAAAGTTTGGCGGCGCTGACACAAACAAGGACAAGCACCCCGTGTGTCCGCTCGCTTCTTCCTTGTTTCTGTCAGTGTGACCAAATTTTAGTCTGTGATGACATCATCCGCCAAAGGTCAGAGCCAATTCCTCGATGCGTGATTAATTACATTCTACATCGCACCAGAAGTGTCGGGCTTGCGCCTGTCTCGTAACTGCATGTCGCTTCTCGGATACCCATTTCGGTCGACGAAACGTACCCGCTTATGAATCTTTAATGCCCACTTGGAGGGGATTGGCCAGTGACGACGACAAAAACTATTAAAGGCTCCTGGCTGATCCACCGATACCCATGGGCAGGGAAGCCCGCATACCTACCCACATCACCTATGCCTCCAACACTCACGAGAACTGAGACTCAAGCAATCTCTTACTACAACAGAAGTTTATGTGACCTTGTAAACTTTCAAGACAGTCACTTTTTTCTGCAGTACATGTAAATAAAGCCAGTTAACCGAATATTGACACGTTTGGTTTAGTTGTACCCAGTCAAATTACTTCCAAAAATTATACCTGACCTAATATAAATTAATCAATTTGTAAGACTTCCCTCAATCAAGGTACGTTATGAAAGGTTATTTGTCTTACTGTGTGTTAACAACTGAAATGTAGCTCAGCCTGACCACCAATCGAATCGTGGCTTTGGAGGGCATTCTGACCCTAAAACAGTTGACAGCAGCAAGTCATAGTGTCCTCGAAGGACTTCATCTATGAAGGTGAAATAAATAAGTTAAGAATGCTTCTGCCTTGCTCAACAACACAGTTATGTAGAACTTACAAGTAGCATCTGTTTAAGTGTTTTAACAAGACGCTGTTTGTATTCGAATGTTCCGTCACTTCAAATATTACAAATTTGGTTTATTGCGGTCGCGACTGTCCCCCAGAGGCATCCTAAAGGGGCAGCCAACCACTTTTTGTGGAGTTCATGCACTCAACTTTCTGAATTCTGAGAGGTGGTGCCACGCATACTGTCTAAACGTGACACTGCCGCTCGTATGCAAACAACTCCGTTTCGGTTTCAATGCTTGATTCCAAAACCAGATAAAAAGATAGCAAAGACTGCACTTTGTCATTGCATTAGCAGGGGCAAAGGTGCTAAGTATCCCTTCTATCTCACGTACAGTTCTAATTACGTTGCCGTGCGGCACAATGTCATGGTTGGCAGCATTCATTTTTGCGGCGTATACTAAAGCAGCCATGCAGACAAAATACAAGTTTGTTTTATTGGAACAATTTTGAGTTTTATAGTGTACCCCACGCTTGTCCGGAAGTAAACAATGCTTTATTCACAGAGAAATTAATCGATTTCAGGGTTAAAATTTTGATTCTCAAGCCATATCGTGTGTTTTAGTGACGACTGCAACGATGACACCAGCACAGGTCTTCAAGCGAAATGTAGTGCGCTATTAGGCTCTTCAGCCGACCGCGGAGGCTTGTTTACCGTCATTCCTCCTAGATTGAGCCGTCATACAGCGCCGAGCCATTTTCTGCCTTTGTTTTGTTTGTTACCGTATTTGCACCTGGCTTGTTTTTGTTAAGGTAGAAAATATTCGTTTCGTGAAATGTGGTGTTCGCTCGACACATATGATCACGTAAAACACCGGCTTACGCCAATTAGCCAGTGTCGTCTGAGACAATCCCAAAGCGCTGCACTGCTGTGCATCTGAAACAAGCAAAGTGCATCCAGTACCAACAGCAGCACGCATCAGTACTTCTACGTTTGCGTGTACTTTCGTGACTTCCACTGTTTACTTCGACATTCTTACTGGAATAAAAAAATGTGCCCAACATTTAAGCTCAAATATATTGTTCTGCAAGCTTATAAGCCCTGACTATTTTGCATTTGCTTTTGTCGGCCTCAGCCATCGCACAGCTGGACATATAACATCATAGGCTTTGTTGCGGAAAATTACCTAGTGGGTCACATGGCCATTTTCTTTTTACCTAATTATATAGCTTATTTGAGCGAAGACTAGGTCAAAAGTGGTGTCAGTATGATTCTGACGAGGCGATCTTTCGAATGAACCAAACTTGTGTTTTTTCTTTCGTGGCCCCTTTAAAGCTTGTCAATCGAAGCACTGCTCTGTCAAACGTTCTAGGGCCCTGTCTGGAAACCCGTTTTGCTTAAAAGTATTTTAATTGATGCTTTCCTTAGGGATATAGAGGGCATACACTCCACAAAATCGGTTGGCCGTCCCTGTAAATGTCCTGTATTCATGAAGAGTGATATCTTCAGTATCACCAAGCGTGGTGCGCACTCTGAAGGGACCGCATAGCGGCTCTAAAAGTTTCATAATTAACAAGCGCAGCAAGGACGCATGGCGCATCGGTGGACGTTATGCCGCATTGATGACGTCCAAGCGCCGCAATGGACTTACGTGTGGTTAAAGGACAACCATGCACCACTGCGATTATCGAGACAGTGTCACATTGTTTGTCCATTTTTGCAGCCAGTATACGAGCATTTGAGGCCCTCACACTTACAAAAATGCGTGGCTATACCATGTAAACGTGTTTTGCGGAAGTAAAACCGCCACTGCAGCCACCACCTACTGCTGCCTTTCAAATAAAAAAGCAGTGTCTACGTGGCTTCTTAACAGTGTGAGTATTGACTGCACTTTTGGCCAATGCTAAAATATATATAATCGTTGTTTATAGTTGTAACAGAAGTACCTCTGAAAACCAACAAGTCGTCGGTTATGAATCTTTTGAATGGTTCGGAGGCATTATGCCAAATTGCACTGTTGTAATGAAGCTGTGTATTCGTATCTCTGGTCAAATAGGCGCGTAACTGCATAAATTCTGCAAACGTTTGTTGCAGAGCAGGCCTTTATGAACAGCCAACATCAAGAACGGTGCAGCGCGGTAACCGTGTAAGGCTATCAAGAAAGTTTAGATGCATTAGAGGAATAGGCACAGTTGAGCTCACATACAATCCATCGTCCACACGACGGGGAGAGACCTTGCGTGCTATGGAGTTTGCAACAAATGGCAAGCACCGCTTCATACTATCGCACTCACTGCGAAAGCTACAGGACCCCGTCGCACCGAACACAGCTGATGTGACTACTTAAGGGATCGCGGGGTTGCTTGAAAATTCATTTCTTACCTGCCAAGGATAGGCACCTTTGATGGAGTCCATACCGCCAACAATTTTACCGTGCTCAATGTGTGGCTTGGTCAAATTGGGATGGCCTCTGAATGGAATACCGCAAACTGCAAGGAAAAAAATGCGTATGTTTGATGCGCCATCTCCTTTTGCTACCCAAAGAAGGAGGCCTACCACATATTGACAGGCCATTATTAGAGAGTGATGACACATTCTTACAACCTAAAATGCTGATAACTTCTATAAACTTTCCCTTCTTTGCCGTGTTTCAAACATACGATTTGCAAGCGACACCTTCTTTTTATGTTGAATTCGTAAGAGCGATGGTTCGTTCGAAATTTTTCTCATACAATTGCTCAAACTCTTCAACATAAACCGTGCTAACGGGACAGCATTACTCTGCTAAATATACGGTTCGAGATTTCGCATACAGTGTATTTCGAAGTTAACTCAACTATTTTAGCACAATAAATTACAATCTACGAGGTTGGGAGAACAAGAACGTGACATAAGGAATCTGTGGTTCAATGTTTTCAGAATTTGTGTGAAAGGACGGACACAGTGAATTTTTTTCAGATGAATCAGTTATTTTTCTGAATCTGTGCACCTGTCCAGCGGCAAATTTCTGCTGCAACCTAAATTCATCACAACCGACGTTTATATACGTTTAATTCATTACTATCAGACCGTTGTAAGTTAAAGGCATCAAAACAAGCTGGCTCATTTGCCTCCAAACTACGCCCGCCGCACGAATGCCTTGAAATCTCGACCGTCACTAATAATATTTGGTTTCGTCTTCGCGAAGCAGACAGCAATACGTCCAAGAAGATATCATTTTATAGTCTTATAGCTTGCAAGCCGAAAGGTATACTAGACCCTGTTGTACTAACCTTAAGTGACCACAATCAACCCACATAACTATGTCTGGCGCCTGTCCTAAGGCATCGACGCTGACAAAGCCGGACAACCGATTTGTATGGCTTAAAACTAGAATTATCCATTTATGGCGGTTAATTTAAATTGAGAGGTTAAGACCCGACCTACATGGCAACGTAAAACCCTTCCCTGATGGGTGACAGATATTCCAGATATGCTACATCCAAAAGTAAAAGAATCACCGTGGTGCCTAGGATGTCCAAAAGCGCTCAAGACAATCAAGAAATACAGAAATAAAGATTGGAACGAAAAATCTAACAAGTGAGCAATTCCAACTGCAACAGTATTATTGACTTAGAAAATGATATTGCGGGAATATTGTGTGCTTTGACGACAGCAAAATTGGACTTTACTATAGACATACGTCGAAAGAAACTTTTCATTGCACAGAAAACAAATAGCCGCCCCATCTACACCCATCAAACTTAGCTGCAGTACAAGCACCTCGTGTGACGCAGGTGTCGCTGGGAACAGGCGGAAACTTGAAATTATAGGTCTTAGGATCTCAAGGAACTCTTACTCAGTGCATGGCTGTACTTTGGTCCTTTATGGTCGGCTAGTGCGCGATTCTAATTACACTTATAAAAATACTTTCAACCTTTTGGTACACAACACCATCATTGCGCTCTTCTTTCATAAAGTTCAACAGGCAAGTGCCACCCCTTGCCCCAGGCTCCGTATCTGCCGACTTTAACGTTGAGTAGACACATGCGTTGGGGTAAGTTTTATTGAGCTTTTTTTGTCTGACTACAGGAGTTCAGCCATCACAACACTACAGATAGCGCCACCGCAATCTAACCCGTAGTTGACATCGCAAGGGCGCACTGAGAAATCCCAGTAGTTGGATGTCTCACCATATTTCGTATCGCGAAATAGAGCCGTTATAAAATCTGTAGTAGGTGCCTAATTCCTGACATGGCATCGCTTGACGCGCTGAAACAAGGATTAAGGCTCGCAACGCTACGCGAGCCAGGCGGCGTCATATACACACTCAGATACCAAGCCTCTCCGATAAGTTGTAACCACTTATTAGCCGATGAACTGCAGGATCCGAACAACGGCCGAAAGGTATCAAAACTCCGACAATCTTGCATGTTTATCCCCAGGATGCTCACGGCTCATGATTATTTCACGTAGCGTAGCTGACACGAATCACATGGCCAATACTGGGGCTTAACCTATAAAGTTGTTGTAATGCTTGCTCTGAACTAGTCACGACGACACTACACAAAATCACGGAATGCACGTAGCGTAACTCACTTTCCTCGATGTTCACCCTGGGCAGCACTCGTAGTAGGGCAGACTCCTGGACGGTGCAGTTCTTCCGAAGGTCTGTGGCCACGCACGTGTACACAGCCGAGTCTTTGGGCATGGCGTCGCTGATGTACACCAGGCCATTGCCGAGGTCTCGGTACCGGGAGCTTGTCGGGAAAGGAAGGCCGTTCCGTAGCCAACTAATCTTCACGTCGGACGATGGTCGCTGTGGCGCCTGTGCCGTACAGTGCATGATTGCAGTCTCGCCATGGGGAATCTCTTGGTCTTTGGGACTCTTACGGAAATCTGCAAGAGGTCATGATATATAATGAACAATAGCTTGTGTTTCTGCCATCCAATTGTTTGATTCCTGACTGGAAAAATACTTCGGCACAGCTCAAGCCAAGGTACACCATTTAACAGAGCTAACGTTGGTTACTCATGCGCATATGCGCATTCTTTGTTTCTTTGTCATGCACATGCTTGAAACATGAACATGAGCCACCACTTTAGGGCATATCTCTGAGCTTTTCTGCGGGCCGTAGTTGTCGCCTATCTAACCAGGCTCCAGTTTTAACTATTGTTTTCTTGCCAACCATGACATCAGCAATCTGATATACAAACTTTAGGCATTGTAACAGCAACCCCAACATCGCCAGGGCCACTTGAATTGTCTTGGAGAACAGTGACGGCGTAACCTACACCTCAACTGGTTTTTTATCGTATTTTAGGACTGCCTTCTTTCTCTTGCGAGCATATCAGCTTACCGGAGATTGCGATTAATCGTCAAAAGCAGCCTTTTTTGTTGAAGTAAGCGGCCAAATGCCCGTGAATTGGTGGTCTGCACATTTGGTGGGTTTTCAGCGTGCTTTGGTACAAGAAAATACTAACAAAAATTGAAGAGTGTTGGAATGAAAAAAAATCAGGCCAAACGTTGCCGGTGTTCATGCATCGCCCAAAACCTACTGAGGTGTGAGCCATTCCTACAAATGCACCATAAATCGCCTTCTCGCCATCATAAAGCATCGTGAATTCAGTACGCGCAAGAAGCATTTGTGGTAATTCTTTAAAGAAGTGAATTTCGATTTGGTGTATTTCTGTACTACAATACCTTATTTCATAGGCCTTCTTAAAGTTTTGGAGCGTGACGAAGCCTGGTGAGGAATCCAATATTCCCATTACGAGTGACCGGAAAATGTCTCCCCGTACTGCAGACCAGCCAGGTGACATCTGAACACTAGGCAGGGTAAATGCCCATGACAGCTTCGGTATTCATGCTTTAATATGTAGCGGATTTTAACTCATCGGTACTTATTTTAACCTCACCGTATTCACAGCTTTTGTTTGTTTCCAGCGTGAAACCCTGTCCGTTACTTTCTATTTCTATTTCAGTAAACATCAAACCAAACGAACAGTGGTCTTTTCCTTCCCCTTCGTTCGAAACAGCGCATAAAGAAGCCTGAAAATGGTAATACCGAAAAAATGAAATGAATAGGTTTTTTTTTTCTCTCTTGCGAGTACCTGAAAAACACACGCTCGTTCTTGCACGGCGCAGGGCGACCAGCCAATAACAACAAGCAGTACCACGTGCAACAGGCAACAGTACAACAAGTAGTACCGCATTCAAAAGGTACAAGACTCAGGAAGAAAACCACGTCTGACGGAGGAAAAAAACCACGTGAAATCTATGAAGCTTTTCACATCAGTCTGAGTGGCGACATGTGTGTAAGCAAACCGTATGTGTTACTGTATGAGAATTAAATCATGTATCTTTCGTATGAATAACTGGGTCATACTTATCGATGAATGTGATTAATGATTTATTTGACAAGAACCTTTCTTCATTTTGTGTTTTTCTGCGTTTTTTTACTGTGTATTTAAGCAACCTGCAAGCAATAAATTTTGGTTGTTAGTCAGCGCCGTGTGTTTGTCTTCTACTCTGCGTCCCATTAATTCGCACTGTTTTCCACATTTTTAACTAAGAATGCAGAGGATAGAGAATCCGTTAACCATGTTATGGGCCCTTCTTTCTTGTGTTTGTCTATTTAGAGTTCTATACACGAGCTTATTGAGTGTTAAATTCTAATAGGCACTTTTCCTGGTGACGGCCGGTACTCCACGCGTGAACGACTCATAAAATCCCCGAGTGCGCGTGTTTCACCTGGTCTATAGTTAACACATAGCTGTCTGGCCACTGGAGCCACAGCCCCACACGATTTTCAAAAAAATTATCGGGCGAAGACCTACATTTCTGCTCTGCTCAACAGACAAGCCAGATGCAAAACACGCTCAGCTAACGCGTAACAACACAAAACTTCAATTTCGTCGCTTCAATATCAACTCTTCATTCACAAATCTTCAGTAGTCTGGCATGATCCGAGCAGGTTGGGACCCACAACATGAACCCGTCTCTACTGCACCTTTACTGCATTTTTACGACGTGATAGTTTCAATATGTAAATGTAAAAGCTGCAAAATGTAATATGTAATATGTAAAATCTGTGAATTGAGCTTATACGACAAGACTACCGAATATTGCTGCGTAGACTGCAACTGCGTCGACATGAGTTTGGTAGGACCAAAACATGACCACAACCCCTCTGGATACTCACAAACGTTGCACTTGCTCCTGGGCTTCGTGCCGGCCATGACGACCAGCGTGTTGGCCGTGGCTTCCCGGCCCTCTGCGGAGACAACACAGGTGTATGTGCCGGCCAGGTCAGAGTGCATCCGTCGGATCCACAGTGTACTCGCAGACACCAGGTACAGGTGAGGCAGGGGTGTGGTGCCGTTGAGCACCGTCTGATTCTTCAACCTGACCAGATGGCAATGAATTAAGATGAGCCATTTCCTCTCTTCCTATTGACACTACCAAGGGAAGATACTGTTCTTCAAGGCTGTCAATAAGTAGCAAAGTGCTCCTTTAAATATGAAACTTAAAGCTCTTGAGCGAATGCAGAGAAGGCTTTCATTCTGGGGCAAAAAAAAAATGAATAGACGGGTTTAGATACCCCGTGATCATTAAAGGAGTAAGTTAAAAGCAGTCTTTATTACAGGGAAAACAGAAGAGCATCGCTGAGACAATATCTCCATTTTGAACGCAGACTGCCAGCAATAAAAATAAAATGCTGAAGAAACATCCGAGGCAACTTTCATGTTCCGAAAGTTTTTACGTTATTTTCGAAAAAAAAAATTGTGTTCTTGATATTTTATGCAATGTTTCCGGAACTATAAAGGCATTATTCAAAGCTTGAACTATATATACAACCACTGGCAAACACAAGGATGCTACTGATGACATGCTGTATTGCGATACAATGTAGTACAGCATGAAATTTGTTCACAGGCTTCATGTTAGATTACGGTGCACTTATATTCAGTAACAAAGCTGTTCCAAGAGGTGATTATGAAGCCTAATTAATTGGGTTTTCCTGTGTCGAATCATTCTAAAGAGCAACAGCTGCCGCAGTTTACCTTTATTGCGTGCTTATATGCTGCCATATTTTTCTGTCGTGTGTGGACCAGTAGCTGCCCTTGTTTATTAGATATTTCAAGATGCTCACAATTCCCAACCAAGGATTTATATTACCTCGCCATGAGGATAATATATCCCGATGGACGCAATGATCTCTCGATGCAAAGGCTATACAGCTGACTCTGAAACGGGACGCATCACTTTAAAATGAACGCTGGAAATTTTTAGCACCAAATTTTTACAGTGAGACAATATTGCTACCGAGCTCCAATACCGGTCGGTAAAGGTCTGGGACAGTTTACAGCCAAGTATGGTCTAAAACATTATAGGACCTGGTACTCTCAAGTGCAGAGAAGCGCCGGTTCTTCCGTAACTGCCGCTTACCACTTGACGTTTGCTCCGGGTACTTTTGGTTGGCACTTCAGTATCTTCTGGTCATCGCCAGCCACTGTCTGGTCAGGCGATATCTCTTCGATGAGCTCGCGAGCGGGCACCGTGGAGTGCTTACGAGGTACCACGGCCTTAGAGTCTTCCACCTCTGGTTTCGCTGCACAAAATAAGGGCGTTCTATTGAGCAGATTGCTAATTTATTTTTGATTGTAGTGACAAGGCTGTTACCGGCTGGGATACCACGCTAAGTTTGGCCCAGAAAATATAAATGCGTGGTTTCCGTTTCATTTATTTCCGTGTATGTAGAGGTGACATGAAACGAAACGGTAATATAAGAATAACATGGCTCTTTTAGCCGGATGTATGGACTTTAGCTTTGCTTGCAATGAGCCCTAATAAGTGAACTTACTCTCAGCGTTTGGAAAGGCCAGCATTCTGCAGAATATGGATAGCATAAAATCCGACCATTTAAAAATGCCGGCTACAGCCCTTGTATTTAAGTAGGTGATAAAATGGAACAGCTATCAAGTGCAAATAGGTCACTTCGTTGTACCATCATGCAAGGCATATCGCCACAACAATAAAATTCCAAATTATTTACCTGTATTGTTTCTGTGGTAAAACGTCTCCTCCTTCATCTATTCATTTGTGTCAGCTATAGTAACCGTTGAATCCTCGGTTCATCTCCGCAACCGCGCTATGAATTCGACGTTTATACGTTTGTATTCAGAAAACTCAGATGTGCACTTTCATTCATTCAATCTCGGATAAGTATGCCCGTAGAATGGTCCGAATAATTTATCTTATCACAAACCTTAATTTTTTGAACCCGAATGGCTGTATCCTCCCCTTCTAGTCCCCAGGACATCATCATGGCGCTTTATACAGCACTTCCTTGCACAAAAAGATTCCCATCAACTTTTATCGGTTCTTCGACGCTATCGTTTATATTTACCGCTACATTTAATCACTTTAGTGTGCGTAGGTCATGCTCTTCGTTTTCATTCGAAGAAAAAAAGTGTCTCCCATGCGATGTCTGCCAAAATTGTTTGCCCACAAAACAAATAAATATAGCTCAAAATGCTACCGAAGGGCAAATATTTTCTACCGCTTTATTGTAACTACATCCTTCCAAATCCAAATTAACAAGGTTAACTTACCAAAATGGTCTTTGTACACTCGTTTTGCACAATGTAATAACCTTTTTACGAGTATTTTATTCCCGCGTTTTTTTTTCTTGAAATAATAAAGAGTAAAAATAATAAACCTCACGTTTGCGTAAGGTTTTTCTGGTCGTACGTGCTGGCTTTTTAGAAGCTCTCCAGTAAAATATGTAGGGGCATATGAAATTTTTACGGTTAGCTGTAAAACCTAGCGTTCGCTAACAGTTCCTATGCAACTTGGCAGTTTGTGCTTCCTACCAACTTACATACCGGCTTACTGTCATAACTAATGTAACTATTCCATCTACAACGGACGCCTCTTAATCTTAGAAAAACGGGAATGGTCAGCATAGTTCATTTTATTTCAAAATATCTTTCAGTTATTGCTTGTTGGAGTTATATTTCGAAGATAAAAGTTACACATAAATATGACTTTCATCATCCACATGCAGGCACTTGAACTGTATCGTTCTAACAACGCAATCATTGATCTTTACTGAAGGAAGAGCCAGTGTTTAGGAAACCCGTGTTGTTACAACTCTCCACTTTTTTAATCTATTCAGTTTCTCTTTCAGATTGAACAAACGGTGTGAGAATCTGCACGCCAAAAGACACTAGTTCAAAGTGCCAGGTCTAGCATCAAACCTGTGACCCACTTTTGTAGCATAACGTGTGGCCTACCAATTTTCGCAGTGAACATGCGGTGAACTGACGGTATGCTCGTATCCCAGCCAATTCAACCTGTATAAACTGCCGTGATTCGAGCGCATATTTATCTAAATAATATTTACAGCCCCCATTTGGGCCGTAACTTACCCTTCGTGGCGATCAGATAGAAATTTGCCTTGAAGCCTCGAAACTCGGAGAAGTTGTCGGCGTAAAACTTCAATCGCATCCTGTTCTCCGAGGTGACCAATTCCTTCATCTCGCCCCTGTCTCCGCACAGTCTGCCGAGGGATGTCCATCCTAGTCACAGCGGGGAAAGAAACGAGAGAGGAAATTTTTATACATGATTCATGCATGGATGGCAGGGAATGATGTTGACAACGCCGGTCACCGGCCTCCTTGTACCATGTAATTATGAATTATAAAAAAAAGGTTGCAGCACAGAAAGTCAGCAGCCTGCAACAACAGATAATCCTCATAGGTGTAAGAAATTTCTAACATATCTGCGTCTACTCCCTAATCCCATGCTCCCTCATAGGCCGTTCTGCTGGTCAACAATCTGATCATCACGCTGAATATGCAAAAACGATTGTCTTGAGCATCCAGCAAGGAAAAACTCCGGGCCATCTTCACTATCGTGAAACCTGGGGAGTGGCGGAGAATGCAGTGTATAAGTGTATTCTTGGCACCTTGGCGTTTTTACCCACGGAGATGAAGCCGTTGGGGGGTAGAGGAATACAGCTTAGCTGTAAAAGCCTCCTGTCTTTGAAGAACGAAGCGTTCTAGCGCGAGGGGTTGGAAAGTGAGTGTCCCGGTGTTTTAGTACCGTGACTACGTCAGGTGAGATACGACGACGACGACGACGACAGGAGATGCCGACAGCCCGAGCCCCTAAAGGACTTCGCCCCTAAAATCAAGGCCCTCCATGAAACCTCAGTTGCATCGATCATAACGTATACTGGGAGGAGGGGCTGGGCTTATGGCGGCTGGGCACGTGAGCATGCTTGGAATCGTTCAGAACAAAATTAATGGTTCGTGTTTCTTCCGCGTCATGAATGTGTGGCACAAGATTACGTGGTAAATGAGCGCATAGACTGCGATGCGCAATCACAGGACTGCCAAAATGTATCGACATGTTCTGCGAAGCGGCGACCCCACTGGGGCCACAATAGGGGACAATTTGCAGCAGCAGTTTAGAGGACTGCAGTCCTTACATATTTCTTCACGAGGCTTCCTCGTGAGACAACGGCAATTTTTAACAGTGAAGCTCTTCTTGATCGAGGCATTCCTGGGAATAAATGTGGCAACGCTATCGCAGCAATGTGTAGAAGACATGGCCTTGCGAAGAGGAAAGCAAGCGCCAAGCACACGTGCAGCAAGTTGAAACGAATGCATTAACGAGACTGTTATATACGCAAAGCTTTTCTAAACTACAACATCTGCTGGCAATGTTCATATTTGTTGAAATTGTCGGGCAAAAAGAAAGAATTAAGCACATTTGAGGCAAGAGATCAGTACATAAGTGTATTTGCATTATTCTTAATTCAGAATACATGGCTGTTTGATTCCTGCTTTAGCAATTGCTCTCGCAATTAAAAATACGCCGTGACAAAACAAAAAGTGCTTACAGCGCCCACTCGTGGCACTAATCTAACTTCGAAAGTAACAAAAGGTTCTAGTAGATGGCATGAGCAGTGGAACACGGCAAAAATGAATTGGTGTGAGCGGGAACCGATCTGCTTGCTTTGAGAAGTGCTATGAGGCTTAGCCTTGCGATTGTCGAACGCCAGGCAGCTTCGCTGTTCACACCAGCGTTCACGAGGTTAAGCCATTGCAGCTGGGCTATTTTTTTTTCATTCAAGTGCATGCTTCTTCCTTTAGTACGGCAAACAATGTCGGTTAATAAGAGGATAGTGTGAAATTACAACCTATGCACCGAAAGTGTTAAAGGAGCCATGAAGACAAAATACAAGTTGGGTTTATTAGAAAGACTGCTTAGTCCCGATAACAATGATACCAATATCATCGCAATCTTCGAACAAATAACAGAGATATTAAACAAAACGTGTGAAGCACTCGCGACCCCCTAGCCAATTTCCCGCAACTTTCCTATGACGTCATGGAACCTTGTTTGTGCGATTGGCGGCCACCTAACTGACCTGTCGCGATGACACATGACTGGACGTCTGTAATGGGGCCTCTAGTTCCATTTGACCGCATCACTTGAATGCTAACGTGCAGTTAACGCACTGAAAATTGTTTTATTGTTGGCCCGTATCACTGTGGCGCAAAATTTGAAAGTGTTTTTAATAATTCTCGCTTTTTTTGTTAAAAAACATCCTTTGTGGCTGTAATGGAGCTGAGTGAGATACTGAATCCTAGTTCTTTCAAATTAAACAAAGTTGTATTTTCACTTCATGGCTCCTTCAAGTGCAGTCAAGCAATGCAAACAGAAGCGTCAGTGTCACGGAACAACGCATTAGAGTAAGTGTGAATGCAGAGCTACTAGCCCAGAACTCGAATGAGAGAAGTTTCTTGGAAAAATTCTAGATGAGAGACAAATGGGTTCCCCCGAAAATCATAATTACAAAGTCCACGTGGCTCTAGAGTGGCGCAGTTGCCCTTGCCCTTCGCTCTTATTTGCTTTTTTCGGAACAGCACATGGAGATAAGTTGTTCTTGCACTTCCTTGGGCAAAGTACTTCGCATCATTCGTCGCCACTATATACCCGCTTCGCGTGGTTTCCCCGCGCAGTTCACATTTCCTCGACGGCTGTACGCTCCACGTTCCGTTTTAGTTTGTTCTTTTATTTCTTCTTTTGCGTTTGTGTGGGTGTATCTGGCTCCGTCAAGGAAATGCTTTCACCTTTATCCCACGCTTGGTCGCTTCTTTGAAGGAACACGCTTTTGTTTATTGCGAACGCACTGAGGCGCAAAGGTTCTCCCACGTTTCTAGGACTTCGCTGCCAACGACACCACAACGCAATAGATTTTAAAAATGCGCTAAACGCTTCAGAATGCTCAAGATTTTCTGTTTTGATATTTTTTTATATATTCTTGAAACGTTGTCGCGCAAAATCACGCATTTTCGATTTGTACAGGGTGACGCATTTTTTGTGATTTTTTGACGCGAAGCTTCTATTGACCCCCTTGTGAAAAAATGTTAGAACAGCCAGGAGACACTATCCTTAAGTTTCAAAAAGACTGGATTTGCTCAAAAGCGTAAAACAATTTATTAGATCCTTCGCAACATATGCGGGTGGCAGCGTCGGTATCAAGCTGGCTCGTAAGAGACAAAAGAATCTATTTATCAGGCGCGCCGTAAACTCCGGAAGGGAGCCACGATTAACATTGCACACACTTGGGTCATGGCGAATAAACCATGACGTCTTCATATTTTTTTTTCTGGTGGCCCACGGCTGTTCACGCGCTAGTGTTTTTGTGTTGAGATAAGCAAACGCGTGACCATTTTTTCAAACAGTGGTCGACCATTTCCGTCTTTGCAGGTGAAGCAATGCTAATCTGGGCCCCCCACCGAGTGTTTACGGCGCGCTTGATAAATAGGACGTTTGTATTTCTTAGGGGCCAGTTTTTTACTGGCGATGCCACCTGCATAGGTGGCGGAACCTCTTATGAATTGTTTTACGGTGTTGTCTATAGACAATGTTTTTCAAACCCTAGAAGGAATCACTTGTGCCGTGGAAGCTCGTGAGGGTGCTCAAAAAAAAAAAAATTCCCGCGCCTTCCCGCGAGGGGAACACGAGTAAATGCCGAGCATTGGGGGTCGTTAACGCCGCGTAAAGTCGCGTTAGGGTGGGTAGTTGGGTCGTAGTTGCGTTGGTGTTGGTTTGGGGTAGAGAGAGGAGAGTAAAGTCGCGTTAGGGTGGAGCGAGCGTCAACCAAGGAAGGAAGGAGCAACGCAGTGACTGAGACACGAGCGACCGCTAGCCGCTTTATTTTTGCAGCGCCCGCAGTAGAGGGAGAGCAGTACGGGGGGGAGAGCGCGCGTGCGCAAGCAGCGCGCGCCCTTTCACGCCCCACCGCGCTGCTATCACGCACCTGTTACGCCGAGACCGCGACGGAGCGAATGGGCTGACTACGACGCATGCGCGCACCAGCTGCTGTTGAGAGAGAGGAGGGAAGGAGGAGAGGCGCACCTGCTGCGGACGCGGAGCTGTTGACGCCGTCCGACGCAGGAAGAGGCGAGGCTAAAAAATGCTCTGCATTTAAAACGCCTCCCGTGGTCGAATCGAACTAGCGTCCCTCGCGTTATGAAGCCGACGTTTATGCGATTGCGACATTCGGACACGTCAACTATATGCAAAGCGTTTGAGATGATTCTTGCGCTGCGTCGGTGCCACGGACGCTCCAGTTGATAGGCTGCACCGCACGCCGGGAGACGAGCGGCAAATTTGAAATGGGCGCGCTGCGGACTTTTGTCTCTATTTACAGCAGCGCCATTGGCACGGACACTGCAGTTCATAGGCCGCAGTGTACGCCGGGAGATGAAAGGCTAATTTGGAATGGGCTAATTTTAGAAGGCAAGTGTTGCAGAGGGCGGCAGAAAGTTAGATGGACGGATGAGATCAAAAAGTTTGCGGGGATAAATTGGTCGCAGTTAGCACAGGACCGGGGTAATTGGAGAATGATGGGAAAGGCCTTTGCGCGGCAGTGGGCGTAGATAGGCTGGTGATGATGAAGATGATGGTGATGATGATGATGAATTTGAATGGATTATGAGGGCAGATTGTTTGCCTGCTGTGTGTGTGGTATGGTTTTCTCTTAGATCGGGTCACGCTGAGCCAGTGGGTTGGGTGGGGTTTGGTTAGGGTTCGGCCGGGGTTGTTTGGGGATGGGTTTGGATTTGGTTAAGTGTTGGGTTGAGTTTTTTAGTTTTGGTTTGGTTTTTACACACTGGCGACAAGCTTCACGCGTTCTCTTTATGGGAGGGGTTGGTTAGTTTTCTGCGGTACAGCAGTGGAATGCAAGGTAATCTCTCTGCGTAGAAACATTGTTAAGCGTAATGTTGTTTTGGTAGCCCACAGTGCACTACGAAAGTAATGACAATCATCAAATCGTGCGACCATTTAACTGCGTGACTTTGAGCGCTGCCACTGAAGTATAAAAACTGCAAGCAAATATCTACGGTAAGATGATTGTATCCTACAGTAAACACTTTATAGATAAAATCGGTGTGCAAAACGTATGTTTTTCTTGCCATGTTTTGAAGACCCCGAAGATTGATAACCCAAAAGAATGAATGATTTTTTTTTTATTTCCTAACACTACACAGTGTCATAGCTGTTAAATTCCAAAGTGTGACTTTACAAAAAAGTGTTATTCATCAACGTGCAGTTCATAGCTACCCAAAAAGCAGTGCGCGTTTCTGAAATCAGCGCAAGTAAGGACAATTTTAACCAAATCGTCTCGTGTAATTGGCGCCAGTCGCAGGCGTCAACGCTACACACTCAGCCGGCCTGTAGTAGCCTAGCTGCCCGCCATATGCGAGGAACTCAATAGAGGGGCTTAAAAACAATTTTGTGCGGTAACATTGTGACGAAGAGAAGTCGAAGAGGACGAACTTGTGTGCGTGGTGCGTGGCTTTGCTTGGTGCTGTGATAGATGTTATCATGTAAATACATCGCTTCGCATTCAGCCATTGTTCTTGTCATTCGTCCTGCCGCCACGCAACAATATGTTCAAACAAACTGCTTGAACCCTTTGAAACACCTTAGCGATACTTTCAGCTGTTGATGATCTTAAGCGTACCGTACAAACTTCTTTGCGGTACCTTCCTATGAACATTCTATGAACATTTTTCAGTAGCCTATTCAAGTTGTACTTGCAAATAATTTACTAAATCATGCTCCAGGACGTAAATAATTTATCCCAGTCTCCAGGTTACCTGTGTTAGTTAAAATAATGCTTGCGAAATAGCGCAGGGGGCTACGCCCCTTCATGTCTATTCGCATCTACATCAAAGAACCCCGCCTGTGTGTCGTGGTAGCTAATTGAAGCAGCTGTCCCTTACCTTCTTTGTGTCCGTCCCAAATTTCGACGAAGTCGAAGGTGCAGTTGGCGTCTGGCTCCAGGGAGAAGTCAACGAACTTCAGCCCCACTTTGTTCTCGCGGGGCGCCTCGAGGTCGAGCAAGCAGTGGGCCGAGGCCGGGTATCTGTTCGGGTAGTTGGGCGTGGCCACAGTGCCGTTCTCCGCGTCTGATGCTACGACGCAGCCTACAGAGCACGAGACATGTCAGTCACTGCTCCAGCTACGGCTATGTCAATCAAAGCACTCGCTCACACTTAGACACTTTGGTAGACGAGGCGCAACGCAACAAAAACTTTAATCTCCAAGAGGAGAATTTGTGCGATATCCAAGTAATAAAAAAAGCGTTCACTTCCAAGTTGGACATTCGCCAGGCTGTGCTGTTTCACGTCATTTGAATTTTTTTTAATTTGCTATAACCTGTGACGCGAAGAAACTTTTTGTGCGATGTTCCGTATCACCATTTAAAACCGACCTCCGATTGGGCCCTGTAAGTGACAAAATGATGAGAGACTTTGTCCCACCTGTTTCCTCTACCCGTATTCATGGGGTGGGTCCGATTCCTGCTGCGGCGGCCGCTTTTCTGATGGAGGCGAAAAGCAAAAACGCCCGTTTGTTCGAGATTTCGGCGCACGTTAAAGATCCCCAGGAGGTCAAAATTAATCCGAAGCCATTCACTACGGCGCGCCTCATCGCCTGCGTTTCGTCGGCTCGTTAAAACCCTCCAATCAATCAATCAATCAATCAAGTCATGGGTAACAAACATGCCTGTGGATCTTTTAAGAAGACATTCTTGCTAATTGTGAATTGCCCTTCGTCCAGATACGTGTGTGACGCCCGAAACCAACAATAACCACAGAGTTCGCGCTGCTATGTAGAATCCCCTTTTTTTCTTCTGTGAAATGAACTGGGTCACTGGAAACGACTTGCTATAGACGCTCTGGTTAGGCTGCAATGCATGCTCGTTTTCACGTCTGACCCCGGCGTTGGAATTACAGAGCTTCTAGTCGTAACTGAACGAGGACTTTATTGCGATGCGCTACTAGGCCATGCCACAATTCTGACAAGTATGCAGCTGTTAATATGATGCAATTTAGTAATTGTGAGAACAATGCTCCAGTGAATAACTGCAAGCTGGATGGACGAATGTACGAAGTTGTACGGGTCGGTAAGCATCCGCGAAGAAAACGGGACAAGTAGCGGTACAAAAGACAAAAGTAAACGGTCAACGACGGGCGCTGCCTAACGAGTAAATTTTATTGCGAAAGAAACAGGAAGTATATAAGGGGCGTGCAAGAGCACAAACTCATAGTAATAACCAGAAATAAAAACAAACAACATGGTACGCATATGATTTTGAAGCAGTAGCATCACCCACGACAGTATTGCTTCGCAATCATAATCCTACCGTATTGTTTCTTTTTTCTTTCTCGTTATTGCTAAGTGCTTGTTCTCTTGTACTTCCCTTATATACTTCCTGACTCTTTTGCAATAAAATTTACTCGCTAGTCAGCCCCCGTCGTTGGCCATTTACTCTTTTCCCGTTATTTACGGTGTTTTCATAGTGGATAACTGCAAAGTGTGCCGTTAGTCGGTGGTCCACTCGTTACATTTGCCGCAATATGACGTCCGCAAGGTATGCAGACTGACTGAAAGCGAAAACGTACCCCTAATGTGTTTCGCAGTCATTGGAAAAGACACGCTTAAAAACAATTCCTCTATAATCTCAATGAAATGCTTTGCTCGGCGAGTCGATACATAATTCAGGTAAAACACAAGCGCGGTACGATGAGGGACAGAAAGAAACAGGTGGGATACTGCTCTTGCGGTCTGTTTCTTTTTTGTTCCTGTATTACTTGGGTCTTGGTTCGTTCCAGTGTAAACTGCCTTGGGGGGTGTGTTTGCTTTTACTAGACACCTGCGAAGTCCTACCGAACAAATGCATTGCAGAGAGCTGTTGTTCACACCTGTCCGCCGACTATGGTTCCGCTGAACTTCAAGCTGTGGCAAAACTACCGCCAATACTGGGAAACCGACATTTCATTCTTTTTTATAAGTTCTAGTAGCTTATCACGCAATCAATGACTATAATGTATTACATTATGAGCGACTGTACAGGATCTGGTGGCCAATGCACGATGAAGGCAATTTGGTTGCATAACTTTGATTCCGCAGCTTGATTGCATATATTTAATTGCGTAACGGAGTGCAACCAGAAAGATTGAACTACTTTTGTGTTCTTTAAGACTGTAAAAAAAGAAAAAAATTTTGGTGAGATGTGACTAACCTCAGCAGTAAGGATGTCAAATTATCCACGTTCTGCGCGTAAAAGGTGAGTTTTCTTTGTCTGGTAGTCCGTAAGAAGTTTTTTTTTAAAGAACCAACTTGTATTTTGTCATCATTGTCTCTTACAAAAAGAAACACAGGTGTTTTATATATCGCGCATTCCTGTTAATTTTCTGCTGTTACTATTAAGCACGAGCGTTTACTTTAAGTGTGTCTTACGAAAGGCCGGTCAGAGCTATCGTTAGTTCCTTTTGAAATATCCACCCAAAGGTTATTGTAAATAGTGCGAAATTTGCGCCGGCACACTGCCCGTCTGAGCTCACACCCCTGCATAGGTACGCACGTGCCTTCCTGTGTTTGCCGCGCTAGTGGTGCTACAAAGGAAAGCGATGTACACCTGTTACGACCTGATTGCGTGACGAAAGCCACGACACGGGCAAAGCGTGTTTTTTCACGCAACTGGAAACGCGCGAGAAAGTTGCGCAAGCGCCTCGTAATGCGGCTGTTTCACCAAGCCCTCCACTCTAGCCAGACTTAGCGACTCGTGGCAACTGTCTTTTTCTTCTCATAGTCCATTAGGTAGAGACGTACGTGCCATTATTTCACTGTTGCCCGGAGGTCGCTTCTGGTATCTCCCGTCGCTTTTTGTACATTTCCTGTCCCAGACTCCAAGAATTGCCTTTTTTATTGTTTTTTTCTTCTTTAATAAGTAAGGCGATAGAATTATGCAAAACTTGACGCTGCTTTGTATTGTAATAATGGGACATCATGTACCGAAGCTGCTCCTGGATATCAGGCGTACTGTAGGGGAGGGCTACAGCCTAATTTGAACACCCAAGGGATGAGCGTGTGTGTCTTTTTGTGCCTTCATCAGAGAAACGGCATTTTTCTCAGTAGCGGAATACCATATACCCTTGAACACAGTGGCACAATAACGTATTACGTAATGGATGTCTAGATGGCGAGGTTGTGGTTCCGTCCGCTCGGAATAATCGCGAACTCAATAAAATATTGGAAGTATGTTCTTATGCAAAGTTTTAATACGGGTGATGAGTCTGGCGTCGAGTCTAGCCGAACTAATCTATCAGATTTACGGGAAATCCCAAAGGTGGGGGAAGTTTCTGCGAAGAAAAGTTTGACATCCACCTCAAATGCAGCCGTAGGGCTACAAAGGAAACGCTGTACAGCTTTTCAGAAACTTCGCAGTTGAAGAAAAGTTCTTGCTGCTCCAGGGTTCGAACACGAGACCACCGCCTATGCAGTACAGTCGCTCTACCATGTCAAATTCTTTTTGCCCTGGACCAACTAAGCAGATTGACATAATCCACTCTACATATCGGCCTCCCGCTGTAATAAGAGTTCTACTGTACTACTATAATGCAACCTGTTCCCACCATAAAATGCATTCTGCGTAATGGCGTTTACAAGTCAAAGCAACCACAAAACAAGGTGACGTCTGACGAACTCTCACCTCCATCGTGACTGACTTTGATGCCTCCGCTGTTGGCTTCGTATTGAAGCAGGAAGCCCCGGTTGCTCAGCAGGTCGTCGGCCTTGAAGTGGACTAGAACGCTGTTGCTGGTTGATCGCAGAATCCGCTTCTGCGAGTCCCCGCAGAACTTCCCGAACGAAGGGGAATCTGAAAAAAAAAATATTTGCATGACACTTATGTGATTTCAGTGATTTTCCTTTTGGAAAGAGTTGATTCCTGTCTTCATTACATATTGTCACCCGTGGAGGACTGATTTTCGTAGAGTAGCTATACGACGAGAAACCTCTCAGCTTTTAAAGGATTTCTTAGGAGCCGGAATGCAGACATTTGCAAAAACTCTTTGAACAGTTTATATTACCACTTGCAGCATGCACAGTTCTCAACCAACAGTAAGAACGAGGTCATCGCCATACCAAAGAATGTAATGCAGGCTCACCCTTGAAACTTTCTTTTACTTTGCATTTCTTTCTTCTCTGTAACGACCGTAACTGGGGAGCCTGTTAGAGCATCTACGCTGTTTTACGGGCGCTTGAGTAGCGGAGGCAACAGATTCGTAAAAAATCTAGAAAAAATTCTCGCCGCCACGAAGTTGTTGCATGTTTATGCATGATGAGAGTATTTCAAACTGTCGCGTACACTGAGCCAGCTTATGAGGTAGTGTCACGAAGTCTAACCGCCTAGATTCAATTTTCGGCTCTACACATGTTTACTGAAAGCTGTGTACTTTGAATTTCATTACTTATTTGCAAGACAAGAAAGCAATCAAGATTAGTAAGGAGGTACGACCGAAAGGTTCAATAATTATGCCGCATCCAACATAACAAAAAGTACATATCATTTTTCTAATCGTCTGTCGTCAGTCTGTCTTTCCAATTAAATATGCGCAATCAATTTAACACCTATGCACAGAAACAAATTTACCATCCCTTCTTTAAAAAAGTTGAGAGAAGCGCGGAAGCTTTCTCAAATCAAAACTGCGTCAAAAGTTCGCAAAAAACCTTTGCTAAAAGTGCTTTCAACGTTCGCTGAAACAGCGTCCAACTGATCATCAAACCTTCAAAGGCCGAAATCAAACCGAACAACGAAGCCATGTGACTGTTTTTTTCGCACTGAGTAAAGGCATCTACGAACGATTCAAATGTATCCCGATACGTTGTTTTTGAGATAATGGTATACTATTGTACTCCTTCTTCATGAGCGATGCGTGTATTGTCTTATCTAAGACCATTTCTTTTTCGCCACTTTCAAGCCACCCTTTTCAGCCAGCGGGTGCTTTCTTTCACGCACGCGACGTCTGTCCAGAGACCTTATCAGAGCTTTTTGGTCGGCCAACCGGTCTATGGGGAAATGCACTAGTTTTTTGACAGCACGCCATCGGCCCAACTAAGAAAGCTTTTGCTATAAAAAGTGCTGCTGTGAAAGCCATAGCACATCGCGTTGTCCCACCTCTTGTCCTGCGACGATATACACACCTTCGGAAGCGCCGTCGAATATTTCGACGTAATCGAAGGCGCACGACTCGTCGAACTCGAGCGCAATGACCTTGAACCGCATGACGACGACGTGGCCCGGCTGGACGTTGATGAGGTACCAGCAGCTGCTGTTGTCCGGGTACTCGAACGGGTAGCCGGGGCTGCTCACGTTGCCCTCCGATGTGGTGAACGTGTCGCCGCACTCGCGCTCCGCAAGCTCTGCGCTTTTCAACAAGCGAGGAAATACCCTTTAGCACGTCATGTAGCTCCGCCACAGATAGGTAATCTCTGTTTATGAATAGAGTGGTATAAGTGATGAGGATTGCAGGCGTCAAGAGGAACATGCTAGAACTCTTATACAGCGCCGTGAAGACAAAATCGCCTGGCTTCAGTTTAGATGTCTACAAAAAGATGAAGGAAGCTTAAACTAACGCGTAAGATTTAAAGGTAGCGAAGCTGTACGCAACCTTCACGACCATCCCGAAGGTTTAGGTCCCCAACTGCAGCCGATTTGTTTATGCTTCGCTGCCGCAAGAACCTTTACTCCATCATTGTTGCTATAAGTGTGAGCCTCCTGCATGTTTTTGGAAGTGATAATCATTGGACATCACCTTGGAGGGGTCCAGGCTATGACGTGTCTTTCTCGGTCCGAGCAAATGTTTCCATGATTTCGGCGAACGCTGGATATTTTTTGGCCAGTCTAGGCCAACCTCCCTAAGTGGGTGTGCTTGGCTTGCAAACGTTCGTCGGGGACGTTGGGCGGTCGCCGCGACTCACGCAGACACGAGCGCTTGGCATTGTCTCGGGTTTTTAAACTGCCGGGCGGTCGCCGTAATCTTGGCCAATCTCCTTAAGTGGGTATATATAACTTGACAGACATGCGCTGGGGACGCTGGGTGGCCGCCGCGAGGCATGCACACACGAGCGCTTGGAATTTCCTTCGTTTTGTTAACTGCCGAGCGTTCGCCGCGAGGCGCGTCCTCAAGTACGCGCCATCAGCTATTTTCTGTGTATTTTTAACTGCGGACACGAAAAATTACGGCTCGCTAAACATCTTCCCTGTTAAAAGAAGGATAATTGGAGGAACAGTTAGGGATTTGAAACGGGAGCCATGGTCCATGAAACAAGCACTCGTGTAAAAGACAACCCCGCTAAAATTAAGAGAGGAAATGTGTGTTTCGGTGGACACTGGATGCTATGGACTGACAAACGCTGGACTAACATTCCAAGAGAATGGCTGCGGATGGACGCAAGTGGGAACTCTATGTGGACTCAGTGGAAAGATGTGGCGGAAGAATTCTGAGCTAGAATACATTGTCCAAGTTAACCTCGGTACGCTCATACAACGCGGTTCCTGTCGCTTCAGGGTAGCGACGTTTCGACATGCATACATTTCCAGTTTTTCAAATCAAGTGTTTTGATGCGCAAAGTCTGTTCAACAAGCTCTCTTACCTTCCGTCGTTTAGGAGCAGTATTACTGGGCGAACTAAGCCGCTTAGCTAATCACGTTCTCACTGACTTATCCAGGTCCTTTGATGTCCGAATTGCTCGAATGATATCTTAATTATGACTCATTGTTATGCTCTGAGACATGATGGACGTCCCTGTATGTGCTTCCCCCACCTTAATTGAAGCGGATATTACACCACACACGTATTTGTAACCAAACGCTCTGCTTGCCACGTTTGAAATTTCGAACAACTTCGAAGCATGACTGACCTGCGACGCCAGTGTTCGCGGAGAACTCAAGAAAAAAGCCTTTCTCCTCGTATGACTCGTCTGACTTGAAGGCAACCGTCACAGCCGTGGCGTTGGTCTCGATCGTCTTGTTCGTGATCGTGCCGCAAATCTTGCCCGTCGGTACTTGCCTCGGGCCGATGAGCACGTCGATGTTGTCATACCTAAACAGAAAAAAAATCATTTAGTATTGCTGGCTTGAGAACGCGTGCTTGCAGAACCATTTAAAATTGAGTTTTTGAACAAGTCATAGATAAACCCTCGTACCAAGCCTCGTATCAAATGTCGCGCTGCTTTTCTATAGAGGGTGGTCCAGCTATCACGCACCGAGATTTTTAAAAAGAGCAATGGCGTTACTCCAAAAAAACCTAGTGCATAATGTCTCCAGTAGCGTGAAGTATCGGCATGTAATTTATTAGTTAATGAGACCAAATAATTTATTGTAATTAATTACCTAACTCGACAAGCAGTGTCCTAATCATTAAAGTGTCCACGAGGGGCATCTAACTGCGGCATTTTCAGCGACGAACGAATTGCGTACTCATTTATTTATACTGATAAAGAAACCCCGCCATATATGAAAAATACCACGTGACAGCGCTCCCGCCCACATCGTAAAGTAATGCCCTCGAACAGGCTCCCTCCGAGTTAGCCAGAATAAAAAAAGAAAAGAAAGAAAGAAGAAATCGCGACCGAGTTTGTGCCTCATCCGCTGAAGCGCCCTACGAAACTGGCTATTCGCTCATACTTTAATGACTAAGGCAGTACTTCTCGATTTAGATAATTAATTGCAATGAATTATTTATATCTCGTTAACGAAAAAATTACAGACCGCTACTCCACTGTACTGCAAACATTATGCGCTGGTTTTCTTGGAGTAACACCATTGTTCTTCGCAAAATCTTGGTGTATGATAGCCCGGACACCCAATATAGCCTGAATCTCTCTCCGAACTTCGCAGATCCTTCACTGCATTGCTATAGTGCTCGCACAATATTGTCATGACATGTTTCCTACCGCAATAAAAGGAATCTGGCTGGTCGGTAACAACAATATCACTAGCTTTGGTGTGTAACGGCCCTCCTTGAGCTCTCCAGTTTCGGGACCTTTCTATACTTTGTCACAGCAATGTGAGTCGCGCTATCGGTGATGAGAGAACTAGTTTAGTTGCATGTCTACCCCGCCAACCGTATGACAGCTTTGTTATTTTTTGACATTCCACTCTCATTAATCTGCGGCCCATTCTGCACGTAGTCGCACTGTTACTTAGCGCATGCTAGCTCGCACCTTTTTACGATGCCTCACAAGTAGATTGTCAATTCTGATTTACAATATGGTAACAAACTGTCCAACCATTGTAACGGGATCGCTCCAGCATTAATCTATGGATTACATCTCCCAATTATGAAACTGCCTCGTCATCTGCCCGTAGCCACCTGCCGTCTCATCTTTGGTCTCCAATTCTGGCAACGCCGTGATGCATGGCGTGAAGGACCATCGCAAGTCTATGTCCTCGCCAGAGCCAAGCCCTCGTCAAGCCTTTTGAAGTCAAACCTAGCCATAGCGCATGCGCGCTGTCTGTGCGTACGTACTCGCAACCGGGTGACTCCTCGATCTCAATGTTGACGAAGTGTAGCGTGATTTCGCCGTCCGCGGTGATGACCCATCGACAGAGCTGGTTGGACTGGTACCCCTTCGGGTAACCCGGACTGTACAGTCGTGCTGGCCTGGACAGCGCCGTCAGGTTGCCGCCGCAATCTGCATAGAACGAGGTTAAAGACACGCATACTGTTTTATGTGGTGACGTGAACTAACTGTTTGCAAACGTAAGCATGTGTAATAATGCATTATTAATGGCGATTAGACCCCCGGTCAAGAGAACTCACGGCGGTAATGACCACTACCAGTTCGTTTGTTCTCATCTGCAGTAAAAGCACAAACCTGTGCATAAATGCTCCAACCATAAAATTTTATGAGCATTGTACGAGTGAGTATGGCGAGTTGAGAAGTGAACAGAGTATCGACAAAATCACGAGAAAATATTCACAAAATATCACAACCAAGGGACTCCTCCATGCCAATGCAAGCAACCCCAGTAGCCTCCTGCTCTTCCACCAGTGTTCTTGTGGGTTTTGCAAATGGACCGAATGCAGAGTCGCCTGGCCAATTACCAGCGCGTCATGCGACACATACTCGAAAGCAATCTGCTTAGCGAAGGAAATGCGTCCTGTCCTTTAACTCTTAGCAAAGACTAGGTTCAAAGAAAACAACGAATCTTGCCATGGGATTTGTGAAGTATTTACGGTATATACTTGAAGGTTAAGCGTTATCTCTGTTCTGCCTGAAATGTAAAATCACTTGTTAGTTCAAAATTCGTTCTAACCAGTGCTTCCGTGTCGAATCTCTGCTTACGTAATGCCATCCGGGTAGACATTTTTAAACCACGATAGAATGTTGGGCGAGTTGCTTTTTACACATTATTGAAAAAGACTCGAAAAAGGCGGCAAAGCCCTCTTTTTTGTCGCGTTTTTCCATAACATTTTTAAACGTTAGCTAACATTGATGGAAGTAAAAAATATAAAGGTTCCTTTATATGATATAAAAGAATTATCCTTCATAACGACGTGACCGTCTGGGCTCCGCAATGATGAGTCAACTACTTGTCAGAGCTTCATTAACTTGCTTTAAGGCTTGGCACTATTAGGTGACTGCGCAGTTGTTTTTTTTTTTTTTCAGTTTCAGCGAATATCCCCAATGCACTTCACCCGTGTGTGGCTGGGCGACGCCGCGTGCCAGAAGTGCTTCGCCAAGTTGTGACGTTAACGGGGTCCTTGCACCGGTGTTAATCACTCCCGTCGACCCTCACAAGGCCGAAATTCCTCTAGCCTGGTGACGTCGGCGCGCACCTCACCGCTGCCTTTTTGCTAAACTGTTCGTTACGTGCCTTCGGCCTTCAAAGCCCATTTGTTAAGAAACGCTGACTGTACCACACTCTTACGTAGAGTGGTTACAAGACCTGCGCGGTTCCGGGATTGTTTAGCGTAGTCATCCCACATCGCTTATCTTTTTTTCTCTCTCTCCCTGCTTTCGCTTTCATATTCTACGAACCTCATCAAGTGGCAATAACCTGTTAGGCCGCGCGTGATTTCGACATCGACACGCGCTGCAAAATGCCTCTGGAAAACACTTCCTTCCCGCATTCTCGCCGCTCTCTTGGTGTCTTAGTCTTCGGCATCTCTATTTACACGTTGCACCACAATTGCCAGCGTAGCCTTATAAGGTACGCCACCAATGCGTTGAGTAATAGAGCGGGCACGCGACTCTTTGATGAATAATACCCAGCGGGAGCTTCCACAGAATTTCGCCATAAGCTTTATCCGAGCTGTCAAGCTGAATTTCGCCCGTGCCTGTACCGGGAGTATTTATTCGTGTCTTAAGAAAGAGAAGCGTACGAAGGCATGAAAGAGACAGAATTTATAGGCACATTAGATGCGACGAGAGAGACAGTGACAGCTGTGAGACTTGTAATTTAAGGATTTCGAAACACCGTGCATGATTGAGGAGTTTTGCGACATTCGGGGTCATGGGTTCACGTTCGCTATCACGGGTGCCCGCTATTTCGCGTGGGAACTCTGAGCACCGTTACGGGAAGTCTCGCTCTTCAGAATGGTGTGGGGCCCTTGCCCTAGTCTTTGTCAAGTACTGCGCGAGTTTTACACACCGGAAGCACTGTTTAGAGAGAATGGTGGCGCGATGTCTGAGTGGTCTGGGTAAAGTTTCTATCTAGCACCAAGAATGGGCTGCAATGATGCGGTGTGGCATAGCTGAAAATTTGTTCCACTCCCCCTATTCACAATACCCACTTCACACTGTTACCATGCTCTTTCTCTGATACCTGTTACCGATAAGACACTACGCATGCGCATTTGATTCGGAGGTACTACGCATTTCCAGCTGCACTACGTAAGTTCATCCGCCGACTAGTCCGAATTCCTTAGTTGTTGAATTGTTCTATGTGTATTTCCTCTCTCGTCTATTCGTCACTTCACATGTTCTTTCCCGATTTTGTTTATTTTAACTGGAATCAGGGTTACATACATATTGGTTCTCTCTCTAATTATGCGCCCTTCGAAATTTGCGCAATATACCTGACTGTTTTCTTTCCATGGCTACTTAGCTAGTCTAAGCGTTTCTCTTTACGGTGTTGTATATAAGACACCGTGTGTTTGCTGCATAAGTGAATATAGGAAGAATTCATTGACTTTGTGCTTGTACTTTCGCGAGCAGACACAGATTATTAATTGGGAGGGCTTCGGGAACGCATTCCCACCAACCCTTCTCCCGATTTTTTTTTACGTCTGTCACCTAACTATAGTGATAGCAGACCGTGGGAACGGCGCCCAAATACTCAAAGCGCCTTGTTGGTTAACATTAGGGAGGACCCCCCGAGATTCCAGCGAATTTAGATGTAGTAACTAATCAAATTACTGATTGATTGACTGATTGATTGACTGATTGACTGACTGATTGACTGATTGATTGATTGATTGATTGATTGATTGATTGATTGATTGATTGATTGATTGATTGATTGATTGATTGATTGATTGATTGATTGATTGATTCATTCATTCATTCATTCATTCATTCATTCATTCATTCATTCATTTATTGATTGATTGATTGATTTACTTATTGATTGATTGATTGATTGATTGATTGATTGATTGATTGATTGATTGATTGATTGATTGATTGATTGATTGATTGATTGATTGAACGATCGTTACCACGGGAACATTTATTTATTTATTTATTTATTTATTTATTTATTTATTTATTTATTTATTTATTTATTTATATACCTTAAGGGCCTCTAGGGCGTTACATAAGGGGGGTTTATACAGTAATCAGTGACAACAGCAATTTTTTAACAAGAAAAGAAGACAAGAAAACATGCGCAGGATACACAGTCGGTCAACCAAAATAAGCAAAAAAGAACACAGCAAGGTTTTCACAGGCGAGCACATTAAAAAAGCTGCACGACACGTTATACAGCAGCAAAAAAGTGGCAATGGCTAAGATTGTCCAACGCATTCAAGGAACGCAAATAATGCAGACTGGAAAGATGATTGCTGTGTATGCGTTACAACGTTGGCAGGCAGAGCATTCCACTCGGTTATCGATAATACAAGGGGTGAGTATAGGTGTTTTTTTGTGCGAGAAAATATAGGTTCTATTTTATGATCATGGTCAACGCGTGCGGAAATGTACAAAGCAGGGTGAATGAACGTATGGCGGAGCGGCGAATAACTGTGATATAATTTGTGGAAGAAAGATAAGCGGAAATATTTTCTGCGCATGGCAAGAGGTGGGGAGATTTAAACTTTTCTTAATGAATGACACACTTTTATAGCGGGAATAACATGACAAAATAAATCGCGCGGCTTTGTTTTGAACAGATTCGAGCGTATCAGTAAGGATTGCTTGCGGGGGGTGCCATACTATGGAAGCATATTCGAGGGTTGGCCGGATTACAGTATTGTATGTGTGAAGTTTGGTGTCTTTGTTTGCAAGTTTCAGGCGGCGCTTAAAAATACATCAACCACGCGTCCCGTGCGCCATCCACGTGCCCACATTGCGGAGAGCCTACCACACTTTACCACGTGGTGTAGGCTTGACAACGGAACACGGAAATCGATGCTATCCCCAACCCAGCGGGAGATGCAGCTAACCAGCTACCAGCTCTCACCTCGAAGCCCAGCTACGGCTAGTGAATAGGGCGCACCGGCAGCTAGGTGAACTGGGGTCCTAGTTCAAGGACTCCACCCACTGCGTGCAATGCTGCTACAGTAAATGTATATTCCTCGTCCTCTTCCTGGATGAAGCCACCCGGGTCAGTGCAGTTAACGCTGTAAAATATTACCTGCTTTTGCAGATGATACAGAGACAGCCGTCCTCCTCTCCCGCCGGGGGGGGAGGTGTCTTAAGTCATTCGGCCTTGAGCGCTCGCTCCCCCACCCGACGCTAAACGGTTATAAAAGGCGAACAGGTAGCATGTGTTTAAGCTCGCCCAAAGAAATTGGCTAGTCTTGGGAAAACTCGAAAGTTGGCAGCAAATTTGTAACGGTTTATTGCAATTGTCATTCCTGCTGCGCGGCTATTTCGCACCAATTCGTGTGACCGCCGCTGCAGGCTTTTTTTTCGATTTCCCACGGCCACCATCACTCTTTGCGAGGTATTGACACCTCCTTCACAGTTCAAGGTACGCACAGGAAACATTGCCGCAAGGTGCGAAGCTTCTAGATCGCTACTTCAAATGAATACGACGCCCGAGTATCCAATTACCCATTCCTATGCTTTGGAAATGGCTAAAGCACTTCTGCGCCGCAGGTCGTGGCGCTGCGAGACAAGGATCGGCTTTCGGGTGAAACTTTCTGCATTCCTTTATATTGAAACGGACAAACAGTATGCAAGTCTACAGTATACGGACGACTCTCAAATGTCCCATGGCGTTTCCCAGGCAGTTTTCTAAGTTCTACAACTGAGCAGGCTTCCACTTGGTCAACACAAATATCCTGAAGCTTTGTTAAAGAAACCCCTGTTCACCTGTGTGCACCAACCTCGTGTTTGCAGTGCTGCTGAATACAGTGCAGCATGAACCCCTTGTATCTTTTAGAAAAATAATAGTCATTGCAAGGAATATTGTGAAAGCAGCACAGTGCCCGTGTACGGATGGGAAAGGGCATAAAAGAAATAATGTACCACTAGGCGTCGTTGATGTCGCCGATTTATGCTAGTACAGAACTTTAAATTGTCCAAAATGGCTACACCACAGAATCTCAATACAACAATTTGCAAGCAGACAAACAGAAAACAGAAAACTGGCCCAACATCACACCTATGAAGAACCCTTATTGTAGCTGTTTATTGTGTATTCCGTCTCGTCTCCGGCCCAATGTGTAATCGGCCACGAATTTTTGTCCAGTGGGAGTTTGCAAGATAACTTAAAATTCTGTACTAAAACGGAGCTTCGCAATTAATCGTGCGCCCTCCTTATCAGTCCTGGGTCGGCACCCCACTTCTTTGCTAATTATCTGATTATCGCTAATAACTATTCCTTTTTTTCGTCTAGAAACAAAGGAGGCTTCGCGTTTTGTAAAACAAAAAGTTTTTTGTCCCCCACCGTTCTATACAAGCTCCCCTTAAGCACCCATCCCTGCTTTTATTCTCAAAACCAGTTGGGTGATTCTCCATCTCTGGCTGACGTGTAGCCGTTAACTTTGTCTTCGTTCATTTTTTTCTGGGGCCAGAAATCACGTTAAACAGCTCATTTTTATATTGGCATGAACGATGCCTTCTGTTTTGCTTACTTATGTGTTTCGTTGGCTGCGCCCAGCTGTCGCATATGTGTCTGAAACGAAGCGTGTTTCCTTCCTTTTGTATGCCGCTCAGGCTATCTGCTTTGATACGGGAGAACGTTTCTCCCTGTCACTACCCTTGACCTTTCTTCTTTTATCGCAGGTGTACTTGGTCTAGTTCGATTGTTCCACAAAGAAAAACATGGAGAGATATATGCAGGCAGCAAAAACACCGCGGAATTCAATTTGCCGACTTTCATCTGTTCACGTCACTCTGCTGGTGGTTTCCTTGAAGACACGGGACGAGCGCTGCCAACTGCCCGTATTTGGTGGACTAGACGATTTCGTTGGGCGAGCTTAAACACATGCTACCCGTGCGCCTTTTATAACCGTTTAGCGTTGGCTGGGGGAGCGAGCGCTCAAGGCTGAATGACCAAAACCCTGCTGTCTTCCTGCTACTCATCTCGTTCCCTGCGCTGTTATATCACGATTCCAAACCAACTGGCCCAAATTTTTCTTATGCTGCTGTTTCCTCGACGTTCGTTAAGCTCACTGCGGAGCACAAGTTCACTCCGATAAACTTTATTTCTCCAAGAACTTGAGCCTTCCTTTGCTACGTGACATTATAAAACCACCAGTGTATAGTTGGCATTGAAAATACTGGTGCGGTGTTGCTGAAAGTTCCGGTGAAATAAATAAAACAAGACATTGCAACATTGGCGAGCAGTGTGCCTGCTGGATGCAATAGTCGAGTCGGGGAAACCGGTTGAAAAGGGGGTGGCCCTCGTTTTCAAGTTTGCTCGCCCATGTATGCCTCTCTTCTTTTCAGATTGGTTTTTTTTTTTTGCTTTCGATAGCATAAACACCAATTTATATCCAGAATTGCAGTGCGAGGGTAAGTGCTCTTTGCACAAATGCCTTTTAGAGGTTCACTAACCAGTTCGTTGTTATTCCTTTCTGCAGCTCTTCTCGTAAAAAATGCTTCCCTATAGCAGACTAGCGACCGACAGAGAAAATCGCATTCGCGTGGTTGGGCTGGTCTTGACCTTGGCACAGTTCCCTTGGCACAGATTGGTATCATAACGTCACGGCGTCAGCTCCTTCGCGACGAGAACGTGGCCTTCGGAGGAGGTGACTTATGGCCAGAGTTCTGAGGCACAGACTTGTCTGAAACAGAATGCCCTTTGTTCCCCAAGACGCCCGGCAAATACTTCATATACCAGCTTTCGACAGGCCGGCAGGACCACCCGCCGTGCTCAGATTCGGAGAAAATAGCGGAGCCTTCCAATCAGCTATCGTATGCCCCCCAGAGTTTGTCAATAGATAATGGTATTAGCTTCTGTGAACAACATCCCGGATTGCAATGCTAGCCGCAGCGATGGTATTCTAGGTCGAAGAGAAAAAGCAAGCACCTGTGTGGATAACGTTTCGTTAAAAACAAATAAATTGATCTCGACAATTCTAGGGAACTCTACTAAGCACGGCTGAGAAAAATTCCCGATGCACTCCTTTTATAAAGAAATGGGTAAAAATGAACGATCCGCTGACTGGTAAGATACACACCTGAAAACTGTTTATGTGTTTGTTCAGCTTTTGGACCCATAAAAAGGCATCGCGGAGTAGAAAGTTGAGGTTGAATGATCCTCTTATTACAGATGGACCGATGGATGGATGGATGGATGGATGGATGGATGGATGGATGGATGGATGGATGGATGGATGGATGGATGGATGGATGGATGGATGGATGGATGGATGGATGGATGGATGGATGGATGGATGGATGGATGGATGGATGGATGGATGGATGGACGGACGGACGGACGGACGGACGGGCGAACAATGTTTTCTCTACAGCCAAGCATGCGTCACATACTGCAATTAAAATTTTGCGACATCTACAAATTGCGCTTTGCACCTGTCATTTAAATTTGTTTGAGTCTTCTTCACGCCGCCAAGGTGGGAGGTTTTTCGAAGCGGAGCGTATCACTTCGTTTGCCAGCTAGATCGTATAATCCGGCATGAGGCTTAGCGTGGTGGGGCCTCCCTGCAATGACATGGCGAGTCGCCAGGCAATGTTTCCTCTCTGTATTGGGAATGCAGTTGAGAATCCGATATCAACACAGAATCGTGCTTCAAAGAAATAAACAAACACCCCGCAAAATTTATAAAATGACCCAAGTAGCAGTAAGCCCTCCTTAAAACGAACTATCCAAGACAGGACCCGAACTTCGTTATAAGCGGTGTTTAATTAAAAGTGGGCATGATATTCGATACCTACACTGTAGTTGTCACTGCGAAAATCTTCCAATAAGCAGTAATTGGAATAAAAATATTTTGCTACCACAGGGGTGTACTGTATTTGTAATGAAACAAGTATGTTTGTTTTGTGCTGTCTCGTGCATACCTATCTCCCCGATGAGCAGTGTACCCTTCATGATACTTCTCACCAACTCCTGGCCATCGCCAACAACCGGAGGCTGCTTTACCAAACATTTATTACCGACCTCATTATCCGGAAACTTCTCTTTATCAATATCGGCCTACCGGTAGACACGTGCACACTTCGGACAAAAAACAAACGTCGAAGTTCTTTTGTAACATAAAAATGTACAATCTTCACCGGGTTGTAAAAATCGTGTGTCCCTGCACGATATGTATATATCACGATGCGTCATCTTCAACATCGTCATTTTGACCTGCTCTTCGTAATAAGGCAGAGGGGAATGAGGAGCAGTGTTAGGAGAGCCAATGGGGATGAGTAAGTCATGACTATAAAAGTAAAATCCATTCTACTTTAGAATAGATTGTCACTGCAGAGTAGAAGAAAAATGGGTTGTCGCCATCTCTTATCGTGTAGGACGGTAATTCCTTAGCTGGTTAAAAAAATTCTGTCATGAATACGCCCATGACTTGTCATAATTTTTTATGTTACCCAGAAGGGATAAACCGTAAATTCTGGATAATTTGGTCATGGCGAGAGACCTTCCTCTCCACTTCCTTCCTAGATGCCTCCACGAAGACACCGTTTCTTGGCAAAGACGAGGATGCCCCCACCACGTACCACGGCTTTCACAACATGCAACGCGGCGTATCCTGAGTGATGCGCATAAGAGCCGGGTTTAGCGTGACTCACGGGGACAGGTGAATGCCGCGGGCCTACGCCACGCGAATGCCTGAGCGCTCGCATGGCCCCGACAGCTGGTAAAAGCCTTTTAGCATTTCCCCTCCCGTACCGACGGCTCCTTCTTTGGAGCGCCAGGGCCGGAGCAACATTGGTTCGGCAACATGATGACTTCACCTGACGCTTCATGCACGATACGGTCTGACCCTCACTGGTTTTACAAAGGAGCCACTCAGGCAGGTGTTAAAACAACACTGATGCAAAAGAGTACAAAAGATTCTGTAAAAGAGTATAAAAGATTCTTTACAAGCCGGCCTCGCTTGTACAGAATACAGATATTTTGAATTACTTGTTATATGCGAAAGACTAAGCATATAAACCATAAGAATAGTTTTTGTACACATTCTGCAATCTCGACAATGATTTGTCAGTTATTTGAACTATTTTCCGGTGCCGTGCTGTTCAATGTATATGCGCAAGTTCCTCTGTACGCTATTTGCTGCCCAGACTAAGGACTCCCAGACTAAGGACACCGAGTACTCCTAAACTAAGTAAACACCAGAAGAAACATAAAATGTAGATATAAGCATTTCTTTGTGTATTGATAAATACTGGCGACGTCTCGTAGCCGTATCACGTTCCGAGATACGGGAAGCCTTGAGTTCTTATGCTCTTTTCTTCCCTCGGCACACCGAAAGTTGGGCTAGTTAATACAAACTGAAAAGTGAAAAGCACACAAAAACACAGGATGGGAGGAGTCGTTTTTTGATGCGCCCTATCTACTCTATTTTTCAATTTAAATAACGATATACCAATCTTGTTTTTTTTCTAGTTGTCCGAGATGCCATTTTTTTCTTAAGGAAGAACATTTTCATCAAAACCGCACCGCTCTCATCACGCCAACCAAGCGCTATGATGTTGTCATCCGCTAGGACGATCCCAGCCCAATATCTTCCATATCCTCCACGCGCGGCGCGATGCTAGGTTAGAATCACATCCTGAGCCTGCATAACTTTGTCCCAGATCACAAAGAGGCCTACAAGTGTTACCAACCAAGAACTACCACTAGATGATAATATCGGCTGTTGTCTTAAAGGCGCTACCAAAGGTTCTTTGGAATGTATGGACTCGGCTAGCCTATGCAAATAATTAATACGCCTATTCCTCTGCCTGTCTCTATCTTTCTCAACAAAACGCCGTTTACACCCATCTGCGCCCACAGAGTGGCAGCTTTTTCATGAGAAAATGGTAGTTTTTCGTTAGCAATAAATGGCATTCCTGGTCACACAATGTTCAAAGAAAATGAAAACTGCCTGCATCATCAACGTCCGCAGCTACATACTCAGGAACAACCCTAGCCCAGGCAAAGCTTCCATCATATCGAAGGGCAGAGAAAGCTTCCCCCGAGAGCTAGGGCCATGAAAAAAACCCTACCTTTTTACACGCACACGGCCTGGTGCTATCTTCATTCGATACGTGCTAGCATCCTCTTTTATATCCCGTGTATATCGCTATTTCGACATCCCCGTCGCAAACAGCACTGCTTCCGCTGAGGAGAATGCGCGGAAAGCAACCACACCCCCTGGGGCTGCCCCAGGTACACCTTACACATACAGCTTTCTTTGAACCCATCGACCCCTCATAATTTTTCAGAGAGCGCGTGAAAAGAACAGCTGGCTTTGATTGACCACCACGAAGCCCTAACGTGAAATCCCTCCAGGTTTCATGGTATAAACTTGATTCCATCAACAGCATTTTCCGACCCCTTCTTCTGCCTCTCTAAGTTCCCTTTACTTGTCTTTGCCTTGGGTGCCTCGCTCTAATCAGTAAGCCACCTTGCACACGTCACTCCTACTGCGGAGGAAAGTGTAAAACGATCCTCCCCCATTGCTCCTCTTCTCAAACTTCCGCAAGGCTCCAGCCGTCAGCACGCTTGGCTGAACCTGCTTCGCTGGGGGACCACCCAGCGCTGCTGTCTATACACCGTCACGCAAGGACTACCATAACAGAGCTGCGTGTTAGCGGGCAGAGAAAGAGTGCATGTATTCTGCGCACACGCACCTACCCTGGGCGCCAACACACTCCTTTATACTACGGCACGTTCGTCGATGCAGCAGCTGCGCAACGGACCGTTGCAGTATGTATGCAGACTCACCCCTGAACTCACGCAGTGACTCAGATGGCGCACCGCCGGATGAGAAGGACCTCCCCCTGCTGCTGTTGCTGCTGTTGTCCGCCAGGATGTGCACGGCTCCGTTTGCAGGGTCGATGGAGAGCTGTAGGCACCTGCGTGCAGTCAACAGCAAGACGCGTCGTTAGGCTTAAGTTATGTCGCCTTTCCTAGTGCTGACGAATAAAAACACAACAGAATAAACTGCAACGCACTTGCATCCTTTACATCGTAACGAAGAGCATGTGGTGTTCCGAATAAGATACCTTTTAAATTTATTGGCGCAGCAGGTGAACTGTATTGACAGACTTTTGTCCTGAGCTTGCACAACATATTCCACAGCATTGACCAATCTTACCGTTGTTTAAATAATCATGGTGTCTATATTTGGCAGTTTTCGGTAGCAGTAATATTTCCCATGGCTTCCTGGCAGTGACCGAACATAGTTTCATTGCATGTGGGCACCGTTTTTCACGAGCCTTCCTGATCACGTGATCGGGGACCATGCGTTTATCACTCCTGGTGATAAGAGACAGCAAGGCTTAGCGCAATCTGTTTTGTTGTGCTGAGATGCAGGTAACAGAAAAGGCAGGGACGTTCTTCTCGACCAACACGCGTTGTTTTTCTAGCAGTTATGCGGTAGCGCTCGCTTTCCGAATGCAACAATGGAGACTTGCTGGGGGAAACAAACCTTCCTCATCTTCTTTAATTTCTCATGCATTCTACCTCAACTTGTATTATGCTTTAAAAATGTTTTAGTGAGGGAATACATTTTCTTCCGCATTTTGTGCTTAGCCTTGGACTTCGTCTTAAGCACATTTGTTTGCTTCAAGAAGTATTGGAATATTTGTAATCAAATTTAATGAATAACAACTCTGTCGAATTACAACGTTCGCTGAGTTACTCCTAAAATTCCGTGAACACAATGAATTTGCTGTTCGAATCATAGGTCCTTTAAGTGTTATTGGTTCGCTTCAAGCACCACTTGTATCTTATCTTGTTTGAAAGTTCCCAGCTGCGATAAGGCCAGTTCATATCACAGCGCTTTCTGTTTGCAGCACAACCCACTGACTTTCAAGGGTGCGTTTAGGCGCACTGTTTGGTTCTTCAAGCTCATACTCACAAAACGCGGGTCGGTTTCATTTATAGCGTCCTTTTAACAAGCTTACTTAATCGGATTATATCGTTCTACACCGGTGTTTTGAATCACGAACCCCTGTCAGGAAGAGCTAGAGCTTATTAGAAGCGCATAATTAATTGGAGTATTTCAGGCTGCTATGCGGGCTCCAGTATTGCATAGATCTCTAATGCGTGAAAACGTAACACCGGCAACATTGGGCCAGTGAACAAAGCTTTCACTAACAAACAAAGCTCTTGTTTTAAGGGTCAATACAGAGTAAGGGATAATTGGAGAATAATGGGAGAGGCCTTTGCCCTGCAGTGGGCGTAGATAGGCTGATGATGATTATGATAGAGTAAGCGCCACAAATAAAAACAACAAACGCCAGTCCCGGCTCATAGCTTGAAAAGCTGTGGTTTGGCACAAGAATAAACAATTGTCGTATGTGGAAATTCATGTGTTGTTTTTACACTCTAAAACTGCATACGAGCCGCACTGCTTCTGCACTACCTTACCATACGGGCGCGGTTAAAGTCAAGAGAGTTTTAAAAGTTTGTGGTGCTTACATCTCAGAACTTTTATTGGGCGTATTTTCAATTCCTTGTTTTCTCATGCGCGCAGAGTTAATGTAACCTTCACTACACTAAACACAGTTTCTGATAACTTAGGATCCCCACGTAATAATCATTTTATGCTCAGAAAATTCTCCCGTTCCTTATGATGACATCAGCACCAGCTAGTTATCTCTAGTTTGCCGACCCTGTAAACAATATATGTAATCCCATTTATTAAGTTTGCTGGAGGAATCCTTATTGTTCCTCATACGGACCAACCCAGCGTGGACACCGGCGTGACTTCAAAAGCTGGACTTTATCTCCTCACCTCTTTGCGCAACGTGTTGTGTAACAGGTGACATCGGACATTTTCTTATTAAGGACTTCCGAGAGCATGCGACGGAGCGCTTACCTTTGTTTAAAGAGCTTTGAAACAGAGCCGCCCCGCATTCCTCTTTGGATGATATCATTTTTATATCACCAGGAGTGACATTTTGCGCCTTGTCCTCTGGTTTTTAAGGGACACATGCCTCAGTGAGTTCTGGTGATTCCCCGCGCATAGCGGTAAGAAGGTGTTGATCGGGGGAGCAATTGCCGCCATAGTACGTAAGGCTAGGTCCTTCGGTTAATAAACATCGTCGTCTCCACCACCACTCTAGCAAACACATTTAAATTTGGGAATTTGAGGCGCCAAAGCTGCACCTGTGCGTAGGGGCGTACTTAAGCGAAATTCATGTAGAGCACCAGAGGATCTCCGACTTTGGAGGAAATCTTGAAACAGGGCCATTTTTGTTTTTCGTCCCCTTCAGAGCAAACTCCGCAGCATCCGGGATCACACCCCCGCTCTCGTGATCAGTAGCACAATGCCTTATCCACTGATCCACTGCGGCGGGCAGCACAAAGATTTACGTTAGTTTCTGTCAACAATACATGAAGGTAGCCTTGAATTACCGCAAATCTAATTTTAGCGCAACCTATACAGCAAGCCTGCTCGTTCGAAAACTACTCTGGGTATTGAAGTCTCCTTACGAGCTTCGGTGGTAAAGCCTTACAGCTTCCTCTGGCGATATTTATAGAAGCCGCATTTACTCTTGCATCGTGTTGGCGTCTTCCTCTTCGCTTCCCTTTCTTCTATTGGTTATAGACATTTCGACAGGCATACTGGCGAGACTTCGAGTCACAGCCTGCCAGAATAAAGGTGCGCCCGTTCAACTCACAGGCCCTCACGTTCACCCGTGCACACATCACTCGCTGTACAACTCATGATCCGCCATTGGAAACGCACTGACGTGGGATGGCGAGGCCGCACTTGCTGTGGAGACTCGGGTTCAATTCTCCCACCAGCTGAAATGTGTTTTTACTCTGTACAGTGGCGGCCATTTCTGTAGCGGTCAAGATCAACAACGCCGGTTTATCGCACAATGGGGTCCTTAAGACTTTCTTCCCAAAACAATTCATCTTTGCTATGACTTGACACCGTTAATTGCGTTGTTGTTCATCGCAGTCGACATATTTCGCTTCCTTCCTCTTCTCTGTCTCATTACTCTGTATAAAAGACTAAACGTGTTTCTTTGCCTACTGTAACTTCCTCATTCGTTCTAAGAACGAGACAGAAAAAAGAGAAATGTGACTGCTCGTTGCTATTTTTTATACGCTGTTTTATTTCTACACTTTCGGCACGTGTCTTCCTCGCGGGGTTTTTTTCTGCAGAATCTACAGGCACCATGGCCGTGGGCTGATGCAGTAAAGAGTAATTGCTTTACGCAGATGTGCCTTAACGAACACACCAGGTACGTTGGTTCAGTTAGCATGTAACCTACTTCCCTTGCGCAACAACCATCGGCTTTCTGCCAGTTAGTTAGAGAGGATCAAAGTGTGGCAAATTACTTTTTCCTCGGTTTGTACTTCTCTATTGCGCAATTCTCTGAGCTAAGGAAAATCCGCGACCACTGAAAGCTTAATAATGCATGAAGTAGCTATCCACACTTTTTTAACTTGGAAGAAAAGAACCATTCATTCCTCTTTACAGCCGATAATACGACTACTGATTGGTGTTTGCACAAATGGCATGCACAAATCTTATGTATGTATGTATGTATGTGTGTATGTACGTATGTGTGTATGTATGCATGTATGTATCTATATATGTACGTATGTATGTATGTGTGTATGCATGTATGTATGTATGTGTGTATGTATGCTTGTATGTACGTATGAATGTGTGTGTATGCATGTATGTATGTATGTATGTATGTATGTATGTATGTATGTATGTATGTATGTATGTATGCATGTATGGTTGTATGTATGCATGTATGTATGAATGTGTGTATGCACGTATGTATGTATGTATGCATGTATGTATGTATGTATAAATGTGTATGTATGTATGTATGTATGAATGAATGTGTGTATATGTATGTATGTTTGTATTCATCTAAGCAAAGCGGTCAAGAACGCCAAGGAAGGCAAAGGTGAAGGAATTCATTCGTGTTTCTTGTTCAAGTACGTTTAGTTTTTGAAATGAAAGCAGGGTGTCGAACCGGAATTTTTTCGGGTTCGGTTCGGGTTCGGGTTCAAGCCTTTCGGGTTCGGTTCGGGTTCAGTTCCGGCGCACCATTCCGTTCCGGTTCGAACCGGTTCGAACCGGTTCAAACGGGTTCGAACGGGTTCGGGGAAAAAAAAGCAAGCGTGTTTTTTTTTCTGTTAATTTTTTTTTGTGCTGGGTTTTCGTTTCCTTGACAGGTTTCCTTCTCTAAAACGAAGCCATAATGTAGGTTTTTTTGTGCAAATGTTTTGTTTTGGCCAAAAATAAGCAACCCTGCAGCACTTTTTTCAACTTTGTTCGAAATCGTGAATGCTTGCAGAAAGTAGTCAACCAACACATCCAGTACTTAGATCAGGGAGTCCGAAAGTCCCTCAGACAAAAGTACTGCGCTGTCCCCATCAGATAACTTACAAACTTGGTTGAAATATTTTTCTCTCTTCCCCAGGCTTGGCGTTCTTCTACCGCTGGAATGACGTCATTACAGCCATGTAGCGGCTATATGCCGGCTTTCCTTAAGCTGCGACATTAAAATGAAACCACAACAGCGAAGCAGAAACGGAAGGCGTATCTGCTAGGACGAGCACTGCTCCTCTGTGCTGGCAATAGCTATAACTCTTGCAGTGCTTCCAGATGCGATGATAAGAGTGAGAGCGTTGATCTAAAGTGTTGAACAGTTTCTTTAACTGTAAAATGTGCTGCAAAATGTTTTCTATAGTAGGTCCAGGATTACAACATTAACTGAAGCAAAATGAAAAATTCGCTCGGACACATAAGACTGCATATTTGTATGAATTTGAAATCCCTGCTTTTTATGGCCCCAAGTTTATTTTTATTGATTTAGTTTCTTTCATTTTTATAATTTAAATGAATTTATTCTTGGATCATAACACTGCAGTTTTATACCCCGCAGTTGTTTTCTTGAGGAAGAAAATGACGGACCATTACGACACTCACTAATGCGAAATTTGAGTGCAGCGCAAACTGTAGTCTTCTCGGCGACGGCGCATAGATGCTGTGCCTCAGGAAGTGATCGCGTCATCAGCTAATGCACGACTGCGCGCGGCATACTCTGTGGTTATCTCGTAAGGGGTCGCCACTGTGAAGCACGTCTCGCACGGTCACGGAATTGCGCCCTCCCCCTTACACTTTCGTCATACTTGCAACCTCCGTTTTCCTGCCAGGTCTATCTTCGGTGGCGTCTTCGTTCTCTCGTTTACAACGAGTCTAACACTGAGGGACTACGCGAAACCACAGGAGCGGGTGCTTAAGGGCTGCGCTCTAAAGCATGGCTCTACGCAGCCACTGTGCAGCCATGTGATCCACTCCCTTCGCCGACAAGTGACGGGCCGCACATCGTCTCCAAATAATGCGTTCTCGCCACAGTCTTCTGGAAGGCAAACAGTTAGCCTCTAGACCTGTGGGCAGCACACGGGTTCCTCCGACGCCTCCCACTCGGGGCATCTTCGCTAGAATCTTCTGGTAATGGGCAGCCTCCCTGCAGACTGCCTATTGCCCCGTCCTACTAAGCAGACGACCCGACCGTCCACAATCGTTTTAATGCGCATCATTCTTTGCCCACAGCAAGGACCGTGTAACCCCCTTCATTTCCACATAAATACAGATTTCGCGGGAGTTCCATCTGTAATCGCTATAATAGCGTACCGTGTTTACCCGATTCTAACGCGCCCCGGATTCTAACGCGCACCCAATTTTCCTGGCAAAAAAAAACGAAAGAACTTGCACCTCCGATTGTAACGCGCACGGGACTTTGTGACCCAAACAAATGAATGCGAGAGAAACGGGCGATTTATTTCCCGAATCAATCTCACTCATCTCACTCCTCGTCGCTCTCCGCTGACCGCAACATCTAGGCCTCGGTGCCTTCAAACGCGTTCGCGATGCCACACTTCTGAACGAACGTTCAAACATGGTCGATGGGATCATGGCCCACGACTCGCACGCCCATCCCGAGAGCTTCTCCAGAGGTACACGCTTCAGCCGACCGCTCGTTTTGAGCGCGTGGGAGCCGCTGCTGCCATTGCTGCTATCAAGTGCGCAAGTGAAACGATTTGACGATTTGTGTGAACGCCGATAGAAAAACCTAGGGGCCTAGGGTGACTGCTATAGAATTCTTGCTGCGTCCAAAAAATCGTTGCTAAAAGCTTTGGCGCCATCTTGAGATGGCGATGGCGATGGCTGGGACGAAATTTCCGCTGTTTCAGCAGTTTCGGTTTTGTATCCGATTCTAACGCGCATGCAATTTTTCGGCCTATTTTTTCGGGAAAAAAGTGCGCGTTAGAATCGGGTAAATACGTAAATGGAGATAACTGGTCGCACAAAATTTATGAAAAACTAAAAAATAAAAAAAGTAGTCACCGAAACTGGCAAACCGTGTGACACCCTGCATTTCCACAACAATGAGGATTTCGGGAAATTTCCACCTGAAATCATTATATAGGGTAAATGGAGATAATTTGTCGAACAAAATTTATAAATGTAAAAAATAAAAAAAATGTAAAATAATTGCGGAAACTGGCGAACCGTATAACACCCTGCATTTCCACAATAAGGCAGATTTCGCGAGTTACAAATGTAATCGTTATAATAGTGCAAATGGAAATAATTGGTGGAACAAAATTTTGAAAAACTATAAAATAAGAAAAATATTAAGCAGTTAAGGAAAATGGGAAACCGTAAAACTACCTGCATTTCCACAATATTGGAGATCTCGCGAATATTCCATTTGTAATTATAACAGCGTCAATTGAGATAATTGGTTGGACAGGATTTATAAAGACCAAAAAATTGGCTGTAGAAACTCACACTGAGGACAAGCGGTATAGGAATGCTACGCATTAGTAGATAATTGTTTGAATTTCTGCAGAAATGTTTTAGTACCCTGGAGTGTCGCATGGCACAGTATTTTGCGTCTCCGCCGCCTCCTCTCTCCGCCCGGGCTTGTAGTGGCGGGCCGCCCCTCGTCCCGAAATCACGCATTCTCGCAGGAATCGCCTGCCTGGCAGGCAGCCAGGCAGGCAGGTAGTTTACTTGCGAGCGGGAAGTCTTTTTGGCGCGCAGGAGAGCCTGAGCGCCCAACATCTTTTTTGGTTCCACCAAATGTCTAGGCACGCATGCGCGCATGCACCCCCCTTTTCGCACAATGAGCCAAATAATTTTGCATTTAAATAAATTGATTGGTCTGCTACGCTTTTCATGTACCCCTTGTTTCAACGGCGCTTTACCTTTAACACGAAATCATTAGCACTGCTAGAAGTCGAAAACAGTCCCGCGTCGGCGTCAACCTCCGACTGTCAAGCGTGGCTGGTGGCGTTTAAAGCGATTTCCTTCTGCTCATCTTTCATATGCTAACGCACCAGTTAGAAAGAAAGAACGGCTTTAATGACTCATTGGACGCCGTGTACAGGACGGCATTGGATAGGGAACCACCGGAGATAGGAACTTGCTAAATGGCACTTCAGCGACAGGTGAGAGCGGTTGGGCTCTACGAAAGATAATAGCTGAGTGAATTAAGTCACAAGCAGCAGTAATTACCCCTCGCAGAGAGAGGGAAAATGAACTTTAAATAAATCGAGGAAAAGTTTCAGAGAGGCGTCCTCATTCAAGGGGTAGAGTCGACAGTCGTTTCCATCAAGGGAAATTGATCTTACAGGGCGGAGCTGGCCAAGGCTTTTCCCCAAATCTCTATGGAAACGTGTATGTTGGGTGGATCTAGAGTGGACTTGTCGCAGCCGCCTACTGTGTGTATGAGGTTCCCAGGCTCCCCACAGAAGCGACGAAATGGAGAGAATTGTGTCCGGTCAAAGAGGGGAAGACTGGTGATGTGTGGGAAGGTGTTAATCCGCAGTGCAGGGAATAATCTTTCCTGGTTATTCGCTAGCGATTTGTGCGGGAAGGAATGCATTCTACGGGAGAGCCTATAGTGCTAATTAATTTCCTGGTACGTATACAGGATGCATGCGCTCGGGCTCGGCTTCATCAGCGCTGGCTAAGCGGGTCAAATGTCTAGCCACGAGGTTGGTGATCTTGTCTGCCGGCGATGCCATTATGAGCTGGTGCCCATACAATCCTGGCTGGCCTTCGGCAGTGACCATCTTCCAACTTACACAGTAATCAAGGGAATTGGTGGTGGTCCGCAAAAACTCACAGCGTGCAGCATGAATTGGGAGAAGTTTAGAGGTATCCTGGAGGATGGCAGTGCGACTTTTACTACACATGAAAAGTTTGCTGACGATATCTCTAACGCGAGGGCTGAGTCCGAGAGACGTTGTTTGCTTCCCAAAGAAGTATCAGCGATAGACAGTGAGTACGAGCGCCTTCGCGCCCTTCGCAGGAGAGCAGAGCGGCGAGCACGCAAGACGTCGTCTCCGGACGACATTCGAGCTGCTAGACGCGCGCAGAAACATGTCCACAAGCACATCCGCAAGCTCGCTAAACTGCGCTGGAGCAAGTTCTGCTCTCGGCTGGATCCACGAAAGCCACTAACACGTATATGGCAAATTTTTCGCACCTTAAGAACCCCGTCAAGTCCACTTCACCCGTTCTCGACGGTTGCTCTTCAGAAGGGCGTTAGTGAAGTGAGTGTTGCAGAAGAATTTTGCATGAAGATCACCACTTCTCCCTGCAACGTTGTGATCTCGGAGGTGTCCATGTTTTGTCACTCCACCACAAATGCGACGCTGATGGACGAACCTTTCACCATTGAAGAGCTCACCAGGGCGTTGAATAATCTCAATTTGTCTTCTTCCCCTGGCGCTGATGGCACCACGTATTTGGCTCTACGCCACTTGGGCCCAAAAGCTCTTTATCAGCTCCTCTCCGTGTACAACGAATCGTGGCAGAGAGGGCGCCTTGAGGCCAGCTGGAAAGTCGCCCGGATCGTTGCGGTCCTTAAGCCAGGCAAGCCGGCAACCAATATAGATTCATACCGGCCAATTGCACTTTTAAGTTGTATTGGCAAGGTGATGGAGAAGATGGTGTTAGAACGGCTTGCTTGGGACCTTGAAAATCGAGGTGTTTATCCATCGCAGATGTCTGGATTTAGGAGAGGACGAAGCAGCACGGATAACATACTTTCCCTCGCGACAAAAAGCTTACTTATTAAAGCGACAAAAAGCTTACTTACTTACTTACTTAAAGCTTACTTACAAAAAAAAATACTTATCTCGCGACAAAAAGCAGCTGGAAACATCACCATAGCTGTCTTTTTGGACGTCAAGGCAGCGTTTGACAGCGTGGCACACGAAGCTATCCGAAGAGAGATGACGTTCGTAGGGCTGCGAGGACGTATGTTCCAGTGGCTCTGCGATTACCTACAACATCGGTACGTCTATATGGTCACCAGTGATGGCGCAACGACCGAGCATCCTGTCACACATGGAGTTCCTCAAGGCGGCGTCTTGAGTCCGACTCTTTTCAGCATATGCCTTATACGCGTGCCAACGGTTCTTCCCCAAGGCGTCAATATTTCGCTGTACGCAGATGACATCTGCATCTGGGCCTCATGCAAAAACCGCCGAAACATTCGTGCCGTACTTCAGAGAGCGATCCTGGCGATGCGAAAGTACCTGAGATGCTGCGGGTTGATCTTTTCCCCTCACAAGTGCGCAGCGATTGCGTTCACTCGGCGTGACGTCTCACGATACACGCTCAGTGTAGAAGGTACGCAGATACCCTATGTCAAATGTCACAAATTTCTCGGCGTCGTCTTTGACCGCTCAATGTCTTCGACTCCTCATATCCGGCAGCTGAAAGAAAGGCTTTTGTCTTTTGTGCGCATTTTGCGCATGCTTAGTGGACAATCTTGGGGATGCTCCGTGTCCCCTCTTCTTGGACTCTATCAAGCACTCTTTCTCGGCCTTCTCCGCTACAGCCTGCCGGCCCTGAATCAACTGTCTTCTACAAATTTGAAGGTCATAGATTCAGTGCTGGCGAGAGCTCTACGCGTGTGCCTGGGTCTTCCCAAATGCACGTCGACAATTGGAACACTTCGGGAAGCTCGGTGCCTCTCTGCGCCAGTGCTTCAACATCAAGAGTGCCTTCGAACGTCACTACGCCACGGCACTCGGTGCCATGCGCATCATCTGGCAGCCACCACTGCATCCCATGTAAAAGACTCGCTTCCAGCAAATTTCCAGCGACCTGTGAATCCAGCATTGCCACTGTGGTTACTTGCACCATGGAATATAATAACGACAATTCCCGGAATAAGCAAAAAGTCGTCCATGCCCGCACCTGCACTGAAGTTTTTCACACTTGAGTATTTATTTACCGCATACGCAAGCCACACCCACGTTTATGCGGATGACTCAGTGACCGAAGAATCATCTGCCATTGGCGTGTGGATTCCGTCGGTCCAGTGCACAATCAGGAAAAAACTGAGCCATAAAACATCATCCACCGCTACTGAGCTAGCGGCTGTAAGGGCTGCCCTTCATTTCATTGGTGCACATCAAGCTCGACTATGGGTGATCTTCTTAGACTCACGGGGTGCTCTGCAAGCTCTAAGAAGGCTGTCCAACCACTGCAGTCAGCTTGTGTGTGAAATCAGTGAAATCCACACAGCGGTAGTGCACGCGGGCCATTACATCGTGCTTCAATGGCTTCCTGGTCATTCGGGAATAGAAGGAAATATAATATCTGATGCAGCCACCAGCGCTGGCCACTCTCTGCGTAACACGACACAGCTTCCTTTCTCTCGAGAGGATGGTTGTGCCCTTATCTATCGAACTGGTTGGAGAGAGCAAATGTTGAAGTGGCAGCACCCTCGCAGTGGATATCCACCTCTACATGGAATTGACCCTTTCTGTAAATTCCGTGTTCCACCCGACCTAAGCAAAGCGTCTGAAGGTGTACTGCATCGTTTGCGTCTCAACGTGGCTTACACCCGAAGCTTCAAGTTCAAAATAGGGTGGGAGGATTCACCACTGTGCCCCACGTGCGCTGTGCGCGAGACTACCGAGCACTTGTTGTGTATATGCCCGCGATTTTCCCCTGCGCGAGTTACAGCGGCGAGCTGCCTGTCTCGTGTTCGACGCGGAGCAAGCCTTCAGTTGTGTCACTTTCTTGGACCCTGGGACAACAAAAATGACTCATATTTAGGGACAAAAATTCTTCTGCGTTTTTTGCGAGATTCAGGACTAGACAAAACTTTGTAATTCTTCCATTGTGCGCATGGCTACGTCTGTACGCGTTTGCGTCGTCGTGTGCTCTTTGACTGCTTTTTCTTGTTAGGCGCTCTGCGCTTCCTGGGCTCCATTCGCTCAATTTTTATCTCTTTTCCTTAACTTTATTTCGAGTTTTTTCCTTGCACTACATTGCGTGCCATTTTTATTGAACTTTTTTTTCTCTCTATTGCTGCTTTCCCGATCTCTCACATTCACTTAATTCACTGCATTGTAATCATCCCCATCTGGCGTAGCAAGCACTGCCGCTAGCAGAGCTGACCTCTCCAGCCCACATTAAAGAGTTCTCTATCTCTCTCTCGCTCTCTCTATCTCTCTCTCTCTCTCTCTCTCTCTCGTTGGTGGTCTCTGCTTGTTCATTCGAATTGTCGTAACATGCAATAGAATATTGGCAAAGTTGCGCCACGCCTGATAAGAATTTGTTATTAGACTTTTGGCGGCCCTTTGGCTAAGCGCACGTGCTATCGCCTCTTCCTCAGCTTGGAAGGGGCTGTGTTCAGGGGTTGAGATGCTACATCTGTGGAAGGCTGCAGAACGGTAGCACGAAGAAAGAGAAGGTATCGGAGAAAGCTATCGGGTGTCTTTCGCATCAAACCAGTTGATCATTCCTTTTTTTTCTCTTTCAGTTTAGTTGCTTCCTAGTCTTACCTTATATATATACACATTTTGAGAACCTTTTGGTGAATATAAGACATGCATTAGGCAATTAGTTTTTAACTTTATTGCGAGATGTAAATCTTACGCAAGAAATAACCTAAGAGCGTAATACGTACATAAAAAAGGCCTTTTATAGCATTCAGGTGGTCGACACATAACTTTCCGGCTATTTTGTGCGTAACTAAATTTCCTGATTGGTCGAGAAAGAGAACGCTGCAAAATTTAGAAATGCAAAGGTCCCCAAATATATCATGTTTGGTCCAACCCTCTAATCCGCCTTAACTGACCCGCTAATTCCTCTAATCCATATAATTCAACACCGCAGTCCCACTAATTCACATTAGTTCATTCACTCATCTCACTAAACCACCCTAGTCTACCCACTAATCCACGTTAATCGACTTAAATCCATGCATCGAAATGCTATCGCATTTACTTTAAAAGTGAAAATGAGAAGGCCCCTATTTTTTTTTTCAATTCTTATGTTCTCCTAGGGCAGTAACCAAAGGACACAACGGCACTGTACAAGAAAAAGTGATGGTGACGTAGAGAACTTTGAGTGTTTGTGTCTCAGTGCTGTTTTATATAAGTGTCCACTCAAACTAAAATAAGTATAAGATACGGATTTATTGTTGATGGGGTCCCTGAAGGCCTTCACAAGCGGACACGGATGCATTCGAATAACCAACGTGAAAACTTCACACGATTTTAAACACACTGCAGATAGGAACCATAAAGAATACCCCATGATATGTTGCCACGGAATATGTGCTCTAACTTAAGTTATTGTAAATGCAAAAAGATAATTTGGGGAGATGGGCAATACCTAAAGCAAACTAATAGTGTATACGGACTATACATTAAATTTAGGGTAATGATAAGATGAGAACCTTGTGGGCCTTGGGAACTGCAGACTATGCAAAATATTGCATGGTGGCGTCTGGCGAATGGTAAAAATATCTTCGGATGCAAGGTGGTTCCGGGATGGAAAACTAGAAATCACAGTTTTGAGGCCCCGGAACCGGTTCGGAACGGTTCCTTCAATTCGTTCCGGTTCGGGTTCAGTTCCAAAATGGCGGAAAAAATATGGTTCCGGTTCAGTTCCGGTTCCGGGCAAAAATTCGGGTTCGGTTCCGGTTTTCGGTTCGGTTCCGGTTCCGGTTCGACACCCTGAATGAAAGACAGAAATGGCAGAAAGACATGTTCCCCGGTGTGACCCGAACCAATGATCTTCGTGAGTTCGGTCGTAATCGTGCGATCGGGCTCTTCCTTGGGAGAACACTTTACAAATTTCTTTCTTTCATTTCAAAAACAAAACGTACTTCAACGAGAAAAAACAGATGAACTGCTTCCCCTTGGCATTCTTGACTGCTGGCGTTCATCTCTGTTTTCATTCGACGAGCCCATCATTTCCAATTCTGATTCTTTTTATATGTGTGGGGGCGTGCATGCGTACGTGCGTGCGTGCACTACTTGTACCGGTGTGTTTGTGTGTGTGTGTGTGTGTGTGTGTGTGTGTGTGTGTGTGTGTGTGTGTGTGTGTGTGTGTGTGTGTGTGTGTGTGTGTGTGTGTGTGTGTGTGTGTGTGTGTGTGTGTGTGTGTGTGTGTGTGTGTGTGCGTGCATGCGTGCGTGCGTGCATGCGTACGCGCGTGCATGCGTGCGTGCGTGCGTGCGTGTGGGTGTATATCAGTTCAGTACGTCCGCCACGAACGGGTCCACCATGTCTCACTGCGCTCAAAATAAACGTTCTTTCCTCTAATAACTATAATTCTATAATAATAATATTAATAATAATAATAATAATAATAATAATAATAATAATAATAATAATAATAATAATAATAATAATAATAATACTGCAATTAGTAATGATGATGATTGCGGTGGTGTTGGGGCAGGGGCTGGGGATCTGGATTTTGATCATTTCGGTAATACTTGCTCCCGGTATTGACTATAATAGAGCGTTGTGATGTACTTTGTATACTTCGCCACTAGTAGTATTAATTAGCGGTATTCTGTTCTGTTGCTGCCTCCAACGGTCATTACGGCTAGAAGTCATTGTGCGAGCACATACCGACACATTTTTACTGCGAACTAGCGATGTAGCATTCTATGATAAAAGACGTGCTAAGTCTTCTAACCTAGTTTAACCTGGCCTAACATGACCTAACCTATGAGCACAAGGATTACAGCGTGCTATAGAAGGAAGCTGTTGCTTTGCCTAATAAATGTTCGAGCGAGTGACGTCAGAGAGCCAGAAACTGAGCAGGAAGTTAAGCACCATGTTAATGAAAGGTTACCACGTGCGCCTTTGTTACCTTGTTTTTAAAGCGTATCACAGAACTGCCGTGGTCGCCTGGGCCTTGTGTATGCGCTTAAGATTACCAGCGCTTGTACAAAGCACTTAGTAACGCATATGCACCGACTACGGGAGGGAGGAGAGGAGGCTCTGGGGCCCGAGCTCCCTTCAGCGTTTTCCTGCAACCCCCCCCCCCCCCCCCGCTCCCCAAAGTTCCATTACTAGTGCCATTACCAGTCGAGGTTGCTTTTGAGGTGCCCCTACCTTTTATACCTTTTCACTTTAAGCTTTGTTCTGGCTAAAATCTGACTGCATCATTGTTAGTGCAGACGTGCATGGCTTAGTTTAGTACTTTTCATTCATCCTTCGAATGCTTACCATAGGAGGACAAGTGCACTAGAATCACCAGCGGCGGCTGAATCATCCGTATTTTTTTTTCTTTTTTTTTAGGTTTGACTGTGAACGCCATGTACAGTCGTCAGCAAATGAAATGAGAACAAGAAAGTATGAACCGGAACACTCAAAATCGAAGAATCTGGATAGTGGAGATAAAATTGTTGCTCGCTAGTGGGGCTGAGAAAGACACCTTTTCAATCTTTGTCACTGTAATAAAGTAACGCGACAATTTCACTTGCACGGAAGGCAATCACGCTATTTGTGTTTTCTGGTTCATATTTATGTATTCGCGTCTCATTTGTTCTTGGCTGTACACGCAAAGTACAATACACAAAAGAATAAATTACATTTTTACGAGAATGGCGAAGCCTACTAACCATCATTTTTTAATGTTCGGGAAAGCCTATGGCCTATCTTCAGGGAATTTATATGTCGCTATATGCTCAGCTCGCTTCAAATTGCTTGGCGTACTTTTTTGTGCCTGAAAAAAGGCTGCAGGCTTCAGTGAACCCTTCGGCGGAGTTTTTTAACAGGGGCTTGTCAAATGCATGTGGGTGTTCTGGGTCTCAGAATTGGTACTCTTTCGAAAGGGCCATCTTGACGACTCATGGGAAAAGAAGCTCCTGTAATAATTTACTATTGTTAGGTGTCGAGACATGCATCGTCACAAGCACGCAGAGATCATAAATATATATCATTGTTTCGGTACTCAAAATGAGGCCAAGCCGCACAATCGGAATCACATTCAGATTATGGGGTTTAACCCGTAGAATTCTCCACCCGGGCTTAAGGCGCGCCGTATTGGAGGGCTCCTGGTTAATTGGAATGCATGCAGTCCTTCTCAGCAGCTCCAGGCATTATCATTCCCCACTCCCCATCTCATGCTCGTCATATATCTTGCGGAATATAAAGACGCTTGTCCCTTGTGTTCTATGGAACGATCTAGCTTCACTTCACCCCTTCAGTTGACCATGCCCAGTAATACCGGCATCACGTAGAAGAAATCATCCCATCCTTCATAACATATGATCCTTATCAGAGTTTAAGGCTGCCATCTCTAGTCTAGCTCCCCTCGTGCAAAAAGCCCTCACCCAGTTGGCTCAAGTCACCAAGCTATCAAAACATCTGGGGCCCGCTGTCTAGATGACTGAGTGAGCAACTCAGTGGTGCAATCACCACAACTTTTAGGCAAAACACAGTTATTACCGCTACAACTACCACTCCTGGGTAATTGCGACCTTATGGAAATCGTTAAAGCGCGCTGTAATGTGGACATACATACATACATACACACATACATACATACATACATACATACATACATACATACATACATACATACATACATACATACATACATACATACATACATACATACATACATACATACATACATACATACATACATACATACATACATACATACATGCATACATACATACATACATACATACATACATGCATACATACATACATACATACATGCATACATACATACATACATACATACATACATACATACATACATACATACATACATACATACATACATACATACATACATACATACATACATACATACATACATGCATGCATACATACATGCATACATACATACATAAATACATCATGATGATGGGTACATTTTTCAACATTTTCCTCATAGGCTACAAGTATATATATAACACTTTCCGCCTATGTAGCAACGCATTCTGGCTCACTATACGACAAAGCGCGAACTTGCCAATACAGAGGTAACGAAGCGAAATACGAAGCACCAAAAACGCATGGAATGGCGGGCTTATGCTATTACGCCGCAGTTACCCTCAAACAAGAGTCAAGTCAGCAACATCCCAGCCCAGCACCTACTCCAGGCTGGTACGCTTACTCATCGTATACATGGTTTCCAATCGTACGTGTCGTGCAGATGCATACTTAACCAACGTCATAAGTGAAAAAAGGGAAGTGGTGGACTTTTTTTTTCGCTGTACATTAATCCTTCAACGAGTGAGGCACGTCGAGACGACGGAACGCCCGTAGATGCTCACTGTGCAATTCAAAACGTTGCCATCGTCTGCGTGATTTCCAACGTAGCAGCCGACGCAAACCTACAGCTGTCTAGAATGCTGATTCGTAGTTGCTGCGACGAATAGAGCAGCTGTGCACCTAGTCGGACGTTCGTTTTTGAGGGGCGTAACATTTGTGACGTAGCGTAACGTTAAACCATCAAGCGCAACTAAACGTATCAAATCAAACCCAACGACATAGTTAGGAGACTCCTCTTTTGGAATAATTCTTCGAAGAATTAACCGCCGCAACAATGAAAACCACTTTAAGGATTCACACCGCCTTCGTTCTATGCCCCGGCAATCTTGGCAGATTTGGACGCACATACGTGTGTAGCAGTCGACGCTGCTAGCCTAGTGTTGCCTGTATACACCGAAGGTCGTGTATACGCAGGGTGTCGAACCGGAATTTTTTCGGGTTCGGTTCGGGTTCGGGTTCAAGCCTTTCGGGTTCGGTTCGGGTTCAGTTCCGGCGCACCATTCCGTTCCGGTTCGAACCGGTTCGAACCGGTTCAAACGGGTTCGAACGGGTTCGGGGAAAAAAAAGCAAGCGTGTTTTTTTTTCTGTTAATTTTTTTTTGTGCTGGGTTTTCGTTTCCTTGACAGGTTTCCTTCTCTAAAACGAAGCCATAATGTAGGTTTTTTTGTGCAAATGTTTTGTTTTGGCCAAAAATAAGCAACCCTGCAGCACTTTTTTCAACTTTGTTCGAAATCGTGAATGCTTGCAGAAAGTAGTCAACCAACACATCCAGTACTTAGATCAGGGAGTCCGAAAGTCCCTCAGACAAAAGTACTGCGCTGTCCCCATCAGATAACTTACAAACTTGGTTGAAATATTTTTCTCTCTTCCCCAGGCTTGGCGTTCTTCTACCGCTGGAATGACGTCATTACAGCCATGTAGCGGCTATATGCCGGCTTTCCTTAAGCTGCGACATTAAAATGAAACCACAACAGCGAAGCAGAAACGGAAGGCGTATCTGCTAGGACGAGCACTGCTCCTCTGTGCTGGCAATAGCTATAACTCTTGCAGTGCTTCCAGATGCGATGATAAGAGTGAGAGCGTTGATCTAAAGTGTTGAACAGTTTCTTTAACTGTAAAATGTGCTGCAAAATGTTTTCTATAGTAGGTCCAGGATTACAACATTAACTGAAGCAAAATGAAAAATTCGCTCGGACACATAAGACTGCATATTTGTATGAATTTGAAATCCCTGCTTTTTATGGCCCCAAGTTTATTTTTATTGATTTAGTTTCTTTCATTTTTATAATTTAAATGAATTTATTCTTGGATCATAACACTGCAGTTTTATACCCCGCAGTTGTTTTCTTGAGGAAGAAAATGACGGACCATTACGACACTCACTAATGCGAAATTTGAGTGCAGCGCAAACTGTAGTCTTCTCGGCGACGGCGCATAGATGCTGTGCCTCAGGAAGTGATCGCGTCATCAGCTAATGCACGACTGCGCGCGGCATACTCTGTGGTTATCTCGTAAGGGGTCGCCACTGTGAAGCACGTCTCGCACGGTCACGGAATTGCGCCCTCCCCCTTACACTTTCGTCATACTTGCAACCTCCGTTTTCCTGCCAGGTCTATCTTCGGTGGCGTCTTCGTTCTCTCGTTTACAACGAGTCTAACACTGAGGGACTACGCGAAACCACAGGAGCGGGTGCTTAAGGGCTGCGCTCTAAAGCATGGCTCTACGCAGCCACTGTGCAGCCATGTGATCCACTCCCTTCGCCGACAAGTGACGGGCCGCACATCGTCTCCAAATAATGCGTTCTCGCCACAGTCTTCTGGAAGGCAAACAGTTAGCCTCTAGACCTGTGGGCAGCACACGGGTTCCTCCGACGCCTCCCACTCGGGGCATCTTCGCTAGAATCTTCTGGTAATGGGCAGCCTCCCTGCAGACTGCCTATTGCCCCGTCCTACTAAGCAGACGACCCGACCGTCCACAATCGTTTTAATGCGCATCATTCTTTGCCCACAGCAAGGACCGTGTAACCCCCTTCATTTCCACATAAATACAGATTTCGCGGGAGTTCCATCTGTAATCGCTATAATAGCGTACCGTGTTTACCCGATTCTAACGCGCCCCGGATTCTAACGCGCACCCAATTTTCCTGGCAAAAAAAAACGAAAGAACTTGCACCTCCGATTGTAACGCGCACGGGACTTTGTGACCCAAACAAATGAATGCGAGAGAAACGGGCGATTTATTTCCCGAATCAATCTCACTCATCTCACTCCTCGTCGCTCTCCGCTGACCGCAACATCTAGGCCTCGGTGCCTTCAAACGCGTTCGCGATGCCACACTTCTGAACGAACGTTCAAACATGGTCGATGGGATCATGGCCCACGACTCGCACGCCCATCCCGAGAGCTTCTCCAGAGGTACACGCTTCAGCCGACCGCTCGTTTTGAGCGCGTGGGAGCCGCTGCTGCCATTGCTGCTATCAAGTGCGCAAGTGAAACGATTTGACGATTTGTGTGAACGCCGATAGAAAAACCTAGGGGCCTAGGGTGACTGCTATAGAATTCTTGCTGCGTCCAAAAAATCGTTGCTAAAAGCTTTGGCGCCATCTTGAGATGGCGATGGCGATGGCTGGGACGAAATTTCCGCTGTTTCAGCAGTTTCGGTTTTGTATCCGATTCTAACGCGCATGCAATTTTTCGGCCTATTTTTTCGGGAAAAAAGTGCGCGTTAGAATCGGGTAAATACGTAAATGGAGATAACTGGTCGCACAAAATTTATGAAAAACTAAAAAATAAAAAAAGTAGTCACCGAAACTGGCAAACCGTGTGACACCCTGCATTTCCACAACAATGAGGATTTCGGGAAATTTCCACCTGAAATCATTATATAGGGTAAATGGAGATAATTTGTCGAACAAAATTTATAAATGTAAAAAATAAAAAAAATGTAAAATAATTGCGGAAACTGGCGAACCGTATAACACCCTGCATTTCCACAATAAGGCAGATTTCGCGAGTTACAAATGTAATCGTTATAATAGTGCAAATGGAAATAATTGGTGGAACAAAATTTTGAAAAACTATAAAATAAGAAAAATATTAAGCAGTTAAGGAAAATGGGAAACCGTAAAACTACCTGCATTTCCACAATATTGGAGATCTCGCGAATATTCCATTTGTAATTATAACAGCGTCAATTGAGATAATTGGTTGGACAGGATTTATAAAGACCAAAAAATTGGCTGTAGAAACTCACACTGAGGACAAGCGGTATAGGAATGCTACGCATTAGTAGATAATTGTTTGAATTTCTGCAGAAATGTTTTAGTACCCTGGAGTGTCGCATGGCACAGTATTTTGCGTCTCCGCCGCCTCCTCTCTCCGCCCGGGCTTGTAGTGGCGGGCCGCCCCTCGTCCCGAAATCACGCATTCTCGCAGGAATCGCCTGCCTGGCAGGCAGCCAGGCAGGCAGGTAGTTTACTTGCGAGCGGGAAGTCTTTTTGGCGCGCAGGAGAGCCTGAGCGCCCAACATCTTTTTTGGTTCCACCAAATGTCTAGGCACGCATGCGCGCATGCACCCCCCTTTTCGCACAATGAGCCAAATAATTTTGCATTTAAATAAATTGATTGGTCTGCTACGCTTTTCATGTACCCCTTGTTTCAACGGCGCTTTACCTTTAACACGAAATCATTAGCACTGCTAGAAGTCGAAAACAGTCCCGCGTCGGCGTCAACCTCCGACTGTCAAGCGTGGCTGGTGGCGTTTAAAGCGATTTCCTTCTGCTCATCTTTCATATGCTAACGCACCAGTTAGAAAGAAAGAACGGCTTTAATGACTCATTGGACGCCGTGTACAGGACGGCATTGGATAGGGAACCACCGGAGATAGGAACTTGCTAAATGGCACTTCAGCGACAGGTGAGAGCGGTTGGGCTCTACGAAAGATAATAGCTGAGTGAATTAAGTCACAAGCAGCAGTAATTACCCCTCGCAGAGAGAGGGAAAATGAACTTTAAATAAATCGAGGAAAAGTTTCAGAGAGGCGTCCTCATTCAAGGGGTAGAGTCGACAGTCGTTTCCATCAAGGGAAATTGATCTTACAGGGCGGAGCTGGCCAAGGCTTTTCCCCAAATCTCTATGGAAACGTGTATGTTGGGTGGATCTAGAGTGGACTTGTCGCAGCCGCCTACTGTGTGTATGAGGTTCCCAGGCTCCCCACAGAAGCGACGAAATGGAGAGAATTGTGTCCGGTCAAAGAGGGGAAGACTGGTGATGTGTGGGAAGGTGTTAATCCGCAGTGCAGGGAATAATCTTTCCTGGTTATTCGCTAGCGATTTGTGCGGGAAGGAATGCATTCTACGGGAGAGCCTATAGTGCTAATTAATTTCCTGGTACGTATACAGGATGCATGCGCTCGGGCTCGGCTTCATCAGCGCTGGCTAAGCGGGTCAAATGTCTAGCCACGAGGTTGGTGATCTTGTCTGCCGGCGATGCCATTATGAGCTGGTGCCCATACAATCCTGGCTGGCCTTCGGCAGTGACCATCTTCCAACTTACACAGTAATCAAGGGAATTGGTGGTGGTCCGCAAAAACTCACAGCGTGCAGCATGAATTGGGAGAAGTTTAGAGGTATCCTGGAGGATGGCAGTGCGACTTTTACTACACATGAAAAGTTTGCTGACGATATCTCTAACGCGAGGGCTGAGTCCGAGAGACGTTGTTTGCTTCCCAAAGAAGTATCAGCGATAGACAGTGAGTACGAGCGCCTTCGCGCCCTTCGCAGGAGAGCAGAGCGGCGAGCACGCAAGACGTCGTCTCCGGACGACATTCGAGCTGCTAGACGCGCGCAGAAACATGTCCACAAGCACATCCGCAAGCTCGCTAAACTGCGCTGGAGCAAGTTCTGCTCTCGGCTGGATCCACGAAAGCCACTAACACGTATATGGCAAATTTTTCGCACCTTAAGAACCCCGTCAAGTCCACTTCACCCGTTCTCGACGGTTGCTCTTCAGAAGGGCGTTAGTGAAGTGAGTGTTGCAGAAGAATTTTGCATGAAGATCACCACTTCTCCCTGCAACGTTGTGATCTCGGAGGTGTCCATGTTTTGTCACTCCACCACAAATGCGACGCTGATGGACGAACCTTTCACCATTGAAGAGCTCACCAGGGCGTTGAATAATCTCAATTTGTCTTCTTCCCCTGGCGCTGATGGCACCACGTATTTGGCTCTACGCCACTTGGGCCCAAAAGCTCTTTATCAGCTCCTCTCCGTGTACAACGAATCGTGGCAGAGAGGGCGCCTTGAGGCCAGCTGGAAAGTCGCCCGGATCGTTGCGGTCCTTAAGCCAGGCAAGCCGGCAACCAATATAGATTCATACCGGCCAATTGCACTTTTAAGTTGTATTGGCAAGGTGATGGAGAAGATGGTGTTAGAACGGCTTGCTTGGGACCTTGAAAATCGAGGTGTTTATCCATCGCAGATGTCTGGATTTAGGAGAGGACGAAGCAGCACGGATAACATACTTTCCCTCGCGACAAAAAGCTTACTTATTAAAGCGACAAAAAGCTTACTTACTTACTTACTTAAAGCTTACTTACAAAAAAAAATACTTATCTCGCGACAAAAAGCAGCTGGAAACATCACCATAGCTGTCTTTTTGGACGTCAAGGCAGCGTTTGACAGCGTGGCACACGAAGCTATCCGAAGAGAGATGACGTTCGTAGGGCTGCGAGGACGTATGTTCCAGTGGCTCTGCGATTACCTACAACATCGGTACGTCTATATGGTCACCAGTGATGGCGCAACGACCGAGCATCCTGTCACACATGGAGTTCCTCAAGGCGGCGTCTTGAGTCCGACTCTTTTCAGCATATGCCTTATACGCGTGCCAACGGTTCTTCCCCAAGGCGTCAATATTTCGCTGTACGCAGATGACATCTGCATCTGGGCCTCATGCAAAAACCGCCGAAACATTCGTGCCGTACTTCAGAGAGCGATCCTGGCGATGCGAAAGTACCTGAGATGCTGCGGGTTGATCTTTTCCCCTCACAAGTGCGCAGCGATTGCGTTCACTCGGCGTGACGTCTCACGATACACGCTCAGTGTAGAAGGTACGCAGATACCCTATGTCAAATGTCACAAATTTCTCGGCGTCGTCTTTGACCGCTCAATGTCTTCGACTCCTCATATCCGGCAGCTGAAAGAAAGGCTTTTGTCTTTTGTGCGCATTTTGCGCATGCTTAGTGGACAATCTTGGGGATGCTCCGTGTCCCCTCTTCTTGGACTCTATCAAGCACTCTTTCTCGGCCTTCTCCGCTACAGCCTGCCGGCCCTGAATCAACTGTCTTCTACAAATTTGAAGGTCATAGATTCAGTGCTGGCGAGAGCTCTACGCGTGTGCCTGGGTCTTCCCAAATGCACGTCGACAATTGGAACACTTCGGGAAGCTCGGTGCCTCTCTGCGCCAGTGCTTCAACATCAAGAGTGCCTTCGAACGTCACTACGCCACGGCACTCGGTGCCATGCGCATCATCTGGCAGCCACCACTGCATCCCATGTAAAAGACTCGCTTCCAGCAAATTTCCAGCGACCTGTGAATCCAGCATTGCCACTGTGGTTACTTGCACCATGGAATATAATAACGACAATTCCCGGAATAAGCAAAAAGTCGTCCATGCCCGCACCTGCACTGAAGTTTTTCACACTTGAGTATTTATTTACCGCATACGCAAGCCACACCCACGTTTATGCGGATGACTCAGTGACCGAAGAATCATCTGCCATTGGCGTGTGGATTCCGTCGGTCCAGTGCACAATCAGGAAAAAACTGAGCCATAAAACATCATCCACCGCTACTGAGCTAGCGGCTGTAAGGGCTGCCCTTCATTTCATTGGTGCACATCAAGCTCGACTATGGGTGATCTTCTTAGACTCACGGGGTGCTCTGCAAGCTCTAAGAAGGCTGTCCAACCACTGCAGTCAGCTTGTGTGTGAAATCAGTGAAATCCACACAGCGGTAGTGCACGCGGGCCATTACATCGTGCTTCAATGGCTTCCTGGTCATTCGGGAATAGAAGGAAATATAATATCTGATGCAGCCACCAGCGCTGGCCACTCTCTGCGTAACACGACACAGCTTCCTTTCTCTCGAGAGGATGGTTGTGCCCTTATCTATCGAACTGGTTGGAGAGAGCAAATGTTGAAGTGGCAGCACCCTCGCAGTGGATATCCACCTCTACATGGAATTGACCCTTTCTGTAAATTCCGTGTTCCACCCGACCTAAGCAAAGCGTCTGAAGGTGTACTGCATCGTTTGCGTCTCAACGTGGCTTACACCCGAAGCTTCAAGTTCAAAATAGGGTGGGAGGATTCACCACTGTGCCCCACGTGCGCTGTGCGCGAGACTACCGAGCACTTGTTGTGTATATGCCCGCGATTTTCCCCTGCGCGAGTTACAGCGGCGAGCTGCCTGTCTCGTGTTCGACGCGGAGCAAGCCTTCAGTTGTGTCACTTTCTTGGACCCTGGGACAACAAAAATGACTCATATTTAGGGACAAAAATTCTTCTGCGTTTTTTGCGAGATTCAGGACTAGACAAAACTTTGTAATTCTTCCATTGTGCGCATGGCTACGTCTGTACGCGTTTGCGTCGTCGTGTGCTCTTTGACTGCTTTTTCTTGTTAGGCGCTCTGCGCTTCCTGGGCTCCATTCGCTCAATTTTTATCTCTTTTCCTTAACTTTATTTCGAGTTTTTTCCTTGCACTACATTGCGTGCCATTTTTATTGAACTTTTTTTTCTCTCTATTGCTGCTTTCCCGATCTCTCACATTCACTTAATTCACTGCATTGTAATCATCCCCATCTGGCGTAGCAAGCACTGCCGCTAGCAGAGCTGACCTCTCCAGCCCACATTAAAGAGTTCTCTATCTCTCTCTCGCTCTCTCTATCTCTCTCTCTCTCTCTCTCTCTCGTTGGTGGTCTCTGCTTGTTCATTCGAATTGTCGTAACATGCAATAGAATATTGGCAAAGTTGCGCCACGCCTGATAAGAATTTGTTATTAGACTTTTGGCGGCCCTTTGGCTAAGCGCACGTGCTATCGCCTCTTCCTCAGCTTGGAAGGGGCTGTGTTCAGGGGTTGAGATGCTACATCTGTGGAAGGCTGCAGAACGGTAGCACGAAGAAAGAGAAGGTATCGGAGAAAGCTATCGGGTGTCTTTCGCATCAAACCAGTTGATCATTCCTTTTTTTTCTCTTTCAGTTTAGTTGCTTCCTAGTCTTACCTTATATATATACACATTTTGAGAACCTTTTGGTGAATATAAGACATGCATTAGGCAATTAGTTTTTAACTTTATTGCGAGATGTAAATCTTACGCAAGAAATAACCTAAGAGCGTAATACGTACATAAAAAAGGCCTTTTATAGCATTCAGGTGGTCGACACATAACTTTCCGGCTATTTTGTGCGTAACTAAATTTCCTGATTGGTCGAGAAAGAGAACGCTGCAAAATTTAGAAATGCAAAGGTCCCCAAATATATCATGTTTGGTCCAACCCTCTAATCCGCCTTAACTGACCCGCTAATTCCTCTAATCCATATAATTCAACACCGCAGTCCCACTAATTCACATTAGTTCATTCACTCATCTCACTAAACCACCCTAGTCTACCCACTAATCCACGTTAATCGACTTAAATCCATGCATCGAAATGCTATCGCATTTACTTTAAAAGTGAAAATGAGAAGGCCCCTATTTTTTTTTTCAATTCTTATGTTCTCCTAGGGCAGTAACCAAAGGACACAACGGCACTGTACAAGAAAAAGTGATGGTGACGTAGAGAACTTTGAGTGTTTGTGTCTCAGTGCTGTTTTATATAAGTGTCCACTCAAACTAAAATAAGTATAAGATACGGATTTATTGTTGATGGGGTCCCTGAAGGCCTTCACAAGCGGACACGGATGCATTCGAATAACCAACGTGAAAACTTCACACGATTTTAAACACACTGCAGATAGGAACCATAAAGAATACCCCATGATATGTTGCCACGGAATATGTGCTCTAACTTAAGTTATTGTAAATGCAAAAAGATAATTTGGGGAGATGGGCAATACCTAAAGCAAACTAATAGTGTATACGGACTATACATTAAATTTAGGGTAATGATAAGATGAGAACCTTGTGGGCCTTGGGAACTGCAGACTATGCAAAATATTGCATGGTGGCGTCTGGCGAATGGTAAAAATATCTTCGGATGCAAGGTGGTTCCGGGATGGAAAACTAGAAATCACAGTTTTGAGGCCCCGGAACCGGTTCGGAACGGTTCCTTCAATTCGTTCCGGTTCGGGTTCAGTTCCAAAATGGCGGAAAAAATATGGTTCCGGTTCAGTTCCGGTTCCGGGCAAAAATTCGGGTTCGGTTCCGGTTTTCGGTTCGGTTCCGGTTCCGGTTCGACACCCTGTGTATACGTGAGAGCACTCCAGTCGGACGTGTTCTCACACGAGCGCCCTTTTTCAAGCGGAAACTCCGTGCGCCGGGGAGCGGATGTGTGCGCGTTATAGTGACGTCACTGGCGGCGGGGAAACCTGGTCGGTGTAGGGGAGTTTCGCGTTGTCTGCGTAGAGGTGCGGCCCTTCCTTCATGCTAATGTAATCTGGGGAAATCTACGCATGGGGTAATTCGCGTCCCATTTACTGTCGCTCGACGAATCAATCCTCTTTGCGCCCAAGTGCCTTTCGGAATAAATTCCAAGAAGGTCATCTTTACTGTAGGCGCAAGAAGCACTGCGGCCCATGCCCTTGTTGGTATTGTCCCGCCTTGGCGTTGTTTTCTTATTTACACGTCAGAAACAGCTGGCGGAAGTTTGGCGTTATTCCTTACATCGGTATGACCCTGTACTAAAAGTCGACGAACTTTGTGCCATTGACAATGCTTTAGAACAGCAGGTAAGCCCAACTTCTAATGTTCGCAATGATAAATTCTCTAAAGCGACTAGTTGGTAAACGCACCAGAGTAAATGCGAAAGGTACACGCATACCACGTCATTTTTTGAGCCCGTAGGCACCAGAACCCGCCAGCTATTTACCGGAATAATACCTTCACAACTTATACGCTATTTGGGGAATCTAGGTTACATTGATGCAGAGAAGTTTATTTCTTTGCAATGTCTAAATTACGGCGTCTGTCACCACAATGTGACTTCTTACTGCCCATGGGCTATGCAAATGGTCAAAACCTTTGTCTGTGAGAAACATAGGCGTTGAAAATCAGCACACCCAGTGCTTCTCTTTCTGTTGGTGACCCTCTTTGCAATCACTCTGACACGAAGTGTACCTTCTCTGAGGTTAAAAGCACGACCAACTATACTGGTTAAAAGCCACGGGATACTCTCAATCGATTTAGCATAGCCTCATTAGAAACTGTCATCCCCTAAAAGCAACCGCAATGGTTTTACGAGACGTGTACTCTTCTGAATATTGCTGTGCTATTTGTGTTTATTCGTAACAGCCTCCTCTGCTGTGAAGGCGTGTGTCTAGAAATGCGAAAATTACTGAAATTTGTACATGAAAATAAGTTCAGAATTCTAAAGTGGTAGACAAACACAAAAAATCCTGAAGGAAGCAAGTCGGATTGAACCCGCGTTTTTTAACTCAGCAGGACACGGCATCTGGTCGAAACTTTGTTTAACACCCTAAAAAATTATAGCTTATCGACCGCACTTATGGCGTTGTTCTAATGGCAGCATTAATGGCGATATTTCCCGAGTGCCTAACATTTTGCGCGCGAACTAAAGATTGGTTTGCGTAAGCAAGCACCCTGAGATCTTCCCTTTCAATAAAAAAGTTCCGCACAGCCTTTTGTGCGGAATATGTTGAGTCCTCATTTGTTCTTCTGTCTACCGACACGGATAGTTGTGCTCCAGCCTAAAGCACCCTCTGAAGTATCTTTTTGGAGTACCTTCTTAAGAGGCACGTTAAGGCTCCCAGACTGATTATTCCCGCCTCTAAAGTATCTTCTGAAGTCGAGGGTTTGACGGAAACCCGTCTGGTCGGGAAACCTGTTGGAGTAAAAACGGAGACACCGACCAAAAGAAACTTAAAAACTTTAAAACAACAACAAGACGTTTCGGCTTCGTTACTGAAGCCTTGTTCACAGTTTTTAAGTTTCTTTTGGTCGGTGTCTCCGTTTTTACTCCTAAAGTGTCTTCTGTACAGGAAAGCTCAGGGGCCCCTTCTGCTAAGCGTATTCTTCAAGTGCCTTCTGTACAGTCATGTTAAGCCGCCTGCAAGTACAAGCAATCCCGTGAGGCAGTTTTTGTAGGCACGTAAAGCAGCCCGCCCTCAAGGGACTACGGTCACCTGAAGGCTACTGCAATCTGGGAATACACTGCGTAGCGAGCAATAAAAACTGAGCTCTGCGCATATAATGACTCATTACTCTATAAAGGTCTGTATTATCCTATTAAATTCAAATAATTTCTCTAAAAATGCTGCGCTTGTTCTGGTCGAAGAAATACGGTTAAAGAAAACGTATTATGGCGGGGACGGTCCTTGAGAAGCAGGTTTCTGTGATTTGACGCATTTGTGTCTACCGTGACGCACTTGCTGTTTCATCATTCTTCTCAATCTGAGAGCGCTGAATGAGCTTGTGACGCCAAACCAGTACTCGGAGTGAACGGTGCATTGAGGATTGAACGGGACATCGTTCTCGTTTTAGGAGGAAAGTGCTATTGCGCAAATAGCGAGAGAGCACATTACCACCACGACTCACAGAATCCCACTTTGAAGCGGGGTGAGTCCCAAGGACATTTACTGTCGGCGTCTTTGACCTCAACATCCTGGCTATTTTATGAATGAAATCGGAAGATTGCTTTATAGTGAAGTCTGCATTTTTGTCCGCACATTACCACCAAGCCTACCCCATTTGTCTCCCTTTTTCGTGTAAAGATCAACATTAAGAATGTTACGTTTTATGCCTTTTTTAAGATGCAGGGGCAATATTTTCTAATTATGATCTTCTCGGGCACTTCTTCATACGCCGGCTACCTCAAATCCAATCTCACTACGCGACAACGTCCGAATGCGATGGCCTTGGTTACAGTTTCCGGGTGATACCCATCAATTTATGTGACGTCACCATTGGTATGATGCAAGTTTACGTAAAGCTTTGAGCGACTCTCATTGAAACTCAGTAACATTCATAAGACCCTTAAGTGATGCCATATTTTGTTTCGTGCGCTGATTTTTCAACCGTGGCCTCCATTATGACTTCGCCTGCCTTATCACATCAAAACAAAAACGCGGCAATAATAATAACACACACAGCGTTTTGTTAAAATTTGCATCTTTACTTTTCAGTAAAAATGTTCTGGTTTTCTGCACCATGATGCTTATCCTGTCTCACCTACTGCAATGGTAGTCGCTATAAAAGGTAGCTGCGGCGGCCATTTTAATGCTCCTCGAAAACCCAATGGGAATAATAGTCGTAAGGCCTCATTAAAAATTACTGAAATCTCCTAGCAGGAGCTTACGATCGGGTCTTTGGTCATCTACACGAGGAATCAGTGGACACATTTTAATAATCCACGTTCAGTGCTGCAAAAGGGGCATCTAAGGTGGTGCACCATGGTATATCAACCTCGTAACAATTCAGCGTTCCCTAATACGTCGGCCTTGGGCAACCGCCGAAAACATATAACGCTTAATTCGTGCAAACTTAGAGAGAATAAGGGCCCATGTGAGCGACTGCAATGCGCTCAAATAAAATAGACAATGCCGGACCTTTTTTTTCGAAAGGGTAAGGAACGTTATAATTTTGGAAGCTATTGTGTCGGTAGGGGGGTGGGGATGGGGTGGGGGTGGAATGTTGCCTGTAGCAACAATGCATTTCAATGCAACATTGTTAAAATTCCTGAAGTAAGTAACTTCGGGTAAATCATTTAACACTTCAACTTGGAGCGATGTACTAAACACAGTTGAAAGTCAGCGGTGTTGGCGAATTTATTTTCTTAAAAAATGAACTTCGTGATGTCAAAAAAGCATTAGGCCAATGGGCAGTGGGGGTGGAATCCAACAACTTCGCCATATCGGGAACTTCGTAGAGCCTGAATTTCTGAAATCAACGTCCAACTGTTGTATGTTGATCATTCCATTGCGCGATCGACCCTCACATTTAAATAAATTTTATCAGCAAACCTACTGCAATTTAGACAGCTGTAGACAGTTCCCCGTCAGTTCGGGAAAAATGAGGGCTACAATCAGTCAGACTCAGGGACAATGAATCACATCTCGGTAAAGCTGCAACCCTGGGCCTATATGCGGAGTTCATAGTGGGCCTTACCCTTCGCCACGATTTGCATCTGTCGAGAGAGAGCCGTCAACCAACGTGGAACACAGCGAGGCTCTATGTATTCGGCGCTCCCTTCGCAAACACAAGTTGAGCAAAGGACACGTGAACCGTTTAATTCGACCTGAATGGCGCAAGCTGTTTCACCGGTTTCCTTTTGACTGCTGCAAGCTCCGACTGTAGGGTGTTACCTTCACGAGCATTGACCCCTGTAGGTGACGTTAAAAATACAGCGTTATGAGAGAAATTTCTACAGATGGCTTCTTTTCTCGCTTTCTTTCGCTATCGCCTGCCACCTCGAGCGCGCGTGCGTAACTTCTCAAATGTCGAGATTAGGAGCGCACAGCCCTCTTCATCTGCTATGTCCTCCAACTCTATGCAGATGATGCAAGTGAGCGCTTCTTCAAGACGCATTCTTCCTCAAGTTCGCACCCTTGAAAAGCGTCAACACCAACCATGGCAACCTAGCTTTTAAGGCACTCCCCAGCCGAGCACGAGGTTTTGGGTTCAAATGTCTGCTGCAGCGGCTGTATCGTTGGTAGAAGCAAAATGAGATACACTAGTGGGGATGATATTTAGACGCCGTTAAAAGCATTCTGAGTGGGAAGATAATTATGGCTCGGTAAATCTCTCAAGCTATTGCAAGCCGCGGTGTAACTCCCCCTGTTCATAGTTTTAAGTGCGAATGCACTTCTTAAGCGACCCTGAACCTGCGTCCACCGGCGATGTACGCATAGCATACCCACGTGGGAGATTGGCCAGGAATCTCCTCGTCTTCCTTGGCAACGGGGGGAGATGGGCGCGCGCTGCCTGGCCGCTGACATGACACATACCCACGTGGGGGATTGGCCAGGAATCGGGCGTGAGAAGGGCTAATGCACCCGCTTAAAGGAGTACTGACACGAAATTTCAAAGCTGAGATCTGCTCTAGCAATCAAGTACAACGACAACACAAATAGGTGTCTGTGAATAAATGCATCTTTCTTTCTTTGTAGTTGTGTGTGTGTGTGTGATCTCTCTTTCGCGAACATTACCGAACCGCGCAAATTCAACTCGTGCATTCGCACTTTCACATTCTTCCCCTCGCGGAAATGCGGGGAATTTTTTTGCACCTCATATTATCAAACTTCAGTTGGAAGCAGTGAACGGGAAAACTTCGAAACCTTTTAGCCAGTGCAACCGACCGAGTCCGCCACCTTAAGTTATATTAGTGATCCTATTTGGCACTAACACCAAACAAAGCATACACTTACCGGAGCACGAAACGTCAGAATACAACTTACGTTTCTGCTGAACCCAAATCTGCTATAAAGAAAGTTTTTATATCTGTTTCGTCTGCGCGCTGGACTCCTTCAGAACCTAGAGGCCACGCATAAATTTTCGATGTCGAGCAACCGAATGATGCCACAGTTAATTTTGCTTTGCACACACGGGACATCCAAAGTTTTGCAGGCGTATATACGGGCACTGATTGCAGACATTCGTGAGAAATAACCAGCTTTTTTCATGAACATGGTTTTTTTAAACATACTCAGCTTTTTGGACGTTGGGCCTCCCCTACGCTGCATAGAGCTTCTCCACAAAGCCGAGACTTCACGTAAAGAAAACGTTTAGATTAAATACTAACTAACCTAAAAAACTCTGTCAAAAGTTAGTGCCCACACAGTCACGTCGTATGGCTTTTATTTCTCTGTAACCCGGTAGAATCAAAAGCGGTGCAAGTACGCTTTACTGCATCAGAAACCTCACGTGGACTTCGACTCTGCAGAACGCTCCAGAATAACTGAATAAGTAGTCATGGATGTTATGTAACATCGAAACATGCTGGACTTCTTTGAAACGGAGCAGTTCCACATTTTACGGGTACTTACAAGCATCCGAAATACCCTACTCTTTAGCTTACGCTGCGATAAACAGGACTACATTGAATTTCAGTAGAAATACATAAAGCTGGGTTGTGTTAAAGTTGTGTTATTGCCTAATATCCTCCATTCTCATTGCCGTTTAGCATAGGGTTACGGGGAATTTTGAGGCCAAAGCGTTCTTAGTGCCACCGATGGCGTTCTGTCAAAAAAATAGAGAATTTCCCCATAGACCGGTTGGTCGACCGAAAAGCTCTGATCTCTGAACAATCGGCGCCCGCATGCAACCGGTCATTCATTGCGTAAAAACGGCTAGTTGAAAGTCGCAAAGAAGGAACGGTTCCAGACAAGACATCGCATCGATGTCTTGAAGAAGGGGTACCTTTATCTCATACACCACGTATCGGTATACGTTTAGATCGTCCGTAGATGCGTTCACTGAGTGCGCGAAAAATCGTCGCATGGGTTCGCTCTTCGTTTTGCGATTTGGGTCTCTGGGGGTTTGGCGATCGATCGGACTCGCTTTCAGCGAAGGTGGACGCACTCTTGGCTTTTGCGCTTCTTTCAACTTTCTTTACGAAGGGATGGTCATTTTTTTACTGCGTGAGAAAATTTCGATGGTACGCAAGCTTTTGCTCCAAAGTACCTGAGTTGCTGGAGGTAAGGCTCGGTTCGTATGAAAAATCTGAGGAGAGCTGTACGTGTAATTGTGGTGGTATGGAATGTTTGCACTCAATGCGGCCTCGCTGACGTTTTTCCTACTATGTTATTACGAGCCCGCCTTGTTTACGGGCCCGCTTCCGTGAAAAACACAACTCACACATAATGAACTTGAGTCGCGCAGAAATAGTATGTCACGAAGGAAACCCCATACCTCTACTTAGGTGGCTGTTAATGGCCTCGATTAGCGATGAAGGCGACGAGTGTGTTTACTAGCGATGTTTTCCAAGCATGATGAGCGACACTCTTTACGAGGAAACGTGGGCAATGACACAAGTAGTGAATGCACGCAGGCTATCGTCAGAGTAGGCTACAGAAATTACGCCATAATAATCATTACTGCGTAACCCTTTATGAGGTATTTCTATCCGGCGAAATTGTAATGTTCCAGCTTTTATTTTTCAAAGTACTCAATGCTTTGACTGACCCCAACTGGGGGTGAGGGTGAGGGGAAATGGGGGTGAGGAGGTGAGGGGAAAGGGGGGTGAGGCGCAGTAGTAGCTATTTTGGTGCTGGCTATCTATACACGAAAACGAAAAGAAGTGCCATCGGGATTAACCAGTTGTTTACAAACTCTAGCGAAAAAAATATTAAGTTGTCCTTGTAATCATACACGGACCGAAGAGGAGCAGAGCATAATTGGTGGTAGCGGTGGGGATACTTTCTGGTGGGAGAATCGTCCTGCTATCCAATTACAAGCCAGCAAATAGTACGTTCACCACGTTGTGCTGAAAGTGTGAAGAGAGAGAGAGAGAGAACTCTTTAATGTGGGCTGGAGAGGTCAGCTCCGCTAGCGGCAGTGCTTGCTACGCCAGATGGGGATGATTACAATGCAGTGAAGTGAATGTGGAAGATCGGGAACGCAGCAATAGAAAGCAAATAGTACGTTCACCACGTTGTGCCGAAAGTGTGAAGAGAGAGAGAGAGAGAGAGAGAACTCTTTAATGTGGGCTGGAGAGGTCAGCTCTGCTAGCTGCAGTGCTTGCTACGCCAGATGGGGATGATTACAATGCAGTGAAGTGAATGTGGAAGATCGGGAAAGCAGCAAAGAGAGAGCAAATAGTACGTTCACCACGTTGTGCCGAAAGTGTGAAGAGAGAGAGAGAGAGAGAGAGAGAGAACTCTTTAATGTGGGCTGGAGAGGTCAGCTCTGCTAGCGGCAGTGCTTGCTACGCCAGATGGGGATGATTACAATGCAGTGAAGTGAATGTGGAAGATGGGGAAAGCCGCAATAGAGAGCAAATAGTACGTTCACCACGTTGTGCCGAAAGTGTGAAGAGAGAGAGAGAGAGAGAGAACTCTTTAATGTGGGCTGGAGAGGTCAGCTCCGCTAGCGGCAGTGCTTGCTACGCCAGATGGGGATGATTACAATGCAGTGAAGTGAATGTGGAAGATCGGGAACGCAGCAATAGAGAGCAAATAGTACGTTCACCACGTTGTGCCGAAAGTGTGAAGAGAGAGAGAGAGAGAGAGAGAACTCTTTAATGTGGGCTGGAGAGGTCAGCTCTGCTAGCTGCAGTGCTTGCTACGCCAGATGGGGATGATTACAATGCAGTGAAGTGAATGTGGAAGATCGGGAAAGCAGCAAAGAGAGAGCAAATAGTACGTTCACCACGTTGTGCCGAAAGTGTGAAGAGAGAGAGAGAGAGAGAGAGAGAGAGAGAGAGAACTCTTTAATGTGGGCTGGAGAGGTCAGCTCTGCTAGCGGCAGTGCTTGCTACGCCAGATGGGGATGATTACAATGCAGTGAAGTGAATGTGGAAGATGGGGAAAGCCGCAATAGAGAGCAAATAGTACGTTCACCACGTTGTGCCGAAAGTGCGAAGAGAGAGAGAGAGAATTCTTTAATGTGGGCTGGAGAGGTCAGCTCTGCTAGCGGCAGTGCTTGCTACGCCAGATGGGGATGATTACAATGCAGTGAAGTGAATGTGGAAGATCGGGAAAGCAGCAATAGAGAGCAAATAGTACGTTCACCACGTTGTGCCGAAAGTGTGAAGAGAGAGAGAGAGAGAGAGAGAGAGAGAGAGAGAACTCTTTAATGTGGGCTGGAAGGTCAGCTCCGCTAGCGGCAGTGCTTGCTACGCCAGATGGGGATGATTACAATGCAGTGAAGTGAATGTGGAAGATCGGGAACGCAGCAATAGAGAGCAAATAGTACGTTCACCACGTTGTGCCGAAAGTGTGAAGAGAGAGAGAGAGAGAGAGAACTCTTTAATGTGGTCTGGAGAGGTCAGCTCTGCTAGCTGCAGTGCTTGCTACGCCAGATGGGGATGATTACAATGCAGCGAAGTGAATGTGGAAGATCGGGAAAGCAGCAAAGAGAGAGCAAATAGTACGTTCACCACGTTGTGCCGAAAGTGTGAAGAGAGAGAGAGAGAGAGAGAGAACTCTTTAATGTGGGCTGGAGAGGTCAGCTCTGCTAGCGGCAGTGCTTGCTACGCCAGATGGGGATGATTACAATGCAGTGAAGTGAATGTGGAAGATGGGGAAAGCCGCAATAGAGAGCAAATAGTACGTTCACCACGTTGTGCCGAAAGTGCGAAGAGAGAGAGAGAGAACTCTTTAATGTGGGCTGGAGAGGTCAGCTCTGCTAGCGGCAGTGCTTGCTACGCCAGATGGGGATGATTACAATGCAGTGAAGTGAATGTGGAAGATCGGGAAAGCAGCAATAGAGAGCAAATAGTACGTTCACCACGTTGTGCCGAAAGTGTGAAGAGAGAGAGAGAGCGCGAACTCTTTAATGTGGGCTGGAGAGGTCAGCTCTGCTAGCGGCAGTGCTTGCTACGCCAGATGGGGATGCTTACAATGCAGTGAAGTGAATGTGGAAGATCGGGAAAGCAGCAATAGAGAGCAAATAGTACGTTCACCACGTTGTGCCGAAAGTGTGAAGAGAGAGAGAGAGAACTCTTTAATGTGGGCTGGAGAGGTCAGCTCTGCTAGCGGCAGTGCTTGCTACGCCAGATGGGGATGATTACAATGCAGTGAAGTGAATGTGGAAGATCGGGAAAGCAGCAATAGAGAGCAAATAGTACGTTCACCACGTTGTGCCGAAAGTGTGAAGAGAGAGAGAGAACTCTTTAATGTGGGCTGGAGAGGTCAGCTCTGCTAGCGGCAGTGTTTGCTACCCCAAATGGGGATGATTACAATGCAGTGAAGTGAATGTGAGAGATCGGGAAAGCAACAATAGAAAATGTGAAGTCAACGCGTTTAGTCTGTCAAAATCGAAGACAGCGTAACTGGGCAATTGGGTAATCCTGCTCAATTTCGCTGCCCCAAGTATTGGAGTTATGTAGATGTTTCTGGGATTAACGCTGCTGCGTTCATTTACTTCTACAGACGTCGGTTTGCCTCAGATAAGTAACATAAGTCTGACTCTTCTACACAGCGGGAATTTTGTTGAAACAAAAGAAATCGTTTTGTTTGTTTTAACCATTGTCTGCTGACATTGTTGAAATACATGGCGAATCGGGATCCTCTTCCACGCTTTGTTGTGTAAAAGCATGGTTAAGGCCTCAGCCACTCTTGCAACGAAAAAGGGAAAGGAAACCCTCGTTTCATCCGTGGTTGGTGCAAAGATGCCTCCGTACTACAATGAGTGTATTAAAAAGAAAGGTTGTTCTTCATTAACGGTGCCCACATGGTATAGGAACTGCTCATTAGATCTGTGTGAGCGTGGAAATGCCCGTTCCTAAGCGTGCTTGGGGTGTCCCTTCTTTGATTCATCGCATACACCTGTGTTCAAATTTTGCTTGCTACAGTATTTCACGTGAAGGTATTCCTCCTGGCTTGCCGCATTGCGTATCCTGATTACACAAAGCGCGGCAAGGGTCTCAAGAACTTTCTGTAAGTGCCGGGATTCCAGAGTGTTTGCGCCATTTTCCAGCCTCGTTGTGATATTACAAGTTTTTACAAGCACAGGCTGGCATGCAAAAGGCAGCAATGCGTGCTGCCGCACCTTGACATAAGCTTCCTGACGAGAGGTTGTGCACGCATTTGATTATGCATGTACTTGAAACAAATGCGTAACTTGTCAGGTCGCGACCGTTTCAATAAAATGTGGTTAGGCACCTTGTGAGTGTCATTATCTGATGCGAAATCAAAATAAACGTTTGTTCTAGTGTTCACACAAACAGAATAGAAATTTTTAACGCTTTCAGCAGTGTTAAAATAAACTTCTATTTGTTTTGACTTGATTTGAATTGGAAACATAAGGAACTCGCGTTACTTTTGGCGGCCTTCTGTATCTCGATACCTTTGTCGGGGATGTTTTTGATCATGACAATATTGACTTAAGCAGTTCCTCTTGAAATAGAACGCATTCATCATGTGTGATTAAACTTTATGATGGTTACATTCGTTTGTTCACTCAACAGAGCATAATCTCATTTTCATCAACGTTATAGACATAGTAAAAACTCCTTCGCTTATAGAACCAGCATGTCGAATTTCACTTCACCACACCTGAGGGAAGATGTACATCTTTTATTCGCAAGTTGTGCCATTTACGGAGAGCCTATTTCTCTAGAAGACGTATGGTCAATTGGAGTGGTTAATTTGGGGCTAGTTTTTTTAGTTTCGCATGGGTATATAGCTTTTGACAGTTCATTCCAAACCGACATGCTACCCTGCGGGGTGTGGAACAGAGTGTGCATGAAATGATTCGATTTCGCTGGATGTAAAGCCCTTTCCTAATATTGCCCGAATGGTGTCCATCGATTAATAGATTTCGTCAACAGCTCTAAAAGCTAGACGTTTAAATATCACCCATTGCACTTTTTAAGCCATAGTTCCATTGAAATCTAAAATCAGATCCTTTAGAATGCAGCCATTGTTTCGTTTGCGTGAACAATGATAAAGCAGCAGAGGGGAACACAGGTCACACAGTAAGTAAGGCGATACCGACCAGCCTACGCACTGACCTTGCTTACCCATTGTATTTCCTTTAATGATTTACCTTCTGGCGCCTTTTTGTGTTAGCACAAGCACAGCTTCCAAACTCTACGATGCCATACTAAATTGACATCTTCACGCAGAATAGTTGCCCAATGTATAACTTTATGAAAACCTATAGCGTCGCCCACGGTAGCATTGCAATTTTTGACATTTATTGTGTCACTATTCGAACAATGAAACATTCAATAAGGCGATTTACATGTACAGACATCGAGATCCGATGCCGTGTACAGTGCGCAGTTTTCTGCTTCCAAAAATTATGTGTGTGGGCCTTCATGTGGAAGTACCAGGACATGTGTTTATAGAACCTGTGAACCACCTTACTTATTAAACCATTTCCAAACTTTATATTATAACTCGCAGCTCTCGTACTTACTATGCTCCAGTAAGACACAATGCCACTCAGAACCAGCATGTGTATCCTATGACGTAAAAATTTAAATTCTTGTAACACTTCCCGGTCGACGAACAGATTGTCGACCGCATAAATCATTTGACACCGGAATGCTAATGCGTGACGTTCGCCTTCGTACATACCTTGCCTCCCTCGCCAACACCACAACCACGGCAGCGTAGGCCACTGTCCTAAACCACAAGCTACCGTTGCCGCTGCAAAGTCTGCGACGCATCACCCGCGCACTGGAATCCCGTTGGCTCGCACATTCCTGTAGTCTAAGCCCACTACCGGCGTCGTCACTCGCCGGGCAACACATGGCATCCAAACTTCCTTCTGCCACCAAACCACTTCACACAGCCGAAAATAACGCGCCGAAACCTTTCGTCCGCACGACTCACAACAACAGATTTCTTGTCTGGTTTCTGCGTTCACTCTTCACCAAATCGCTTGTTTCGCAGTACGTCAATTGAGCTTCTTTGTAGCGATGGCAGTCCACTACTACGGGAACGTTGGTGTTGGTAGCTTCGTCGACCGCGCTGATGATCACTCGGTGTGGCTGGCATTTATAAATGCTTTCTTCTTCGGCAAGTGTGCGGCCGTTCTTTTCAGGGCTGTTCCATTCTCGCCGCGGGGCAGGTCCTCCTCTTCGGAGGGGAGAACGTCGACGGGAGACCGCGGTAACTCGAAGACCGGCTGCCTGACGGCGAGGACGACAGTGGCGATGGAATCTCATTTCGACGTCGACGTCGACGTCGCTGAAAGAGGGCAAGAGACCGCGAAGGATGGGGAGAAGGATGGATATTCGGTGCAGGATGCGAAGGGTCGGACTCGTCCGACCAGTTTCGCCCTCTTTTTTTTTTCCTCTGTTACGGCTGGCCTTTCCTGCCTTCGGTGTTTTACACGAGCTCGCTTTTTTGTTTCCGTTTTCGAAACGCCCGCTCGTTCTTGTTTGCACCTCCACAAACAGGCGGATGAAAAAAAATGTGGAGGGTGACCACGAACCGATTAGGAATATTACTGCCGTTTGTTGAAAAATTTTATTAACTTTTTTTTTTGCTACTTATTAAAGGAAGGAAGGGTGGGAATGAAAGAAAAAGGGCGCGGGAAGGTTGGGCACGGTTTAGGTGTGTAGCGGGCGAAGAGGAAAAGGCTTTCTTCCTCGTCGTCTGTTACCTCGATTGCCTCTGCTTCATTCCGGAGTTTGACTTCCTTTCTTCTTTGTTCACAACTATTTTTTGTGTTTCTTGGTTCCGCCCTTCTGTGCTACGTCCTGTCGTTTTTTTCTCTTCCCACGATGCGTGCTCTGTAGCGCTTCAGACCTTTTTAGGGTAAACGTAGCTGCCCTGTCTAAATAGGATGTCCTGAAGCGAAGGCGAAGCACTCCGAATATGTCGCTATCCATCCCATCCGGAGCTATTCTTTTTTCCACCGTGGGAAGATCGTCGCAGGTCCTGTTGTGTGCTATTTAAAAACTTACCCGAAATCCTGTTTGCTGGAACAAGGGTAGGACTTGATTGCTGGCTATTTGGTTCATGACGTACGAAGGAATAAGTTTGGAATTTGCAACAATAAATAACGAATAAGAAGTGGGGGTGATACTGGTTGGAGGTATGTATGTGTCTTGTTATTTCATGCAAAATAAAGTTGGAAGTTGCGCTGGTTTTGTCCTCTCTATATTTGTCCTCGTTTCTTGCGCAAACGTATTCCGTCGTATAGAACTAGGGTGTTTTCTTGAGCCATAACGGTGTCCAGGAAGAGTGGTGCACGGTGCAATTTATTAGACTGGGCACTTGAACTCCTCTTGTTCGTAACACGAGAAACTGGTGTTCGCTAAGGCATGAAGTAAAAGTTGTGAGAAATTTATTCAGTACAAAGCATTCTGCAGTTATAACGCTAGACCTATTAATAGGTCATGCCATCACGTGACGGACCGAGGTGCTATAAAGGACGGACAAACACCGGGCATCGCCAGTGGGCATGGCAGCAGCGAAACCGGCACCGTGCTCAGCAACCCCTTTTGCTTCGTGCTGCAGGTTAGTTATTATCGGTACACGAAATGTTACCGGAGTGATGACCGTTTTTTGATTCTGCTGCCATGCCCACTTTGTGTTAAGTGCATTTTTCGTTGCGTTCTTGGTCTCCCTGATGACTTATTGTCTTGTGGCGACCTAGAGGCTAATCCAGGACCTTCGAAAACAGATAGGGATATTCTGTTAGAACTGGTAGAGGGACGGAGTAAAATGACTGCCACAATTGAAGCCGTACTCACCGCGCAGAATAAAATTGAAGATAAGCTCTCAACCTTAACGGACCGCCTGGATAGATTTGAAAAACAGTTGACTGACCTAAATGCTGTAACTAATCAAGTGAAAGTTCTGGAAACCTCAGTGTCTAAGTTCGATGAACAGATTTCAGAGCTGATGCTTAAGGTTGATGATCTGGAAAATAGGGGACGTCGGAACAACCTAATCATTTATGGTTTAGAAGAGCCTAACAAAGAGACGTACGAGGAACTGGAGGCAACAGTCAAAAATAACATTTTTCATGAAATACTGGGTGTAACCGTGAACGGTATTGAGAGGTGTCACAGGCTTGGACGAAAAACGTCTGAGAAACCTCGACCCGTTATCCTAAAGTTTGTCGACTACCGTGAAAAAATAGCCGTACTAAAAGCTTCTCCTCAACTAAAGGACACCGATTTTTCCCTCTCTGATGACTTTTCAAAGAGAATTCGGGAAATCCGCCAACAGTTATGGAGGAGTGCAGCTCAAGAAAAAGAAAAAGGCGCTAAGGTCAAACTACTCTTCGACAAGTTAAGCGTAGACGGTGTACTCTTTGGTTGGAACGAGGAAAAGGCGACACGGTTTAGGCTGAATAAGAAAACTGCATGACAACATAACACTAAAAATCAGTCATTAAAAATAATAAACATCAACTGCAGGAGCGTAATCAATAAAGCTACGGAACTCGAAAGTATATTACTAGTACATGATGCCGACATCGCAGTTCTCACTGAGACTTGGCTACATGAATCAATATACGACAGCGAATTCGTCCCTGCCGGATATACTGTAATTCGAAAAGACCGAGGCAGTAAAGGAGGTGGTGTATGCATTCTTTTTAAAAAACTTTTGCGTATAGTGAGAATGCCTGACTTGACTGACGTTGAGTGCATATTCTGCAAAGCGTACCACGATCAGGTTAAATATGTAATAGCAGTCATGTATAGACCCCCTAACTCGTCTATTGACATGTTGGAATCGTTAAAGGAGTATCTACATTCGAATATAAAACCTGGTGACAAAGGTATTTTGGCTGGAGATTTTAACTTGCCGAATATAGACTGGCCGAATTTCTCGCTCAATAATCAGAATGATCACTTGGGAGAAGCAATGCTAAACATTGCGTTCACTTTTGACTTATTTCAAATTGTAACAGACTTCACTAGAATTCAAGAAAATTGCAAATCAGTACTAGATCTCTTTCTAGTGAGTGAGTCCATTAGTGCCAAAAGTTACTGCGAAGTAGTTCCGGGAATTTCAGACCACAAGGCCGTGTTGCTTACCCTAGCTAATACCTATATAAACAATAATCGTACAATTTTGTCATTTCCGAACTTCTCTCTTGCTGATGATGTGTCTATCATTCACCTGCTTTCCTTTAATTTTGATGATTTCCGCAATAGCACTTGTGATGTACACCACCTTTGGGACAGATTTAAACAGATTGTGAATGAATGTATCGAGTGTTTTGTACCCAAGATTACAAAAAAATGTAAAGGTAAGAACCCATGGATTTCGAGGGAGACATTGCAATCGAAAAGGCGACTAAAGCGCTTAAAGAAAAGGTTAACGAACAACAGAACATTATTTATAAAGCAAGAAATATCGAATCTTTCTTTACAAATTAAAGACCAAGTAGCTGCTGATAAAAAGCGCTATTACGGTGAATCATTACCAAGCTTCATAACCACGTCTCCGGAGAAATTTTGGCGTTCAATTTCTCGACACTCCACTGAATGTGATACATTTGAAGTTGATGGCTGCCTTACTCACGATAGTTCAAAAATTGCCCATGCCTTTAACAACCATTTTAAATCGGTGTTCACCCAAGATAATGGTATATCACCTGTGTTTCATGCATCCCTACCACCAATGTCTAATGTCATTGTTACTGAAGGTGGTATAGTTAATCTTCTCCTAAGGCTTGATGTCAAAAAATCATCAGGGCCTGATGACATTCCGAATAGCTTCTTGAAAAGGTACGCTGAGTGGGTGTCAAAATATCTTCATGTCATTTTTTCCAAGTCCTTACAAGAAGGAGAAATACCAAGAGACTGGGGAACTGCTAGAGTTAAACCAGTTCATAAGACCGGAAATAAGAAGTTCGTTAAAAACTATCGTCCAATTTCATTAACATGTACCGTATGCAAGATTCTGGAACATATCATTTACAATCACATCTGCGAATTTCTGGACAACTATAACGTTCTAACAAAATACCAGCATGGTTTTAGAAAAGGTTACTCGACCAGCACTCAGTGAGTTGAAACAATACATGACTTTGCCTAATCATTAAATAATAGGACACAGACCGACGTTATTTTTATGGACTTTTCGAAAGCCTTTGACAAGGTATCCCACACTAAATTGCTATATAAGATAGGTAAAATAATCAATAATTCTCAAGTAGTTAACTGGATTTCTGCATATCTAACAAAACGTGAACAATTTGTTGTCTTTGGTGATTGCTGCTCAAATAGACAGCTTGTTGACTCTGGCGTTCCCCAGGGCTCCGTGCTAGGGTTACTCCTTTTTCTCATTTTTATTAATGATATTGTTGATGGCATCCCGGTTAAAATCAAACTCTACGCTGATGACTGTGTACTTTATAACGAAACATGCTATCCCGCAGACCAACAGGTGTTAAATAATGCTCTACAAAAGGTGTCCTCCTGGTGTGATGAATGGCAAATGGCTATTAACTTCGAAAAAACAGTGTTTATGCAAATAACTAATTAAAAAATCCATTAAAGTACGAGTACTCTACTACCCATACTAAACTTTCCGAAGTCCCACATTACAAGTATCTTGGGTTATGGATCACAAATGACCTGAATTGGACTAAACACATTAATACGGTAACTAACACAGCAATGCGTAAGCTTTTCTTCCTCAGAAGAGCAGTGAAACTTTTTACCCCCTCCGTCCGCCTTCTGGCTTATAAAACAATAGTTATACCGACTTTGGATTATGCTTCCATTATATGGGACCCTTTCACCAAAACTAATATCAACAAGCTATAAAGAGTGCAAAAAAGGCCATTCGTTTTATTTATAACAGCTTCGGACGCACTTCGATTATGGAACTTTCAACTCGAGCTAATCTACCAATACTAACAGAAAGAAACCGGTTATCTAGACTAAAATTTCTATATCAACTAGTAGAGGGATATTACAAGACAGACATTTCTGAAGTTCTTTCATTTTCGTCCGGATATGCAACTCGACAAAGGCATGAGCGCACAATAACACCTTATGCAACCCGTAACAACTGCTTTAAGTATTCCTTCTTTCCACGAACTATAAACGACTGGAACAAACTAACCAACACCGAAGTTTTACAGCCATCCTTAACATTGTTTTCTTCTAGCCTCAACAACAGTGTTTAAAAACTAACATGCCAATTAATCTCTGTCCCCACAAACGTTAGAATTTTTTGTATATTTTGAGTTGCTTGTGCGTACTTTTGTTTCTGTGTGTTTTTTTATCTGCCTGCTTTGAAAATTTGTTTGTTTGCATATTGAGCATGCATGTAATTGAGCATATTGAGCATGTAATTGAGCATGTATTGAGCATGTATTGAGCATGTAATTGAGCATGTAATTGAGCATATTGAGCATTCATGTAACAAAGTTGACAAGTATGAACATATAAACCGGGCTTAGACGTTTAGATTTGGCAGTGACTATATAAGAATATTGCGCAGTAAGCATTTTACTTTGGCCGGGTGGCTGAATGGAGTTACAGACAGACATACAGACGGACAGACAGACAGACAGACAGACAGACAGACAGACAGACAGACAGACAGACAGACAGACAGACCAAAATTTCTGGGTTTAAGTAGTCCAAAAAAGACTATCGTCTTTAAAAAACGCCCGTGTGTACGAGATTTCAGCGCACGCTAAAGATGGTCAAAATTAATCCGGAGCCCTCCACTACGGCTCGCCTCATCACCTGTGTTGCGTCGGTGCGTTAAGCCCTACAATCAATCACGTTGAGTGGAACGGCTTTAATATTCTTCAAGTCTGTATGAGTGAAGTTTATAATTTACGGCTATATTTTATGCACTTTACATTGAAAAAGCACCAAGTTCGCGTTCTCAGAGGCAGCTCTCTAGTGCAGGCGGCGCAACGACTTATTCATCTCCCGCCAGCATGCATCTTGTGAAATTACCGACTTCCACCATCTGCCTAAGGGTGCTGCACAGCAGACAACTTCACAGTGGCTTCCCGGACGCTGCGGGGGTCTGTAAAACGAGAAGGCGGATGGCTGTATTCGCAGGGACGAAAAAAATGGACCACAAAAATTTTTCCTAACCAAGCACGATGTCACAGCCATAAGGAAGGCACTTGTTTTAACAGAACGGAACAGTATTTGGTTCCTTACGGAACAGCGTCATGCCCTCTTGCAACACATCATGCAAATGGATTCCAAGCTCAGGATTATGCTACCAGATCCACTTAGGCTCCTGCTAGAGACCTTGCAGCTGCATAACTTGAAACGTTGCATGCTTTTGGGTTAGTTTTATGTCTTATATCACAAATTCTGACTTATTTCCTTGCAATAAACCTTAGTTTTAGTCATTGAGAGGATCAAGCATGTGATGTCGAGGCCCTGACTGGCCTGCCTACCATCAAACCTCCCGGATCGGTGGCTGAATGATTGTGCGATTTAACGCACCGACACTACACAGGCGATGAAGCGCGCTGTAGTGGAGGGCTTCGGATTCATTTCGACCACCTGGGCATCTTTAACGAACGTGCGCCGATATATCGAACACACTCGATCGGTGGTCTTCGTGACGGCCCTTCAGTAAACGGTTACTTGACGGCACGACACGTCGACCACTTCGTCCGGTCTCCTGTCTTTTGTGTCGAGCCACAGACCTGGGTGATTCTAGTTCACTCTAATTTCAACTCACGATGAAAAGGGGACGTACCACACTCTTAACAAAAATTGCGGCCTTGCAACGACAGCGTCCGTGGCAACGGAGCAGCGCAACGATCACCCCCAACACTTTGCATATGAGTAACGTGTGCCTGTGTGGCCCAGCCGGATTGGTATCGGCTTCGCAACACGAGGGAGCCAGGTTCGATTACGACCAAGTGAAGCGGTGATCTTTTCGAAGCCTCTGTTTGGGTGCGAGACGCCGCGTTACCCGTTACGAGTTAGGCAATGTTCAGCCTACCGACGCAAAAACCATATCGTGATCAATGGGCATGTGACACAGTTTTGTTGGCTGAGACCTGAAATAACGTCATTCTTTAAAGTTATTACGACAGTTGCGGCAACAGTCTGAACCCAGCCTTACTCAGTGGCTAGATACCGTGACCCCAGACGAGCTACGACAAGCCGAGCCCCAAAAGTGCTCCGCACTTTAGACAGTCGAAAAGAAGTAGTATAGCAGCACGAGAACAAAATGATTCTGGCGCACGCTGGCACCTTCGCTGAGAGAACCATCCAGGGGGGGTCCGAGGCGCCTGGGTAAATTGGGGGGGGGGGGAGGGGGGAGGGAGGGGGGGATGAAAGAAGGTGGGCTGCAGTGCGCCTCTTCCATAAGACAAGCGGATGGCGTCCCAGTCTTCTAATAACTCGTACCTCAGCACACCGATAACTGTAGGACAATATTTCTCAAGTTCAGTCACTATAGCTTCGCTCGAGTCCACCTGGCGAACTGTTTTCGAGTTACCCATGAGACGTTATTTGTTTGGTCCCAGGAAGCCTGGACGTAGGGAAGCTCCTAGAAGTAGACTTGTACTAGTCACTTCCCTCGGACTCACCTTATCAAACAAACGAAACAACCCCAATGTCGAGAATATTCCTGAAACAGTTTTTTCGTTCCTGCTGGATACACTAAACTTCAAAAGGCCAGAATGAAGCGAGATAAACAGTCCCAAAATGACAGCTTTGGACATGTAAGTGAATGTTTTAAGTATTGCGCAGTGGTACTAATAACAAACACGTATGTGCACAAAGACTGTGCATTTATTTTGGTTTATTCTTCGAAACATTGCAATAACGCGTCATTTGTGTCCAAATGGCCTTCCTTTTTTCCCGCCGACTTTTCTACCTTAAACGTTCGTCGATGGTCAATTACCAGAGTGTGTGGTCATTAAACCTCGTGTAAAAACAAAGCAGCCGCCGTCCGCCGTTGCATTGATTTCTTCTTGCACTTCGTTCAGCCATTACGTATCAGTACCCATCAAAATTATTCCTTAGAGTATTTAACTGTGTTCGCTGAATTAAATAAAAATCACGGCTTTGGTTGATGTTCCAACCTTTCATTAATTGCGCTGCTTTTGGCTAAGAAATTTATTGCCGCTTCCCTCGAAAATTTTTCTGCTTGCCGTCCCTTGTTCCTAATGTAGTTGGCCATTATAGACCTCCAAATTATAAGAGAAATATGGTCCGCTTAAACTTAAAATAAATAAACTTAGAAATGAACTTTGAAAACATAAACTTAAAAATGTTTATTTGGCTTATAGCCCTATTTGTTTCGTTTACATTAGCTTTAAATCAGCCATAGCCCTGCTGCAGCAGGTCTTGTTCCCCACATTATTTTATGCAAATGTTGCAAGTGCGGGACAGGGGGGGGGGGGGGGTGGCGGCACAAAATTGGAACTGGAATTAGAATTGCTGCGCCACGCTAACAAGGGTTTCGTGTAGTGGTAGGTTGCCGGGGTTTTTTTTTTTTTTTTTTTCTTGTTGTTCCTGTTGTTGTTGTTTCTTGGATTCCTTCACAGGCCACCATACTCTTTTAATTCTGTGAACGCCAAGGCGCTTGTTTTTGCAAACTCTGCCCCCCCCCCCCTTCATGCAACATGGCAGCACAGCGCCCATCCAATTCATGCATCGTCAGTTAACCGCTTCTCATGGCCTGGCCTACGGTGATGCGCCTATTTCGCCCAATGCGATTTCCGATGGCGCCTGTCACCATTCCTCTCATTTTGCATCCTCTCTAGCCCTTTTTAGTTCTCTAAATTGGGTTTTCATTTTTTAAACAAATGCAGCAGCGTTTGAAAGCTAACTTTTGATTTGAACCCGTTACCTTGTACATTCTTAACCTTTATATCGCGTGGGTTAACAGGGTCACATTCATCTTCGGAAGACTCCATCGTTAAGCATTTAGACCCAGTATACCCACAAATGAGCTTCTTTCACTTTTTGCTTCAAACGAGAGCCTCCCTTATAGGCGACCAAGAAACTTGAAACGTTTGCACCGAATGACCCCTGGCTTGTTGCGCCTTCTGTAAAGCCTCCGACCGACGACTTCTGTAAAAGCGGCGTCTTTTGTAAAGGCTCCGTACCCGTGAAGCTTCTAAGTTAAATAGAGGGAAATGTCTTCGTCGAGATAATAAAAGTATCTTCCGAAGAATGCCTAACACAAATCTCCCAATATATATTCATGACAAAAGTGGCTAGAAACGTTCAGAAAATCTTCTCCTTGATCCAGCTATGGTAGTTGGTGACTTTCGTGTAGTAGCCGTAGTGGTCCCGACGGCCGCAACCGACGCCCCAGCTGACAATGCCAATGAGGTACCAAGACTCATTCTGCTGCACCACGAAGGGCCCGCCACTGTCGCCTTGGCACGCGTCACCGACGATGTCTTGTTTGTAACCAGCGCAGAACATGTTGTCCGTAACCTGCGTTAAGAGTTGTGGAAGATGTTAAGGGGTGTTCAAGGAGCCGCAAAGGCATTTTTGCAGGGCGCATCCATACATTGGTTGTACTGTTCTTATCTACTCGCGGACGGGTATTGGCAGGCCTACTTTTGCCTCTTGACTATCGGTAAAAAGAACGAAAATCTCTGGGTTCTTAGCCAGAGAATTCGCGTGTCCTTTCCTATGGATAAGTCAAGCTACTGGGAAGGTCTGCGAAGTTTTTTGTGTCAGTCGCGAGAGTGGTGTCGTACCGAAACCTGAATTCTACCAGCTAACTTGCAGAAACTTCAATTCAACAATCGAACACGAGGCCCTTGTTGCAAAGCGGGAGTTGGTATCCCCGTATTCACGAAAAAAACGCTCCTCCCCGTTGGTAACTCTGTATCTTCGAAATCCTATCCGAATAATTTTTTGCGCAGTTTAGGGATTCCGCTTGTATTCGGGCTTTATTATGCTTTGCTGTAATATCTACAAAGAATACGCCAAATAACTTAAAAGAAGCCGCTTGCGACACTAATCAACAAGCCACAAGGATGTGCAGATATGTGAAGTGGGAAATATTTCACGAAAAAAGTTTGGCTTTGCCGCAAGGAATGTGCGTAAATATGTAAATAAATGAATGAATGAATGAATGAATGAATGAATGAATGAATGAATGAATGAATGAATGAAACTTTAATAACATAAGGATGGCGACTCGGCCTAAGTGGGGGCGGGTGGGGAGGGTGGTGTCAAATAATTCGGGACAACTTTACATTCACAGATGGACGCCAGTGGCGAAAGCAAAGACCCACGAGGAACCACACACCTGCTTGGCTGTGGCTGCGTGTAAAAAAACAAATAAATAAATAATTATTTAATTAATAAATAAGTAAATAAATAAAAAATAATAGATAAATAAATAAATAAATGGGCTTCTAATAGTCTGAATTAAATAAAGATTTCTCGTTTCGCTTGCAGGTGATGTTCTGGGCGGAGAAGCGCAAGTCTACGTCGTCGCACGGCAGATGGAACTTCTTTTGAAAAAACTTTGGCCACCTTCCCTTCTAGACGCAAAAACTGGGGATGCAGCGGAGCTGGTGGTCTTCACTATAGCCTACACTTTCGAAATTAAAAGTCAAAGTCCACTTGAATTCAGCCAAAGTCGAAAGCCGATTGATGATTGATTGTAGGGTTTAACGCGCCGTCGCAACGCAGGTGATGAGGCGCGCCGTAGTGGAGGGCTCCGGATTAATTTTGACCACATGGGGATCTTTAACGCGCGCCGAAATCTCGTACACACGGGCTTTTTTGCTTTTCGCCTCCATCAGAAAAGCGGCCACAGCGGCCGGGAATCGAACCCGTGCCTTCGTGCTCAGCAGCGCAACGGATCCACCGCGGAGGGTCAAATTCCGAACCGAACGCCCGCGCTACGACCTCAAAGGAAATGCTGCGCGCCCCGAATGCGATGATAGGGCAATCGGACAGACGATGGTTTTATAGCGTGGGAGACCTAGGTTTGATTCTGACCACGGAAAGCGCTTTTTTTTTTTTTTGTTTCTCGAGGCGCGCACTCCCCACGCCTGCTCGTCGGCTCCTTGCCTCCTCGCCACTCTCCCCGCACACGTCTTCGCCTAGCAGTTTCCTCCTCTCCAATTCTCTGCGCCGAGTTTTGAGGAACGCCAGGCATGGCTGTGATTCAAGCTTAAAAGGGCCATGCAGACAAAATGCAAGCTTGTTTTATTCAAAAAACTTCGTGTTTTATGGTGCCCCCAGCGCTTATCCGGCAGCAAATGACGCCGTATTGACTGTGAAATTAATAAATTTAGGTTAAAATTTTGATTCTCCCGCCAAATCGCGTGTTTTCATGACGTCTGCCATGAGGTCACAGGAGTGGGTATTGAAACAAGCTTCCACTGCGTTATTAGGCTTCTGAGCCTTGCTCTCCGTCCGTCCTTCCAGATGGCGCTGCCATACTGAGCAGCAGACCGTTGTCCACCATTGCTTTGTTTTTGACCGTATTTGCACCTGGCTTGTTTTTGTTGCGGTAGAAAGTGATCGTTTTGTGAAACATGAAGTATGCTCGGTAAACAGGGTAACGTGAGACAACGTCGCTTACGCCTATCGGTCAGTGACGTGTAAGACAACTCCAAAGCAGCGGACTGCTGTGCAGCGAAAACAAGCATAGTGTGTCCAGTACTAATAGCAGTGCGCATTGGTACTGCTCTGTTTACGTGTACTTTCGTAACTTTCATTTTTTTACTCCACCATTCTTACTGCTGTAAGATAACATGCATTACACTTAAGCGCGAATAGCTCGATCGGCAAACTTGTAAGCCATGCCTAATTTGCGTTTGCTTTTGCTGGCCTCAGCCAATCGCACAGCTCGGCATATGACACCATAGGTTCTGTTGGGACAAATGAGCTAGTGGGTCGCATGGCCATTCCCTTTTTTCCTAATTTTACAGCTTATTTGAGCAATCTGCGCGTTGCTCAAATTTGAGCAACAAGACAATCGTTCGATTGAACCAAACTTGTGTTTGCTTCATTCTGCATACGGCCCCATAGGATGGAAAGTTGGGCGAATTGGTGTTGATTCAGCTTGAAAACAGGCGTGGAAAGACGTTGACTGACAAAAGAAATACACACGACGACGTGCTTCGTCCTGTGTATTTCTTTTCTCAGTCAACGTCTTTCAGCGCCTGTTTTCAAGACCCTTCAAATAGCTGCGCTGTTTTAAAAAAGGGGGGAGTTAGGCTTTTTGCACAACACAGCTGTTGTGCGATAAAGCCGATGGCAATTATTGCACTCCTTGGCAAATGGTGGTTCAGGTTCCCCACAATGCACTCAAGTGACAAATCCATGCTGCCAACAAAGCAAAGTCGCCTAATGACCCAGGCACCAGCTCGTGCGAGCTGCGGGTGCTGGCAACACGTAGCCAACGGCTGTGCCCCAAACATTAAATCATGCACCACATCATCTAAAGATGATGATGGTTGAGCGCGAAGCTTTCTCATGAAGGATTCCTTGGTAGTCGTCTGAGTTTGGACTCTTGTTCGTAGAAGGTTTGGACTTTGAATTTGTTCAGCTTTGACTTTGACTCACCCGCAATTTAGACTTTTGATCGCCGCGGCTTTGACTTTAACCCCTCACCATTTGATTTCGCACGAAGAAAACTTCACGGCAAACCGTAGTCGTCGTTAGACAAGGGGGTGCATGATTTTTCCGTCTAATTTTCTTCGTACATGCACCCCGTCCAAATCCGACCTATACGCCGACCATGCCCGGCTGGCGAAATGGGATAGACGTCGGCTTCATAACGCAAGAAACCCAGCTTCGATTCCGACAACGGAAAGAGTTTTTAAAGCAAAGCTTTCCAGCTCTATCAGCCAACGGTTTTTCGTGGCGTGCGGGACAACAAACTCCCAACGCGGCGAACGCGGCTGCGGGGGAGAGGGGGTAGTGCGGAGGGTTTCATTCGTGGTGCACACTGTAGATGGCACGGCGAATTTACCCACCGTTTCCCGCGCGGAAGCGCCTGCTCGCCAGCGGCGGCGTAGGCGATATTGCTTTGTCGTCTGCTTTAGCAGCGGTTGTTTTAGGCCTGTTTTGGCGCAGCTTCGCGTCCATTGCGCGCTTCCTTCGCACGGCTTGATTAATTTCTTCGACAGCACCTCCTGGTTAACCCGCACCCGACGGAATTAAGTGGTCGTACGGCAAAGATACGTTAAGAATGTGTTTGCAAGGTGGGAAAACAAAATGTAGAGATCACGCAAACTTTTGCGCACTGCTTACCACGAATGGGACTCCGTTTTCTAGATTGGTGAATACCGGTTCGGTTGTGTTTTAACAGGTATTACAAAAGGCGAAATGAGTAGCCGGTTCTGATATATAGCGATTATAAAAGTTCCCTCAGCTTTCTCGCAATTCTCAAACTTCGTAAACTAACTATAGAGTAAATCGGTATAAATGGGAATCACTGAGCTCACAAGCTCAATTGTTTCGCTATCTGTGCTTGTGCCGTGCGGTGGTGTGTCCCCAGCTAGCACATCAGGATTTCTAGGTACCGCTGTCTCACCCTTCGAAAGGCGGTCCTCTCCGATTTCTTTCTCCCGACTCACGGCCAGGCTACAGCGGCGGCGTCCGCAGCTCTAACCCGGCCGTGGCCGACGCTGCTGCTGCGTTCGGGACGCTGCCCCCGCGAATTCCAGGTAACGGCTGGCAGAATCTCTGGTTTCGCTCTTTGTAGAGCCACGTGTGTGAATCCAAGTGACGTAGAATGGGCAATTTTTGTGGGTGTCGTTTAAAGCTTTGCTTTCCAACCACCTTCACAGCGTGGATTGGAGCCATTTTTTTTTCTTTCGCTTCATCATCGTCAGCTTTTGCGAAGGGCATTTTTGACGTGAAATACGTCATCAGTGCAATGGCGTATCTCGTTGCCTGTGGTTCCGATTGGTCACATCATAAATATCATCAGTTATTACCTAACAACCCCCTACAATTCCAGTGCATAACATTTTCAGCAGCCATGAAAATCGACAAAAGAGAAAAAAAGGTTCATGGGATGTTTTTTTACGTGCTATTCCTTAGCAGGCAGTGTCTGAAGGCTAGCGTAGAGTTAACACGACGAATACTCGGTTATAACACTCCACCAGTGACGTCACTTCTGACGCTGTTCAACGGGAAATTTGAAAGGTTGCCAGTAACTGGGGTCACTTTTCGTGGAAAGCAATTTCCTTCGGGGCATGAATAAAGTCGAGTAATGTAATAAAGAACCTTGATTCTAAAATAAGAAAACAAAACATGTGTTCGTGTAGTCCCATTACAAGAAGTGGTTAGCGGCGAAGCGGTTACCTTGTAAGTGGTCGACCTCTTGCAGGTGTCGTGGTCAATTATGGGCAGCCTGACTTCCTGCATGAAACGCGGCAGAGCGTTTCCACTCTCAGTGAGCTGGCCCCAACCGGTGACCGTGCCCAATCGCACGTCCTGCGTAGTGAAGAAGTCGCGCTCTATGGACGCACTATCCCCCAGGCACACAGGCTGGATGTAGTCCGTGAAGGACACACGATTGGCCAGCAGAACCAGCGCGATGTCGTTGTCGAACGTCACAGCGTCGAAGTTCCTGTGAAAAAAAAAGCGAGGCGGTGTAGGAGACTCACAGGCTTTGGCTGGTACAAATCATGCTATCCAAAATGCAGTTATTGAGTGCTATGTTACGCAATTTCAGTTTGCTGCGCCAGAAACACGTGGTGCCACGAACCTTAAACGTAAAACTGCGCACACGGACGGAACAAGGAAATATAAGCAACAGGACTGCGCTCGTCCTGCCACTTCTTTTTTTAAAGCAAAGCTTTTTACCTCTACCCCCCAAGGGTTCTTTCGCGACCGTTGGTGTCACCAGAAAACTGCAGCGAACAAATAAAATAATTTAATGGAACCGCCGGGAATCGAACCTGGAACTAATAGACTAACAAAGCGAGAGCCCGTTGTCTTACCGATTTGGCTACGAGCCCAAGCGAAGACGGGAAAGACAGGTGGTGTACTCACCAAGCAATCTACGGGTTTACCACCTGCGTTCTCGCTGAATGCCACGTAAAAGCGTCACGCGACAACTCACGCCCGTCTAGCGGCCCTGTGCGCACCTTGCTCATGTGCTAAGAGTTACAAAAATTAAAGGAAGCTCACACCAATGCATGGCATCTCACTTCTAGTACGCCAACGTGCTAAAGCCTGTGGCCTCCAGTGTTCACGTAAAAAATCCCAGCTTCTTGTCTTCCGCCCTCACGCCAAATCAAGGAATACATTCAAATACTCCTTCATGGCCAGGCCATCACTCCAAGCCTCAGCATCAAGATCCTCGGCCTACATATCGAGGCTAAAACCAAGAGTGACGTCTCCTTGCAGCGCCTCAAAAACAGCATTAATCAAATCATACACATGATCAGGCGAGTTGCCACCAAGAAGCGAGGCCTAAAGGAATCCGGTACCTTTCGATTAATTGAAGCTTTTGTCCTCTCGACAGTCTCTTACGTCAACCCCCTGTCTTCTTCTCGACAAGAAGATGCTTTATATAATGATTAGAAAGGCGGTCGAGCAGGCCATTGGTCTTCTCATGAGTGCGTAAACACAGAGGCTGCTAGCACGGGGCTCCACAACACGGTCGAAGAGCTGATAGAAGGCCACCTTTCTAACCAGAAGGACCGACTCAGAACTTTGGTGCGTAACCGCATGCTTCACCAGATTGGCGGAGCAGCCCAAATGTCACTCTGCTTGACGTACTCCCAGACTCTTGGCGACTAAAACTAAAGATGCTCCCTTTGCTTCGAAATATTAACCCCTCACATGACGAGGGTAACCCGAAATGCACGGGCTCAAGCGCTAAACAACACCCTCGGTGCGGATCATGCAGTAATCTACACAGACGCCTCCAAACCTCGAGGGAAGCAATACGCCATCATCGTGGCTACCTCCAGAACCGATTTCCTTGCGTGTACCTCGCTTAGGACCCAAGAAATGACGGCAGCAGAAGAGGCAGCCATCACCTTGGCTCTCACTCAACCGGGGGTTCAGAGGGTAGTCACCGATTCCCAGCAAGCTTACTGGAATTACCAGTCGGGTTTGGTGTCCTGACCTACACTGCGCGTGCTAAAAAACAACTGCCCAAACGGTTCCATTCAGCTCATCTGGACACCCCCTCACGCTTCAATGGAGGGCAACAAATACGCCCACCCAACAAGACTGCGCTCTTACCTCCCGAGCTATGGAGCTGTACGTGGACAGTCACCCGCTTGTCACGTTCAGGGAGATAACCCAGCGTTATCGCCTTCTGAGACAGACCCTACATTCGCCTTACCCTGGCCTTTCCAGAGGACAACAAACTACCGTACGGCTCATACAATCCGGGCTCCTTCCCACAGCCTACGCGTCTTCACTTAATGTATCCGAATCGCTACGACGCTGAATGTAAATTTTGCTCAGAAGTAGGAACACTCCGCTCCGTAATCGGGGTGTGCGACTTTAGCCCTGAGCACCCTCCTCTCTTTCCGTCAACTACCCAACAAGAGCAATGGGAGATGCTGCTGTCCAGGCCCTATCTACCTACCCAGCTTCAGCGGGTGGACAGAACCCAGGCTGCGCGGACTGCATATGGCCTCCTTTCCGTCAACTACCCAACAAGAGCAATGGGAGATGCTGCTGTCCAGGCCCTCTCTACCTACCCAGCTTCAGCGGGTGGACAGAACCCAGGCTGCGCGGACTGCATATGGGCCCCACAGAAGAAGGAATCACTCCCCAGGGCTGCACTCTGGGCCGTTCAGAAATCTAAACAGAAGTATTTCTTCCTCTCCTCCTCCTTCTCTGCCGCAAATCTCGTCGCCTCCGTCCGCGGCGCAGAGACGGAGAAGTCAGATCGTCTAACACCGGGTTGGAGCTTACTTTAATCTTATAAAAAAAGTTTCCACTCTTCTGCTACACCAATACAACTCAACCAAACACCATTCATGCATCATGCATTGATTTAACTTTACCAAGAATACCTCTTTGAAGTAATAAATGGCGTGATTAAGTGCATTTCACTTCTGTCTGGTTTTACTATTTGTAGAGCGATGCGAGTGAATTTAAGTGACTTCGCATGGGTAATCGTTTACAGCTTTGCTTCCCAACCACATTCACGGGGTGGATTGGTGCTAATTTTTTTTCTTCTCCCGTACGTGTGCGCAGTTTGTCGTTTAAAGAGCAAACCTAACTAGCCCTTCAACATGCTTTATTGTGCAACGAAATGGTCACGAATTACTGTTCATTACTGGTAGCCGTCGTTGAAGGCGATCGTGATTTCGTTGAAGAGTACCAACGCCAAAACCCCCACTTGTGCCTACGAATAACCGGCTTTATTTGGGGCCTCTGCTACGGCACCCTAATCCCGAAGTGATTATCAACACACTCGGGGCTTCCACGCTGTAATGATTTTTGATTTCCGAGTACCACGCGTTGGTAGGCTCAGTTGGCGAAAAACGTGACGCCCTCACATCCGTGTAGAGCGAGACAGCACGGCCGAAAGCTGTCGGCCAAACGTCGTGGCTGGAACATGTTGACACTATTCTGCCTGGTGGGCCATTCAAGAAAATGTCGTGGGCTTTCATATTTAGATATGACTGCTTATATATCCCCTAAAAATGTTTCACGAGTGATGCATTTACGCAAAGTGAAGCCGTGGTCTAAGAGGCCCCGTGCAGAGCTTGATCGCTGTAAAGCTCGCTTTCTCGCGCTATGGGACACAGTGAAGCTTGCTCGTGCAGAAGAGCTAAGTTCTTGCGGTTTCCACGACTTTCTACACGCAGAAACACTAAGCGCAGCTGCACAAAACTTAACTACACTAAACCCGGCGAATTAGCTCACCGATAAGTGACGCTCCTGCATTTTCACATCATAGGGGAAAGCCCAGGTACCCCCGCACTATTAACGAAAAAGCTCGTAAAATGGTAGTAACGGCTGTATTTACTAACTCCTTATGAACTTCACTACCCCCCGAATGGTACGTAGGTTCTGCCACTAAATGTGGTACCGTTACTAGTGTAGACCGTGCACTTAGTAACAGCTGCTTGTTTGATACTAACATTCACTGATAGTGCGCAATTCTATGAATTATTGAACATAGTCACTACAGCACTTTTACCACTCCAAATCACGATTAAAAAGCTTTTGCAAATCCGCATGCTGACTTGTATATGCTCACATTAAAATGCATATTTCTAAAGTTACCGCTAAAATATTTGATTTTTGCGACTAGTCCACTGAGTCTATCAAAGGACTTTCTGCTGCTGGCTATAAAAGCAATAAGAGCAGATGTATGCCTGAGATAACTGAGTTATACTTGCTCTCCTCGTGCATCTCGTTGTGAACTGTTGTGGTTTTTATGTTCACTCCCACGCGTGAACTATGGTGTCTGAGTCTCGTGCCACGGACATTAATGTAAAGGACCTTCGGTGCGGTGTACTAGTTGTTTTGTGAACTTGTGTGATCTTCACTTCCTTTCCTCTGTGGCACATTGCATAAATCCTGTGCTCTGTCGACCGTGTAGTAGCTAACTACAGCGGGTCCTAGCTGTAACTAGTTTTTAATAAATTCTCTATATCTCGTTGGTTTTCTTGCTCAATTTATTTCTTGGTTGTATACGTGTGATATGTGCGTGTTAAATGTGTCTTTATCGTGCTGCGCACCCAGCAGATCCACGTTGTCGACGATTGTAGTGTTTAACGCGCCGACGCAACGCAGGCGATGAGGCGCGTCGTAGTGGAGGGCTCCGGATGAATTTTGGCCACCTGGGGACCTTTAACGTGCGCCGAAATCTCGTACACACGGGCGTTTTTGCGTTTCGCCTCCATCAGAAAAGCGGCCACCACGGCCTAGAATCGAACCCGCGACCTCGTACTCAGCAGTGCAACGCCTTACCCACTGAGCCACCGCGGCGGGTATTGATCCACGTTGTCACGCGTAGCTTTGTATTGGATTATGCATGACCAGATAATAGTAAAGGCACTAAGTAGCTAGTCTATACTGGTACAAGTAACTGGTTGGTGTTTTGTTAGTAAGTGCCACGACATTTTTTTAAGAGTGCGTAGTCTTTTTATTTGTATTGTCGTGTATATACTGCTACAATCGCTCTTTGGGCACGTGCACTAAACAGGTCAGTATTAAACACACCTTTTGTCGGTGCACAATTGTTACGAAAACTTCAGAGCAAACTGCAGTCGTTCGCTCCTGATGGACGCAGACGCAAGCCGTAGACCGATAACGGGTGGTCGGAACCAGTTTGAGGTGAACGGCCTGATTACAGGAACCAGGCAAAGCGGACACTTTGAAGGCGTCGCCCGAAGACGGCAGACTGATTCAAATACACGAGCGCAGGATGGATGTGCTTTTGAGCGCCGTCGTCTTCAGTCTAAAAAGTTGTCTACCGCACATGGCACGCCCCATTAACGGGGGGATCGCACAATATTGATTACATTCCCGATGTGTGGTGCATGCCTCGAGAAGGCGTTGCCCCGGTATTCCCGCGGCATTATGTAACCAAGCATTTATTCAAACGAAAGCTTTCATTGTGTGACCGATGGCGTTCTGTAAAAAAAAAAACTGTATTTTCCCATAGACCACTTGGTTGAAACAAAATCTCTGATCAGATCTCTGGACGCACGACGCGTACGTGAAACCGCGCTTGAAAACGTTTACTTGAAAATCTCGAAAAAAAAACGATTCTAGATTAGACAACACACGCATCGACCATGAAGAAGAAGTGCAATAATACACCTTTATCTCATAAACCACGCACCGGTATACATTTATATCGTTCGTAGATGCGTTTACTTAGTGCGCCAAAAATCCGCGCATCGATTCGTTCTTTGTTTGCGATTTGGGTCTTTGAAGGTTTGACGATCGATTGGACGCACTCTTGGCGAAGGTTTGGACGCACTTTCGACCCAGCTTTGATGTGAGAAAACTTTCGCGCTTCCCTCAACGTTCTTTAGGAAGGAATGGCAAAGTTGTTTTTTGGCTGGAGAAACGCAACACCATTTTAGCCGCAGACTGCGATCGCTTCTTATAAGACTGAAGAAAACACGTGCGTATATGTTAAAGGCCAACTGCACTCAAATTTTCGACAACGTAAAAATAATGTCACATAACAGTTCATATAAAAAGGGTGCGAAATGCAAAATATTGCGCTTCAAACATCAACGCGCGCGACGAAAACGGCTCGCGACATTCGCGTTTTCGGAACCGAAACTGAATAGAAAAGGCGGCCATAGCGGCGCCGGACGTGACGTACGTGAGGGAACGGAAGCGACCGCGCCGGAGCCGGCGGCCGCTCAGAGCCGCCTTCAAATGCGTGGTAGCGCCGCGTTTCGCTTTTTTATTTCCACAGAAGAACTTCCACTAACGTTTGCCCATGATAATGGAGTTGGGCGCAATTCCGGCATCCCGTTGCTATCAATCGAGATGAAGTAGACCACCCAACAGTAATTTTTTCCATCATAATAACTGCCGGAATGGCAATTTTTGGCATTGCAAGTAAAAAGCAGACCCTGATTTACAAAGCTATTTGCTCGTATACGATATCGAAAAGCAGCTTTTATTATAGCCGACCCCTCGGCTATCACATCGCCCTCTCTGAAGGGAACAAATCGCACGCGGGCGGAGATAAATCACTATTTCTACTATACATTACATACAAACAGCTTCGTGAATATCGGCCCAGTATTTTTTCCCCTGTGTGCACATCAAGAATCGAATTATAAAAGGCATCTGAAACTATAAGCCCGCCTCCAGAGCTAAATGACGCACTAAAACACGAAAACACTTCCTATCTACCGCTGTTTTCTACTTTAACCAGAGATAGGTACTGTTGAAAACGTTTTACTTTCAAATAAACTAAATCTAACGCTCAAAGTAAATACTTCACTTGGGAATGGAACAAAAATATAATCTATTGTTTAGGAGAGGAGCAGTTTAGTTTTCGCACTTCCCAAATACGATGGCCTATATTTGTGCGGGTGTATTTATTACTACGAGAAAGGCTGATTTTGGTTCACTTAGTTAGCGAGACAAAAGTCGCACAAATGTTTATAGCCGCGTGTACAAGAACTCTTTTTGGGTCGTAAAACTTTTGGAAATGTCTAAAGGATAGAGGTGGCGTTGGGCCAGCCCAAATGAGGCCAATATTGGACGCGAAAGTGCAAGTGGTCAATAATTTATAATATATCTTTTTTTTTTCTGTGGTAAATGCAGTAGGAATGACAAATGTAAGGCAAGTGCTCCTTTCGCGCTATTTTTTTCTTTGAGTAAAAATAATATTTTCAAGTAAAAAGAGTTTTGCTAACTCCAGCATGTTCGCAAGCGCCTGAATAGGTTTAGGCTTCTAATCATTTTTTTTTTTTTTTGCATTGAGAAAAATGGGGGATATTACTACCTCTGCGGTTAGTTTAAACATTTGATGGCGACACGGTACAGCGCGCTGGTGTAGCAGAGAAACCCCGGGCGAACGCATCATTGCGCCCGGCGGAGTGCCCTGCAAGTCGCCGGAGAAGCGCGAGCTTCACGGGACAGGTTCCCCAACCTCCGTCACAGGCCGCTCGGAACTGTTTACGGCGACTCTCCGCCAGGTGCAAACGTCGTCTGCTCGGAGGTACTTTGAACGGCGGTACCTAGCGCTCTTTGTGATTACGAAGCTAAGGATTTCGCCATGGTGATTTTAAGAGCATAGACTACTTATTTGGACAAAAAAAATTTTTGAGTGCAGTTGGCCTTTAAGTGAGGCTTTACTTTCCCCTCACTCACGGGTGATAGTAGACGTCGGCGATCTTGGTGACAACCTGCTGCGGCTCGACTTCCTCAATGTCGTATTTCCCCAGCTTCACCTCGATTTCGTCGATGTAGAGGTCGTCTCGCTTCAAACAGTGGGACGCCGTCAGCACCCACTGGTCGTTCAGCAAGCTGCCGCCGCAGAAAGATTTGCGCATATCCGTCCAGAACATCACCTGCGGGCGAAACGGGAAAGCGTGAGTTAACTTTTTTGCCGCAAATCCGTAAACATGGTGCAAGCCGACTGGAAACGGCTGTAGTTTGCACCAATTTTTAACACGAAAGTGTTTTATTCCGCGATACACAGAGATTCACCGACGTCATATCCGTCACGGATGACGCCAGTACAGCTAAGCAAGCGGCCTGTAAAGGTTGCACCACTGCACACAGGGTCTTCTTGTGGGGAAGCAACCTTTAGTACTAAGAGTACGTTATACTTAGGGTTCTTCGTTTTCGGGTTTTCTATTTTAACACGAACCTGTTTTATGCCGGGATACACCACGATTTCACTGACGTCATATCCGTCACGGAAATGACGCCGGCACACCTTTTCCGAAGTTACCCGCCAGCAGGATGTCACTCGCCAAGCACACCCACAAGACAGCCGCCGACCCGCAAATCATGCTCATTTCGTTGCAGATTTCGGTGCACATTTCACTTTCGTGTTTTTCTGATTCCTATGACAGAGGAATCAACCACAGTTTTTTTTTTAAGTGAAGCTTTATATGGCTAGGCGAGATAAAAATCTGGCGGTCCCGTGTACGCAAAAAACTCCTTCGACACAACCCCACAGGCATGCGCAGAAAGAAGGAAGAGGAGAGGTACTGGCTATTTTTACAGCTGACGTAGGCACACTCTCGCATCTACCGACACTGGTAAGTGTGAACAGCACATCGGAGGACGCGAAAAACAAAGTGGCTGGCGATTACGATACTCCTTAATGCGATATTTGGGCGCAGCATCAGTGCGCTGATGCTGCGCCCAAATATCGGAAGGAAGGAAGGAAGGAAGGAAGGAAAAGAAAGGCAGCAAAGTTAATCTGGCTAGAGCTATAGTTTGCTATTCTTCACGTGGGAATGGGTACATCAGCAAAAACAGAAAGTAAAGAATGAAGAAAAATTGTAGCCGACAGGTATGCCCAGCGCTGAAGCACTAAACGTTCACGTTCAGTGATTGCCACAGAAGGCTTTCAGTCTATAGTCTATAGTTTAAGCTCATGGCCCATAGAAAGCGTAAGAGTTCCTTAATCGTCTTCTCCGCGGATGACAGACAAGGCCAGTGACACAGAATCTTCTCCTCCGAAAATGGCCGCCCAGAGTCTAGGTTCCTCGCTGCTGTAGACAGCGCAGCGTCTTTCTTCCGAGCAAGTATGTGCACTCGCATTAAACGTGGTGCATCGTCTCCGGTGTGTCGCACGTTTCCCACTCCTCACTTGCTGCCATTCCTATGAAGTACCAGTAAGCATTTGTGAATGCCACCCCCAGCCAGAGACCGCAAAGAACAGTTGTTGCAGACCATGGGAGGCTTAGTGGAAGGGGACGTATCAGGTACGGGTCAAGTGCACCAGTACGTGCACATGTGAACTCTTCTGTTGACCATTGAGAGATTTTTTTTTTCCCGGCCAAGTATGCGGAGGGCCCTAGCTGCGTCCGTCCTCGACAATGGAATGGGCCTCACAGAAGTCACACGAATACGAGCCATATATACTCATAGACCTGCTGGGCGACCTGTCGCGCTCTGCAGTGCAATACACTACAGTGTGGGGGAGACGAAGAAATCTGGCGCTCTCACCTGCCACGGATAGGCTCCCACGATGGAATTCCTCCCCCCGACGATCTTGCCGTGCTGCATGTGCGGCTCGGTGTCATTGGAATGGGCCCTGCGTGGGACGCCGCAGACTGAAAGAGAAACGAAGCGCTCTTATCAGCGGTAGTGTTCGCGATATGCCAGACAAGCAAAGTTCTATTCTTCAAATAATTAAGTGTGCCTCAAATACATTGAGCAAACGTTTTAAATTTGTAAAACTGTCAATATGCTGTGGAGCCCATGCGTGTAAAGCGAAGCCCGGTCTGGCTGTTTGTGTGGCTAAATATTTCTCGAAAACGGGTCGTTTTGAAGTCAAGGTAAAGACAGTGCTAATGGGAAAAGTAAGTAAACAGTGTTTGTCAATAAAGACGAAGCAGAACGCTTTTGTAACTTCCTAAGCGATGTGCAAGTATTATCGCCTACACATGTCGTAACTAACATCTAGAAACAGATCTAGGGCCTTTTTATCCTCTCATACCCTGTCCCCTGTCCAGTAGCATGTCGGTGTTATTTTGGCAATCCTCTCGCTCTAGGATTTCTTCTCTAGTAAAGAGCTATCTATCTATCTATCTATCTATCTATCTATCTATCTATCTATCTATCTATCTATCTATCTATCTATCTATCTATCTATCTATCTATCTATCTATCTATCTATCTATCTATCTATCTATCTATCTATCTATTGATTGATTTGATTGATTGTGGGGTTTAACGCGCCGACGCAACGCAGGCGATGAGGCGCGCCGTAGTGGAGGGCTCCGGATTAATTTTGACCACCTGGGGATCTTTATCGTGCGCCGAAATCTCGCACACACGGGCGTTTTTGCTTTTCGCCTCCATCAGAAAAGCGGCCGCCGCGGCCGGGAATCGAACCCGCGACCTTGTGCTCAGCATATCTATCTATCTATCTATCTATCTATCTATCTATCTATCTATCTATCTATCTATCTATCTATCTATCTATCTATCTATCTATCTGTCTGTCTGTCTGTCTGTCCGTCTGTCCGTCTGTCTGTCCGTCTGTCCGGCCGGCCGTCTGTCTGTCTGTCTGTCTGTCTGTCTGCCTGTCTGTCTATCTATCTATCTATCTATCTATCTATCTATCTATCTATCTATCTATCTATCTATCTATCTATCTATCTATCTATCTATCTATCTATCTATCTATCTATCTATCTATCTATATATCTATCTATCTATCTATCTATCTATCTATCTATCTATCTATTGAATCGGTTGTGTCGTTTACACTTGGATATGCATTTCATGTACATTAGTTATCAGTAGGCACTGTTTTTTTATTCAGTTTACCCTCAGATACACAGCAAATGTCTGCGTGCACGCCACCGCGTACTCTCAAGAGCGAGATGGAGAAAATTGGCCGCGTGTCTGCTCGCTTCGCTACAAAAGCCGTCGCCCCTGCCACGAAAATGCCTCTATTCTCCCCCGCCACATCTCACGCTCTCCCCCTCCAGTCTCGCTTCTCCCACGATAAGCACGGTGGAAAAACGCTCAAGTCGATTTAGAGTGCGTTCCAATTTACCCTTTAGACGGCTTCGTTCCGTCTTCGCGGACAGTCCGCCAAGTTAAGCCCCGTTCTATTTCGAACGAAGCAGTCAACGAAGACTACTTCTAGGAGGCAGCATCGAAGTCAGCAATGATGCAGGCTACCTTCCTGTTTAAACTTAAAAACGACGCCAGCGCCACTTATTTGCATAATAATGTTGTTACAAACTAACTCGTTCTGTTATTGCAATATCTAGTAAAATTTACTAGTTGTAAAGATTATTTTGTTTGATTTTTATATCCCGTAATTTTTGTAATAATAACGGCATAATTATTTACGAAACCTGCGGCTCGCGTTTCTCAACATTTCTGCTACGAGGTTGTCGTCTGCGCCATAGAGTTTCACACTAATATACACTAAAGGGAAATCTGGCTCCACTGTCTACGGTAGCCGCGCTTCGGCGAGCGTGCCGTCATGTACCAGGCAGGCACGTTCCACTTGTCCTTGGCCTGGCTCATGAACGAGCTGAAGAGTGGGCTCTGGCTGCAAAAAGCAACAATATTACTGTAAAAGGTTCATCAAATTTGTTTTGTTATTATAAAATTGAAACTCCAGAGAGATTCATTTGTCAGTGATTATGTATACGTTTCATGCACCCTGAACAAGAAAAAAATGTTGCCCTCTTTGTTGATTTTGGCTTCAAGACAAAAAAGAAGCCATATGGCTAGCTAAGCCAAGTAGGCGAGGAACGTCGCTAGCGGCAATGGCGCCGCCCACGGCGGCCCGCGAAAACAGCGACAGATTTCCCTCTAGTATATATTAGTATGAAACTCTATGGTCTGCGCTTCTGTTACGTCCGTGACCGCTGCGCTGTTCCAAATCTTATTCCTTGAGACGTCTAGTTAGACTGCTTGGTAAGCTGTCTACCAAGCTGTCCGCGAATCTGAATGCAGCCTTAATGTTCCCCCGTTCCGCTGCTTGCGCGCCATCTGTTGGAACCTTTCGTTACGGTTGGATTTGGAATAACGCCACGAGGCGTTGGCTCGGGCACGACATCTTTTTTTTTTTTGTATTTTTGAGTCGAAATCTTGTTTTCAACGCGTACTTTTACTTGGTATAGCAAACATCTAGCAAATATTTATTTTCAGTTAAGGTAACATTGCGAAGGCCACTTGTGCATACCAAAATTTGTGCGTTACCAAATTACCAAATTTGGCATCACCACATTAACAAAAAAATACCACTCTCTCTCAACAATGTTGACAAGTATGAATAATGGTACCATATTTAGTGGTTTCGAACTGTTTTTCCTATGTAAACTTCTCGTTCAGGAATTTTATTATCCTATTGCAGCTAGATGAATCGGGAAAGAGACAGACAGACCAAATTTCCTTAGTTTAAGTCGCCCAAGAAAGACTATGGTATTTAATACTCCTATAAATGCACTTCGAATGGTTCAGGTATGACAACCCACAACAGCTTCGCTCGTCACCCGCCCTCACAGAGTAGAATGGCTTATGAATTTTATAATTAGAGGGTTGCGTTGAAGGTGCCACCATAGACAGGCAAGCGTTCACATTCCAGCGATACTCACTCTTTTCGATGTCCACCTTAGGCAGCACCCTCAACAGGGCCGACTGCCGGACGGTGCAGTTGTTCCGACGGTCAGTGGCCACACATGTATACACGGCTGAGTCACTGGGTATGACATCCCTGACGTAGACAAGTCCGTTGCCGATGTCCACGTAGCGGGAACTAATAGGGAAAGGTAGGCCGTCACGCAGCCAGCTGACCGTGACATCGGACGAAGGACGTTGGAGCGCATGCGCTGTGCACTGCATGATTGCCGTCTGATTGTGCTGAATCTCCTGGTCTACGGGGCCCCTGAGAAAGTCTGCAGTCGGGAACGTAGTCAATTGGTTTGGCAATTGCTCTGATATATTTATCAATTTTTTTCTCTGAGAACAAAGAGTCAGCAGCTATATTGTCTGAGGGGGAACAAATTCCTTGTTGGGGAAGAAATGGAGCATGCAGGGAGTTACCTCCCTCCGTCCCTGAACTGTGACGGGATGCAACAATTCAAGGTTGCTGAGGCAGCAACAAAGCAAGAAGTACAAGTGCACCACAATTGCTGCTGGTGTAGGTTAGTATTTTTGTCGGAGCAAAGAAGAAAGAGTTCTGTTCCTCCTGTGCACTAATGAGAAAAGGGCGATATGAAAAACTGCACAAACTTCGATTCGGTGTTGTAAATTATGTTAATGCTTTTACTGATCGACCGTTTAATACGAAGTATCCGCTCACATCCTGCCACTACTAACCACCAGCAACCGCCGAGCTTTGCCACGTTAATTCCGCATTGCGGAATATACGGTTCTGCTCGAAATATCTGCTGAGCTCTTCCACTGGCTGCCCGGATAAAATGTGATTCTCCCCTTATTTTATCATCCGCGTGCCCGTATGTGGAAGTCACCTCCAAAGAGTACCTCGTTTGCACATGCTCTTCAGCGATGTGACACAGCTAACAGGAATCTTCCAAGTTTACTCTGCGTAAAAATTTTTACCCGCTGCATGGTTTTTTTACCCATACAATATTGTTAAAGGAGTACTGACACGAAATTTCTCGCTTTCCGTTTTTATGCTGTAAAGAATACATATTGGCCCAGTAATTACGAAAATCGAACCGAAAGCCGTCAGCCGCCAACACAGAATTAATTATAGCACGTTTATTGCAACCAATTTCAAATTTGGTCGCCGCGCGGGAAAATGGCCGTTCGAAGGCCAGCCTGCAAGCGGGCCAGCTTTACGTCCCGTTCTCACCCGTGACGTCAGGGACGTTTTTCTTTCCTCCATGCGTTCGCCGCATCGTCTGCTATGATTGCACATGGTCCGCACTCGCCCGCGCAGTCGACATGTCGTCTGAATCGTCAGACTCGGATGAGTCGCTGCCACCCGACAAACAGAACAACTTTATTTGGCTAGGCGATTAGGCCGGCGATGTCTTCGCCGTCGTCCGTTTTTTAATATCACTGCGGCTCGAACCGGCGCAGACCGTGACAGCAACAGCTTGTCGCCACTCTTCTAATCAATCTGATCGCGAAAAAGAAGTTCCACGTGCGAGAAAGTAGATGTTAGTGTGTTGAAAAATTGTGCTGGGGGTTGTTATCAGCGCTGAATTTAAAAGCGGCGTTCAGATATTTGCCGCGAGGGTAAGCCTACGCTGACCGTCAGCGGAGGTTCGGCGCTCCGACCCAGCACTGCCGGCACCGCGCGCGGTGCGGCGAGCGGCCGAAAGATGGCGCCACCTGCGTGCTAGAATCAAAACAGACTGCGGCAGATGTCTTGGTCACCGATCGCTGAAACGGAAATTATTGCCAAAATAAAGCTCCATATGCGAAAAAGGGGATGATAGTGTGGTGAAAAGTTGTGTAAGGGATGGTCATTCGCAGCTGTACAGATACCAGCGATCAAATAGTCGCCACGATACTAAGCCTAAAGTTCCCAACACCCAAGGAGACCCGTGCAACCCCGGGCCCGCTGGCTTGGGCGACAGTTCTTGCGGCCGCCGCCGCGCACGAACTCAGTCCACGTTAGCTCTGCATGTCGTCGCGTGGAAAATAATGCATCTTGGCGTCTTCGTCGATTTGCTCGGACAGGCTTCCACGAGCAGTACTTCGCATACCGCGAGCTTGCCATAGCACAGTTTGGGCGAGCTCGGCGACGCGCACCGCCACGTCGCCGCGGTGCCCGTCGACATCGCGCACCGCGCGGTGCCGGCACCGCGCAGTTTTCGGCACCAGTGCAAGGGAACACCATGCGCCGGCCACGAACTGAAGAGCAAAGACGTCGAACACGCAACGTTTACAAGCATTGCTCACATACAGCTACGCCCACGTCTCCTGCACAAACGAATATCACCGACAACAGCAGCGCAGGATATCGTTTCCGGTTCCGAAAACGACTATATGACGTCACCCTGAACCGGCCAGACAGGCAGGCTGATGTTTCGTCACGCCGAAAGCGATTTCGCTAGTGCTGCCGATTTGTGGAAGCTCGCGGCCTGGAAAATCAAAATCGATTTTAGATGTGATTCCGGCCTCGGATCGCTGCAAAAATTTCTGTGAGGCATCTGTACAAACTACTGAAGCCAATTATATCATTTTTTATGCGTAAAAATTTGGTGTCAGTACTCCTTTAAGTGAAAGTTTCACAAAATATCTTTCATGAACGACTGTGCGTCCTCTATACTCACAGATGCTGCAGTTATTGGAGGGCTTGGGGCCTGTCATGACGACGTGCAGAGTGGCTATTGCCTTCCGGACCTTTGTAGTCACCACGCATGTATACGTGCCCGCCAGACCGGAATGCATTCGCCGAATCCAAAGCTTGCCGACGGACACCAGGTACAATTGCGGTAAAGGCATTGTACCGTTTAGCACCGAGTCGTTCTTTATCCTGCGAGGCCCGCAGCAGCTCAATAAATCAGCTGCAATGCTTCGTGGGGTCATGCCTTATGAGAAAAATATCTGAAACATGTCTCATTTAGAGGAAAATCCCTGTGGAATTCGTTTAATCTGACCAGCGAACAGTCGCGCATGCAAAACAAATTACTCGCTGGCTGAAAAATACAGGGCACTAGGCAGAACTCCAGATTGACATTTCGCTTTTGGTCTCGCTGTAGCTTTATCAATGGCTTAGCCTGTAAACATCGTTGTTGTAGGCGTAAATAGCCCATATTTAGGCGAGGTAAAAAGCAGGCAAGGTCAAACTGTTGGTTTTTGCATTGTAATTGTGCCGATTTAACTTGATGCCTGTGCAAGCGTCTTCATTTATTCAGCATGTCGTTCGAGAAATTTGTTGCACGCTTTAATTTTAGACTTTGAATGGCACCTTACATGTTTGCCAACTTTTTAGGCAGAAAGGAAGGCTAACGATGCCTTCTTCTATGTATCATTGATGTTCATTAACTACTTAGCGGAAACAGGGGCTGCAAAAAGAATTGTAAAATAAAAGGCGATTGGGATTTCTGCCTTTCTAGCAGATGGGACTCTAGCGTTCGAATATAGGAGAAGACATTTACGGCTTTAGTCAGCTCTCATTTCTGCTTGTAACAGCGACCACTTGCGTGACGTATGAGGAGGAACGTTGGCGTTAGCGATATCACATTGTTTGTTCATCCTCACGTTTCCCTAGAATACGAAATAATTTTGCTCCTGCCAGCAATGTACTTCACTTAAGAACTTCGCGTTTTGCCCACCAATGGCGAGTTTAGAAACAAGATATAAACAATGAAAAGCCTGCTGCTATTTACTCCCAAATGTCACATATGATCAACCTTCTCTATTTCAAATATTAGGCGCTCATTTGGCTTTCTACGACTGCTTCTTACCACTCAACACTTGATCCGGGTACCTTAGGGAGGCATTTCAGGATACTTTCGCCGTCGATGGCCACTGTCTCTTCAGCCGATATCTCCAAGATTAGTTGATCGGCTGGAACCATCGAAGGCTCACGCCAGGTAAGTTCCCTAGAGGAGTTTGCTTCTAATTCTGCAAAAAGCGGGAGAGGCGGTTGCCACAAATGAGTTCTCGTGTTAGTTTTTCAAGAAAAACAAGCCTTAGCTTAGGGTTTAAAGGACAACTGCACTGAAATTTTTATCTGTCCAAATTTGATCTAAATAAGTAGTTTATGCTCTTAAAATCGCCATGGCGACATCCTAAGCTTCGTAAGCCCACAGCACCCTAAGTACCGTCGTTCAAAGTAGCTCCGTGCAGACGACGTTTGCACCTGGCGGAGAGTCGACGAAAAAAGTTCCGAGCGGCGTGTGACGGATGTTGTGGAACCTGTCCCGTGGAGCTCGCGCTTCTCCGGCGACTTGCATGGCGCTCTGGCGGGCGCAGGAACGCGTTCGCCCGGGGTTTCTCTGCTACACCACCGCGCTGTACCGCCGTCATCACATGCTTCAAACTAATCGCATAGGTAGCAATATCCGCCTTTTTTTCAGTGAAATAAAAGAGATCAGAAGCCCACGAACTATTCACACGCTTGCGAACGTTCTGCAGCTAGCAAAACTCTTTTTTCTTGAAAATAATATTTCTACTTAAAAATTAGCGCGACAAGCACACTTGCCTTACATTTGTATTTTCCATTGCATCTACCACAGAAAAAAAAGGATATTTTATAAATTATTGACCACTTGCACTTCCACATCCAATATTTGCCATATTTTGGCTGGCCCAACGCCACCTCGATACCTTAGACCTTTCTAAAAATTTGACGACCTAACTGTAGTTGTTTTACAGGCGGGTACACACATTTGTGCGCCTCTTGCCTCACTCGCTAAGTGAACCAAAATCACCCTTGCTCATGGTGACAAATATATCCGCACAGATATCGACCGTCGTCTTCGCGAAGTGCGAAAGCTAACAAAACTGCTCCTCTCATAAGCAATAAACTTGATTTTTTTTCAACTCCAAAGTGAAGTATTTGCTTTTGTAGAGTGTTAGATTTAGTTTACTTGAAAGTAAAATCTTTTCAACAGCACATGTCTCTGGTGAAAGTAGAAAACGGGGGTACATAGGTTACTTTTTTCGTGTTTTAGTTCATCATTTAGCTGTGGAAGCTGGCTTATAGTTTTAGATTCCTTTTATAATTCGATTCTCGATGTGAAGCAAGGCGAAAAATACTGGGCTGATATTCACGAAGCTGTTCGCACGTACTGTATTGTAAAAATGGTGATTGATTTCCGCCCGCGTGCGGTTTATTCCCTTCAAAGCAAGTGATGTCACAGCCGAGGTGCCGGCTACCCAAAGCTTCTTCTCGATGTCGTACGAATAACTCACTTAGTAAATAAGTGCCCACTTTTTTACTCATAATGTCAACGATTGCTACAACGGCAGCTATTCTCATGGAAAAAGAACTGTCGTGCGCTCTACTTCATATCGATTGATAGCAACGCGATGTCGGAATCGCGCCTAACTCCCTTATCCTGAGCAAACGTTCGTGGGAGTTCTTCTGTGGAAATAACAGTGCGAAACGCGACGCTACCACGCGCATTTGAAGGCGGCTCTGAGCGGCCGCCGGTCCTAGCGCGGCCGCTTCCGTTCCATCGCGTACGTCACGTCCGCCCGCCGGTAATGGCTGCTTTTCTATTCAGTTTCGGTTCCGAAAACGCCAATGTGGTGAGCCGTTCGCGTCGCTCGAGTTCGTGTCTGAAACGTAGTATTTTTCATTTCACACTCTTTTTATGTGTACTGTTAGGTGACATTATTTTTACGTTGTCGAAAATTTCAATTCAGTTGGCCTTTGCGTCTTTGAGTCCCTTTTTACGGTTTGGGGAGGGTTACTTGTACAGTCATGGACAAACAAAATGCGAACCCGAAAGCATGAACCATAACACGCAAAATTTTCAAAAAATACTATTCGTGAAGGTCTAATAATGGCGCGCTGTTGGAACGTTTAGAAAGCCACATATCCCAACTTTATTACTATTATTACTCCACACGTCATGCAGTTTGTCCGGCATGGAAATAAATCGCGCTATTTGTGTGTTCTGCCTCATGTTTTCGTGATCTTGTTTCATTAGTCCATGATTGTACACGGGAGGCGTTCTCACCTACCTAACCACTGACGAAAATTTTACTTCAGCAGAACATATTCAGTCCTTTCAACGTTAAGGCATAAAGTTGGGCTAGTTGGTTATCTGACTGCATTTTACTAGCGAAAAATAGACGCGGACGAAGAGGAAGCACACAGGACACTCGCTAGACTACAACATTATTGCACAAGACTCTCAGTTGTAGTCTAGCTTCGTCCGCGTCTATTTTTCGCTAGTAAAATGCGGCCTTTCAACGGTTTACTGTTCCCTGACTATGTGACTGATGACCAGTCCATGACAAACCATGAACGCGAAATTACTCGCAGAATGAGCATGGCGTGGGGTGCGTTTGGTAAGAACTCAAATATCCTGACTGGTAAGCTTCCTCTGCCACTCAGAAAGCTCGTATTTAATCTATCCGCTCTTCCAGTACTGACTTACGGGGCGAGAACTTCGGATCTCACCAAACAACTTGAAAGGAAACTTAGATCGGCACAACGGGCCATGGAACGCCAAATGCTAGGGGCCACGCTTTAGGGACAGGAAAACAGCCGCATGGATTAGGGAACGTACTAAGGTAGATATCATTCTAGTTCAAATTAAGCGAAGGAAATGGGCATGGACTGGTCACGTAATGCGAATGAGGGACAACAGGTGCACCATCCGTTTGACAGAGTGGCTGCCAATAGACCGCAAACGCACTAAAGGTCGGCCAAGAACTCATTGGCGCAATGAGCTACGAAAATTTGGGGGAAAAACATGGACTCAGTAAGCACTCGATGGGCGTGGCTGTAAATCTTTGGGAGCGGCATTCGTCCTGCAGTGGACACAAACAGGATGATGATGATGATGATGGTGGTGCGATGATGATGATGATGATGATGATGATGATGATGATGATGATGATGATGATGATGATGATGATGATGATGATGATGATGATTATGATGACCAGTTCGTCAGGGTGTATTCGCCTATGCATACGCCAACAGGTCTCTCGTCAATTGACGATTTTTTGTTCACTTTAACTGTCCATGAGACGTTTTCTCCCGCACTCACCCATCGGAGCCACCAGGTAGAAATTCGCAATGAACCCTCGCAACTCAGAGACGTTGTTGCTCGAGAACTTCAGTCGCATCCGGCTCTCAGTGGAGACAATGTCCTTCTTTTCGCCTCCGTCTCCGCACACTCGACCCAAGGAATGCCACCCTTTCGAATGAGGCAATATGGGGAGTTAGGAGGAAGATCTTTTGGGGACTATGAAAGCTGCTCACCACACAAATTTGAAGCTGAGCTTTCGGCAATAAAGTTTGGTAATTGCTGGTAAATGCTGGTAATACGTTTTCTTACCGGTAGTTCTCACAACAATCAAACTCTGCGGGCACAGCTTATGTTTAACCTCTAAATATTTTATGCATTACGACAAGGCACCTCGTGGTTCAAGGATTGCGTAGAATTCATTAGACACCTATGTTGTTGGGTCATTCGGGTAAAGTCAGCACCGAAGTTACCATTTTAGTGTGGTTTGCAACAGCTTTCGATTAAAGGCACAAACCATGTAAAGAGAGGACAACTAATGCTTTTTATATATTTTATGAATAAGTGAGTTTCTTTCTCTCAGCTGCAAATGCGTTTTCAAATTAAAGCTCTATATTTCTGTGCAATAAATACTTTTCTGTGGTAATGCGGAACTGAAGGGTATTCAACGGGTAGAACGGCGCCGTAGAATAACTGCGAACGAAGCGTCTCTTACCATCTCTGCGCCCATCCCATATCTCAACGAAATCAGAAGAACAGTTGGTGTCCTGCTCCAGAGAGAAGTCGCTGAACTGCAACAATACCTTCGCCTCCCGTGGTGCCTCGATGTCGATAAGGCAATAAGCTAACGCCGGGTATGTGTCCGGGTAGTTGGGAGTGGTCACCGTGCCATTATGCGAGTCCGACGCCACGGTGCAGCCTGCACGGAACAGGACGTCCAGATTCCACGAAACGACACACATCAGCCACTGCGCCAGTCTAATGAGTAAGCAGGTCAAAGACCTCGAAAAAGAGCCACCCTCTAAAGAAGAGAGGTGAAGCGAAAATAAATCAAACCAGTTTAATGAGTGGGCAAGTCAAAGACCTCGATTAAGAGCAGGCCCTCTAAAGTGAAACGAAAATAAATGAATAAATCCAGTCTAATGAGTCAGCAAGTCAAAGACCTCGATAAAGAGCAAGCCTTCGAAAGAAGAGAAGGGAAGCGAAAATAAATAAAATGGCTTCAACTTTTCGTCGGTAGTCCACAGGTTCTATAAATGGGGCAACCTTTGCGTCAAAAGGTGTGAACGACGTGACCTGACTTTGGGGTTCCACTATAAAAACTGAGCGCCCTCCAACTTTTCCCACACCTTTTTTGGGTTAAGGCGACTCCACAAGTAAACTCGAAAGTGGACTACACATTAATGATGTCATTAAACATTTTAACACAATCTGGCTCTCATCCACAAGAGCTAGAACAGAGACTTGAAAGAACCCACTTCAGGCTTAACAAGTTCACGCCGAATTTAGAAGTCCGCAATTGCGTATTCACAACAGTAAAGACTCTCATAACGTAGCTGCTGCAGTACTACAGGCCATCATCCTTTCCAGGTATGTAAGTCGAAGTAGTTGTCTGTGCTGCCTTAAAGTGCACAACAATATCATCACTACAAGTAGGATGACCGGTGTTTCTGTTCCGTTAAATTTTGTACAAAAGTGAAAGTACGCCGTCGACTAGTTGTTAAACCAGCTTCAATTGACCTAGGATGGCGGTCGTAGTAAGGTTGCGTACGGTGTTTATTGCTTCGGCCTTCATTCTTCATGTATTCGGCTTGGTTTTACAGCCACGACTGCAAATAGAAAGCGTCGTTGCTTTTTTCAGCATAGCCCCACGAGTTCGTCCGTAGAGTTTGTGAATGATGGGGCGACAGCTTTTGCCCTCTTTCAATTACCACAACACGTTACTGTAACGCTGTACTGTAACTTCATTTCCTACGAGAGCACTTGCGGCTATTTCCAGAACAAGTTTCTCACCAGTACAGTTAAAACGGGATGTAACGAACCTGTATGTAACGAATTCCTGGTTTAACAAATATTTTCAATTACCCATTGACACAATATTAAAGCACGTTACATACATCTCGCGAACACATCTCGCCCATGTGTTTGCGAGATGCATGTAACGAAGGAGTTGCGATGGTAAACCTTGATGTAACGAATTCGCCTCGTTGGCGAGTCATTGCTTTTTGCGATTTTTCTGAAAAATAGGCTGAGAAATGCATTAATTTAGCGAATTTCGCCCGTACCGCAGACTACTCTGCGTTCCCACGTGTGAGTGTGGTGCTTAATAGGTGCTAGGCCCGCTTGTAGTGTCGGCGCTCTGCTGCCAGAAAACGAAAATTGTTGTCTTGTCAAGAAAAACTCGAAATTTTAAATGCCGTCTCCGCCGGCGAGAAAGAAGAACGTCGCCGCCCGGTAAAGTATCCCAGCTGGCAACCTCTCAACAATTTTGATTGCGGAAAAGAGCTTCAAGTTCGCAAAAGGCGCCCTTGCAACATACGTTTGGTCCTTAAAACGTGTTAACGCACCAAAAAGTGTCAAAAGGCAAAAGGGATACTGGAGTTACGTTTGCGCGTACGGTTGTAAGTGACCTTGCTCCTTTTCAGTGCCATGTAGTTTTAAATCTCGTGGAAAACCAGCAGGCGCAAATTATGCAGTTTTTCCCTGTGAAATAAATCTTTGAATCCCTGAATAGTGGGTTCACCGTGACCGATGTTTAGCAGTCTGGTTTCGTGTCTGCTTCATTCACGCAAGCCCTAACTCGATACCTGCGTGTAACAAAAACCTGTATGTAACGAGAAATTACGGATTTTTGTCAACTACGTTATATCCAGGTTTAACTGTAGTAGCAGACAACTTTATCTATCAAAGACATGGGTGTGGTTCCACTGTCCAGAAGACCAAGTGACAATTTGCCGATCTCTGCCCTCGAGACCAGAAGAACAACAGACAAACTAACACCACACACCTCCTTCGTGAGTCACTTGAAGGCCTTCTCTGTGGCTCACGTATTGAAGAAGGAAGCCCCGACCGCTTTGAAGATCATCAGACTTGAAATGGACGAGGACGCTATTACTCGTAGACCGGAGAACCCGCGTCTGGGAGTCACTACAGAACCGGCCGAACGACTGGGAGTCTGGAAAAATGCAAGTGCAGGGTTAATTCACCTTTAGAACAAGTGGGCATAACACATATGAAAACAAGGGTAGGAGCTTTGTTACACGCGCAAACGCACCCACACTTCTCAAACCTAAGAGCAGATGCCATGCCACTTTACAAGCCTTTTTTTGATAAAGTTATTGTAAACATGTTCTGATCCCTCTAGACGGAAAATGGCTGCCATTATGAGTAAATGCCTGTCATCGTTCCAGATGTTTGCATTTTACGTATCATCGTAGTTTTTACACGAATCAGGACCTAACTTTACATTGCATAGCCTGGCAGATTAGAACTCGGACATCAACGCACCACGGAATTCTGCACAGCGTCCAAGTGCCAACCGCCGTTAGCATTCGCGTGGGTATAAAAATGTTATTTCTTATCGCGCCTTTTAGCGCATAAGTGTTTTATTCCAGTATGCACAAAGATTTCACTGATGTCATAACCATCACGGAAATGACGCTAGTACAACGAAGCAAGCGGCCTTAAATGGAGCACCCTTGCACACATGGTCTTCTTGTGGGGAAGCAACATTTAGTACTAAAGAGTTATACTTAGGGAGGTTCGCTTTCGGGTTTTATACTTTAATACGAAAGTGTTTTATGCCGGGATACACCAAGATTTCACTGACGTCATATCCGTCACAGAAATGACGCCAGCACACCTTTGCCGAAGTGACCCGCCAGCACGACGTCTCTCGCCCAGCACACTCACAAGACAGCCGCCGACCCGCAAATCATGCTCAGCTGCAGATTTCGCTGCATATTTCACTTTCGTGTTTTACCGATTCCTATTACAGAAGAATCAACCACAGGTTTTTTTTAGGTATGGACGTTAGGGACGCTTGTAAATATCAAGGTGCAAAACAGAACTTGCGGGTCTATTTGGCTGCATATCAACGATAACAAGCGATCCGTAATAAGCGATAACAAGCCATCAAGCGATCCATACTGTCACAAATAGCACACCTTACTCCAGTGCAAGCGATCTACTCTATGGCAATAAAATCCTACCTGTTCGTAAGGTATTTTTTATAGCATAATCGTTTTTTTTTTCCTTTCAATCGCGGAATTCACAGCTACTGTTTGAGTTTATTAACCACTTTTTTTACGAAACAACAAAGTGACCAGATTTGCAGCCAACCTTAACATTTTTCTACCTGCATCGCGCACAAATTATCTAAAAATGACCTCTGCCTTTGCGGTCATTTCTGAATGGAATGACCTGCCTCTTTCTGTTAGATCGATGTCTCCATCGCCATCATTCAAAAAGTCGTTTCAATTTTTTTTCTGTTAACTTATAAGCTAGTTGTTCTTTTTTGTTATATAACCTAGGTAATTGTATTTTGATTGACAATGTCTGCCGTTAACCAGAAATGCTACTTCCCTTTTGTCTCTTTTTTTTCTTCTTTGCGTTGCTTTTCGTAGCATGTTGTGTCACTTAGCTAATATTGATTACTCGCCCCAAGGTATTGAATAACTGATAGCGATGCACTCGTATTACGTGTTACTTGTTTGCTTGGTCTGATTCATTGTTTGTTAGTATTCATCGAGGGTTCTGTTACAGTATCTAAATTTGGGACCCTTGTCTGTATAATAATTAATATTATTACCCTACTACTTTTTTGGAATCCTTAATAAACTGAAACTGCAACTGCAACAGCAGCCACACATACCCTCGGAAGGCCCGTCGAATATCTCGACGTAATCGAAGGCACATGCCACATCGAACTCGAGCGCGATCGCCTCGAAGCGCATGACGATGACGCGGTCCGGTTCGACGTTGATAAGGTACCAGCAGCTTCTGTTGTTCGGGTACTCCAACGGGTAGCCGGGACTCGTCAGGTTGCCTTCCTCCCCGGTCAGCGTGTCGCTGCACTCACTGTCGGCGAGCTCTGCGCTTTCATACACGCCGTCGTAAGAGTTGCACAGTTTTTATCGAGAATGTTGTAAGGGTCAACTGCTTGACGAAAGCATTATGAGATTACCATTTTCACCATAAAAACTATGTTTCCTTGACTACAAGCGAAACTTTGGCGCTACGTATGCCCGCCACTGCATCCAAATTGTCCCAGTCACCCTCATTATCATCATCACCATTATCACGAAAGTGGTGATCTGAGAGAAGACAACCCCAACAGGTTAATCATTGGAGAGGAGAGTACCCTGTTTTCTGTTTCCCACCTTAAAGCTGCTTGTATATTTAGGTAAACATAGCGAGCATAATTGATGCTTAGTGGTGAGGCCCGATGAATTACTCTCATTGAAACAGATAATTCCCAAGTGGGGATCATTCAGTCGGCTTTCCTTCTTCTATGAAACGTTACAGATTTCTGCATTCATAGTGCGTGCCTTATAACCCCAGCATGTTTTTTTTTTTTTATTTAGAGTGATGTCAGTTTTGTTGAAAGAGCTCGCACAAATGGTATAGCTCTCTACACCGCTTTTCGATTGCTATACAGGGTGATTAAAGTAAAGTCAACAGTTTTTTTTTAATTAGGCGCTTAGATGTGCGTGAAGACAACCGCTATGGCGAGGTTATGCGCGAGGGGGGACACACAGTGATGTGGTAACAATTGATGTCGGTGGCTTAATTGACTAGAACTGAATAATTAACTTTTTCGCGGTTGCAGAAATCAGGCATGTTTGTATGGAAGAGTTAGGCGCAATCTTGTTTCTACGCAGTTTCATTTGGCAGAATTCTTCCAGCGCATTCGTACTCCGAGATATCAAACTGCGAAGTTTAATTACCGTTCGCATAATTACGCATGCAAGACAGCGACGACCGCCGCAAAGCTCCTCCCTTTTGTGACGTGCTTGTTGTGCACGGCGTTTAGTTTGACAACAGGGTAGAGGCGTAGGAAAAAGTGATGACTGGCACCCTTTCAGTCTTGGCTGGCGTTATCGCAATCGGCAGTAAGGGGAACCGCTATCGAAAGGGAGGAGCTTTGCGCCAGTCGCCACTGTCTAGGATGCGTAATCATGCGAACGGCAATAAAACTTCTCATTTCGATATTTCGGAGTACGCATGCACTAGAAGAATTCCGCCAAATGCAACTGCGTAGAAACACGATTGCGTCCAACTTTTCAATGCAAACATGCCGGCTTACTTCAGCCACTCAAAAAGTAATTATTCAATTTTAGTTAATTAAGCCACCGACATCAACTGTTACCACCTCATTGCGTGTCCCGCTGGGCGAATAACCTCATTGTAGAGATGGTCTTCACGTAACGCCAACCGCCTATTTTTAAAAAAACCGGTCCACTTAAATTTTATCACCCTGTATACAGGTCATAAATGAGTATTAAAATGTAGAGAGTTAAGCCAATTCGCCAACTACGCGCCAGAGAAAAAATTCGCCGGTACACCTTTTCCGAAGTGACCCGCCAGCAGGATGTCACTCGCCAAGCACACCCACAAGACAGCCGCCGACCCGCAAATTATGCTCATTTAGCTGCAGATTTCGCTGCCCATTTCCATTTCACTTTCGTGTTTTGCTGATTCCAATGACAGAGGAATCAGCCACAGTTTTTTTCTTTACGCGCGTCCCCCCTTGCCGAAAAGTGCCGTACGTGCTGACTTACGAGCAAATATTCCTACGGCAACACGGGCTCCTCATTATGCACTTTCATCTACGCACGTTGCGATTTGAGATCCTAACAGAAGGAAGTATTCCTTCCCTGCGGGATAGCGGCCGCAGTCGCATCCCGCTCCAATAAAACTGATGCATTTCTGCTCTGCGCTCGACTAAACTTTTTAAATTTGTTTCAGTTGTCTTGGATTCATGTAGCTGTTCAAGCGTAGCACACTATACTGGCGACAGACTCTGATTGTCGAAACTATGAACGTGAATAACAGCTCCAATTCAGGGGCGATTTCAATGGGTCGCCAAGCAGAAGACGATGAATCGACGCAAAAATCGCTGTTATGTGACCATGCGTTCCTATCATCATCATCGTCTTCTCTATAATCCTTTCATCACCTAACGACCCAATAACTGGCCTCCCTCCCCCTCTCCCACTTCCTACATTTGTAGCAAGGCCTAAAATATCCTGCGAGCCTACCAAGAAAGCCTACCAGGCATGTCCGAATGTGATTTGTGGGCTCAATCAAACCATATTATCTAGATGTTCGATATTTGCATTATCGCGTGTGCAGACCTAGTCGAAAATGATGACAAGAAAAATTCCTGCAGTAGGGGCACCGCGGACTAGCAAGGTGCCTATGCGTTGTCCATTTGGAGATGACGTCCGGAGTGTAGGCCGAGTCAGCGTAGACTTTATTAGCGAAACTTTCTCCCGTTCTTGACAGGGACTGCAGAGGAGCAAGAAAACCAGGTGGTGAGGCGTCGGCAAGCCGTTGCCGGCTGAGAACCTCAGCCTCAGCAACGGCTGAGGTTAGCAACGGCTTGCCGACGCCTCACCACCTGGTTTTCTTGCTCCTCTGCAGACCCTGCCAAGAACGGGAGAAAGTTTCACTAATAAAGTCTACGCTGACTCGGCCTACACTCCGGACGTCATCTCCAAATGGACAACGCATAGGCACCTTGCTAGTCCGCGGTGCCCCTACTGCGGCAGCAACAATACACCAAACCTTTTCCACCTCATCTGGGATTGTTCAGCTTACTCGACTGAGCGCGACCAGTTCCTTACAACGCAAGTACGCCCAACGACTTCGGAAGAACACGTCCAACACGTCAGAAACAACCCCGAAATTTTACAGAAAATTACAGAATTCGGTCTTAAAACAGGTCTCTGTAAAGTAGTATGATGGCGGATCGTTCACCCACTCTCTAGATGGCCCCCCAAAAACACACTTTGTGGCTCCTGAACGGCTCCAATTGCACACCCCAATCATGGTCGTATTAGAGTGTCCTCGCCACAACTTCAACTGTGCATACCGTGCTAAGCTAACCCTCACAGTGCATTGAGGACTTTATGTGATCCATCTTCCTCTACCCCCTTTTCCCATGTCCCCCAACAGGGCCCATTGGCCTCCTCCTATAATAAAGTCATCCATTCCATTCCCGTACGATAGGCATTCTTGTTCGATTTTTGCGGCATTCCTGTTGTGATTTTAGACTGGGGAAGTCCCAACATCCCCTTGAATTTTGCGTATAGATTTTGCACTTCTTTGTAGAATTATCGCATAGTTCGACTTCTGCTGTCGCCTTTCAGTTCGGTATGCCCTGGCGCTACTGTGTGATCGCGAGGCGGGAGCTTCATACATTTTTCTGCGTTACGAGCGCACAGTTGGAGTGGTATGGCTCGGATGTCGTTCTTCGGTTGTCGTTCGGATGTCGGAAAAAGAAAAGCCAACCCTCGATTACTCAAGACGCATCAGGAGTAGCTTCGCTGCATTCCATCTTCAGAGAGTGGATTGGACCCCAATTTTTTTGAGACGGTGGTCTTCCCTGGGCTAGTTAAACACGACAATTTTGATCTGTCGTCTGTCTGTCTGTCTGTCTGTCTGTCTGTTTGTCTGTCTGTCTGTCTGTCTGTCTGTCTGTCTGTCTGTCTGTCTGTCTGTCTGTCTGTACCTTGATTCAGCCGCCCGGCCAAAACTTGAAAGAATTCTTGAACAAGACGAAACAAAACAAATTCATGATTGATACTACCAGCGTTCCTTTAATTGAAAATAAACGTGGGTGTTGTTGCGCGGTAGAGAAAAATGCATTGAAAATATTTTAACCCCCATATACAAAACGTGCTCGCACTCCAGCCTCAAGCTCGTGGCTCGAGCGCCAAGCTCAACAGTGACAAAACATCTCCACAGGTGACGCGCCAGGAATGCGAACGCGGGAAAATTGAATTTCCAGAATCTCCATTGCGTTAATCATGGGACGACCGAGACAGGAGGGAAACAGTGTGAGAGGTGGGCAGAGTAGAGAGAAGGGGTGGTTAGCAGGCAGCAGCGGCAGAAGACTCGTCATTCAACAACATTTGCAGCGAAGTGCGCAGATACGCGGCTATTTTGTTATCAGTTTTTGCAACCGACGAGGCCGTGGCACTACTCTCCGATAAGACATCCACTATCTTCACACATTTTCGGGATTTTGTAGCCCCTTAATAATCAAGAACCCAGCCCGCAGTGCCCATGTTACTGCAGTCGGTGTTCGTGGCGATACCTAATCAGTGGAAACTGATTTCAGTGAAACTTGAACTCACCGTCTAGTCCGCTGTCGGCAAAGAACTCCATAAAGAAGCCCCTCTCCTCGTATGATTCGTCCGACCTGAAGACCACTGTGACGGCCGTGGAGTTGGTGTAAACGGTATGGTTATTGACGGCGCCGCAAAGCTTGTCCACAGATTCTTCCGTCGATCCGATGAGCAGGTCGACGTGATCGTACCTACCAGTAATAGAATATTATTAATGACGAAATGAAAATGTGTCTAATAAAGCGTTCTTCGACCAGTCACTTCTCAATCGAACACCTCTGGGTACCTTTCCTAATATTCCCCATTTCTCATTTTGCAGATATGTCAATGCGCTGTAGACGCGTGGTTGGCACTACTACACAGCCGTCATTTCGGTGACACTGCTCTGACAGTCCACGTGCTGACTGTGCTCTCGGCGTAATCAGTGTCCTGTCACTGCTCTTTCCCCCTTCACGCGTTGCCTTATTGAAATCACAAGCTCTTCTGTCTCTACCCTGTAGCTGTCCTAATGTCGCTCTCGTTTGGACAGGAAGTCGGCTGTAAAGAAGGCTCCTTTAAGTATATATCTCCTTGATAAATATTTAAAACAAAACTTTCTATGCCTCACTGATGATCTCCAGTGCCCGGCAAAGCGCACTACAAGAAAGCCAACTTTTCACAAGAGACTCAAGAAAAAAAACGCTCCATGGGTCGGAATCGAACCTGGGTCCTTCACGTTATGAAGCCGATGTCGATCCGATTGCGCCACTCCGGACTTTTTTTTCTGTATTGCCTTACTTTGGCAATACGAAAACCCACAACAAAACACTACATTGATAAAACTGCTAGCCGGCACTTGGGTAGCAGAAAGCCGGCTAAACTTTCTCAAACTTGTCAATGTTTCCATCTCAGGCAACCATTCTGGAGGCTCAGGCTGAGCCCTCCATACTTCAATAATCAATCGAATAGGCCCAGAAAAGTACTCTTAGAACGCTTGCCATCAACATCACGATGGCGTACGGCCATACGCGACTTTTAAATGCCGTGCAGGGCCAGAACCATGACGAGGTCCTACGGTACCCTGTCATCACTTTCGATGGGCGAGAATCGCGCCATTCCACAGTCTGCACAGACTGTCATTTTAAAGCGGAGGTTTGTTGGTCTCACTGATGTAGTCCGGCACACCGCGAAACTCTGGCGAACGATAGGCTCCACAAGGCATGTCAATCATATCGCACACACAATAGAACAATGAGGAAGGAAGGAAGGAATAGTACAGGAAAGGCAGGGAGGTTAACCAGAATACTGTCCGGTTGGCTACCCTACTCGGGGGGGAGGGGATACGGGAAATGAAAGGGAAAGAAAGGACAGCGGTACATATTAAAGGAGAAAATGAGAGAAAGAAAAGTAGAAAAAACACAAGGCGTGACCAGGCAACTATAAAGGCGGTACAAACAACGCACACAACCAGAAAATGCACAAAACTAATACGGTCCACTGATAAAATGGGCGAAATAAGGGCACTGCACTATAGTAATGTCCCTACAATCGTTCAGACAGGCCCGTGTCCTTCAAAAAGAGCAGTAGGGCTTTTATAGCCTTTTTCGGCCTGTGTCGGACAGCGCCTATGGCACAAAATTGTCTGCGCTGTAAAGGGGAGGTCGTCGAGTCGGCGAAGTGTGGTGGAGAGCTGTTGCCTCGGCGTTACGAAGCGGTCACAATGGCACAGAAGGTGTTCAATCGTCTCGTCGGTGGCGCACGCATCACAAGCAGGGCTGTTGGCCATTCCAATGGTGTAGGAGTAAGCCCCGGTGAAGGCAACACCTAGCCACAGGCGACAAAGTAAGGTGACGTCCGAACGTGGCACGTTATTAGGTAGGTGGCGCTGCAAATCTGGGTCGAGCGAGTAAAGACGAGCGTTAGAGAACTCGGGTGTATTCCACTTAGCGAGAGTGACTTCCCGGGCAATGGACCGCAGCGACCTTGCAGCATCAGTGCGTGATAGAGGGATGTGGGTCAATCTTGCACTTGTGTGGGCGCCATGAGCCGCTCTATCCGCCTGTTCGTTCCCAGTAATGCCGCAGTGGCTTGGGAGCCACTGGAAAACGATATCATGTCTATGCCTGACTAATGTGTCATATAAGCACCGGATTTCAGCCACAAGTTGTTCGTATGGGCCGCGGCGGAGGGCAGATTGAATGCACTGAAGAGCGGACCTCGAGTCGCATAGCACAACCCATTTTTCTGGCGATTCCTGCTGGATGAGTAGAAGGGCCTCCCGAATAGCTGCCAATTCAGAAGCGGTTGACGTCGTCGAGTTTGAAAGCTTAAAATAAATTTCGGTCGACTTCTGTGGTATCAAAACAGCGCCGGCAGAACTGGACGTGGTGACCGACCCATCCGTGTAGACATGGACCCGGTCTCTGTATGCCTCATGTAGAAAGAGTAGGGAGAGCTGTTGAAGACCGCTAGGTGGAAGGTAGCACTTACAATACTGTGCCATTGTAAAGTCATCGATGCAACAGCGAACGTTTAAATGGTGAAAACTTCTCTGTTCAGTAAAGGCAATCATCTTAATACGTGTCTTTATTCAAAAAGACGATTAAGCACTACCCTCAGTGATCACTCCACTACATTCATCCTTGCCTTGACTTCGAAACTTCGCCATTTGAATCGCAAGCAAGGAAGCTTCGCGTTTCAACCATCGCTATAGTAGACGGATGGTCATCAATTTTTTGTTTGCTTCATTAAATTAATCATAATAACTCCCTGACCATTTTCGTGCTATCAAATTTACGTCTCATCGTTTTATCGTCACTGTCTTTTTACTGCTTTTGGGACCTTCCGTATTTTTCTGTCATGTTTCCACGTGGCCAGATCAACGCTGTCTCGTCACGTTTCCTGTCAATGTCGGGTAACAACAGGACTATCATTACTGCTATATATACTTAACAATCCTTTCGGAATTGATCTGACATTGCTATAGCAGTGTCCTAAATGCTCCCACTCCTACGCCATCACTGTTTCGTGGACATCCAGGTGCTTCCTTAGTACTTTGTAGCTGCGCATCTGCTGGGAAATGTTACACGTACTCGCATCCGGGTGACCCCTCGACCTCGACGTTGACGAAGTGCAGCGTGATGTTTCTGTCGGCGGTGATGATCCATCGGCAGTTCATGTTGGACTCGTACTCCTTGGGGTAACCTGGACTGTACAAACGAGCGGGCTGGGACAGCGCCGTCAGGTTGCCCCCGCACTCTGCGCACAGATGTTGCACAAACAGCTTGGTTTTTCCAGCCATGAAAGCGTGCGTGCGCATACAGTCATAGGTAGATGGAATGAGAACACGAAAATATGATCGAGAACATGCAAAATCAAAGAATATGGATTGTGGAGATAAAATAGTGACTTGCTAGTGGTCTACTTGGAAAGACACATCTTCAGTCTTTCTTACTGTAATAACACCACGCGACTATTTCACTTGCACGGGAAAAAATCGCACTATTTTGTGTTTTGGTTCGTATCTTCGTGTTGGCTTTCAATTTGTCTATGGCTATACGTGTGTACGTGTGTGTAGTGGTGTGTACGCGTGTGTAGGAGCGTGCTTTTCTGTGTGGCACTAGCGGACTCGCCAATGGGGGCAGGACTATCCTGGCAGCCTTCAGTTAAGAGTGAAACCAAGCCTCATCTGACCGCCATCGCTCTAGTCCCATTCATTCTTTACGTGAAGGGCACCTGTGAGCTCATCCGTGGATCGGGGCACGTACGGGTGTGTATGTGCCTAAATGTGTGCGGTTTAATGGCTGATTCAAGGGGAGCAGTGGATTATGGGTTTGTGCCCTAATGAATTCGATACCTTAATACCCGGAATACTCAGTCGGGATAAGCATCTGTGCGTGTGCGTGTGCGTGTGCGTGTGCGTGTGCGTGTGCGTGTGCGTGTGCGGGTGCGGGTGCGTGTGCGGGTGCGTGTGCGTGCGTGTGTGTACGCGTGTGTGCGGGTGCACGTGCGTGTGTGTAGCGTGTGTGTACGCGTGTGTGCGGGTGCACGTGCGTTTGTGGGAGTGTGTGTGTGCATGTGTGTGCGTGCGTGTGTACGTGTGTGGCTGCGTGCGTACGTGTGTGCGTGTGTATGCGTGTTGGACGCCCATCAAATCTCTTTCTATAGAATGCATGCATTTGAAGCCGCTGTTGCCCATTCAGTATGGTAAAGAAGTTATCTCGCGTTCGTGTTTTCCGTTCCCTTCCCATTTTCTACACTTGCACCGTTTGCCGTACACATACTCCCGTGTACCTATGTATGTGTGTCCGCACGTGTGTGTGCATGCATGCACGTGCGCATTTGCCTGCACTTGTTCACCTTCACATGCACCCGCGTGGGCATGCGTGTATGTATGTTTTGTTTGCACTCACGAGCGTATGTGCCATGCATACATATAAATTTTGCTTTATATGTACTTATTTCCAGTATCCATGTTCCCCAGTAAGTTACGACGGTGGATTGTACTGAACTTGCGTGTATGCCAATGTACTTTGTAGTATACCTTGTCACAAGCCCTGTCTCAGCGCGTGCTAATGTACCCGACTGTAATCTTAATTCCTTAAATGTATAAATTGAGTGAGTGTGTGTGTGTGTGTGTGTGTGTGTGTGTGTGTGTGTGTGTGTGTGTGTGTGTGCGTGCGTGCGTGTGTGTGTGTGTGCGTTCGTGTGTGCGCGTGCGTGTGTGTGTGTATGTGTGTGCGCGCATGCGTGCGTGCTTACGTGTGTGTGAGTGCGTGTGCGTGCCTGCGAGCACGCGCGTGTGCGGTGGTACTATGTACTTTGTGACCCCTGCACTTCATAACCAGTCTCCATGTTTTACCGTTTGTTTATCTGTGTGTCCCCCTGTCCCTTTTGTGTGCACCACCCAAGAAGGCCTAGTGCTGTTGGTGGGCACCACCCAATAAACCACAATAAATAACAATAAACCCCTAGCGTTCGTGAGTTTTCTATCCATGTGATTTACTGAAATATCAAGTTTCTTCTTCTTAAGAGAGGCCTGCCAGTACAGATTTATTGCATGTTTTTTTTTATTATTTTAGTGTAAGCTGCAAACTTCTGTCTATTGCATGAATCCACGAGAGTACTTCGCGGCCGAGCTAAAGGAATCGTGGAAGGACCACTCCTTTCTAGAGCTTTATCTGCTTCATTAAAGTTTATTCTCTCTCTCACTCTCTCCAATCCTCCTCATCACATGCTCATCTTTTGTTTGATTCCTGTCAACTGTACAATTGATAAGAAATGCGATAATGATCATTACTTGACTTGTTTTGCGGATGCTCCAGGTGTTCCATGCCAATTATCTTTATTTCTCTTGTATGAGTGCACTTGCACTAACCTCTGAATTCCCGTAATGGCTCAGACGAGACACCCAAAGAAGCTTTGGTCCGGCCCCTGAGGATTTGCACCGAGCCGTCCACAGAAAACCGAAGGCATCTGCAGAGAGCAAGGCATTATTTCTGGTTTAACGAGCTCCTGGTTTGGTTTGAAAACGGCGTAACAGTACGACAAACAGCATCATTATAACTGTTATTGTAAAGTCGGATTGCACCCTTGATTTTCTGATCGCGGTAACATGCATATTAATTGGTGTTAAGTAACTTCAACTTATCACGTGTTTGTGTGCTTTCTGTGGACTCAGAAAAATTAAATGTTTACGGTGCTTCTTGGACACTTCGAAGAGTTGCTAAGTTCTAGATCCTATGTTCAAGCACCCAGAAACATCATGGGACATTTCCGAATAACTACATACATGGCAAAACGTTACTCTTCCTAGAAATGATCTAACTATACACGTGTTGGAATAGCAGACACAAATTTAGAACCGAAGCTAATCAAGCTGTGTTAGTATAGCTAATCCCAGCACAATAATTTGCAGCTAAGGTTGTTTTAAGCTTCTCCGAAATTTATCCATTCAACCAAAGGAAGCATTGTCAACAAGCGAGCTCATGCGACTATGTCGAACTTTATAGATGGAGCCCTTAAAATGATAAATTTAGATGAGCATTCTGAATTATTTTCGGCATGATAAATTGTAAATTCCCTAAAATTAATGAAAAATATTGTACGTACGTACGTACGTACGCACATACATGCATATTTACAAAGAAACATACATACAGTCGAGTCCACTTATAACGATACCGTTTATAACAATATATCGGATATAACGATGAACGGCTATGGCACCGTTCGCTTTTGTATGCTTTCCATGGGAAATTAAATCGCTTATAGAATGCTCCAGTGCCGCGATATCGAATATAACGATTGAATCCGGTTACAGCAAGCACCGAAAATGCGAGCTTCCGCCGTATCTCCACGCCAACCACGCCGACACCACGCGCCGCGATGCGCCGCGCATCCTGTCCACCCCACAGAAAACGAGTTAACTCAACGCCACCTAGAGAGGGTTAACCAACGAGTTAACGTGTTAACCAACGCCACCTTCTCTAGGTGGCGTTGGTTAACTGCGCCGCTTACGAGGAAGCGAGAGGAGGAGGGGAACAGATCTCCCTTAAAACACCCTTCCCGATGCCGCCGCTTTGGCCCCGTACCCCTGCCCACTGCTTTGAATTTGACTGGGGGACTCTCCAACTACCTCCGTTTTTCCGCGGATCAGACGTCAGGGCCGATGTTTTTGAAATGTCTGAGCGCCTCACTGAAGAGGCTATCGTTGCACAGATACGTGCTTCGTGCAGCGGTGGCAGTGACACCTCTGACGACGCGGTTGCACAGCCTACTCGGGTAGCACCTTCGTAGGAGGCCCAACGCATGATAGTCCCTCAGGGACTTCGTTTCCACCAAGGACACTTCGCTCAGCTAGGCGAAGCCCCTATAGATGCTTTTTAAGAAGATGTGCGCCAGCTTCATGTGCAGCAAGCAAAGCTGACCGAGCATGGCTTCTTTTCCGGAGATAGGTAGCAGTACAACTTTGCTGGCCTGCAGATAAAATGTTTTGAGCTCTGCTCCGTCTTTTTATTTAGCAACCCGCATTAACAATCATCGGTTATAACAATGGGATGTCCTTGGCACTTGGACATCGTTATAAGTGGACTAGACTGCACATACGTACATACATACATACGTACATACATACATACGTACATACATACATACATACATACATACATACATACATACATACATACATACATACATACATACATACATACATACATACATACATACATACATACATACATACATACATACATACATACATACATACATACATACATACATACATACATACATACATACATACATACATACATACATACATTAACGTAGAATGAGAGGTTCGTTGAATGAACGAGAAAGCATTCTTACATGCGTAAAAGAGAGCTTAGAAGCTGTGTTTCACCAGCTCCCTGCAACCACCCGCTAAGAAAGCAACGTTCTGGTAATGGCGCTAGGGTGTCTTGCAATCGCCGCGATGTGAGGCGCGAAGGAGGAACTTCTCCGGTGTCTTGGCGAGATAAGCAGGCGGGCGCGCGTTCATTACACGCGGCGAGAATTTCCAGAGCGCGTAAACGTCTCCTTTGAAACTTTGCGGGTTTGGCTTAGTTCTCGCTACACAAAATTCGCAAACGTGGTAGTTTAAATACAGTGCAGTCAACTTACCGTGGTCGAAGAGCCATAAGCAGATATTTTTGCCATGCAACTTATCCAGCGAGCGTTAAAAGAAACAGGCGTAAATTAATTTTCCCTGGTAACTGCAAAACAAAATTTCGATTAATGCTTGTTTTACGCAGTTTAAAGTGTCACCTTGTTCTCACTGTAGATGAAAGCAACTCTGCGCATGGGTCACAAAGTTTACACATCTTGTCGGAGCACGCTACATGGTCTATAGATTTGAGCCGGCAGCACTTGCATAATTTTTAAGCAGCATTGTGTCACTTTTTTATATTTTTTTCTTTCAATCAAAATCTTTTCTGGTGCGTAATTGTATAGTCATTTTATAGTCATCCACAGGCTCACCTGGAGCAGCAGTTTCAGTTTTAGCATGGCATATCTCAAAAATTCTCACGGAACACTGTTCAAGCGAATGTGTAGGATTAATCACTTGAGAGCAATGCAGGGGTTGTGGCAAGTCTTTCTTGCATCAATGCAGGAGAACGTGATAAGTGCGTAAAGTGTTGCTCCAGCTGAGACGGCGGACGACTGCAGTGCATAATTCCAGTTCCCCCCAACCTGACACTATTATTTGCCTCCGGACATGCTAATGCAAAACCACACAGTCAGAATTTGCTATTGTTAACATACATTATCCTAATGGGAAAAACGATGTCGAGCTAACAGCTCGATATATATGACAGTACGCACACCTATCATAAAACAGCGCACATTGGTCACACTCATAAATTACGGTGTTCTCTTGAGCCCGACATGTGATGTTGTGAAGAACAAAACAGTTCCACGTGCTTGAACCTCAGGTCTAAAAGTCACATACGTAATTACATAGGATTCAATTTACCCCATGTGTCGTTTTTCATTCGTCATTCCTTAGGAGCCAATGTCAGAACCTTATGATTTTCATGCTCAGTGCAAAATTTTGTAAGCGCTTGAGAAACCATCAAATAACACCTTCCAGGCGTTTCCTTTAAAAAGTGTTTTAAATAGTACATTCTCATTTCGATCTATAACTCGCTACATTGTTATCTAACAGATTTTTTAGAAAAGCTTGTTATACAGAGATAGAACTTATGTGACCAACAACCTGTTCAATATTAGCGGTATCTGATGCTGCAACAAACTGTTATTTTAACTTATGTACATGGGCGCGATACTATTGAGCCCTTCATCAGATCGTATAAAAACGCATTCAGTATTTACCTACGGTCTGACACCTACACACGGCTGGATCAAGCATGAACAAGATATACCAGCTGTTTGAAATATTATTCCACGCCTAAATACCACGGCTAACGCTACCTGAAACTCTGATTATCTGCCATCATAGCACCTTTCAGCAATTACTGCTTGCGTGTGCATATATCCCACAGAGTAGGATAGCAAGGTAGACTTTGGTCTTATCGACATTCTTTCGGTATTTCTTAACTGTAAGAAGCAAAGCGGTAAGCCAAGGCCGAACACGTCTACCATACATCCTTGGCGTGGACTGATGATCCAAGCACCTCCGGTAACACGCTATAGGATATATAGGAAGATATAGGATATAGGATAGGCTATGGGATGTAGAATATAGGATATAGGAAGGCTGCGCAGAACAGACTTACCACCAACCAGACGGGCAGCCAGAAGGGCTATTAAGACGAGCAAACAAACACTACATCTGCCTCCGTATAGGACCACTGCCCCACAGGGTAAAATCCCCGGTAGGCAAACACTGCGGTTGATATACTAATCTGCTGAAAGAGGTTTCAGAATGTTCTCACACCAATAAAAGAACGCTAGGCTTACGGACGCCAACCCGGCTCCCACACTCTATTTACCCAACATGGCTGACATGGAAGAACAACAGCTAGCACCAGGACAATGCGCAAAAAATGCACTAAAGAAAAGTTTTGCACTCCAGGGTGAGTTAGTCAGTAAACCTTAAGCACTGTTGATTTTTTGTAAAGTTTTATCCAACTTTATCTTATTGTTTCCGAGTGAATACGTGCATAACGGTCGCCTGTACTCACGTTGCCTGTCTCGCCAACACCACAGCCGCTACTATGCAGATAACTGTCCTAAACCGTGGGCCTTCGATGTTGCTGCCAAGTCCGCGCCGTATTCCTCTCGTGCCGCAACCACGACCTTCTGTACACTTCTGCACGCCTGTTGCACACCTAGAACTTGAGCTACCCCCACTCGAAGGATCACACATGGCGCAAGGAGTTCTTCCGTCACACAAACAGCTGTACAAACCAAAATTCCACTCTGAAGGCTCTTTCAGCAGTCGCTCACTAGAACAAAGAGGGGTTTCTTGAACATATGCTTGTGACTGGTTGGCTTGTCACACCTCTACTTGAGGCGTCGAGGGTGAGTGCTGACCACACTCGTTTTTCGCCCTTGCTTGCGTAGATCGCGGCCGTGGGTCAACGTGTCTGGCATTTATGAACGCTGACTCGACCAATGATCTGAGCGAGTGCACGTTTTCGGGGTTGTTCCTTCACTTCCGTGGACGCGTGGTTGCCTTAGAAGGACTAACTGGGTTTGGAGAACACAGTAAGCAAAAGAGCAGCCGTTTAACGACCCGCGCGACACTGCGGGCGGAATCTTGTTTCAACAGCGACGTCGGTGAAAGAAAGAGAGAAACAGATAGCGAGCGTTGCTGGGAGGGATGACCACTCGCTGAATGGGCGACTAGAGTGCTGACGGACTTCCTCCTTCGTAATCAAGGCTAGGCCCTCGTTGTATTTTGTATTTAGAGGCAATAGTCTTTCGTGGGCTACTTACACGCAGAAATTTTGGTCTGTCTGTCTGTCTGTCTGTCTGTATGTCTGTCTGTCTGTCTGTCTGTCTGTCTGTCTGTCTGTCTGTCTGTTCGTCTGCGACTTCATTTAGCCACCCGGCCAAAGTGAAACAGAAGCTGCGCAGTAGTTTTATATACTCACAGACAAATCTAAATGTCTAAGTCCGGTGTTAACATTCATACTTGTCAACATTGTTTAACAAGAACAAGACATTACGCAAATGTAAGGCAGAAAATCGTTACATAAGTGATATTTACCGTGTTCGTTTACAAACAAATTCATGGATGTTTGATTTGTGCGAAATGAAATACTACATCCACTACAAAAAAAAAACTGTTCACTCCGTCGCCTGCTGTTACACTCGCTACTATAGCTTCTGGCGACATTTTAGAAATCAAGCGGCAACCGTTACGAAAGGTTCCACTAGATATGTTCCACGTTCTGCTTGAAACGCACGTGTAGTAGGGCAACGTGGTTCTATAAACGTTGAAGTAGGGCGCCTCGATTCACGCGCGTCTCCGCCGTAGGGCAGTGCTGGCATCGAAGCACCCGGCCTGGAGCAGTGGAACGCGGAAAATTTAAATTGGCTTGAACAAACCTTTCGAGTGTTTACCTTGGGATGAGCGCGACGGAAGAGGAACAGCATGAGAGGTGAGCGGGAAAGCGAAGGGAGGCATTTACTAGACAAATGTTGACGAAAGACTATCGGCTTTTGACAACATTTGCAACAAAAACTAACAGATACGCGGCCAGTTTTTTGAGTTGAGGAGTTTCAGGACGCTGAGGCCAGATACATATCATCAATCGGTTAGTCGCCTACATTTCATCCAAAGTTTGTCAGAAGTTATCTGTACCGTATGAACCCTTGCCTCACCAAGATCTAGATTGAAGACGAATATTTTGTCACGAGGATGTAGCGCTCGCGCGCTCGTTCCTATCCGTGACATTCGTCAACGCGGGCTTCGCGATTTTTTTTTCGCACATTTTTTTAAAATTAATTTGGGGGACTTTAGTTCCAGAGATTGATGGTTGTTGGCTGAAATGTATTTAGCCGAGGGTCCCGTACAGAGCACGAATAATCAAGAATAGATCGAACGTCCATGCTATACGGGAGTTTCTTAGTTTCAAAGAGAATTTCTTTGCATTGCGTCGCAAGAAACCTAATACCCTACAGGCCTTTACTGAAACATATTCTGTTGTCGGGATCATGACAAAGTGGAGGTAAAAAACACGGAGGTATCTCAACTCGGATACACATGAAAGCTGTTCAGGGTTAATTTTTTTGTCTAAATTGATGAAGAGTGCATTTTCTTGTAAAAGACACCCGTACAATTTTCTGCAAATTTATACGCAAGTGTACTTTTTGCACTGATCGCGGCAACCCGGTTGAAACCATCTTCAAAGGCGAAACAATTATTATGAATGTAATGAAATGTAAGCTACCTCTATGACCCCCCCAAAAAAAGAATATACAACCAATGCCTCCTGCCAGGGATGACTCATGGAGCGAAAACTTGGCGCCTTACTACACAACTGGAAGGAAACCTTAGGTCAGCTCAAAGGGCCGTAGGAATGATGGGATTAAACAATAAATCGAAGTGGTATGATACGGGGTACACAGTGCAAGGAGGGAGTGGGTGGATTTCAGCCTCCGTGTGAACCCCCCTTAACCACGCAGATTACGTGACACCCTACTGCGGCCCACAACCGCCGAAAAACTAAAGCGGCGTGCCTAGACGTACGGCCCTCCATCTGGCGCTTCCACTGGTTGTCAGGCGGAAGTTAGCGACTTCAAAGTCCGACCAAGTAAACGCCGAAAGTGCCGCGTTTCCTAAGACTTCAAAAAGAAGACAATATTAACTTTTCGTTTTAGGGTCGAAGCCCCTTAGGGGCTGGGACTGCTGGCGTCTCCCGTCGTCGTCGTCGTAGTCTTCGTATCATGTAGTCACGGTACCAAAACACCGGGAAACGCGTTTACGCCTCGCGCTAGAACGTAACGCGTACTAAAAAAACACCGGGACACTCGTTTACGCCTCGAGAGCTTCGTGCTTCAAAGACAAGATACTTTTACGGCAAACCTGTATACCTGCATCCCCCAACAGTTTCATCTCCGTTGGCAAAAACGCCGAGGCACCAAGCATACACTTATACTCTGCATGCTTCGCTCCTCCACGCATGGCCCGGGATTTTTTTTCCTGCAGAAGCAGGAGGAAAAACTTTATTGTGAGCCGGGTGATGTGGGAGTGGCTCCTCAGTCCAGGAGACCATGGGACGACCGTGCTGTATCAGCCCTGGACAGCAGGAGTTGCTCTGCATCCAAGCCGGCGCTGGACGTCAGGTTCTCCCACAGCTCAGGGAGGGGAAGGCAAGTAGGTAAAGTTGGGAGGGCTGGGTTGTGTGCGCACCCCAAGATCATGTGTATGAGGGTACATGGGTTAGGGCAGAATTTACATGTGGCAGGGTATTGGGTGGGGTACATCCGATGTAGCCAAGTTGGGTGAGGAAAGGTGTTTGTTTGAAGCCTCCGGAGTATTACTTCTTCTGTTTTAGTAAGCTGCGGGTGAGGAGGGGGAAAATGTTGTCTTGATGTGCGGTAATGTTGGGTGATGTCTTGAAATGTGAGCAGGGGAATGAGACTTGGTGTTTCCTCAGACGCCTGGGAGGAGAGTTCGCAGGCTTGTCTATGGGCAAAATTATTCCCCGTTAGTGAGGAGTGTCCCGGGGTCCACACAATGTCGATCTTCCTTTTGGGGGCGTGTTGAGCCAGGACAATACCCTCGTGTCCAATCATTTTTGACTGCCTTCGAAAACGCTTCTGTATGAAGCATATGTGGATGGGAGTCATAATGCCAAACAATTTGTACTTAAATCTATAAGACTTCTGAACCCCTATATGCTGCCTTTTGTGGGTCTGTTTTTTTTTTTTATTCTCATAGCTGGCGTGTTGTGCAAAAAAGCACATGTTAAAATATGTGAGACGCGAAGTAACTAAACGTTCAATTAATGCGGCAAAGCCACCTTTTGCATTCCCAGAAAGCAAAATCGAGAAAAGAACAACGGGGGAAATGTTTTGAGGGAGGCTTCGCGGACTCCTGAAATACTCTCGCGGACTCCCTGGGTCCGTGGACCCCATTTGAGAACCACTATGCTAGATGTTGCATCCTTTCTCAAAAGCCACGGAAGGGCGTCCCTGAGGAGACATACTTCCCCATATAGCTCATCGCCGGGCTCTTGGAAATCAGTTACCCCAAACAGTTACCCCCTTTGGCCACCGCTAATATCACAGGAGCGCCCTTACACAACTCCAGCTCGGCAAGCTTCTTTAATGGGGAATTTTCGAAATCAAAGCATTTATCAAGGAATGTGAGGGCCCTGTCGTACATATTCAGAAATTCCATTTTTACCTTGTCACAACCTCGGATGTCTTGGAGGGCCTGCTTGGTCTTAGAACCGAAGAACGTGTACTGCGTTGTATTCATTAGTTGCCTCTTCAAGTTCATCATGACCGAGTACAGCTCAGTTAGTTCGAGCCTGCTTTTCTCGAGAGTGAGAATTGCAGAATTAAACAACGCGAGAAATGAATGCACAAATTAAAGGTAGCATTCTGGACGCGTAACCGGGTCAGAAAGTCCGTCAGCTTGATCGCCAACGAACTGCCACACGGTCCGTTCACACTCATCTTTCCCTTGATAGAGAGAGAGAGAGAGAGAGAGAGAGAGAGAGAGAGAGAGAGAGAGAGAGAGAGAGAGAGAGAGAAAACATTTAATGAAGGCTGAAGAGGTCAGCCCCACTAATGGTAGGGCTTGGTACTCCAGATGGGATGAATACAGTGGGATGACAGAGGAAAATATAGAGATAAAAAGAAAAGAACGTAGAGGGGGAGGGGAGATGCACACATATATAAAGTGTGCATGTTCAGAGGATTCACAGAACCTCTTCAAGCCCTGTTTCCGCAAGAAAAGTAAGCAGAGTTTCCGTTCCCAGCGCTGCCTCATCACGATTTCGCCATGGTCCAAAGACGTGTGAGAGTTCTAGAGGACCTCCACGTCGGAGTCGCACAAGTGCCTTCGATGCTGTTGCCCGCTGACTAGTATATCGCGGCCAGTGGCTTAAAATGTGCCTAATGCTGTCGGTAGTAGAGCACACTGTACACAATGGCGACTCTACCCAGCGCAGCTTAAACAAGAAGCTTCATGTGTATGCAACGTTAAGTTGCAGCCGGTGTAGCACGCCTTCAGTGCGCTTGGGCAGACCCCGCGGATGCCGGAAATCGCCCTTAGTGTCCATCACATGAAGAGGCGCATAACTTCTCAGAGGATCCTGCCAAGCCGGCAGCTGGAGTTGCCCTCCTAGGTAGATTGTTGGAAAACGGGATTCCAACGGTGAAGTTAAGGTCGTGGGCTTCTTGGCGGCAGCATCGAAGATCTTGTGGCCCGTTATACCAGAATGACCTGGAAAATAGGATTTAAGAGGTGCCCAGTTCTGAAATTCTGTCCAGAGCCGAAAACGAACAGCCAATGAACAGGAATATGGCTCAGCACATTGTTGTACTCTTGGACACAAAACTAAAAAAAAAACGCCCTCAACTCCTTCACTATTTTAAGGCTACAAGAAAACTCTTTATAGATTTTCAGCACGAGCGCCTCCACATCAGAAGTCAATCATTTCACCGCGTGCTTAGCTGCGTTGGGCACGACATGACAGTTGCACTTCGCTTTCAACAAGTTCGGCCTGTCTTGCCGCATTTTATGGAAAACAGAGTTGTGCTTTCCGTCGCTCACGGAAGCATTATCCGCGCTGTATGCGTGCGTCAAAGAGACACCCACCTTGTCGAAACTGCTCGTCAAGAGTTCGTGTATACCGCCGGATGTCTCGTCCGGTTGCTCACAAAAGTCGATAACAGCGTCTGTAATGCCCCCGCCATTCACGGCGTAGAATCGGGAAGAACCTGTGGTCGCCTTTTTTGGACGCGCCAGTTGACACGGAGGACGGAAGGTTGCGACTGCCTCGGTGAAGTTTATGAGCGACGCACTCAACTGCGTATAGGGCGTGAGAACATCCTGCACGCGGCGCGTTCCATTTTGGTATTTCCGACCCGACACCTCGGTGCAATATCTGAATCTGGGAATACCGTTGACATCAGCTTGCCGCCTCAGTCCATAGAACTCCTGCGCTGCCCAGGGGGCGCTGCGCCACCGACTTCCGGGTGGTATTTCCGGGTAGTACAAAGTTGCGGAGGTCCCATAGGATCCCGTGTTGGCAGAGGCAAAATGAGCTGTTACTCCCGATTGTTTTGCGACATGGCCTCCAGCCCATCCCTGGCGCGTCCGGTCTCTTCCGGCGATCGACTTGGCATTACGGAAAAAAAAGTTTTGCAGCCCTAAATACTTTACAGCGTCGACGAAAATTCTGGAACGGTGACGGCGCCCTGCCACTCGCAGGTTCACCGACCGATGGTCGTATGAAGTGAAATTTGAAGTGAAAGCTTCTTGTTTAAACTAATACACTTGAAGACAAGGACTTTTCAACAACAACCGATCAAAAAAAGAATAACGCAATCGGCGATGATCGAGCGTAAAACTCAGCGAGGCCGGCGGACCGCAGGCTCGTCAGCTGCGGTGCGCCGCGCTTTTGTGTACCTGCGCACAGTGCGTGCACTTTCATTAAACACTGCTTGTCAGCGTCGCCGTTACGAATACATGGTGCAGCGCTAGGTTGCCGTTTTGTGGAGTGCATGGCTGAGTGACAAAAAGCAGCGAGCGTTCGAAGCGGGAAATCTGTTTTGTGATTCCGAAAGTCGTGGCCGTAAAACAGCGTGGTCGGGCGAAGTGACTTGCCGTTCTGTTTCCTTGCTAGTTCTCACTTTATTTAATTACGCTTTTGCATCATATATTCCCAGTTCGCACTTAATAGACTAGAATAACGGTCGACAACGTTTTGAGTGTAGTGCGCGCCGATTGGCATGAAGTCGACACGGCGGAGGGCTGGACGGCAAATCGGGTGGGAGGCTTTGAAGGCAAAGAGGAAAAATTCAGCGAATTTCCAATAATATTTGACAATAAGCCGGCTAAGTCTGGAGGTGGGGGACAATGCAACTGGAAGCGATCAATTCTCTGTCCTTGCCTTGCCGTCTAACCCCATTCGAGGTCAAAACTGCCGTGTCGGCGTTCAGATTGTTAGTGACGGTAATAACGACGTGCTGGGGGTCGCATAATACAGCCCCGAAGGGCCACATTCGGCCCGCGGGCTGTAGGTTACCGACCGTGCAGTAGAAGACAACCAACACAGTCAGTGACGGCCGTATGTAAATATTTGAACCGCGTACCGTGTATGCGGCTCTGTTATGTTATGTAAATATAGAAGTACACATCTCTGCAAGCAGCGGACGTGACATTTGGTGCAAAAGAAAGCCGATAGCTTGTTGTAGCGGATATTACTTTGTTTAGCCTTTGCAACTACTTTAATGGCTATTTTACTCAGTATGCAGTCATTTAAACCCACTGCAACGCGATTAAATTTAGTACAACCAACTTTCGCTCTGGCTTGTAATTGAAAACGCATGGAGGGCGATGACGGTCGTCTGCTTTTGTACCACCCAGAGGTGTCGGACACAAGGGGGCGCTGCATGTCGCCAAAACTCCAGCTGTGGTTTGGCTTTAGTCCGCGGAATATCGCCCCAAGTACCAGTTCAGCTGCGGTTACCTCATTTTCGGCGCCAGATGACTTCTGTGTGAAGAATTTTGTTAGCACAGCAGATGTTTCGAGGGCTGGATATTTTGTTTGTGCTTTTGCGTGGATGCGTGATTCTTCACAGTGTTGATCTCATCAAATTTCTTAGCTTACGTGGACTTAGGTCGGTGACTGGGCAATAAATGTTTCCTCTCTATCTCTCATCATATTTCACTGTGAACGTGCCAGAGTATGTGGTGCATCTTGCCGCTGTTGGGTCGTCTTCCACGGGCAAAAGCCAGCTCTCATACTTAGAAACATGATTAGCGCGGTAAGGACAGGACAAAAGTAAAGACCACACAGGACTAGCGCTAGCACTAGAGCTAGAGTTACTTAGATTGCGATCTCCATTATTTACGAAACACGCAATACTCTATCCTAGGCGTGGAATTTGTACTCATGATCTAGCGTCTACAAAACACGTGGCCGATGATAGGGCTTTTTACTGATTCAAAAGGCAGAAGCAGCGCGCTGCTACGGCCAACGTTGCTAGATAGGTTCGGTTGTAAAACTTCTTATTCACCCCATGCATTAAAAATGGCTCCCTTTCTTGAACTTGTCGCCAGGTAGCGGTAGCGTTAACCCGGCTCCACTTTGCTCCACGTCGTCGGCTGCTACGCACAGGAGCGTGTTACGCGTTCATGGGCACGATAACTTTGCCTAGATGTTTCTTGTTCGCGATGTTCGGTATGTTCAGTTCACATTGATCAGTCATTCAGGCATACAGCCAGGGACGGCCAAGAAAACCGGCAGGTGCATACCGGTCTGGGACGTGAACCGGCACCCGCCACATGTGCAAAAAACCGGCCCTGCCGGTCTAAAACCGGCCAGATGGCAATCATCTCCCACTACGCCAACTCCCGACAGCGACACCCGCACCCCCACCCTCCTTCCCCGCCCAGCAATCCTACACCCTCCGCCGGCTACAGACCGAAACCTTCTTTAACCACATCATCATATCCCACATTTCCCCTTCTCTCTTTTCACCCGACTGCCAACATTGTCGCATCCCTATTAGAACCTGCCACCTCGTCTTCTTCTGCCCCCTACACCCATACCAATACACACACCCCTCCCTTTCCCCTGAGCAGTGGGAGTCCGAGCTGACCAGCTCCGTAACGGAGCGCCAGGTCGTCCTGGTGTGGCCCGCCCTAGAGGCTGCCCGGACAAGAGGCCTCCATGACTTAGGAGGCTAATCACACCCTTTACCCTTTCCCTTTAAAGGGGCCATGCAGACAAAATACGTTTGTTTTATTCGAAAGATTTCGTGCTATATAGTGCCCCCAGCGCTTGTCCGGCAGCAAACGATGCCGTATTCACTCAGAAATAATCAATTTAGGTTAAAATTTTGATCCTCCCGCCAAATCGTGTGTTTTCGGGACGTCTGCCATGAAGTCGCAGGGGCGGATATTCAAACGAACTTCCAGAGCGTCGTTAGGCTCTGCAGCCTTGTCCTCTTGGATGGCGCTACCATACCGATACGCGGACCGTTGCCCGCTGTTGCTTTATTTTTGACCGTATTTGCACGCGGCTTGTTTTTGTTACGGTATAAAGTAATGGGTTTGTGAAACATGGGGTATGCTCGACAAACGGGGTCACGTGAGACAACGTCGCTCACGCCGATCAGCCAGTGTTGGGTAAGACAACTCCAAAGCTGCGCTCTGGTGTGCAGCTAAAGCAAGCATTGTGCGCCCAGAACCCACAGCAGTGCGGATCGGTACTTCTACGTTTACGTGTATTTTCGTAACTTTCATTGTTTGTCCCATCATTCTTACTGCCGTAAAATGAATATTCATTACATTTAAGCGCAAATAGCTCGTTCGGCAAGCTTATAAGCTCTGCCTGATTTGCGTTTGCTTTCGCCGGCCTCAGCCAATCGTGCAGCTGGGCATATGACATCACAGGTTCTGTTGCGGGAAATGAGCTAGTGGGTCGCATGGCCTTTTCCTTATTTCTTAATTATATAGCTTGTTTGAGCGAAGAGTGCGTTGAAAGTGGTGTCAGTGTTATTCTAACGAGGCAATATTTCGAATGAACTAAACTTGCGTTTTGTCTGCATGGCCCTTATAAGCTCAATAAACGTTTTACCAACCAACCAACATTCCTCATGTCCTTTAGCCGCACAACACAGGTGCATTGCGGCAAAGCCTGTCGGCGCTAGCGGGGAAAAGCGGTGCTTGTTAGCGGCGGTCGATCGCAAGCGCAGAATGTGCCATTGATCCTGCGCGCAACTAGTTCTGTCGTTAAGAAGAAATGTTTACAAAAAAAACTATACGCCAGCAGCCAAACCTTCGGCGTCGATGAAGAACTCAGCACTCGCGTGTGGGATAAAGTGCTTGCCAATGCCCTCTTCTTGTCACCATTGTAGACCTTAAGTTCTGTGCATCTTCGTTGAGAAGCTTTACATATTCAAGACCACAATCTCCACAAGCACTAGGCATGAATGCTAGAACAGCAATCTTCATTGAAGAGAGTGATTTAAAATGAAGCACTCATAAACCCCAACCTAGTTCTGAAAAGCATGAAGTCAAAATTAAAACTGATTTTTGAAGTAACAAAAGCTTGATGTGGGCGAGCTGGTACATTATGCTAAAACAATCACTCGGCGCTAAAACAGCGACTAAGAAGAAACACGTAATACACAACACAGTGCCGATTCTTCGTTCGTCCGCAGTGTTCCCAGGGTCTTTGGTGCCTCACTGCACCTAGTCTAGCTAGGACTTCGTGTCGTGGAATGCAAAGACTGGCTGGCACCGTGCCTATTCGTTTAACCCAATAAAAATTAGTGCACGCAGTTCCAAGCAAGCATCAGCAAAGTCTGCATCCAAGGTACTATGAAAACCCCACAGAGGAATGCTCGAGTTACTTCACCGCCCTGCCGCGGTACTTTTTATTGCAGTACGTTTTAGTGCGGTACTTTTTAGGCAGGCATAAAATAGAAATTTTTAAGGGCCTGGCACTGGTACTACAGCGGCGTCAGTGACTGCCGAACAGGCCATATGAGTAACGCGCTTGCAACAGATACGCCAAGCGTGTTCATCACCCAACAGCTCGACGCTACACTTACTCGACGATCGTGTAAGCAACCGTCCACGACAACGTATCGCGCGGGTAGCGGTACGTTGACGGGAACTCGGGCATCAAAAAAAAAAACGCTGAAGCGACCCTACCACTGCCGAAGGGCGTACGTACTTGCGCAATAAAAAAAAGACCCTACCGCAGTGCATATCCTCCTGAGGCAATGAGCAGTGTCTTCGTCAGAAAAGTAAGAACAAAAAAAAAATAGGCCCACGACCCATGGCAACTATAAACGAAGTGACGAAAAGGTCTTCGTCACTTGACTTTTGGCAGTGACGTCACGACCTGTACTTGTGTTTGACTGGGAAGGGCGTCCCGTTTAGTAATCAACCTTAATCGTTAGAACACCATTTGTTTGTATGTCGCCGTTTCACAGAGCAAAAAAAAATTGCATTACTGTCCCATTCGAACGCCTTCGACATCAACTACAAACCTCACTTCTTTTATTCGGTGCTAGCAGCCTTGGGAAAGCAAGAAAAGAAATGTATGCCCTACTTCATAAATACATCATGGCCACCGGAAGACAAGTGCTAGCTGATTCGTACAATCATCCCCCGCCCCTAAGGAGCGTATGTGTTATTTTTATTTTCTATTATCCATAATTAATTTCCAATTCTAAAGAACATCTTTTAAATAATTATACGAACCTCAAGTCATGGTAAGTCCCCGTAAGTGGGTACGTTTTATTACCAAACGAAGAAGAAGAAGAAGAACAAGACCGAGAAGAAGAAGAACAACAAGAAGAAGAACAAGAACAAGAAGAACAACAACAAGAAGAAGAGAATAGTGTATGGAACGTCCTAATGTTCATGCAATGGTGCTTTTTATCTTTTTTTACTGATGTTTGTAATCTTCTCACTCTTATTTCTCTAGTCATCTGCTAATTCATTCTAATATTTAAATAAAATTTTCTTTTCCCCTAAATACTACGGGCTGACCAACTCTCAGCTCGGGACTCGGGAACACCTGATCTCCCGGGATAGAGCAGCAGCAGTCGCTCGCGGCTTTCTGAACTAAGAAGCCACCCACCTTTCTTATTTATTTATTTATTTTGTCGGCTATAATAAACACGTTTTCCCACCACCACCACAACCCAAAACTGCATAGCTTCTTTCGGTAAGGCACTCATTTCCTGGCCAATCCCCCTGAGTGCGTATGAGACATCTCACTGGTGCCGCCACCCCCACCATCAGGGATTTATACACACCCCCTAACACCCACCCAACATCCCCCCCCCCCCCCAGAAGAATTCCACAACCACAAGCACCCTGCCTAGGGATTTATACAACACCCCCCCCCCCTCCCCCCCTTAAACATCCCACCGACATCGCCCCAAAATCGAAATTCTGCATAAACCCCTGCCCACCATGGAACTGGTATGGCTGTAAGGGGTTCCCGTTCTTCAAGACGCCACGCGAGACCAAGGCGTTCCTGTGGCGCGGCGTTCCTGTTCCTCGATCGGCTCGGCGTTCCGAGGTCGCAAGCCTCGGTTCGGATTTGCCGGCGCCCCGCTGTCATCGCAGCTACTGGGCCAGCAACCCGTGCGACAGCGAAGCGGGGCTACGTCGACGGTCACTGGCAGCTCATCAAGACCCACGTAGGACCCACGTAGCACGTAGGACGTAGGATGTACATCATTTAGTTCATTAGTGTTTCGTGGACACTCCCGTGCCTCACTATATAACGTTCCGTCTGAAATTCCGTGTTATGTTCTCGCCCGTCATTTTGTTGTTCAAATATTATCGCCTGTGTGGACGTATGCCCGATCTCCTTTCGTCGAGGCTCTGAAAGTAAACCTAACGCGGCGCGGCGGCCCATCTCGCATATCTCAACGCGCACTAACACTTTTTATTCATCCCCCCCCCCCCCCCCGGGCAATAACCGAATGAAATAACCTCGCCTGAAATTCTTTCATCCAATAGTACCAAATGTTCGATGTCATTTTTTTTTTTTTTTTTTTTGCCACATGCGTTTCAGAACTTGTTCACACTCCCGGCGCTAGAAATTGTATAACTGGTCTAAACCACAGTAACACTTCCACTTCTGATTTGGCAGGCCCATTTGTGGCCTGCTGCATTGCTTTAATTAACTATTTAATAAGAATACATCAGCACAGCCTGCAAGATAGACCAGACCCGGGCACGTGTCAGCGCTCAAGCAGATGCACTCTGGTCGCTGGTTTCCAATGCATAAAACGCCGCCCTAAAGGAGGCAGCACAGAAGCTCTGGCTGGAAAGGCAGGCGCGCTTAGTCAAATATTATAAATAGGTGGAGTAGCTGGAACAAAACGAAGAAAATCCGATAAAGAAAGTCAAGCTGGTCGGCAAACTTCGAACAGGCGCGCCAACACGACGGGGGCAAACATAGAGTTTATGGGGGCAAAGAAAGAAGGCCTAAACACAATGGGGACATAGAAAAAAGCCTGTGTTCGTCCTTCTTTCTTCCTCTCCGTCGTGTTGGCGCTGTTCGAAGTATACAAAATCCAAATTTGCCCTAGCACTCTACTTAAATATTGGGCACTCCTTTATAATGTACTTTGAGGCAGCCTTTCCAACCTGCAGTCGTGGCCGAGTGGTTAAGGCGATGGACTCGAAATCCATTGGGGTTTCCCCGCACAGGTTCGAATCCTGTCGGCTGCATAACTTTTTTTTTTTTTTTTTTTTTTGTATATTATACAGCAGGACTAATAGTCGCAAATATATTTCCCGGATGAGTTCTCAGACACATCATTTACCATAAAATCATGGAGTTGATACTGCCCTAAACTAGTATAAGGATTAACCATAGTTTTCATACCTACTGATACCTAGTTCAATACGGACCATAATTTTGATAAGAAAAATGTAATTATATCAACTTGACCCAAGCTGGAACATAAAAAAATTTCTCACTTAAATACGCGTTGAAATCCGTGTCGAACGCCGCGAAATGTAAACACGCCCTTGGCGAGAGATGAAAACTGGTGAAACCGGAAAAAAGACGCGTAAGTCACAGGTAGTAATTCTGACTGAGAAGAATGTCAAGTTCTGTAAAGCATGAAACACCCAATGAATGCACCGGCGTAAAGAAAAGAACAGACACAAAGCTGAAAGGTGACACCCAGCACTACAATGTGAATGTGTAACAACATGATGACAACGCTACTGGCGCTACAGTCGGCAGGCTAAAAATTGCGCTTGCTCCGAAACGAACATTTCCCCAAACTTTCCTGTTCGCCTGTTGTGCTGCTATTCGATTGCTTGAAATAAAGCTATTAATATTCAGGAATTAATTGTCTTTTCAGAAGCACATCGTTTGACTTTACGCATCACCCTTATAAGACGTTTTCCAGAAAAGAATTTCCATGAAGTAGAAAGAGTGCCCAACTATGCATTTTTATAGCTTTGGTTGCTTGATGTGTGCTGCCACCTCTGGACAGTAAAAAAAACTATAAACAAGCTTTTGCTTTTTTTTACGGCGCGTGCTGCCGACTGGCGGCATAAAGCGCAAACAATGTTTTGTATGTTTTTATGCTTCTTACGAGCGTCAGTTCCGGTTGTTCGTGCCGGCTCGCTCGCTTGTTCTGTGCTCGCTTCCTCCTGGCAACAGCTCGATGATAAACAACGGGCTTAAAATACGGAATATCGGCCTGATGGCGTTGGAACCCTCTGGAATAAACACTGAAATACGCCAGCGGCAGCTTCAGCAACAACAAAAGGGTCTATGCGTGACATGATCAATGAAGCAAAGACGGCCTTTTAATGTTTGGTTTGCTCATCGGGTGGTGATTGATTGGGTTAAGTTGGATACATTGTATACAGCGGCGCAGACAGGTTGCGCAACGCAGCGCAAGTGCTGCGGACGTCGCAATAACATACGAGCCGGCATTTATTCGAGACAAGTTCGATCGTGTTGGAATTACGATTGGCAGCACAAGCAAGGCACAACGAGGATTGATGATAAAAAAAAAAGTGGCCACAAAAACGGCGCGACACGAGGCCCGAGTGGTGCTGCACGGAAAAGACGGGAAGAGGAGAGCGGCGAACGAGGAATGTAAACATGACACAGAGACCCGCATTCGCGGCGCCCCGAGACTATCGATCTCGGAAGCGCGCCGCGAATGTCGCAACAGCGTCGCTGCCTCCAGCCGGCAGAACCGGTGTCGTGGCCAGTCGATCTGCCACCGCTGTGTCGCTTTACGAGGAAGCGAAATACACACATTATTTGCCGATGCAAAACGCGTTCTTTGCGCCTTCTGAAAGACCTGCGGCGGGCAGGATTTGTCGTCTGCAGCGACGGGCGAAACGAAAAAAGGGAGGGGGGAGGAGAGAAAGGCTCGTCACGTGACCGGGCGCGACGCATGCCGGGAGTCTGGCAGGGTGGTCGCCATTTTGGATCGCGGTGTGTACGGTAATGTCGACGCATCAGAGGGCTTCGGATAACGATGCCTGGGCCCTTCTGGCCCTCAAATCGGCGCCCTCGAGCCCGTCCCGGCTGCAATGGAACCGGGAACCTAAGGGAGTGGCCATCGCGCGTCTCGAGAGCCGCGAGTTCGAGTACATGATCCGACAGAACCGAATCTCCATCGGTCGCAACAGCAGTCGCGGCGAAGTGGATGTAAATATGGGCCATTCGAGTTTCATCTCGCGCAAGCACCTCGAGATCATCTACGATTGTGCGCACTTCTTCATGGTGTGCAACGGCAAGAACGGTGTCTTCGTCGACGGCGTCTTTCAGCGCAAGGGAGCCGCGCCGCTGCCGCTGCCCAAAACGTGAGTACTCGGGCCCCGAACCGGCCGCACGGCCGAGACGAGAAACCATGTGTGCCATTAGGCCTGACCAACACATGGTCGGGGTCGGGCTTGTTGCTATGCGTGGTCGCGTCTCCCTGCTCGCCCCCGGAAAGACCCCGGGCCGGCCTTTCGCCGCACGAGGAAGGCCTCCCCGAGCCATTTAGTCGCGATCCGAGCCTACGCCGCGAACCTGCGGTGGGTCCGGGCGAATCGACAATTTGTTTACACTTGTCCCCGGAGGAGGTGGGGGAGGGGAGCTTGTTTACCCTGCACCATGGCTGACTGACATTGAAAACGAGTTTCGGCTGTGCCACACGCGCCGTCCGTGCTTGCGTTTCTGGCCGACCGTTAGCTGGTTCGCTTCGCGATCTCGTCGATTGCCTAGGGTTCGCGGAGGACCCGAGCCGCCGCTCGTGCTCCGGCCGGGCCCAACCTTTTCATTCATTCTCGGTGAGGCTTCGCTCTGACCGAGCGGCGCGGCGTAGAACTAACCGCCGGTTCCGCTGTTCGCCCTCTCTCGCGCTCTCTCCACCGTGTTTCTTATTTTTCGTTTCTCGCTGCATGGTTCGGCTTTGCGTAGCAGGATTGCCAGACGAGACGCACCGCGTACGCCGGCGTCAACACCGTCGGCCCAGTAGGTAGTGCGAAGGAGGAGGAGGAAGTCGTTTCGGCTCCGTTTTGTGGGAGTTTTTAGTTTTTGTTTTTTTCGCCGCTGTTTACCTTTACGGGTGTGCCAGGTAGCCCGGGCACGTGTCGTGTTCGGGATCGGCAAGCCTTTTATTACTTTTCGCCTCCGCGGCCTGTTTTCTGCGATGACGTCGCAGTCGTCGCAATTAATAGCAATCTGTTGTTTTTGTTTTCTGCCGCCGGTTTGAGAAATAGCCGCAGTGGTGGTCATTTCTGGTGTGAAGAATGCCGGCCAACTCGTGTTGGCTGCTTTTGTTTTGTTTTGGAAAGTTCGCTTGCGTTCGATTAATACGTCCAATTTATTGCCCCGCGTCCGGTGCACCCAGACAGGGCGCTGATTCACCTTGTTTTTCCGGTTCAACCGTGTGCCGGCAAACGAAAGAAACAAAAAAAGCGGGAAAAAATACATAGCGTCAGCAGTGCTTGCTGCAGTATCGTTACGATAAGGGCTCTTCACCAAGCCTCAACAATTTTTTTTTGTTTTCGCCACCTATATTTACTTGCAGTGCAAACCCAAAAGCCTGTATCTACCCATCTGTCTCGCTTGTATCTGAGGTCGCTTGGTCACCTCTTAACGCCAGGCGAAATGCAAACGAAAACATGTTTTGCGTGTTTCTCTGTAGCCGATAAAAAGGAAAAACAGGAGAAAAGTTGCGGTTAGGCAAGCGCTTTTTCGTAATCGGTATGATTGATACCCATTTAGAGTTTTAGAATTCGAAAATTGGAGAAGGAAAGTGAGCTGTATAAACGGTTTTTTTTTTGCCGAAACGCTGATACAAAACTGTCGACGGCGATTTTTCTTTTTTTAGATAAGGGACTTCGCTTTTTGCGTTGTCTTCTGCAGGGTGTTTTCGAATTGTCCGTTATCACCCCCTCACTCCCGAGCCTTTTCCGGTGTTTTTTGTGGGGAAAATTTTGGCCGATCTGTTCGCAAAATGTAAACTAGAAGCCAGCTTTGTTTATCCTCCATCTCTGTTCGCTATTTTCGAAAATCTGTATTTTTTTTTAAGGCAGGTGGGTTGTTTAGGTAACAGGGTGTGTTGGCTTTTCGGAGTTTGTCGTTTGGTGATGGCAAAAACATCTTCAGTCTCTGTCGGCTGTTGTCAATGGCTGGAAGTTCCTTGTGCAGTGTTTGAGTTGTTTGATAACGGAAACTTCCCGAATACCGGCAAAGTCAGGTTTCTGATGTTTGTTCAGTGCGATACTTGACAGCGATGCTCTTTCAGTTGGCTTGCTAACAAAAAAAAAAAATGGGGACATTTGTGCGAAGCATAGGGAGTGGCTGTTTGTCATCTGACGACATTCCTTGATTCTGGCAGTGGCAGTACTAACGCCTCCCATAGCTGTTTTTGGGTAGCACGGGAGGGCATTTTATTTGGTTCCTGTTCCATTTTTTATGCGTAGTTACCTAATAAACCATCTCTCGGGCAACGTTTTACTGTTTCAGCTTAAGTTGTCCGTGACCATATTTGCATCTCCACTTTCACACCAGTGTGGGCGTTCAGTTCGTTCTGAAACACATCATTATGCGCTGTAGAATGTTAAGCTGTCCGCACCAGGCCTAAAATTCAATGGTATTAAAGATCCAGTCACCAAATTGAGTAACTGCAAGTGTTCAGTTCGTCTCTGAAATCTCATATTGGCACACCCGTTTGTTCCAACAAGCAGCTTTAAACCACCCAATGCATATATTGGCCGAAAAGAAATGCAAATTGTGAACAAGCAACATTGTAAAGCAGGAAAATAGAGACGAGGAAAAGGGGAAAAGCATAATAGGCAAGGTGATACAAGCACGGAAGTGCGAATAAAGTGGGTCTTGAACATTGCAAGGCACTTGCCATTATGTGCACTTGTGATGGCTGTGAATGGAATGCCTTTCACCGAGTTTTCATGTACAGGTTTCTTTCTTTCTCGTTTCTTAATAGAGGTACCGTAAAGTTCCGAAAGAACGCCCACCCGAAGTACAGAGATATCAAGTGAAAAATACGGGATGGGCGATCTTTCGCGTCAGGTGCGAAAAACTAGAAAAAAAAGTGGCCGCACCGCCAACCAAAGCTGTGGAAATATTAAGAAAAAACACCAGATAGGCGAACTTTCGGCTCGTGTGCGGAAAGGACAAGTAATACCCCTGTCACACGGGCACTTTCAATCGCGTTTGAAGTGAATCAAGTTTTCGAGCGCGCTCGACGCACTGCCGCTGCTACACGGCCCGTTTCAATCGCGATCGAGAAGTTGCAACGGTTGCACTCGTGTACGCCAGAGGGCGCTAACAATGTACTTGCGGCCGGCGTCTGGTAACTTCGCGCGGTCGTAGGTATACGTAACTATGTAAAGGTTACCGCCCGCTTATTTGGATCAAGTTATTTGACACAATAATTTGTGGCGTAAGTTGAATTTGTCACCTTCTGTGCCATTACGGAGCGGGGACGAGAGTATCGCCGCTTTCGTTTTATCGCGCTTAAAAAACCAGGATTGGGATCGAGCTCGATCGCGATTGAAACTGCCGTGTAGCAACCGCCCGATGCAGATTGAGTTCAATCCAGATCGACTCAATTGCGATTGAAAGTGCCCATGTGACGGGGGTATAAGTGACCGCATCAGCACATGAATAGATGAATCGCGTTTATTTTGTTCTTTCATTCTTCACACCAAGCGACGGACCTCCCAAGCGACGGACCCGGATGTCGACGCACTCGCATTTTGAAAGGAGATTGCACTTCATCTGTGGCATTGTCTGCTTTTCCTTATGTTTGTTTGTTGTCACTGCTCTAGTTTTAATAGCATATTAAGCCCGAGGAAGCATGTAAAAGACTCGGGTTACTCTCAACAGACTCTCAGTAATACACGTGCCACACGTACTCAAAAATGACATTAGGTGGTTAATGCCTTAAGTTTTAATGCCACTACTTCGCTGATACACGCAAAAGTCTAATGCCATTCACTCTGTCATTTTTGGTTTAAGGAGTTCCGCACAATTCGTTCGCCTTCTCTGCCTACTCTCGAACGCGATGACCACTGAATGAAACCAACGAAATTCTCAGCACCAGGGTGTTGACGTGTGAACGTAGCAGAATTTTGAAATGAGACGATTTTTTTGTGCACTGTTGGGGACGAAGTTCTGAAGACGAAGTTCACTAAAACAGCGGCAAAAGGCAAAACATCGTGTTACTCGTCGTTACAAATTTTTTGGATTTGGCTACCGCTGGCAGGCGACGGCAGCTGCCGAAGCCACTTTTAGAAATGGCTAACACCGTTTTTTAGAAAACGCGATTTCTCATGACGTTTTCTTTCACAAAAAAACATTTTTAACCCTTGTGAGACGTTTTTCTCTACGTTAGAAGCTTCTAAAATATGAGTGCATTTTTCTTTTCGGTCCTTATCACCATCATGCCTAACACATTTAATGTGTCTTGCATTTTGGCGTGTAGCACGGCCCGCCCAACTAATGCCATTCGGTTTCTTAAGGCATAATGTCATTTTTCGTGGACGTGTAGCATGGGTATAAAGCATTTTTTGCGCCGTGCGGGTGCAGTCGCAGGGACAACTTCCATTGTCGTTCTCAAGTTGTACTTGAGCAGAGCGCCGATCACTCGATATTGTATAAGGTCATAGCATTTTTGTGTCTCGCCCACATTTGTGTTACGTGTGGGGGGGCTTTCCGCCGAATCAGATGTCAAAATGACGTCGGAAAGTCTGACGTCATTGATGTTCAAGTCTGGCAGAGTTAGATAGACTAAACACCTATTTCTTTTTGTCTGGGGGCTACTGCAGCTGTTACCGGATCCATTTCCTTGAAAATGGGTGCTCCCGAAGCATCAAAGAATCTCTTCATGTTTTTTTTTTATTATTATTATTAGTTTTGTCGAGTTTGCTATTAGCACGAAGCTCAACCGCCCTCTTTTCCGCCCACTGTCGGCTAATGCTCTCGGCTGCCCTGGCTGAGATTCCCGCAAAAGCGCCCAGGGCAGTGTTGTCATTTCGCAGCTGTGTTGACATGCGTGATTTATAGTGTTTGAAATCTTAGGACAAAGCACAAAGCAGGTGGGTGTTTGTGTTCTTTTATTGTCCTTTTTTTTTCTTGGCAGCAGTTAAGCAGGGTATTCTATTCTCCGGGCACGCATTCATGTTTCTTGTCTTGTGTGTAGGGGGACGTTGTTGGCAATTTTGATGCATAATTTATATCTTTTAAGTTAAGGAATGTGAGTAGCGCAGCGCGGGTTAACGACGCGCTGGTTTTTATTTAAATGAATGCTAACGAATTCCAATTTTATGGCATTTTGAATGCCGGAGACACATTTAGTGGAAGGTTGCAGGTAGGTGTTGTCCACCTGGAGATCTTTAACGTATGGGAAAATCTGGGCACATGAACAATTTCAAATTTTTTATTTCCAGAACAATGGCCACTACAGCTGGGATCAAATTTGCATCACTCGGCTCAACAGCACAGCAGCTTGCTCACTGTGGCACATTTTACTTATTGCTAACAAGACACGTTAACATACAATAACATGATTTATGTTTCATCCTGCTAAACCAACAGTGACCGTAAAAGCTGGTTTTCTTTGTCGGGAGTTTTGTTTGCAGAAAGAGTAGGGTCAGCAGTCCGCGATGCAAAATTTCGGTATTAACAAGAACGGTACACTATGGGGACAAACATAATTGCACAAGAGTAAGCAGTGTGTGGTGTTTATTCCAGAATACTACAGAAGTTAGAAAAAAAAATATTTCAGTAGTCGGTTATCAGACCAAGCATTCTTGTGAAACGGCGCCCATGTTTGGCCTGAAAACGTGAGCACTGGACCCTATCAGTGCATAAAGGATTAGAAGGACGCTTTTTGATGTAAATTGCATTGGAAGCTTGTGCTTGCGGCGCAGTCACTGTGATCGAAGCTGCAATGCCGGCTCACTATTGCGCCATTACTAGAAACGGTAGCAGGTGCAAGCATAAGGCCAATTCCAGTTCGACATTGCACTTCTGGGCTGGTGTTGCTACTGCTGGTATTGGTCCTGTGCTGACTTTGCACCTGGTATGGTGCACACCTGTTAAAGTAAACCATTCGGGATCAAGCGACATGAGACCTAATGTAAGGGGTGTCACTTTGGAAACTTGAGCTTCGTAACGTGGTTGGATAGCCCAACGTTCCACTGGTTTATGGGGTATTTTAAAGGGACAGTGAAGTCAACGCACAAGTTGCCCTGGATCGATAAATTTTCTCACCAAGAACACGAATATAATACCAGCTACTCTTACCCATAGCTTTTTTCTTTTTAAATAAAGTAGAAAGTGTTGAAAATGTGAAGACAGGTGCCACCATCACTGACTATACTGCGTAACCTGCACTGGAAGTGGTTAAAACGTCTGGCGCGCACCATCTCTCCCGGCTGCTGCGCGATGGCGCTACACGTTTATACTTGGGGCGGCAGTACTGCTTTTCGAGGAAGCATGCGAGCTGCACACAAACAGTTGGTTCGATGCCAGCATTCGCGGTTTCTCAAAAGGGCAACATTTTTTTCTTCGACAAAGTGTCAATAATCAATCACAAGTCCCACAAAAGAAAATTTTTCTTAGGGGTCCAGAGCTGGAAATGACCTGCGAGTTACTTACCAAACCGTTTGGTACATGGTAGCGTCGTATTGCGTTGCTTCTATACCGCTATACATCAACCACTGGCTCGCCCAGTTTTGGTTTATTGTGATGCAAACAGTGGCTGCAGTCGTTGTTTGCGTCATGCTTGATCAGCATTTGATTAATGATTCCTCAGTGATTAAGGCATCTTTCAGCACTGAATCAATGCTTAGGTGGATATGGGAAGGTTAAAATTAGAAAACAACTTGCTAGTTGCCTTCAGTGCCCCTTTAATTATCTTGTCTTTCCTTTGCTCAAGTCTCCAGAGAATGTGAAGCACACACAAGTTCCTGGTTTACTTGGCGCAGTTCAGGCTTTTCTTTTTTTCTGCTTGTTCGGTTCTATTTCTTCGGAATCTACCTCTTTTTCAAGGCGAGCATCTCTTAGGCTAGCTGTTTTGATGAAGTTTTGAAGCTCTGAAAAATGCGGCCAGAGGACTCTGCGCTGATTGGCTAACAGGTGAAAGTGGCGTTCAGCACTTGGAAAATAATGTGATTTGAAGTTCTCTGGCATAGACAACCTTGCTATGGAACCACGATGCGTGAGTAGTTATGCCAGCTGTAAATCGTTGCTCCCTTTCTTAAATTGTTTATTGGGGCGGAGAATGTTGGTTATTTTTTTCTTTAACATTTACATTTTTTCTGTTCAGTTTCCCTTTTTTGTTGCTTTCATTGCTTTAATCGTGTTCGTCCTTTCATTCGCCCGTAACAGCGTACCACCACTAAAGCCAAACTTCGTGCAACTGCAGTGTCGAAGTTGATTGCATTGGCAGAACTTCTGAATCATTTCAAACTGGATATGGTTGAAGCTGACGTTTCTGTGCAACACTGTTGAGGCTTGGAGCAACGCACGGGTCCATTTCGTACGCCGTTTTTCCTCCATCCTGGGGTGCTTATCCGAAGGCACTGCATACAGCACTGTTTACACATCTATCGCACATGCAACTGTGAAATGCTGTTGAGCAATCATATAAATGTTGTGATGACTGCTTTCCTAAAAGATGGAAGCGAAAGACGCATGAACAGGGTCACATCTTCAGTGCATGATATCGCTCACACGTTCCAGCCGAGCAAGCGCGTGGATTATTTCAACTGGGGTGGGCTAGGCCTGTAGATAGGGGCTTTCAGCCAGGTCGGTGCATAGGTTGGTAAGGGAGCCAGTGAGCAGGCCCTGTCCTAGGACCACTTTATGCCTTATTTGTGCTACTTGGTCAGTAATGCAAAGCCTCTGTGCAGACATAGGGGTTTTCACTACTGGATGTTTGACTTGAAACATCACGGGTGGTTGGGGGATTGGCTAACTCCGAATTCTCAAAAAACTGTGAAGCGGGAAGAAAACGCAGCAGGTTAGAGAGAGCAGTACTTTAGAGCGGTACCAGAGTCCTTCAATGCTTTACTGGTCACGAAACAACCCGCCGCGGTGGCTCAGTGGCTAAGGCGTTGCGCTGCTGAGCATGAGGTCGCGGGTTCGATTCCCGGCCGCGGCGGCCGCTTTTCTGATGGAGGCGAAAAGCAAAAACGCCCGTGTGTACGAGATTTCGGCGCACGATAAAGATCCCCAGAAGGTCAAAATTAATCCGGAGCCCTCCACTACGGCGCACCTCATCGCCTGCGTTGCGTCGGCGCGTTACACCCCATAATCAGATCAGGTCACGAAACTGCTCCGTAACTCAATGGAAGAGCTTCATATGCTGCCTTTGGCCGCCGCGCGGTGGCGCCACCCTCTCACTGAGGTCACCCCTCGGGCGGCGTTGCGCTGGCCCGAACGGTGGAGCCGCGGCGAGTTGTGTTTGTTTTGTGCGGGAAAAAAATGTAACGTGCATATCGCGCTCTTGTGATGCGACTTAAGTAGTGTAACGACGATGCCGAACATGTGTTATATCCCGGGATGTCGTTTCTCGTACAACGATACCACAGAAAATGTTTCCTTGTTCTGTTGACCGAGCGACGGGCAGCTGTGCGAGAAATGGAGGGGTGCCATTCCAAGGCAAGCAACGGGAGATTTCAGCTTCAGTTATAAGTGTGCGACAGTGTGTGGAAATGCACTGTGTGTGAGAATGGAAAACGCAATGTACCCTTTTCGTGGGCCTAGAATTGTACAAGGCTAACTTAAAGCCGGAATTTTGTCTTATCAGTCAGGTTGTAGTGGTGCTTCATTACCTGTTTGCAAACTTGTATTACCTTGCGCTCAGGCTCGCGTGTAAAAAAGCTTTAGGACATCCTTGTGCTTTTACTTTTCATATTTCCGCAAATTATCTCTTAGGGTTCGTTTTGTTTGTTTTGTAAAAGCGCGTGGCCAATTCTGGTTTCTTATCTGGCGTTTCAACCGGAGCGCCCAATTGCTCTTTTTGCCGTACGTCCCATCGGGCAATATTGTTTGATATGGAAAGGGTGCCACCTTGTCGCTAACTTGATTTTTTGTTTCTTCGACAATGTTCTCGATCCTATTTCCATGAATCTGAAATTAATAACGTTCCAAGAGTAATGCATGCATAGCAAACGCCGCGCAACTCACTTTATCGACGTTCATCTGTTCACGTCACACTGCGGACTGCTTCTTAGACGTTTGTGTTTCATTCTAGTCTTTTGTAGTGCAGGAGATCGCTAGCTCGCTGCGTTCAGAAAAGCTTTGCGTCGTTCTTTGCTACGTGGCAATATTCTGTTTCCTTCGTGTGCTGCACATCGCAGTGCGAAAAAATAAATTTTTGTACGCTGGACCACGCTCTTTTGTCTCCCTTCGTAACATAGAATTTTTTTGTTGCGTGTGATCAAATCAGTCTGATTGTTCTTTTTTCGCTTCCTGTTTTTGCAAGGATTGCAAAGCGTGGAAGCAGAAAGACACATGGAGTAACATATATCTCTTCGTGTTTTGATCCTTTGCGTTTCTGCAGCGTTTTTAGATGTTCTCAAGTATGTACCCACTCATCGAAACGACAATACTACAGTCGAACACGGATATATCGAACACGGGTATATCGAATTATTGCCTATATCGAACTCATAAATTATCCCCTTGAAAATTCTGTGTAAAAGTATAGCACTTCGTACGTTTATATCGAACCGTATTTTTCCCGACATTGGGTATATCGAACGCCGCGCGAGCTGGAAGGTGCTCTTCGGCGGTCGCTGCACCCCCGATTGAGGTTGAGGGGGATGTGCAGGAATGCGCGGGCATGGCGCGAAGACTGGCTCGCGGAACGAATCCCCCCTACCGGAACGAATTTGCGCTTGCCCAGTCGTGCCCCGCTACCGGCCGCGTAGCGTTAGCGGACGGAGCCCGGTATGCTAAATCTCTCTACGCACACAAGCCCGAACGCTCGGAAAATGTGACGTGCGAGGTAGGGATGCCCCGACTGCGCACGTCCTTTTTTTTTTTTTTTTTTGCGGCTGCGTACGTTCCCGGGCTTGCCGAAAAAGGTTTTTTTTTCTCTCTCTCTGGGTCTGTCTTCCCCCGATGTCGTCTCGGGAAAGGGAAGATGGAACGAAGGCAATGGCGGCCTCCTCCTTCTTTTGCATTTTGCTGCTGTTGCTGCTGTTTGGCGAGTTGTCCCGCACCTTTCGGAGATCACTGTTTCTCTCAGAGATGACCATCGCGAGCGCTTTGTTGAAGTCCGTTCAGAGAGCCTTGGAATTGTTACCTTCAAAGTTCTTGTGGTACGTGCGCGCTGTTCTTTTGCGTGCGTGTTGTGCATGGTGTGCGAAGGCGCAGCGTGTTGCTGGAATTTTCTAGTTGTGCAGCCTCGAGAAGATCGAGACCAGCGTCTTTAATTTCATTTCCAGGACGGAGAAGCAGGCCAGGATCAGCGATTTTTTTTTCACAGAAATAAAGCGTCCTGTTGCGTCGTGAGTGCGGAATTAGTTGTCATTCTTGAATGCGACGATCGGTAAGTGATCGTCCGCCATAGGTGAGGTCTCAGAGCCCATATTTTTATATCGAATTTTTCATATATCGAACTATTTCGCGATCCCCTTGGAGTTCGATATATCCGTGTTCGACTGTATTGGGCTATCTCTTTTAGCGTTCTGTGCATTACAGAGCAATCAACGGATTCGTTAAGCGTAGTCTGCACGACGCGTACTTGGTTTCTTTCAGTTTTTTATTGTATTTTCGATAGGCCCGCAGCTGTCCGTCACTACACAGCTACCGTATGTGTGGTATTTACAACTTTGCTTTAAGAAAAGAAGCAATATAATTTAAAGATCCGTAAACACGACGGTGCAGCGATTGTGCCAGAGCACACAGAAGCCGTTGCCGTTCGCGGCCGAAGTCTACGGTAACTTATTTCGAAAAATAAAACCCCATTGAACGCAGGTGATAAACACAATTACTGGACTATTCATCGCTAACTACTACGAAAAAAAAACACACTTAATCAGCGCGCAGACACCCAAAGCAGCGAGCGTTTGCACACCAAGAGCTGGCAAATACGCCGCACGCGCGGCGGCTGGATGACCTTCGTGCGGTGGTGGCGCCTGTAGTGGCGCGCGCGGTCCCTATATGAAGCGAGCGCCGAAGTTTCGTGACCAGTAAAGCATTGAAGGACTCTGGCGGTACTTTGACTGGGAAAACTACAACTTCAATCTTTTTTTTATATATATATACACTGAGCAGTTCAGACGTAGCCGCAGTTTAGCCTGACGTAACACAGTGCACTCAGAGGGTATTTCAAATTTTTTGTGTCTATGATAAGGTGTAGCAAGTGCAGTGGGCCTTGTTCGGAACAGCAGTTGAAAATAAGTGGCGAGCGTACTGAGTCGATGCCAGTAGACGTGGTCTAGGACAAACAGGAAGCTGGGTGTCATCGAACGCACCTGGGAAAAGGTGGCAAGATTTAACGGTGCACCCGGGACTCCCATTGTAATACAGTTGAACCTGATTACAACAAACAATGATATAGTGAAATATCAGCTATGCAGAATTGAATACGAACTTTGGTTGGTGACGCTCCGTTTCAGTGACGCTTATTGTCTTTATAACGAAGCCGCGAGAGCTGCATGCGATATCGCCTAAAACAAAGGAATATTTGGTTCACGCGAGGCTGTAAACTCGCAAGCTAGCATAAAAAGGCAAAATGAAAATAATGAAGCATAACACAACCATTTATTCTGATTAGTTCAAAAAAAGTTGCGGAAATTTTGGTGGCTCGGTGCACAAGCGCATTTGACTGGTTGCCCCATGTACACATAAACAGAACAGGAAAACTGTGGAAGCTCAGAAAACTATGGAAATTCCAGAGTTACGGCAGTTAAAAACTACCTCCTTTATAGTGGGTTCGAAGTCTAGAATAATGTGTTTTGGTATCTGTGATTTTTACGCGAGTCAGATTGCCTATTTGTGTGAGCCTATTTATCCTCTGCTGTTACAATAAATATCAGATATAATGAACTAATTTGCTGCCCCAATACTGCTTCGTTATAACAAAATTTGACTGTATAACGTGATAAAGCTCAAAGTTCAGGAGCATATTTGTCTACATTGGGGAGGCTTAAGCTGCCATAACTCCCAAGAGAATGCTCTTCGAAAATGGGTGGCAGTAGTCACGGATAGTTGGACCATGAATAGGTCGTGGAAACAAAATACAATCTGGATTAATTTGTCAGCTATGCTTTGGTGATTCGCTCAACTCGATTCTGTCCCTGAAGGACCTTTTTTTTTTTAACTTGAGAAAAGAAAAGTATTTAAAAAGTAGAGCAAAACATCAACCCAAAATCCAGAAAGGACTACAAACATAAAGAACACATGCTGTCAGAACTATAACCTGCCAACTCTAATTGTGAGAACATATTAGAGAATTCCACGGTTAATCGTTGGGCATCTCGTGTAAAATATCATCCATGGGTTTAAACGTTCTTTTTTTTTTCTTTAGTCGACAATGAGTCACAGCTGTATAACTCCAACCCAAAATCCAGAAATGACTACAAACGTGAAGAACACATGGTGTCAGAACTATAACCTGCCAACTCTAATTGCGAGAACATATAGGGAATTCCACGGTTAATCGTTGTGCATCTCGTCGTGTAAAATATCATCCATGGGTTTAAACGTTCTTTTTCTATCTCTAGTCTACAATGAGTCGCAGCTGTATATCCAATGTGCTGGTATATCAACTGTATATCAACTGGTTGACATGACGCTAGTGCGATTTACTATGAAACGTGTCCAGCCATCAGCTGTCATGCTGGGAAAACGTGCAGGTATTTTCTACTACTCCTAGGTTCCAGTACCACCCGTGCTTTAATGAGTTTGTAGGCAGTTGCTCTTTATAAAGTGTGCGACATTCACATTCTTGCAGCGCACGGAAAAACGTGATTGACACATCGGAGAAATGTCAACTTTAATGGTTTGTTTCTAAACAAACGATGGTACATAAATGCAAATGTACGTGTAAAGGCACGAATACAAACAAATACACAATTTGCTGATGTTAACTTAAATCGCCCAACATTTGACATCAAATGTGACATTAGGCTGCTTCATTTGCAACTGAATCTAGTACTACCGCATTTCTAAACATGCTAGTGCATACAAAAAAGAAAAGGCAGGTCCAAATAATGCTATGGAACTGAGTTAGGTGCACTGGCGCAAAATACTCCGGATTCATCTTTTCTGTGTTCGGTCAGTACACTAGAGTGGCGAGGCTAAAGTGAAACTAATTTTTGTTTCTTTATTCATTCTCGTGATGTCGAGAGCAAAGGGAAAGGCCAGCTGAAACCTGCTGTAAGTGACACCAAAACACCTGGATCACGTTAAATAAGGCGCGCGGGCGTAACAATGGGAACGTTAGCTACCTGGTACTTCAACTGCACTTTAGCCGAGAGAATAGCCTGGATGGTTATTACATGGCAGGAGGCGCTTGCTTTTACCAACTATTTGAGTTAAGAAGGCGGTGCGGGATTTTTTTTTTTCTCCCTTTATTGTTTGCTTTCAGGCCAGACAAGAAAGACAGCGAGATGGCGTGTCACTGAACACACCTGGTGTTCAGTAACCTCGTTTTGTTTGTTTTTGTACTGTACATTTGTTATCGAATTCCCTGCTCCAATTTTGCATGCTCAGAATTATTAGCCGGACTGCTGTATCTTGTTACGTAACTATTATTCTGACATTTGCACTTTGATGGTGTACGTATGCGTCTGTGAGCTTCTGCTGCACAGTTCTGTCCAAGTTGTGTGACGGGGCTGTTGTGGCAACATTTATGGTATTGGATTCATGTGCACTTTGAATCGTGAAGCTGCAAAAAAAAGTAAAAATTACCAGTTGCATAGGTATTGTTCGGCTTAAGTGGAACAGCTCTTCCGATTCTTTTAGGCAGTTCAAAAGAATCGTTGTGGGGCTGCTTGGGTATTAAGCTCTTTGTAGTCACTTTAATGAGGAGAAGTCACATGGTTTTTATTCTCTAATGCACTCCAAACATAAGTTCACAATTGTTTGTTCATTCCGTTCAATGTAGCGTGCTGAATTGCATTCTGGCCCAACGACTACCCTTGTAAACGGCCCACATCCGCTCACCCGAGCAAAGGTGTGTTAATGCCATCTTGGGGAACAGAATTCCAGAGCGTTACACGCGTTTACACTGAGGACCCATGCTCTCATGACGGCTTCCACAATTGTACTTGGAATTGTCATAAATCCACCATTTTGGCTAGTCATGCGTTTTGAAGTGTACACGGATATCAGCTCTGTTCACCAGTGCAGCATTTTAGCTACTCGCTGAGCTGCTGCAGTAGGTGAACATGAAACAAATTCCCCATATTCCTGACGAAGCCCATGCTGGGTAATTTATTTCAGGCATTCCACTTAGCACACCTCATGTCCCAGCTGATTGAAGGGCAGCTGTTTATGGTGTGTTGTCGGAACATCATGGTGCAGCCTGCCTGTTCCGTTTCTTGTTATGCAAAAGGGGTTATTACTGCTGCCATCAATGCAGGGGATTGGACGTGAAGCAGTTTTCCTTCATAATTGCTGCGTGTGGACGGTCCCAGAAGCATTCAATAAAGTTGCCTTATGATGATGGCGAAGTGAGCTGCGTTGCGTAACATTCACTTCTGAAGTTGCCGTGGCATGTCTGTAAAGTAGTTCACTGAGGTTTCTTTCAACAGGTTTGGCACGGCGTAGGAACATGTGTTGCTCTGCTTGGTGACGTTTTGTGGTCAATTTCACCAGAAGCCATCATAACGAAAAGTTGAAGCTGCAGCACTCCTCCTGTGATTGTGTGCCTGCCAACCCTTCCTTTAGGGGTTTGAGGATGGGAATTTCCTAGGCCGCGACTCGCGAGTAAACATTGCATGGTGCTTCTTCAAAGCATCAAGGCTAAACCATTTTTCAAAGGTGACATGAAAACAGCTGTGCTTCGACATGTAAAGCCTCATGGGGTCATCCACTGAACAAGCAGCAGCTCAAAATACGCTACTAGGGCCTCTGAAAGGCGAATTGTGTGAATGTGTATGCACGGGCCACTTGTTGCGAGAGCACTTCTTTACTGCTGCTCTCCCACTCAGTGAAGTCAGCTGTGGCATCATCTGCAGCTGTGTGCAAAGCACCTTTATTGCTGCGTTGTTGCACTTGACAGCTGTAAGAACTGCCACCCAGGGTGCCTACGAATTCCCGGTTGATTTGTGATACCTTTTCCTCCTGTCCCCTGGTGTTTTGTTTGTTCCGTACACACGCAGCTGTTCTGTTTCTACTTTCAAGTCTGGGACTTGCGGAAGCCATAGTGAGGATGCACAGTCAGAGCTGTTGGCGTTCAGCTGCGTTGTCCAGGAATGTGCGCAAGAGTGAGTCTGGCCACCCGCCTGCCAGACATGGGATGCAACGCCGGAATCATGTCTACGGGCGTATGCATTTGACCGTAAATCGTGACAGCGCCTCATTGGGACAAGCCACCTGAGCCTCAATGACTTCCACCCGCACTCTTATCGTCACCACACATAGTGGTCCATACTCCCTACCAACTCGCCCAACTTAGTACATAGTGGTCCATTGGCGTACTATCCATGTGTGGTCCACCTTGTGGCCTGTTTTCAGCACCAGTGGCTACTCTGTCTCCACGACACATGCTCTTTGCTTGTCTTCTATCCCCGTTATTCCCCTGATCAGTTTGGCTCGCTTCCCAATCATCTGACAGATGCCCTCCTTATTCCTTAATTCATGCAGTCTGTCTCTGAGTGGCAGCCTATCTTCCCTAATCCGGTCGTCTTGCCTTCTGGATATTGCACTTCTATCTGGCATAATTGGTAAGGCTTAGCGCGCGGGGGCGTCGAAGGCGGTAGTTCGGATGTAGGCCGAATCTAAAACTGCGCTTGTGTTCCAAGATTCTACCGCGCGTGGGTGACCCCAGGGGAGTGGGAGTTCGAATTAATCCATATCCTTCTGCAATGGCGGTCCGCATATGCCTGGTGCAGTTTCTGGGCGTTTGAACCCCGATTTGCTTTCGAACTTTGCTAGTAATTCATGCTGCATGCATGTGAGCCTTTACACTCAGGTTGGTTGCTTTCAGTCCTTTCGTACGTACCTATGTCCCTGTCTGTGCACAACATACGTCTACTTTCTTCCCCTTGTGGGGCCTGTTGGGACGTTGCATGTTTGCACACGGAGTGCGTTTACTGCCTGCCATTTTTTTCTGCCGCTGCGTGTGAGCAAGGCAGCCCTTTTTGACACTCTTGGCTTCGTCTTCCGTGGCAACCGTGATAGTAAAGCGGAAGTTCCTTCCTTTGCTTTTCCTCTCGCTCCAGCGACAAACCTGTGGTTCCAACTCCGATTCCCAAACGTATCCTTTCGTGCACTCGCTCCACAAGTAAATTTATCGCGCCGGTTAACTTGCCCGCAGGCGACAGCAAACGCCCCACCTACGACGCATTGTGCGCCGCGAGCGTGGCGTTTTCGAGGCAAATATTTGCGCAGCACAACACCCCGGTATATAATACGCGCGCACGAGGGCAGAAAAATACGCGCGCGCTCTCGCGCGGCAATAACACCGCGCCAACAGCACCGCCAACAGAACAGGGCTCGCGTCGACGTCGGCCTCGGGATCGCCGCCCGTCCTGTTGGCGAGGGGAAAGGTGTCGTCACGGCGAACAGGCTGGATGTAACCTATCGCTGGACGATTAAGGGTGTGAGGGGAGCCTTTCTAGTCTCCGCGGCGTTTTGCCGGCGCAGCGACGCCGGCGAGCGTGTCGCAACTAGGAACAAACACGGGCGTCGCGGCAGCGTCGCTGTCTCTCGTTCTTCTCGGTGTGTGTGCGCGAGGGAGCTCTACTGGCGTACCGTTCTTTTTTCCTGTTTGCCGGCGGTCGCTCGACTGGCTTGGCTGGGCGTCTGGCGTTGAGAGAACAGGAGCGTCGGCCGGCGCTAACGTCGCGTCGGCTTTTCGGCGAAGTAGCGCGAGTCTTTTCGCTTTGCAACCCGGACTTGAAAGGGGGGAAAATTGTTGGGGGGTGAGAGTTTAACGCTTTTGTGTCTGTAGCTGATCGTATCGATCGAGATTCGTCTTCCCTCTACTACTGGGAGCAGTTGACACGAGTTATGCCGTTATCTAGTCATTGGATTCATCCAGCTAACTCACATTAATTCGCGCTGCTTTGTTTAAATTGATGGATCGACGCTGAAAGGGGAGGGGGGCGGGTACTCCCTTGGTCTCAAAAAAAAAGCAAAACACGCACGCTTTGTCGAAGTTAGGTGTGACATGGTTCAAGTATGGTAGATCTAATATAACGGCCTATTTCTGCTAGCGCACAAGCGTCCCCAGCGAAGTGTCAGTCCTGGCGTAAGGTAACGCGAGGCTACTGACAAAATGTCGCTTATTGGTGGCCGAGAAATTGCGCTGGACCCGGCATAACTCGCTTGCCGAGGGCAACTAATGGGCACGGTGTATGTCAATCCACCGACCCACGCGACGGAGGTCATCCGCGTGTTTTCCTGGTTCGGGGGGACAAAACTTGTCCCAAAAGCGTAACGACGGATAAGCATCACCGGAAGCGTTTCGTTGCTGCCGCATAACGAAATGTCCCTCCTCCAGCGCACATTACACAGTCGCCATTATAAACTCGTAGTACGCGAGTCGTCTCTGTTTCGAACGTCCCCTCCACCCAGCGTTGCCAGCCTTTCGGCCCTCCAGGCAACGTGGTCGGTCGGCTTTGATGCGTTTCACCTTGGGAGATGATGGCAGGAGAGTGGGGGGGAGGCGGGATTGGAGAGGGGCAGTCTTGTTTCGCCTCGGTTGTGTTGTGCGCCAACGCGGCAGCGTTGGCGTGAGCGAAGCGTGCGTCAGTTCTTCTCTTGTGTTGTGGTCCGCCTTCTCTCGCATCCGGCTTTCTTCCTCGAGTCGCTCCGCAGTGACCTGGTGTGGCAGTGGCGCGTTCTGGCCCCACCCCCCTCGTTCTTTGTGTTCCGCGATGCGGCGAACCGGGGGCGTGGTGACGTCATCAAAACGTGTGTGTGTGTGTTGTGCGTGTGTTTGACCTCGGGGGTTCCCTCCCCCACCCCCCTCTGGTCGTTGTGTCTTCTGCCCCACGTTGGGCGCCAATTCTCGGTAGTTTCAAAAGCGGTGTTGTCGGACCGTTAACCTTACAAACTCAAAAGGCTTTTTTGAATTCGATGCAGATAGCTCTGCTGAGATCGCAGACGTAACGTTCCTACGTTAAGACTGCTACTAGCTTTTTGTAGTCGGATCTTTGCTGCAATCACGGGGTGATGTGGAAGTAAAAGTAGAAGCTCGGTCAATGTGCGTGAGTTCTGTGTGCGCAGAATGAGTTCAGTGGCGATACGCTTCATGTATTGAGCACTCTGGAGTGTTCTGTGGAGCTTGAGAGCTGCGCAAAAATTGTTTCGTGACATTGCGTTGCGTTCTTGGTTTGTTGGACCCCAAACATTTCCTCTTCGGCGCCTTCGGTGGTGTTCGTTGTAAAGAGCAGGTTCAGGGCAATCCTGTCTGTTTTGTCTGTTTTTTTTCTTGTTTTGTTTTTCGCCACCGTCGGGGAGGCAATGCTGTTTTGAAGGTGAGGAAGCCTTTCGACTTCGTTCTCCCTTGTGCGACGAAACGTTGCTTCCTTTAACAATCAGATAAGTAGATTGATAAACGACTCCGTTGTTCAATAGGTTATCGCAATCGCCCCTTGTCCGCAGTTACATGCAGTCTTTGTCAATATTTTCTAGGCCACACCCGAAATTGGCAGGCCGCAAAAAATCCTATGTACAAGCTTACGTCCCGAGCGAGGGCTGAACTTCTTTGTCGAAAAGCCAGAGAAAACACCTTTCTTGTGTCATATAATATTTCCGGTACATTTAAAGGTAAAGCCTTTTTATTATTCTTTGTGGTCGAGACGGCTTAGGATTGGCCTAGAACATTTTGACAAAGGGGGGTACACTTGCGGCAGTTCTGGTCCGCGCAGAAACAGATGGATCACAGCCGTAAAACTGCATCGGGCGCGGCTTGTGTTTAAAAACATTAACATCTTGCATAAGCGGGGTGCAGGGCGACTTGCGTTACGTAAGAGAAGTCGCATACAAGCGCGTGCGTTTTCCCTTCTATCTCCCTTTTTCAGTGCACTTAGAGTGTTCGAATTTGCCGCCGTTTTCCGGCATTTTTTAGGAGCCACCCGACCCCGGAAGCTGCCGCTACACTGACATCTCGACGTTACGAGTTTGCTCCTGATGGGTTATATAAATACAGGGTCAGTCCGGGAACGTTACGCGTCATGGCATTTGTTATGAAACAAGGTTGGGTTGTGTAAGCGGTTAATTTTTCCCCGGAGCTTGCGGACCTTGTGCTGCTTCTGCGCAACCGAAATGAGGTCCTAATCAAAATTACCGGGCGATGTCTCAATGTTTTCGCTTTTAGTTAGCTTGTGTCTTACATTGTTCGTATTTTCGAGTGCCCTCGTATGATCTGCAACGGATGCTTGTTATTGCGAAGGCGCATAGAACGGTTCTAGAAGTTTGCGCCGGGCAGGTACTTACGTTGCTGTAGAAGCATGGACGGAACAGTCGGGTTTTGGGTGGGGGGTGTTAGAACGGGTGTTACTCCGTTTTTTCGTTTGTATTTTTATGGATGGAGTCGATTTTTTTGTATTCGTTTACATTACGCCCACCGGCATCAAAACAGTATTTCATTAAAATAATTTCCTGCCTACAACCAAGTATCGAAGTTTTTTTTTTTTGTATATTCGTTGCGTTGTAGTCACCTTTCCTGATATACTTCGAAGTAGCACCTTTGCTAATATCGCTTTTTGTAGCATTCACGCTTTATTTTTGTTGTTGTTGTTGTTGTGTGCCGCCAAGGAACTCTCATTTTGAAATACTCTTTATTTTTGCATTGCGTTCCTTCGCAGCACGCATTGCTTGCAAACACGCTGCCCATGTGTCGTCCACTTGTTGTCGTATAGTTTCGTAATACTTATAAGTTTTAACTCATTTGCCGCATGAATTTGAGCGGCTCCTATAGCAGTCCGAGCGCAGCAGCAGCCCGTGTTTACAGAAAAACTGGCCTGTTGTTCTTCCGCCGATTCGTCAATCTTCCGCGGATCTCGAGGGAAATACCCGAACGCCGCTGTCGTTTGTAATTTCGCCAGCGAGCGAACGTCTCGGACGATCGTTTCTTTCCGGGACTCAATCGTCTCTGCTCGCACAGCCGGTGTCGCTGCTCCTCTTCCGGCTTCACCGCTGCCCTCTTTTATTGGGGGGCAAGGAGGGACGCACAACCGGTTGCGCAACGGTCCTGCCTAGGACGCCGCTGTCGTCGTCGTCGTTTTGGCGATCGGAGCATGCTGCTTCATCGGCTGCGCCGCCGAGCCGCAGGAGCGGAGCCCGGCTGAAGGTCACGGTCGCCCCGCCCTCCCGGCCCCGGTGGCGATGGTTTGATGCGGGCTTCGCGCGCCTTCGCGCGCTCTCCGCTGTTGTAGGAGGAGGCGCGCTCTGCGGCAGGCCCGCTGGCTACCGGGAGGGGTTGTTGTTGCGCAGGCGCGGACCTGGCTCCGCTGCTGTTCTCTCCGTTGGCAGCGCTGCCTCTTCCTTCCTCGTTGTGACCAAGGAGATTAAAAAAAAAAAATTGCTTGGTTGTGACGGGGCTTTCGCTGGTGCCGGCATTGCGGGCCGTGCTTGCCGGACAGTTTCTGGTTGTCCGGTTTTCTCGTGGGTGAGAGAAAGGGGAAATGTGAGAGTGAGAGAATAGTTGACACGGTGAGGGGAATTAAATGAGGGGGCCGAATCGCCCAACTAATCCGATACGCGAATTTCAGTCCGCAGTTTAAATTTATTTTAAGCGCCAATTGCTGATCAATTGTTACAGGAGAGAGAAATAGAGAGAGAGAGAGAGAAAGCTTTCATCTTTATAGGTCTCTAGTGTGAGCCCTGTCAGTCGCAGACCACGAATAGACGAGAGGGCAGTGTTCGTTTGCCGACTGTCTCGAGCGAGATTACGTGGGTAACGTTTCTTCCGTACGAGCTCATGTGGCGAAGCGCGGATGTGGGAAAGGCCCCGTGGGTGACTTCCGTGGCGTTTGGAGGGTCCACGAAGACAAAACTTAATATTGCATTGGAGGGCTGGCAACGAACCGGGAGAGGTATTTTGCAATATAAATAAATATCCCTATGCATGTGCGGCAAGTGAAGAATCGTAAGAATACTGAAATAGCTTTCTCTTTTGTTGAAGCGTGATACATGAGAGATACAGGGGCACATACACGAAAAAGTTATAGCAAGGCCGCGAGTGCCCCGACCTAGTTTCTGTCCCGGTTTGGAAATTTCACCAAGCGAACTTGTGCGTGCCGTTTTTAGTCGGAGCTGACAAGTCCGTTTGTTTGTTACCGAAGGCGTGAACACGCCGTTCGTTTACGGCAAACGAACGCCGTGAGCCTGACGAACACGACTCAATGGCAAGGTGTGTATCCTTCGGATACGCTGGAAGGTCGAAAGAAAGACGGAAAAAAAAAGGAGCCGGCGGTGCGTTCCTCCCTTTTCGCAGCGGTAGGCCGCCGACGCTGTCTCCGTCCCATTGACGTCAGCGTCTGTGTGGCGGCGGCGAAGTGGAAGGCAGGAGCGGAGAGTCGGGGGCTGTTACAGTTTGAAACTTGTTTTGTTTGTGTGGGGAGGGTTCCGTGCCGGTGCTTTTTTGAAGGCTCGTGCGCGCGCATACGGAGAGAGGACCCCGCCGGTTGCGTGGGCCCGGAAGCGGCTCTTGCTGCTGGCTGCCACCGCAACCCGGGCCGTGTTTTCTTTTCGGGTGGAATGGGCGCGTCGGATGTGCGGCGAGTGTGTTTGGAGCCGGCTGGGAATAAAACTGGGTATCGAACTGTTCTTTGCACGTTTATGAAAATTTTGGCATGTTCTGGACGTTGCTGCGCATGCGTCGTTACGCGGTCTTGTCGGGTGGGCCCATTATATCGGCGCTAGCGTGGTCCAGTGATAAAATGGCGTCTCGTGAAACGAAGAAGCTTTTACCACGCCCACTTCTTTTTTTCATCTACCTGCCACTGTATTCACAATACTAGGCCTCATTATATCGGGATGCGGTGTTGTGTGTACTCGTACAATTACGGCATACGCTTAAGCCTGGGAGGGTTCGGTCGAGTTGTGATGCCGCGTCGCAGTGGGCGCCTCTTTGATTTGTATCGTTCGATTTGTCCTGAGCGTTTGTGTTATTCCCTTTGTATCGAGTTGATGACCTCTGCCAGCGCAGCATGAAAGCTATTGCAGCTACCGTGTTGTGCTATTCTCATCTCGGCGCTGTCGTGAGCGGCTGTTTGAAATCGTGGTAGCGAGCGCCACCTCGTGTCAGTTATTCCTCCGGAAATGCTTGCCACCGCTGAAATGTCTCCAAATTTCCGAGCTCATTTGGATTCCGTTTGAATGGTTAGTTGGTTTCCTCGCCCGTGTGTTTGTCACATTTGTGGAAGTTTTTTTTTTTTTTTTTTTTTTTTTGTCAACCTTCTTTCAACCTTTCGTATTCTGTGTACGACTGTTTAGCGTAGATCGTGAGTCATTTGCTGTTACGACATGATCGTCTCTTCCTTTTGTTTCCTTTTTTTTTGTTACTTAGCCGGTTTTTATTGACTACTTTGGATAGCCCTGTTCGCGATCCCTCCATCTGACTTAACCTGATCGCTGTGGCATGTTAGGGCGTAAGGGTGTTTTTCCCAAAAGGGGTTACGGCGATAAGAAGTGCGAACTCTCCAATCGGGACTTCGCCTCGATGATAGCGCTATCATGACTTCCAAACTGCGTGATGCGATATCTGTACGCTCTCCGGGATGCGGCTATTGAATGCCGGCTGCTGCGTTCCCGCCTTATCGCGTGTTTGTGGTCGCCATAAGGATGTGCGCGTAATATCTGCATTCGTAGCAGGATTGTTGCCAACGGGCGCCGCCGCCTTATCGGGCTCGTCGAAAGCGAGGCGCAAGGTGCAGGTCTGGTATACTTCTCACGTCCGTGTCGTTTCCCCGGCACGAGGTCGCGGGTTCGATTCCTGGCCGCGGCGGCCGCTTTTCTGTTGAGGCGAAAAGCAAAAACGCCTGTGCGTACGATATTTCTGCGCACGTTAAACATACCGAGGTCAACGTTACTAGATAATCTAGTAACGTTGACCGAGGTGGCCGAAATTAATCCGGAGCCTTCCACTACGGCGCGCCCCATCGCCTGCGTTGCGTCGGCACGTTAAACCCTACAATCAATAAATCAGATCGTTTCCCCGGCAGGGGGGGTCGCTTTGTGCAGCCATGTATATGCCTAAGTTCACACACACCTTTCAACTCGAACGTGCCGGTTATATTTCCTGTCGTGCTGGTCGCGTTTACAGGGCTTTCAAAAAGGTCATGTTTCCTTGTCTCTCCATTATTAAAAAAACAGTCCCGAATAACGGATTCGTTATTCCAAAATCCGGCTCCCAGGATTTTTGCGGAACCTCTTCCGTTCGGGTCCGTTTTTTTTTTTTTTTTTTTGCATTATGAATAGGGAGAAGGAAAAAATGGCAGCATCTACACTCCGTGGATGATGGCGAGGGTGCGGAGTACGGGGACTCGAAATGATATCCAAGTTGCGCCCCGTGTGACATCCTATTGGCGCCCCGACCGGCGTTCGATTTGAGCCGTGAATTGCACCTGAATGAAACTGGAACTCACGGCTCATATCGAATTTCGCTTGATTTTCGCTTGATGGTGGTGTGCGTACGGATGGACGCGGAAGGACCTTGGGAGGTCCTAAGGTACTCCGCACCATTACAGGCGAGGGAGTGAGCCCTTTGACTCTCGGTGCTAGCTCACGGTCGTAGCCAAATGGGTGAGACGACTGACACTAGCTCTGTCGGGTCTACCAGACACAGGCTCGAATCCTGGCGGTGCCTGTGTGATTTTTTGCGATTGTAAATGCTATGCGCACGTACGCGGACGGACATTGTGCGGTCCTAAGGTGATCCGAACCTAAATAAAAAAAAAACACGCTTGCGCATGCGCAGTGCGGTCGTTAAGCGGGTGGGTTTTCAACGGGCGTCTGCTGCCAGTGAACGGCAGCAGACAACAGAATTTTTGTTGTTCATTCGGTTTGTCATTTTGACTGCCCCAAATCGCCCGGGAGCATTTGGGGTTTTTTTTTTTAATTCCTTTTGCGGGGGCCGTTTAAAATAACAAAGCGAAGAGGCCTAAACTGCTACATTTTACTTGCCGTGTGCATTGCATCGCTGTTGAACCCCGCAATGTGTGCGGAAGCGCCGCCTCAATGCGCGATAGCTGTGACAATAGTACCCGCCGTCTGATTTGCTACACGTGGAAGCAGACGACACATGCGGGTTCGCTGCTCTCATTGGTTAGCGGTGCCATCTGTAGCTTCGCAGCGCCAGAGGTGCTAACACGGACCCAGCGCGCTTTGGTTTCCTCAAACCGGCTTTCTTATCTCCCAGTGAACAAAACCGGAACGGAAGGGGTTCCGTATGTCCCAAAACCGGTTTTACGGAAGTGATTCCGAATTCGGTGTAGGAACGACTTGACGGAACCCCTTCCGTCGAGGTCCGTTTTTGCAGAGCCGGCATGGCTTCACGAGGCCTTTTGCCGGTCGTAGTGGTGCCTGACGCTGGCAAGATATAAGTTCTGGAAAAGTTACAAGTCGTGTATGATCAGTTAGATAAGCGTCGTTTAAACAGAACGCCATACAGCAGTTACTAAGCGGGTCAAAAACGCGTTTATCGTTGCGGCTGTCGGGCGTGTATGCGACATACTGCCCGCTATTGGGAAAAAAAAAAAAAAACTGGCGTTGGTACAAAATTGCACAACATATCATAATGCTGCTGGGTGTCGCAACAATATAATGGAATGGGGTGAGTAGAAGTTCCGAACTGAACCAGTGTCGGTTGGGCTCGGCCGCCGGCATGAATGGCGACGTTGCAAAGCGACACTGAATGCGTCGGGTTGTCGTCACGTGCGCATACTCGTTGCCTGCGAAACAGCGCGAGCATTGTGTGCGCCGATTGAGTTGGCCGGCGATAAGCGCCGCCGACTCCTCCCACGAGTTATGCAAAATGAAACAACGCGTCACTTCCACTGCGTTGTCGACTCGGACGCCGTCACAACTGCCGCGTCGCTTAGGCGAGCAAACTCCTCGTTCGGGTGCACTTTTCTTTTGTTTTTTTTCTTCGCGCATACCTGGTTGCCTGTTATGGACTCGTCGACTTTCTAGGTAGTCGTGCAAAGAAAAAGTCGCTGCACGTTTGTTTTTTGTTTTTTTCCTGGTCGAAGCTTTAGCGGAAGGGGAAGCTTTGGTAAGTGTGTTGTGCGCTTGAGTGGTCATTTCGTCGAGACCCCGCGCATTGTGCTTCTTCAATGCAGTCTACATCTAACTGTTGATAACTGGGGAACTACTGTGTGCATGATCCGGTTGCACGAAGAGTGGCCTGATTTCAAGCAGCCCTTTTCCTGTTTCCACAAGTCTTCCTTGCACCGAGGTTACCTTCAAGGTCGCAAGACTTCCGTCCGGGGAGCGGACCTGTCGAGTTCATTGTTGCTTGATATGTCAACCGTCGCGGGTGATGTTTTGTACTCTTGTTTCCAACTCTCGAGGAAGGTTCGTGGTTCGATCTATCTAATGCTTTAAGGGGGCACATGGGTCTCTGATCAAAAACTATTTTTACAGCTTAGGATTTGTTTTTGTCTAAGACGACTGCATTCAAATTTATTCGGATTTTTATACTTGAAGTTTTGACAGCTTCTGTAAGAAAACTGTCGGAGTGATGTAGCTGAACAAGGTACCAGTGAACTGTGCACAAATTAAAGAGTGCAATAAGACCAACAGGATCATTCTATCTGGTCTGTAGCAAAAGTTACAACCGTAAGGTGGGAACGAGGAAAACCGGTTTTGCCTTCCACGCCCAAACTTCAAACGGTCGTAATTTCTGCTACAAACGAGATAGAATGATACTGTTGGTCTTATCGCACTCCTTGATTTGTGCACAGCTCACTGATACCTTGTTCAGCTGCATCACTCCGGCAGTATTCTTACAGAAGCTGTCAAAAATTCAAAGTATAAAATATGAATAAATTTGAATGTATTCGTTTTACACAAAAACAAATCCTAAACTGTAAAAATAGTTTTTGATCAGAGACCCATGTGCCCCCTTAAAGCATTAGATAGGTCGAACCACGAACCTTCCTCGATAGTTGGAAAAAAAGAGTACAAAACATCACCCGCGACGGTTGACATATCAAGCAACAAGGAACTCGACAGGTCCGCTTCCCGAACGGAAGTCTTGCGACCTTGAAGGTAACCTCGGTGCAAGGAAGACTTGTGGAAACAGGAAAAGGGCTGCTTGAAATCAGGCCACTCTTCGTGCAACCGGATCATGTAGTTCCCCAGTTTTCAACAGTGGCTTTGTACACGGCTTTGCAGAAACGGATTTCCGCTCGCGTCAAATCTGCGATATTTTATGACGGTGACTTTTTCGGATTCGGAATTTCTCACCCAGAAATTCCGCCTTCGTTCTCCAGTTATCAACAGTGGCTTTGTACACGGCTGTGCAGAAACGGATTTCCGCTCGCGTCAAATCTGCGATGTTTCATGACGGTGACTTTTTCGGCTTCGGAATTTCTCACCCAGAAATTCCGCCTTCGTTCTATTCCTGAAGGATGCTTCGTTGAGCATTGTCATCATTAGAGAGTTTTAGCATATCGTTACCGGGTTTGCGGGAGTCGATGCGCATGCGCGACGAGTTACCGTGGACGGTAACTTACCGGCACAGTGTTTACCGTCACCACGGCGTTTTCCGATACCCTCTCGTCTTGATTACAGCAAACGCAGTACGCTCGGCGCTTGGTACACCCGGTAAACTATTCTTAGTTGATGTTATTACATTTTTCTCGTTAAATGGTGCTCAGGAGTACAACAATTTTGTTCCGGATGAGTGAGCAAAATGGCCGCCCCTATTCGTGCTAAGCCTCGCCCGCCTCAAGTAGTTCAGGTAAGTATCTGAGCCCGCAGAGCGCTTTTACGACTCCAAAATTGTGCCGGGCAAGGTAGTGTAGGTTATTGAGTAATTACTTCAACATATTTTACCAATTTCATGCCGAAATAGCTCAGACGTAAAATCTAGTTTACCTTGATTCTCACTATACTCAGTAGATGGCGCCACCGACATCACTTTTCTTTTTTAAAGCTACACAGGCAATGGGTACAGTATTCTCAAAAGTTAATGTTATTGTGAACGCTTCACCCGAAGAGTGAATCATTCAAGCTACTTTAAACAAAAGCAGATAGCAGTGAGCAACAAAATTATGCGTGATTTGTTTCGATACTAATGCATTAGATGTAGCTGTGTGTCCCACGGCGGCCGGTAAGCCAAAATACGCAAACCGTGTGCTAAAACGCGTTTTACCGTTTTCACACCGTAAACGGTAACTCCGGCTTCCGCTAACACGGTAACCATATGCTAAAACTGTCTTGTAGTCTACCTGACGGTACAGTTCTTTTTTTTTCAGCTTCCCGGCTTGTTTTAATACTGGAACACTTGCCCCTGCAATTGCCTTACGGTGGTCCCACGCTCTCCGTCCTGGCAAGGTTGTAAAAAAATCTCCACTTGGCTCTCTGGCCTTTACCGTTATTCAAAACGCTGGTCGTAAATCAGTCATCTCGTCCCGTTGTCGGAGTCGACCTCCATAGTCTAGTGTCATTTAACCCCCGTTTAATAGCCTCTTCCAAACGGTGTGAGCGAGTTAGAGGTAGTTTTTTCTACCTTACACGTGTTCGCTCGTTGCGCGCTACTCTTATCTTTCCGTGCTCCGGACGACGTGGAGAAAGTTACAGGCCGGATACTTTGTTTCAACACACACACACAAGCGGAGGACAGGATCTTCTCTTTTTATCACATAAAGTGGCGGTGTCCTGTGGTGGCGTGCGCTTACCACATCATCGCTAAGCGCCGTCGCGGCGTCCTCGACAAAGACTTCCTTCCGGTCGCAGCGACCAAGTTCAAGGACGCCGTCGCCGCGAGCCCTGATGCCCTTGGGGGAGCGAGCAGCGAGCTGCTACTCTGGAAAAAAGAGAGAGCTGCTGATAAGCAGCGCTCTTCTCTCTGGCGTACGCGGCAGGCGTCGTCGTAGTACATGTGTACAAACGGACTCCGCTGGAAGAGGCGGCGTACGTCGCTGACGTGTCTCGGCCTTGTGGGAGACGTGGCCACCGCCGCGCGGCTCGAAACAATGGGGGAAACAAAATAGGAGGTGGGCGACGCAAGAGACAAGTTCTGTGCCGCGCGCGTGTTGATGAACAATACGTGCTGGGAAAGGGTTGTTGAAGGAGAACACAATGGCGGGAGCGGAGTAGCGCGTAGCGGCCCTTCGAGTCGACTGTTCACGAGCTTGGGCTCGACTCCGGTGATGTTCGAACTCTATGTTCGCACTCGCTTCCAGAAGCCACGCCGGAAAAGGCGATCCGGCGGTGCTCGAGTGGCTGGCTTGAAAGAGTTGGGCCGCCGGGTGGAGGGAGCAGCGTTTGTGCGGTCCGTTCCCGCGTTATGCGCTTGTCGATACTTGCCCTTCCTTGTACCGTGCGTCTGTGCGGCGGTGCCACCGCCGCTACGTGGCTAATATGGAGGAAAAAGAGTAAAAAAAAAGACGCTGTCTAGCGTACGACGCGGCGGCGGCGGCGACAGCATCCTAGACCCGCCGCGCCTGCCGCCGTATGTACTAGATAGTCGTGGTCTTCTTCCTCTGTCGTCGTTGGCAGCGGTCCAGGCCGCGGCACGACCTCCGCTCGACGACTCGACGGCGCTTGGGCCGCCCTTCTCGCCTCGTTGGGATGCTGTGGCAGAAGTTTACTTTCTCCCAGCAGGCTGTTCCACTTGGCGCGTCTCCCTCGCTCTCTGCATGTTGGAGATAGCCGGAGAAGAAAGTCTTATCCGGTCTTCCTTTTCCTTCGCCGCGCGGTGGACCTCTTCCCTTATCGTTCGTGTTGTAACAAACTGGCGACTGGCGGTTGCAGTTTTGAATCCGCGTTGGCGTTTTCCTGTTTTCTTTTATCTCGCGTCGTCTCCTACCGTCTCCCTCCATATTTGGTCACTCGGGTATCTTTCAGCATTCCCGGACAGCCCCACCCTACCCCTTCTGTTCTCCATCCTGGAAGTGGCGCGATGGGGCACTGTTGGCACTGGCTGGTTGCAGTGTATGTCCACCATGTGTTCGCGGTTCTCTGTTTGGCAAGGGTGTTCTTCCAGTGGATGCAACCCGAGGGGATATAGTTCAGTGCGGTCGGGTTAAGTGGACCAACTGACGTTGGTACAACTTCAGGCGGGAAGTCATCTCTAATGGTGAAAAACATTCGCATAAACATTCAGCTTCTGTTCTTTGCAGTAAAATGGCAAGCTAGTTACGTAGAAAACCGGGCTATGGTATAAGTTCATCTTCATAGAAGGTGATTGTTTTTAGTTCAGGTTCAAGTAATTCAGGTTCAGGTTCAAGTGATTGTTTTAAAACAGAAAAAGTAATGCTCAAGGGCCAAGTCAACATTTGTGGCAGTTGAAAAGGCTTAAGAACTGCGATGGACTCTGCAGTTTGCGGGCAGGTAGTAAAATTCTTCTCCTGCTGCAAATAGTGGAGTCCCTATTAATTAGCTGAACTGTGTGGACTTGTTTAAGAGATTGCTGCGCAACTGTTAAGAAATCTCCAGCTTAACTGCTTTAGATTCTAGAGTCTAGTGAATTCAAGCAATGCAGGATATGGGGTGCGATACGGGGATTCAAAGTGATTCCCCACTATTTTCTAATAAGATGTCGCACCAGTTTGCCGGTATTCAAAGTTTGTCTATTGACAGGTTCACCGGGCAGAAAAAAGCGGTAAAAGTTAAAGAATACGGTTTGTCCACTTTGCCACACGATCAAAAGCCCTGCCAGGAAGCGTTGCCAGGATACTTATTGATAATATTGCCTGCGATTGTATCTCCTCAGAGTCGTTCTTGTGCGGCCTTTTTATATATGAGATAAGAGAGGCAGCCTCTCATATTGCGTTCCATGTATAGGGTAGCCGTGGAGGAGGAAATGCAGGCTCAGTGAGACTAGTGTTTCAAACAATGCAGGATATGGGGTGCATTACGTCGGGGAATTGCGATACGGAGAAGTGCTTGTGCCACAGCAGGCCAAATTGGGCATTCATGCAAGCCCGGATGAGATCAAGAAGAAGCAGTGTGCAATTTGTGCTATTGGCGGATGTTGCCATAAGCCACCGCCAAGAAATATGCTTGGGCGATTGTAGCAGGGGCCCTAGTCCCGTTTGATCGCATCACTTGAGTGCTAACTAACGTGCAGAACTACAGCTTTAGTGCTGTCTTATATTACATTGTTACACCTTTCATACTCATTACTCATTACTCCTTTCAAGACTTCATACTATACCATTACTCATATAACTCCTGCCTATAGGTGGTATTCATTGAAAAGTTTCGCTGTCAGTTCATTTGCTTGGCGACACTAGAAATGGCCATGGACATGGTGCGGCTTGGGCCACTACACCCGCACGCCAAAGAAAAAAACACCGCCGTGCATCGTCTGCTCCGTTTCAACCCGATTGTCAACGGTGGCGTCAACAGAGATGTTATTAATCGCACTCGCATCGGACTCGAGGCAATACTTTGCGTTCGGTGAGGTGGAGCTTGTAACGTGCAACACAGTCATGTGCTTAGCACGGTCAAGTGCTGCCATCCCGCGAAGCCCGACATAACGAGTGACGGCGCACTCACATGGTTGCCTGCATGCGTGCCGCCTCGCCAGTGAATACAAGCAATACCGCGTTGCTGTAGTGCGACATTTGCAAGTTACTCGAGATTTCTTCCGTTTTGTTGGCTAAAAAACTTCTTTCACGGCGTCTAGAGTGGCACTGAGTGAGTTACCTCAGCCTAGTTAGTTCTTCAAATCAAGGACTGTCGTCATGCCACCTTTAAAATATTGTGCATGCATGTGTGTACGCGCGCACATGTTCTGATGGAGGGTGCAAAGTTCATTCTTCACTTCTATTTTGTTCTCTCCTGAATCTACTGAATGCACTAGTAGCGTTCCACTCAGCACCACTCTGGCAGGGAGCGCATGCTTCACTGGGAGCGCACGGTTTCCGCCAGTTCCGAAAACAGACGCCGGATGAAACGAGGATGGCTTTGTGTCGCGTACAAGCTCGGCGTGTTACAATGCAGCTTGGCGACCACGCAGCTGTTCCGGCGCATTCAGGAAGAGTGCGGCACAGTTGTACGTGTCGGAGCTAGCGGAAGAAATTGTGTGTAGTAGCGCTTGTGTTTGTTGCGGGTAAGTGGGAGGAGGGAATGAGAGGGGGAGGGGCAACCTTGACTGCGCTTACATCACTGCGTTGCTTGGGCAGGATGTGGGACTGTATTATTGGGTTGACGCTGCGATGGAAGCAGTGCGAGCATGTGTCGATGCGCGAGGCAGAGATGCGTTTGAGGCCTGAGCCATCCGTTGGGTCTGTGTTGGCAACGTTCCCTGAAAGCAGGCTAAAAGCAAGGCGTTGTTTTCAACACTTTGAGAGGTGTTGAAATTTTGTAGAGGGACGTTTGAAACTGAAGCCTGCTATGCCTCGCTGACGGCGTCCGATGTTGCGCCAAAACGCGCTGCTCAAAAGCCAACTTCGAACAATATGGGTTTCACAAAACGATAAGCGAAACCACATCAAGTGCCCCAAGAAAAAAAAAACGCTTCCCATGGTGGAATCAAACCTGTGTCTCTGGCGTTATGAAGCGAATGACTATCCCATTGCACCATTCCGACACAAATGAAGCAGCTTCGCGTTTTAACATCTTTCTCTTTTAAGAAAGGGGCTTTGATTCTTTAGCGGATTTTGTCGAGGCATCTGACTGAGCTGTGGATGGGGTTAGCCATACCAAGGTGGCTGTTATCCACGGTTCTGTGGTTTGCTCTGTGGTTTGCTGGGGCACAGTTCTGTGCAAAAGTCATTCTCAGGAAGTGCTTCTGGTCGCTTAAGTATACCGGGAAAGCGTAATTTTTCAAACTTTGAATCAGTCATGGTTACAGAATTCACTTTAAGCAATGAGTAGGGTTTATTGTTTTCTGTTTCTCATAATTAAGAAATTCGCCCGAGAAATCCAACGAAGTAAGGAATGGTGTGTTACATTTGGGTTCTGTTTATTTTTTTAGAATAATGGTATAATAATGAGCAGCGTCAATGTTTCTTCAGTTGCAAAAAAGACATTTTGTCGTGGGTAACTCCTGAAAACAAGGCTGCTTGCAGTGTTGGCATTTCGAAGATGTTGCTTTCATCAAGGTGCGACTGAGAGCCGTTTCTTACGCGATTGTTGGTATTATGAGCAACTAGCTTTAGTGCGGCGGCCAGCTCTCCATGGATCTTAAAAATCAGCGGAAATACTTGGAATTTTCTTTACAGCTGCCGCAAACATACGGGCAGGTTTTTTTTTCATTTGTTTTGCACAATTGTTGGAAGTAATGTTGTGCTTTCGTTGACACAAGTGCAACATTGTTCTCAATGCTCGTTCATTGTTCTTTAAGTGATGGGCAGGATAGAACATTGGGCAGGCATGTGAGCGGGAAAAGGGCCTTGAAGACTTCGCAACCCTGAGCAAAATGAATGTAAGGATCATCTGTAATATTCCGTGCTTTTCCGTTTCCTGCTGCTGTTTGCAAGATTTTTATTCCTTCTGTGCTAGAGCTCTTACCTTTTCTCCTAAGGCGTAGCAAAATGCTGCTACTGACACATGCGGGAGTCAGCATTTAGTGTATCTGAATGCGCGAGGGCTTGTTTGAAATGTCGAGCCGGCAGGGATGACTGCCGTTGTTTCGTTTCACGCAGCTGACCTTGGCATCTTGACGGGCTGTCGCTGCTAGCGTGGCGGCGCGGCACGTCTGTTCATTGTGACAGACCTTGAAAGAGCACTGCAACAATGTTACTGCATTCGTTAGGCGTTCAATCTTGCCGAGCAGTCAAATTGTGTCTCTTAGTTTCATTTTGTTTCCCGGCTTGTCGTAGTTTCGCAACAGCATTCCCTTGTTCGGCATAAGAGCAATCTAGCATCTGGCAGTTACTAAATCCGTGCAGCGCCATTGATGCTTTCCGAGTGATCAGGAATCTGCAGACTGTTAATGTGACATGTGCGCTGTCAGTTCACGGGTGATAACTATGCCGGTCTACTCCGCATAAAATGCAAGCTTTCTGTTCTGGTAACAACAATAGTCGGGTTTCTAGTTGCGTCAGTGGTTAAGTTTACAAGGCTGCATAAGTGGGCCTAAATGATTATTATTGCCCAGCATCAGTCGGTAGTTACTGCTCTGCACAAGCGACGGCTTCGCCTCACGTTGGTGGTGGTTTCACAGGCCATGAATGCCGTAGTGCCACAACTATTATCCGCTTCGCAGTAAGTTGTCGTAATTACTCTTAACAGAACGTCATTTCGCGTGCACACGGACCGTGTGTTTCTTTGACAAGTGTAGAAACAGCTGTCGCATCGTCGAGGGAGAATCGGCAGGACACGGGGGCATCTGCTGGAGTCGTGCGATAGTTGCGTGCATTTCCTCTCCCCATCCCTCTCTCTTGATTGGAGCGGTAGGGGCAGGCGGAGCCTTTTCTCAGTGCTGCACGCAACTGCCGATACTGCCGGTGTAGCTTGTAAAGTCGACGGATGTACTCCTCTTTTTATTCGTCATTGCACCATTGTGCCGTGCGCTGTCACTCAACTCAGCAGTTGGTGTTTGCAGTGCAGCGACGAATGAGGCTTTGCTTGCTTTGTTTGCAAACGCAAGTTTTGTGCAGCGCCTGCTGTGGAAAGTGAAAGGGAGGCTTTCATCTGTCTCTCTTTTTCTTTTTCTCTTTGTTCTCTATTTGTGAAGCCCTGCTAGTTTGAAGGGGGCATCCTTTTTAACAGGCGTGTACGTATTTTGCGATTCCCCAGGCCCCTGTTAGTGTTTGCCGTTGATAGTAACTTGTGCTGTCCTGTTGTGACGCATGGTTTTTGTTTTGTTTTTGTTCTTTTTTTTTCGCTTGCATGTTTTGGGAAAGCAAAGAAAAAAGGGCCAAATATGGCGTTTTGTAGTGCAAATAGACTTCTAGTCTGTCATTATTTTTGTCCTGTTAGCAGCATTGTTTGGTCCTCTCAATAACGCTGAAGAAGACAGTCTGATGGGCCTTGTGTCCATTAATTGCAGCCGTCATTTGCTTTTTCTGGAACAGATGTACTTACCATCAAAATTCTTGTGTAAAAGATGCATGCGTTGGCTCTTTGTAACAGAGCACGCTTGGTTACAGGAGGCGAGGTCATTGGTTGTTGGTGCTGTGCTCTACAATAGCGTAAATATGTTGTTTTGCAAGCACACTCAGTGGACCATAACTGGCAGACCATTTCATACAGAAGGTGCTTGCAATAGTAGGGCATCTGTTGCACATTTTGGCGATCTGCAATAACCCAGACCTTCATATTATGCTGTAACCTCACAGCTGAAGTGTTTAGTTGAAGCGTCGTACGTCAAACTTGGCTTTTGTTTGTTTGCCTGCTTGCTTCTGGAATATGTTAAGCGAACGGGGCTGTGGAAAGCTGCATACTGCGTCGAACTAAAGGAAACTTGCCAAAGCTTTCTGGCACTCTTGCCAGAAAGCTTTGTGCTTTCCAGTTCAGACAAGGGAGAAGTGGAACAAACATAAATAATGACAAAAAAAAGACATGTTGAATATTCCTAGGTACAAATTAAAAACAACAGCAGCACATGTTGGGCATTGCTCTGCTGTTGTGATGAAACTGCCACATCAACACACGCAACACTCTAGAGAGTTCTGCTGCTGAGCACAAGGGTGCGGGTTCGATTCCCCGCCGCCACGGCTGCTTTTCTGATGGAGGCGAAAAGCAAAAACGCCTGTGTGTGCGAGATTTCGGCGCACGTTAAAGATCCTTAGGTGGTCCAAATTGATCCGGAGCCCTCCGCTACAGCGCACCTCATCGCCTGCTTCAGCGTGTTAAACCCTACAATCAATCAATCAACACTCGAGAGAGAGAGAGAGAGAGAGAGAGAGAGAGAGAGAGAGAGAGAGAGAGAGAGAGAGAGAGAGAGAGAGAGAGAGAGAGAGAGAGAGAGAGAGAGAGAGAGAGAGAGAGAGAGAGAGAGAGAGAGAGAGAGAGAGAGAGAGAGAGAGAGAGAGAGAGAGAGAGAGAGAGAGAGATTGTGCCTGATGTGGAAGGTCTGCTTTTCTCGCAGAGATTGACGTCGTAATTTTTCAGTCGCAGAGACATTTAAATTCGCTGGTTTTAATTTCGCACCTCTTCTTTCTTGTGCATCCCAAAATACTTGTAAGAATGGACTCTGCGATCTGCAGAGGAACAGCCGGCTGTGGTAAGAAAGCCCAGAACCAACTTCCTTTGCTGTCCTTAACGTTTACAGTCATGAACAAATAAAAAGTGAACGAAGAAATGTGAACCAGAACATGCAATATTGAAGAATATGGTTCGCGGAGATCACATAATGACACAGTTGGGGGCATATTTACAAGGTCGCATTACCAAACCTTGTTGCTCTAATGAAGCCGTGTGGCAATTTGACTGGCATAGAAAGAAATCACGATATTTGTATGTTCCGGTTCATATTTCCACATTTGCATTTCATTTGACCTTGACTCCACCCGAGTGAAGCACTCGTACCCTGTGGGAAGTGTGCGCCGACTTTTGCCCAAACGGCGCATTCCGTTTCACGTTCTGCGCGTCCTGACACGTCCCCCTCGCTCTTTTCCTCCCTTGGTGGTGCAGGTGCGTGTTCCGGTTCCCCAGCACCAACATCAAGATCGTGTTCCAGTCGCTGGTGGACGAGGTGGGCCCCGCCGTGGCGGTGGGGGGGCCGCCGCCCCCTCGCCTGGAGGCGGGGCCCCCCCTGGTCTCCCCCCGGCAGCAGCAGCAGCCCCCCCCTCCCCAGCTGGCGCCCCACCACCTTCCGCGGCCGCTGGCCCCGCTCAAGATCAACATCCCTGAGCCCGAGTCCAGCTTCACGAGCCCCATCCCATCACCCACGGGCACCCTCAGGTGAGGGGGAGGGGGAGGAGGAGGGAAGACGTTTCAGTAGGTGACCAGTAAAAAGCGCACAGGCTCATGGGTACGTCGTCTGCTCCAGCCACTTCTGATTCGAGATCTCGCCTGGCCTCCCGTACGCCGGCGGCTTTCACGCGCTTGTGTGCGTGTTGTTTATTTGTCGCAGAGCGCTTACCTTTCAGAGAATCCCCTAGCAGGATTCATCGTTGTTACGCATTGAATGTGCGATGCATGAGCGTTTCTTTTTTCGACGGTAACAGATAAACAACAAGCACACGCGCGCGTGAAAGCCGACGGCGTACGGGAGGCCAGGCAAGATCTCGAATCGGCGGAACTCTGCGGGAGCAGACAATGCACCCACGAGCCTTTGCGCTTTTTACCGGTCACCTATTCAGCGGCGTAGTTTAGGAATCCCCCTCAAGCGCGTTTATGGCTTAAAGGCCAACTGCACTCAAAATTTTGACCTCTTGGAAGCACTATTTGCGTATAGTCTGCTGAAAAAGAAAGCAACATGCAGAATACAACAGCTGAAACGCGCGTGGACGCCAGAAGCGGTCAGCGAAAATCGGCAATTTTGAAACCGAAATCGAGGAGTGCGGCCATTAAAAGGATGTTGCAGCCGTCCGGTGAGCGGCTGGACGGTCAGCAGCTCGGGAGCAAGCCTTGTGCGCAAGCTCTACGCGCACATGGGGCAGCAACTGGGTGAAGCATGTGCAGCAGAGCTCGACCAATTCTCCAGCTACGTAGCTGGCTAGCGAAAGACGACCGGAGCGTCACAGGTGCGTCATGGCTGTTTACGCGATCCACCGGCAGGTGCAGCGTGGTCTGTGTCGGAGCTTTTTTAAACGCTTCTGACTGCTTAACGAGGCATTTCCCTGGGCCACCACTCGTGTCCCAGCTGATTTGGAGGTACTTACTTCACATGAAAAATAAGTTAGGTTGAGGTGAAATTTGAGGGCAGTTGGCCCTTAGCTGGTGTCCCATCCCCTACAGTTGCACCTCAAGGTGGAGAGGGTGGGGGGGGAGCTGTATGTTGGCGACCCATTTTTGTTTGTAGGCCGGCTTCATATATTCCTGAGACCGAGTGGGGCTTCCCCAGTCCCATCCCATCACTAGGGATGAGGCGTAGAGGAGGTGAAGGGGGATTTGCAGTCTCATTACGGGGGATGCGTTTCGGTTTGGCGGCGTAGTTTAGGAATCCGCCTGAGCACAGTTTTGGCTTCACTGGTTCTATCCCATCCCCCACAGGCATACCTCAAGGTGAAACAGGTGGGGGCTTAGTATTGGGGAGCAGTTTAGTTTATAGACTTGCTTCTCGTGCATTCCTGAGACCAAGTGGAGCTTCACCAGTTCCATACCACCACTCACGGGGGGAACAACCTCAGGTGAGGAATAGGAGGGATTTGGGGCTTTCCTGCAGGGGATTTGTTCCCATCCTATCCCCCACGGGCATCTCATGTGGGAGAGGGAAGGAGGGTGGCTGAATGCTGGGGATGCATTTGTTCGTAGACCTGCTTCATATATTCCTGAGAGCATGCCTGGCTTCACCAGCTCCATCTACTTCTCTCATGCACTCTCAGGCGGAGAACTTGGCAGCGGGGAATGTGTTTCAAGTTGTAGACCTTCGTCCGTTGTTCTAGAGTCCCTCATGAGCTTGGTAGGGGGTGGGGTTTTCAGTTCAGTTCATACATCGGCCGCTCGTGTCTCCGAGCCCAAGTTGAGCTTCAGCAGCCTTATCCCATCGTTCTTATCCCTAGGGGCAGGCGGCGGCAACGTGGCGGCGTCATCGGCCGCGATGTGGTGTGGGTTGCGACCGCTTCCAACCACCCTTTAAGATGCCACTCAAGGTACAAACGAAGTTGCTTGGGCCAGAAAGGCGCTAGCGGATAATGTGGGCAAAACGGACACTATAAAGCATCATCCGCACCGCTAGGAAAAGCACCTGTGAAATGTCCGCCGCAGTGGTAAACCTAAACATCACCGGCCTCCCCATTGGCGAAAGTCGTCGGGCTCGTCCCACTACCATGCGCGTTGCGCGTCATTTTCTGGCTGAGGCAGAAGCTGCCGGAGGCGCAAAATCGTCAACACTGGCGTAAAAATGTTGCGCGCAACGCCGACTCGCACGAATCGTGTGCAAAAACACTCCATGCGGTTCCTAAACTGCGGATCCCAAACTGTCCTTATTTTGTGAAAACATGTAAGGTTGATCTTGGAGAATATTTTTGTAACAAAGAAATCATGGGACTTGCAGAAAACTGCAGAGACCGGCAGTGTCAGAATCAGCGACGTTGCCTCTAGGCCACTGAGGCCAAACTGCTGGCTTCTTTTTGTAGTTGGTGAAGAGACTGGCGGTAGTGTTCAGAACCAGTAGACAATGCTAGGTATATACAGGAATGGCCTGTCTCAAGAATGGAAGGTCACCACTGTTAGTTGGAACGATAAATGTTTAGGAATTTACATCCTCACATTTTCGCAGCGTGAAATGTTTTTGAAGTGACAGCCTGACGTGGGCTGGTAATTTAGATGTCTTGTGAGGAAATTAATTTTCAAGAAGTGCTCACGAATTAGCATCACAGTTGAGACTTTTTGTGATATTAAAATGCCTACTAAGTGATGTCACTGTCCGCACTGCCCCGTGGAGGGTCGTAGTCATGACAGTGGGGGCGTTTTGTGATGACAATAAATGCGAAGAAAGTGATGTCACAGCCAATGTTTAAATGTCGCATTAAATTGTACAAACCAGCGCCACAATCGCGGTCTTTTGTGACGATATTAAACACCTAGGAAATGACAGTCGCACTCAAAAACGTTCTGCAACCACGTGAAGTGTGTACAAGCTGACGTCGCGGCATAACCTGCACTGTGCGCTGTTGTCGTCACAGTTGGGTCATCTTGTGATGACATTTAATGCCAGGAAAGTGGCACCGTTACAGTCTAAATGTTTAATTGTTACAACTCTGCAAAGTGGCGTCGCAGTCAAGCTGCTTGTGGCAACGATGGTGCGGGGAAGTTGTGTCACAGTTAAAGGAGCCATGAAGACAAAATACAAGTTGGGTTTATTAGAAAGACTGCTTAGTCCCGATAACCATGATACCAATATCATCGCAATCTTCGAAAAAATAACGGAGATATTAAAGAAAACGTGTGAAGCAGTCGCGATCCCCTAGCCAATTTCCCGCAACTTTTATATGACGTCACGGAACCTTGTTTGTGCGATTGGCGGCCGCCTAACTGACCTGTCGCGACGACACACGACTGGACGTCTGTAATGGGGCCTCTAGTTCTATTTGACCGCATCACTTGAATGCTAACGTGCAGTTAACGCACTGGAAATTATGTTTTATTGTTGGCCCGTATGATGTCATTCTTGCTCATTTTTGTCACTGTGGCGCCAAATTTGAAAGTTTTTAAATACTTCTTGTATTTTTTTTTTTAAATGCAGAGCATTTCAGTAACTCACGATGTCACCCGCGTTGACGTCCATAGTCGTAGTCCGCACCGTCGTTGTCCGCACCCCTCCCCCTACACTATATAAAAAAAAATACTATCCGGCGCCTGGTTTCGATCCCTCGACCCTGCGGGCGGAACGCAATGTACATGGTGCTCTACCCACTGCGCCACAAAGCCGACACAGAATGGGAGGCTACGAACGCGCCTTATATCCTTGGCTCATTCACACTATATAAAAAAAATACTATCCGGCGCCTGGTTTCGATCCCTCGACCCTGCGGGCGGAACGCAAGGTACATGGTGCTCTACCCACTGCGCCACAAAGCCGACACAGAATGGGAGGCTACGAACGCGCCTTATATCCTTGACTCATTCAAACTACGTCAAGAAGCTGCTGATACAACGCATTCACTACCACCAACTCCCCAAACACTAAACGTTAACGCAATACACCCACCCCCTATGCGACGCATTTACTCGAGTCCCCCTCGCGGGGAGATGGGCCCAATTTTTTCGTTAAGAAAACACCTTTTGGGGCTGTAATGGAGCTGAGTGAGATACTGAATCCTAGTTCTTTCAAATCACACGAAGTTGTATTTTCTCTTCGTGGCTCCTTTAAGGGATAGACATCTGATTTTTGTGAAGTATGTGCTCTCGACCCCAAATTAAAGGGCATCACTTGAAACACCTTGAACCGAAATGGTTTCCTTGATAGGGCCCTAGAACGTTGAAAGTGGAATTTTTAGATCTACCTGCCTTACATATGGCTGCCAAATGAATGCTGCCAACCATGGCAGTGAGCTGTGCAGCAACGTACTTTTAACTGAATGTGAGATGAAAAGAGGTGTTTAAAAACTTGTCCCAAGCTGAAAGAATAATAAAAGGTAGCCTTTCGTATTCCTTTGTGTGGTTTTTAAATAATGCATTGAAGCCAAAGTGGAGCTGTTCAAATACGTAGGGTAGTGTGACGTTTCAACACTACATGGCGCCACCTTTCAGACTTTTAGTGCTAAATTAAAATTATTTCCACCAGTTTATTAAAAAGCATCTTGTGGTTACCCCACTGTATAAAACGCTGGCTTTCATGTGAGCTAGAGGACATGTACTCCACAGAAGTTGGTTGTCTTTCCCTTGTGAGTGCCTCAGGGTGGTGTTCTGTCTCTCACCCTTTGTGCGGTGACTTCCCTCCCGACGCAGTGCGGCCAACTCGTGTCCGGCGAGTCCCCGAGCCGGCAGCCACCGGCGCAACGTGGCCTCGGACCTGCAAATGGCCGCTGCGGCCGTCGAGAGGCACGAAGAGGTTCCCAGCGTGGGCTCCATGCCGGGGGGACCCCCGTCCCTCAACAATTCGGGCCCTGGGTGAGCGCTTGGTGCAGTTCCTTTGTTTGCAACGCAAGTGCGCGCGTGGCTAGTGCAGTTCCCTGGGAGGTAATTCGGGCCCTGCGTGAGCGTTTGGTGCAGTTCCTTTGTTTGCAACGAACGTGCGCGTGGCTAGTGCAGTTCCCTGGGAGGTACCCTCATCTGGTCCTTACTGTTGGACGCCAGACCAAGGGTTGAGTAGAAAGCACGACCATGGCTTTGTGGATCATATAACTTAAGTTTGTTACTCGCTGATACCGCTCACATTTGGAGTGAGAAAAAAAAAACTGCCGGCGTCCTCACGGCCGTGCACTCCTTGGGCAAATTGATCCCTTAGTAGACCGAGGAAATGGGCAAAGCACTTTGAAGGAGAAACATTGTGTCAGGCGTACTGCCTGGCACAATGAAACTAGTAACCTTTGTTACATGTTTCACTAGTAACCCATGTTACCTATGTTACTAGTAACCTATGTTACCTATGTCACTAGTAACCTATGTACTAGAAACCTAGTAGGCTACTAGTAACCTAAAGGTAGTGATAAATGCCACCCCCTTCGCAATTACAGGGCAGATTGGAACAAAGCAGCCTACTTTGGGAGGAGCGTCTAGTGAAGCACTTGGCAGTTGCTTCAACGGTGGGATGCGCCCCGGTGTTGTTTTTGTTGCGCAGGGGTGGCGGCGGAGGCGGCGGCGGGGGTGGTGGCCCGGACGGGGACCAGAAGCCGCCCTACTCGTACGCGCAGCTGATCGTGCAGGCCATCTCGTCGGCGCAGGACAAGCAGCTGACGCTGAGCGGCATCTACTCCTACATCACCAAGAACTACCCCTACTACCGGACAGCCGACAAGGGCTGGCAGGCACGTCTTCTTCCTCTCTTTTAAGTGTGGAGCGCTTTAGGGGCCCAGCTTGTCGAAGCTCATTCGGTATCACGGTATCTAGCCTCCCTAGTAACGCGTAACGTGACGCCTGGTGCACCGAAACGCGATTCAGAAAGATCACTGCTTCCCCTGGTCAGTATCGAACCGGGTTCCTCTGCGTTATGGCATCAATGTCAATCCCATTGGGCCACACAGGCGCACATTCCTCGTATGCAGAGCGCTGGGGGTGACCCTTGCGCTGTGGCGTTGCCGCGGAGGCTGCCGTTGCTAGGCCGCAAATAAGTACACAATCATGAAATAACGCATTAATTACCTAAAATTAATGAAACCTGATCCAGGGACTTTTTATGGGCGTTTTCAGGGGCTGCCGCACCCTCTTCGTGACTACTTGCGGCTGGTACTGACGCTAGTCAAGAGAGGGCACCACAGCCCCTTTAGCGAATCACTGCGACACACTTCTTGTTCAGTGGAACTGCTTTAGTGTTTTTTTTTTTTTTTTTTCCCTTTTCTCTGGTTGGTCCACAGCAGTCAATAGGGAAGAAAATGTGCTTGAACATTTCTAGAAGGAACCAGAGAAGGGAATAGAAACTAGGGGGGACTGTTGGGGCTAGTGGACAGCCAGTCTTTTCAGATATACAGGCAACACTCCCATAGCTAGCTCAACGAAGCCGGTATCTTGAAAGCGGGAAACGAATGGGGAACACCCGAAAGCGAGATCAGATGCCCCTCTACGTTGCCTCGTTGACCTCCTCTGTGGTGCTGACCTCTGCCCTCCCTCCTGTGTCCCGATGGTGCAGAACTCGATCCGGCACAACCTGAGCCTGAACCGGTACTTTGTCAAGGTCCCCCGCTCCCAGGAGGAGCCCGGCAAGGGCTCCTTCTGGCGCATCGACCCCCAGTCGGAGGGCAAGCTGGTCGAGCAGGCCTTCCGCCGACGCCGACAGCGGGGGCTGCCCTGCTTCCGCACGCCCTTCGCCTCCTCCAGGTGGGTGCTTTTGGCTCGCAGCATCTTCTTGATGTCTCGTCTAGTCAAACCTGTGGTACGGGCCGCGATTGGTCCAGGGGTGAGACAGCTGCGCAAATTGCGCAGTTTTAATACAAATTGGTTTTCCTGCGCCAGGCTGCTCTAAAAGCTTGAAAATTATAAAAATTGCGCCAAACTGCTCCAAAACAGACTGAGAGCCAAGGATTTTAACGCTCCCGTGAGTTTCAGTGGGGAAAATGCTTACTGATGGCATAATTTTCCAGCCCAACCAAGGCGATGCTGTATATGGGGGTGTCTGCGTTTACATTAAGTCGTTTGATCTGTTGCGGTACTGCGACTCGAAAGACGGGAGTTCATCAAAAACAACGTGGTGCCTGCGAATTCGTCGTCTTTCGGCCTTGAATGTGAAACGCGGTGCGTGCTTGAAGTGAAATTTTGGACTAATTGCAGTGTTATAAAACGCCGAGTTATTGCTGCCTTTGACAGCGAGCTTGCGAGCGGCGGGAATGGGACGATCGACACTGCAGAAGTGGCGGTGCAGGCCACATCGCCGCTGTCCGATAGCGGGACGGAGGGAATGGGACGATCGACACTGCAGAAGTGGCGGTGCAGGCCACATCGCCGCTGTCCGATAGCGGGACAGGCTATTATTCGCACAGTGATAATAGTTCATCTATCTGAAGTAAAATTTAATGCCAAGAGGGAGGTGGCTAAAGATAGCAACGTTACTCAAATTACGATCGTAGTGAACGTGCACCTTGGGGATTGAAATGGGAAGGCTGGTGGTGTGCGACTACTTTCACCTCGCTTTGCGCAACTTTTGCCGTGGCTCTACACTTGTGCGTAACGCCCATTCTGGGATTACAAAAAGAATAATTTCGGTATTCACATGATAAAAAAAATGCCTTACAGTTGCTTAGTTTTTCAATTTGATATTCTCAATGGCGCTCCACACTATGCATAAAGCCTAAGAATTTAAAAATGGTTTGTAAAACGGTAGTGCAGTTCGTACCTTGTGATACTCTGCAAGAAAAAAAACTTTATTGAAAGGCTGTTTCAGTGTTATGTATGTTCAAAACCAATTAAAAAGTGCAGATTTACCCCCTGAGTTGCCAAAAATTTGATTTTTTTAGTCTCCTAAGGTGACATAATAACTGTAGTTCTTCTGCTCCAAATCAAGGTTCTTCTGCTCCAAAATCAAGATTTCGCTGCTCCAAAAACTGCTCCCAAATATGATTCAGCTGTCTCACCCCTGTTGGTCTGATATATCGGATAGTTTGGTTAGCCGAACCTGCCTATGCAGTAGCCAACCCTTTTTTCGGACTCCAAAAATTCGGACTTGCTGGATGTTCCGGACTTCCCCGAGGGAACTGCCAGTTGTCCCTTAGGAGAGTAATGATTCGCAGATGTTTCGGACTGCTCTTTTATTCGGACTATTTTTTGTTCCCTTCCAAGTCCGAAAAATTGGTCGGCTACTGTAGAGCTATGAAGTAATATAGCTATGAAAGCTCTATTACTCCAGGCATAAACCCTGAATGCGCCTTGTTCCGTCGATCTGACCTTCAAGCTGAGCCAAGGTCAAGCTAGCGCCTCGTGCAGATGTGCTGTGGAGGCATCTAATTGCTTGTTTGTGCCAAGGGGAAAGGGGTACGGAGGTGGGTACAAGGGGGTCGGAAGTGAAGGTACGTGCCATCAGAAAGGGACGCATATGAGGAGGCACTGGCTGCGTCCAAATTCACTGCGCATTCGCACCTGCTGTGCAGTTGCGTGCGCATTCACTGCTCACTCTTGGCACAAAAACTGAGCTTTTGAACAACAAGGAAATATTGAGGAAGTTTAAAATTTCGCACTAGACACAATAGAGGCCAGCGTTAAAAATGCTGATAATTACTACACTCCCTAATGCAAAATTTGTGCGCAGCGTGAACTGCAGTCTTCTCGGTTACGGCGCAAAGCTGCTGCTTCTTTGGAAGTGATCGCGTGATCAGCGAATGCACGGTGGCTGTGCTACTCCGCCGTTAGCTCGCAGCATGTCGCCGTTGACGAGCAAGTTAAATCATGTTTGGACTTCCCGCACAAATGTCGGCAACAGTAAGCCTTGGCGTCGTCTCGGGAAGTGATCGCAATCTACTTCTCGTGAACACATCGTCGAGCACACGACGCCATGCGCTGCTATGGTGTCATCGCACAGCGTATCACCACCGCCCAGCATGTCTCACTACCTCCCCCTCACACTTCACCATGCGTCGCTGCTGAAAAGCATCTCGTGCTGGATTTACTTATTTATTTATTTATTTATTTATTTGAAGCTTGCAGTGAGATTGGTGTCACTGCTATTGGGACAAAGCAGCCTTTTTGATGAACAAAGCAACTTTTATTTCGCCTTCTTGAGCGGACATGAGTGGACCTTGACATGAGCGGACCTTGGTGTCGCCTCTGAGAGCCTGCTTCACCGCCCATTTCTCCTCTCGGACGGCAGGTCAGCGCCAGCGTCGCCAAGCCACGGTGCCCACAGCGGCCTGGTGACGCCGGACTCGCTGTCGCGGGAGCCCAGCCCCGTGCCGGCGGAGGGGGCCCCCGACGGGGGAGGGCCCAACTCGCCGCTGCAGCAGCCCCCGCCGGCCGCCATGATGGCCATGCCCCCGGGACTGGTAGCCCCGCCCCCGGGCACCTCCTCCTACCTGGCGCGCGAGATCAAGGCCAGCCAGTCGGCCCCCGGGTCGCCCGGTGAGTGGCCGGTGTCGCCACTGCTGTGCTTGGTCTCTGGGCGTAGGGGGGGCCTCCGCATTCCGATGATGGAGAGCCCAGGTTCGTTGGTAATGGTTTCCCTCAAATTCCCTGGTAACGGGTTTCCGCCACATTTTTTGGTGACTGGTTCTCCTGCGTGCTTTACTGACTGATTCCCCACATCCCCCCCCCCCCACCTCGTTTGGTAACTGGTTCTCCTGCACTTTTTGTTTGCTGGTTCTCCCACATTTATCTGTAACCAGTCCCCCCCCCCCCCCCCCCCGCATTCCTTGGTAATGAGTTCCCCCACATTTCTGAGTAACTGGTTCTCCTCCACGTTTTGTTTGCTGGTTTCCCGTTATTCCTCGGTGATCTCTTGCCCCGCATTCTTTGGTAAGGGGTTCCCTCACATTCTTTGGTTGAGGGGTTCCCCTCACATCCCTTAGCAGCTGGGTTCCTTACACCTCGTAACGTCCCTCATCCGATTCCGTGTCAGTGGGTTCCCCCCATATTTCGCAGCAACGGGTGAGATTTTGGTAATCATTCACTCCAGGGGGCAAATGTTGCACTGAAGCATACTGCTGGTTTCTTGCTCATTAAAGTGCAGATGGCGTGGTGGGTGTCCATTGACTGGACCACCAAAGTTTTGCGGAATTGAGTCGGGATACGTAGCTAGCACCATGACATTTGGCAAATAAAGCAGCAGAGCTGGCATCAAAGTAACGCAAGTTCACTGCATTACTACTTTCACCTAACTTGACAATTGAGATGCACCTGTTTGGCTTGGAGCATAAGGAACGGTGCTGTATATCGGCCAGCATTTAGTCACTTTGCTGTCCATAAAAAGACAACGGTTGAAAATAAAAAATGATGCTGTGGAATCGGGTAAAGCATTTTATCTGTAATGTGTTTTTGTTTCTGGATTTTTTTTTTTTTTTTCTGTGAAAGGTACTTCAGAGCATTGTCGTCTCGGGAAGCTTTTCATTTTGACAGTTTATGAAATTTATCAGAGCATTTTATCAAGATTGCGGATTGTCACATTTTTCAGAACGGTTGCGTTCTGATGAGACAGCGATGCATCACTCAACGCGATTGCGCCCTTTCTCTTGTCTTCACCCGTGCAGGCGGCAGCCACCAGCTGGGTGGCTCCCCTCTGCTGCCTGCGTTCACCAACAGCAAACCCAAGGTCCTGGTCGCCCACCAGCCCACGGTGGTCTCCAATGGTGTCCTGAAAAGCAACGGCATGCGCAGCGACTCGCCACGGCTTGACCAAGGTGCGCACCTGTCGCCTGTCCTCTTCCATTAGTAACCATGTTCCCGTGACGCCCCGATACTGATTCGTCTGAGCCTAGTTTGTCTCAAGTTGCGTGGAACGGCTCGAGTTTTCATTGCGGGGCATGTCTGAAGGCTGTTGATGTTTGGCCAGGGTTCTCAGTAATAACAGAGAAGGGAAGGACTCAAAGGGGAAGGGTGACGATTATCATAAGTAGAGGCCCTAGCTTTCCGCGATTCCGCGAAAAATCGCGGAAATGAAGTTTTCTCGCGGAGATCCGAAAAAAAAATTTTTTAAAGTGTGGCGCTGCGTCCCCACAATAATAGAATCGGCGAAATGTGGCAGGAAAGTGGTATTTTCAGTTAATAACGGCAAAATGTTTTCTGTTATTTCTCAGAAACGTTTTTACTCTTAAAAATAAATTTGGATCTGCGTATTCCAACTTTATCAAAATAAAAGTGTTTAGGTGGCGCGGCCATCACCCAAATCAAGGGCCTCGGCCATAGCCGTAGTCAACTATCCATCCAACGCGCAACAAGAGTAGACGCCATCTTTTGCTGTATTCACGAGCGGCGCGACTGGCTCTGCCGGCTTTGTTTTCCGTGTTGGTGCGAGCAGTGTGGAGATGGCCCTTTCAAAATCTCATTTAAGCAAGAAAACGGCCAAAGAACGCGCTCGAGAGTACAAGCAGGTCAGCTTCTACGAAGATGGAGGAATCCTTTTTTGCGGAGTCTGCGCGAGAGCAGTTGACTACCGTCGCAAATCAACTATTGACGAGCACGTTGAAAGCAACCGACACCGTAAGAACGCCGACTCTCACAAGCGAAAATGCGAACAACCATCAGAAGACGGCGCTGGGAGTTCGAGAACAGCTCCTAAGCAAAGCCGACTGCAAACGCTGGAGTCCGTAATCACCGCTGGTGAAGTGAGGCACGACATTGTGCTCAAGTTCCTGGATGCGCTGGTGTCGGCTAATAGTCCCTTGGAGAAGGCGGACAATCCGAAGCTGCGGACGTTTCTCCAGACACACGTGCGGAACGGCGGATCGCTGCCTGGTTCTGACGCGCTCCGCCGCCGACTTCCCGAGTTGTTCGAGAAGCACGAGACAGCCTTGAAAGCGATATTCCGAGGTGCCACGGTGTCTGTGATTACGGACGAAACAACCGACGACCAAGCAAAATCGGTTGTAAATGTACTGTTCGTTAGGTCGGCCAAAAGCGCGAGTGCCTCAATGATGCAGCCAGTACTGGTAGAAGTTAAACTCGGCCGTGATAGGGCGCATTGTAACAAAAACGTTGACAACGTACGGAGTTGAATTTGAGGATGTTGCAGGCTTCGTAAGCGATAACGCTTCTTAACATGGTCAAGTCCTTTAAGGAGTGCATAAAGCCACTTTGTGAAGGCGCTGTTCACATTACTTGCGTAGCCCATGCAGTGAACATTGTAGGCAGCACCTTGCAGGCCTCTTTTCCTCTGGTAGACAGATTTGTGGCCTGTGTGAAGAAAGCTTTCCGGCTGTCGAGTAGAAAGAGAGCTTTCTACAAGTCTCACCTGGAAAAGTGGGGGGTCGAGTGTGCCAAAAGTAGGTGGAATTCATGGATTGAAGCTGTTGAGCAGCATTCTGCCTACTTTGACCACTATCCTTCTTTGCTGAGGGAGGTTCATGAGAAGTACGGTGATGCAGCATGTGTTGACTCTCTCTTGGAACTCTTGAGTGAACACTCAACGGAGCTTAAGTACAGCATGCGATGCAGTGCAGTGTTCGACAAAAAAAGTGGCAAGCCTGCTAAAAGCAGAAGAGGGTCAGCGTGTAGCCTGCCATAAAGTGTACAATGCTTTGTTTGCACTCTGGGGATATTTGGAGGCAGCTGCACAGGAAAACTTTGAAGTGCAACTGAAGAAAGAAAACATTGCACACGACGAGGCCCATCAGATTGCAAGCAAGGTGAAGGCTGCAATGACTTAAAGCGGCTAGCAAGGCTCTAGTATACTTGGAGAACTCTGAAACTTGGAAGTTCTTCAAGAGTGTGAGGTGCTTGGATCCCCTGCAAGTTGGGTGTCTCTCGGACAAGAGGTCAGAGTTTGGGGCCGTTCCTGGACTCGGGGAAGAATCCCTAGCCCTAGCTGCTGAATGGCAGGTGCACCTGAAGTCTGCCCAAGACCTCAAGTCTAGTAACAGGGACTTGGCACCATTTCTTTCGAAACAAGAAAAGCTGGGTGAAGATTTTGATGTCCTGGCTTTCTGGACTGGGATGGAGCACCTGACTCCAACGCTCTCTTCCATTGCCCTTAAGGGGGGACGCGGGTCTTAGAATGGTCCAAAATCGCGAAAATACGCATTTTGGGAAAAACACATTTTTGAAGTCTTTATACCTTCAAGCACCTACTCTGAAAGTTTCACCGCTGAATTTGATCGGGAATACCGTATTTACCCGATTCTAACGCGCACTTTTTTCCGAAAAAATAGGCCGAAAAATCGCATGCGCGTTAGAATCGGATACAAAACCGAAACTGCAGAAACAGCGGAAATTTCGTCCCACCTATCGCCATCGCCATCTCAACATGGCGCCAAAGCTCTTAGCAACGATTTTCCGGACGCAGCAAGCCTAGGCGTCTAGGATTTTCTATCGGCGTTCACACAAATAGTCAAATCGTTTCACTTGCGCGCTTGATAACAGCAATGGCAGCAGCGGCTCCCACGCGTTCAAAACGAGCGGTCGGCTGAAGCGTGCACCTCTGAAGAAGCTCTCGGGATGGGCGTGCGAGGCGTGGGCCATGATCCCATCGACCATGCATGGTTGAACGTTCGTTCAGAAGTGTGGCATCACGAACGCGCTTGATGGCACCGAGGACGAGATGTTGTGGTCAGCGGAGAGCGATGAGGAGTGAGATTACTTCGGGAATAAATTGCCCGTTTCTCTCGCTTTCGTTTGTCTGGGTCGCAAAGACCCGTGCGCGTTACCATCCGAGGTGCAAGTTTTTTCGGTTTTTTTGCCAGGAAAATCGGGTGCGCGTTAGAATCGGGGGCGCGTTAGAATCGGGTAAATACGGTAATCTCAAAAACGACTTTGAAAACGCAGCGGGAGCCGCAAAACGCCGAAAACCGGGCTAAAAAAGCTTGAACTTCGCGCGCGCGCCACACTCGAAGCAGACTGCCGGCGGCGGCCATCTTGGGCTCGCTTTGTAGCTGATTTCTTTGTGCGTATTTTGCGCCATCTCAAAATGGCGTCGCATGGGGAGAACGAGCGTTACCGCCGATTTACTGAAGGTCGTTTCGGAGCCGCTGATTGGCAGGAGCACGCGCGCTCGAGTCGAGCCCCCCGTTCTGCGTCTCTGATTGGCCGGCGCCGTTGAGCCGCCATTTTTTTTTGTTTTGTTTTTGCAGGCGCGCGTTCGCTTCCGCAGTATTTTCAATTCGGGTGCGTTTTCTCTGCCGTTAGTGACTGCGATTCTGTCACACCGTCTTTATGTCTCGTGCCGCAATGCCTGGAGACCTTTACCTCAAGGAACTACGCGCTGCAAGCGTATGAAAACACGATGGAAGACGCCGTAGACGGCGGTGCCGAGATCGCCTGTCACGTACGAACCTGGTCCGAGAAGCGCCGCGTGGAAACGTCCAGATTTAGTTAGCTGTTGTGCTTTGGTTATATTTGTGGGAAAAAAAAAAGTCCGCAGCACAATATGTTTGTGCTTTTCTGTAGTTTGCATCGACGTTGAAGGAAGTGCAAAGAAGGAACTACCGTACGTGAAGGTTCAGCAAAAAGTGCAGTTTTCCAGCGCTGTTTACAAAAGTTTTTCATTACTTGCATAGAGCCTTCCTGGTTATTTTTGGGGTACGGTCACATACTTTGTTTTTTTTTCTTTAGGAACAGAGTGACATGGCGATTTTTATATTGGGCCATGCTGTAGCAAGAGTTAGAAACTAGATTTTCCTTTCTTAGTTTGCAACGTCATGCTCTGCCTTACTGAGTGTTTCACTATCAGGCTTTTGACCTAGGATGATAAGACTGGTATCATTTAATTTGCAATAAATAGATCTAGCAGGTGATGCTGTTTGTATCACTCTGGTATACATCGCCAAATCGAAGTCCACCTCCTGCAGCTCTACAGTTTATTTTGTGAGGTCACGCTCTTCCTTGCGTGGTGTTTCCTTATCTTACTCTTTAGCCAGGATAACAAGACTGGTATTATTTAATTTGTATTGAATTGGTCTAGCAGCTGACGCTATTTGTATCACTGAAGCATTGGTCACCAAAGTGCATTTCACCTACAGCCTTGCTATAGGTTTGAGATGCATAGCAGGACAATCTCTAGTTCTGGGTGGCTGCTGTGCTTTAGTCTCATTGGTAGCACAAAAATAACAGCAGCACATGGTATTTGTGCCTTTCTGTATTCTGTGAAGACACTGAAAGAAAAGGTGAATGAGGATATACAGTTTCTGAAGTGTAACAGTAGAAAATTTAATTTTCCTTCGCAATTTGTACGGTATTCGTGCGAATTTATGTCAATCTTTCCAGAGGTATTTTTGTGTTACAGTCACATAGTTGGTATGCTTTTCTTCGTGAAGAATAGAGCTACAAAATGATGCTATTTATATTGTTGTAGCTATGCTGTAGCAAAAGTTACCGTGATCTAAAACTTCAAATGCATTTTTCTCAGTTTCTTTTTTTGCAAGACCAAGCTCTGCCTTACGGGGGTTTTTGTAATGTTGCTCTTAGGCTAGGATGACAAGACTGGTACCATTGTATTCATACTGAATTGATCTAGGGGGTGATGCTATTTTTATTGCTCTGTCATTGTTTACATATTTGCAAAAATTAATAAAAATGAGGCAATTTTATACGAATTGTTGATATCAAATGTTCACCTCTTTCATGCTTTGCAAAAGTCTTCGAAATGAATAAAAATAGCATAGCCCCCCAGAGTAGACCTTTGGCATTAAGTCCGTATAAATCATCATTGAGTTTGCTAAAGCGAAATTGCTCTAAACCCCCGTAAGAAATGCCTCAAAAAATAAATTTCAAAGTGTTGTATTTCTTGAACAAATGAAGCTACGTTAAAACTAATTACATATTTGAAATCAGTGTAAAAAACTGCTTAAGACTGCCAATTTTCATCTAGCTGGCACTAATAATAAAAAAAATTGTCTAAAGACCCACCTCCCCCCTTAAATACCTGTCAGTGCCAATCAACTCTGTTGACGCTGAAAGGTCATTCAGTCGCTATGGTGACATCGTGTCTCACAAGCGCCATTCTCTTGGCGAAGAAAGCACAAAACATCACCTCATGCTCAGCCACAACAGCTTCCTTGAGTTGTAAATGACATCTAGCATGTTAGGACTCAGTCTCATCTGTGTGTGTGTAGTGAAAGTGTGTAATAAATGAACTGTTACATGTACCACATGCCTTTTCACTGTTGCCGCAGAATTTTGCAGATTCCCCTATCTGGAACCGCAGAATTTGAAATTTTCCGCCGCAAAAAGTAAGGGCTCTAATCATAAGACACTGGGGCATGTTTTCTTGCGCAAGAAAGACGGAAACTTGAAGGAGAAGAAAACGGACAAGACAAACACTTCTTTTCTAAGTTCCCGTCGTTTTTGCACTAGAAAACATGTTGCAGTACCAACTTGCCAAACTTTCTGCACTAATTATGAGACATGTTTAAGGACTCCACACTAATGTTCTCAAGTTTACTATATCAGTAGGAGTGCTTAGGTGATTGTGTTACATTACCGAAATTTACAGGTTTTGTTTCCCACTGTTCTCTTCCGCAGAGCGCAGCTACCCGAGGGGTCCGCCCGAGCTCTTCTACCAGCCCAAGCCGCTCGGGCTGTCGTCCAGCGCGGAGCACGTGCCGTCTTCCTCCTCGGCTGCCTCCTCCTCCTCTCCCCCGCCCCTCCACCCGACCAGCGTCATCGTGCAGGCACCCTCCCTCGCCTACGCGCAGCCGCCCACCCCGGACTCCTCCTCCTCTCCGCCCGCGGCGGCGGCAACACCCCTGCCGACGCATCCGCGCAAGCGCCACTACGAGATGGCCACCTCTTCGACGTCGTCCGCAATGTCGACGCCCTCTTCCACCTCGGTGGGTGGCAGCGGAGGCCGGGACCGGGAAAGCATCTCCCCCGCACGGCCCCCGCCGTCCAAAGTCCATCGGAGCGGCTCTGACGAGGCCACTCCGTCGTCGGCTTCGCCGCCGACCTCTACGACACCGTCGTCGACACCAGTGACTTCCGCCGCCACGGACTCTGTCCCCACTTCTTCGGCCTCGTCCTAATGATGGCATCACGCCTGTTAGTGTTGCCGCTTTTTTCCCCCTCTCCTCGCATTTCCCCCCCCTCCTACTGTGTCGTCGTAGTGTCGTTACCAACTAGCTTTTTTTTTTTTCTGTCTGCCAATTCACTCGCCAGCTTCCTTATCTCTCAATTCTTTCTCCTGTGTTACCTCTAGTTATTGCAACCCCCAAAGGCTTCCCTAGTGGGGTTAATTGCCCCCTTTTGTCCCCGTCTGCGCTTTTTTTTTTCCCCGCCCTCGCTCGTGGGTGGCTTGCTTCGTCGAAAGGCAAGGGTCGCCACATTTCCCGCTTTTCTTCTCATCACCTAGGAATTTTCATTTTTTTCGTCTCTTAAAAAGCGGCCTTTGTGTCTTTTTTTTAATCACGTCATTTTTATCTCCATGGGCATCCATTTTTTTGCATCTTCCCTCATCCAACATCCCTTGGAACATTTTTCTCTTCACTTCCCGGGCTTTTTCTTCTAGTTTCGAGCGATGGAAGAGAAAGAGCTACCGTGCTGGTGCACTTGCCATTTTGGCGCTACAAACACTCCCTCGCGAAATTGTTTTTTTCTGTTTTCTGTTTCAAGGAGCAGCTTTTCTCTTCGTTCGGTTACTAAGGCACCGAGTGCCCTGAACCTCACACACACACCCTTTGCATGACCCGGTTTCAATTCCTGTCCTTTATATAATGTCAGGATGCCCGCTCCTCCTAGAGGGAGAAAATAAAGAGGGAGGAGACATAATCCACCCCCGTTTTTGCTCGCTTCGCGGCGTCCTCATTATGACAGAAAAAAGAAAAGGCATCCACACTTCTTTCCTTTCTCGTCTCTTCATTCTAGAGGCAGCCGACGGTCTTGGAAGCGTTGGTCTTGGTCATTGCCTGTACTCGATTGTTGTGCCTGGTTTTGCTAAGCACGTCTAGATTTCTTGTGGCATGCGACGGAGAACTCATTGATTGACGTGTTTTGTAGATGTTTCAGAGCGCGTAGAGGGGAGCAGAAGGTCACCTTATCGCGCCAGGAAAGAAGACCACCCATGTTGGTGCTCGGCACAAAGCTGTCGTCGTAATTGTACAAAAAGAAAACGCAACGGTAGTGACGCAACATGTAGGAGGGATCCCGTAGTAATTTTATCATCCTTTGGGCATGGTTGCATGCCTTGGGAGGGGGGGTGGTGGTGTTGATTGCACGGGAAGAGCGTTGAGCTCAAGGGTGGACCTTGTGGCACGCCATCATTTTACAGCTTGCTTGTGGGGTGATGGAGCTAGGTTGAAGTGGTGTACCATACCATGTACAGGTAGAGTGTTACGCAAGGCTTATCGCAGAAGAGCTTGTTGAGAGTTGTGTACAGTGTAAAAAAAAAAAAAAAGGAGAGGCTAATGTCGTTTTAAATGCGGGTGCTCGCAAAGGCTGGTGAAAGAGAAGTAGCGGTGAAGTTTCCGGGGACCGTACTAACTACACCGATCTCGCTCAGAAGTGACGTTGGACCAGAGGTGTGTCACCTCTGGAGTGGAATGGTTTTTGAGAAGAGCTTGTAGTTCGCGATTCGAGAAGCTGCTTTGCAGAGCAGGCCCATCCGAGTGGTTGTGTGGAGTCGAAAGCAAGGGGCGGCGTTTTGGACATTTCTCTCTTCCCCAGGTGCCAGGCTGTGTGCGCTACTGCGCAGTGCGATGCGATGGAGGCAGTGAAGCGCTTTTTTTTTTAATCTCCCATCAAAGTTTTCCTTCGCTTAAAGTTGGGGATGATTTTTTGGAACACACAAGCGTTGCTAGTCACGCGCTCGCTGCCTTTAAGGGTTTTTTTTGGGGGGGGGGGAACAATTTGATTCGACGTCGTCGTGGCTAAAGTCTCAGCATGACTGCACATATCACCCGGCCTCCTGGTCTTGTGGAGTGGGTTTTTTTTTGCTTTTGAAGAGCTTTTAGTGCGGTATTTTTGCTCTAGTTATGGCAGGAGGGCAGAGGTGCTTCCGAGATGAGTTTCGCCTCTTGGCGACTACAAGCGACTTGCAACCTGGCTGTGGATTGAACTAGCAAGCGAAGCCGCGCATGAAGGCGTGTTGGAGCAGGTGACGTTCTTTGAGCGACCGTTTCTTTTCGCCAGTACTGGGTTGGGAAATTTCGACGACTCCGCAACGCTTGTTGCCACCCGTCAGGGGCGTGCGGAAACATTGCGCATGTTTGTGGAGTGAAAGGCGTTGACTTGTTCCCGGACCTTGAGGGATGGGAAAAAAAAAATCTTTTTCTTCCTTTTGTATTTGTTGCTTGGCTTGAGCAAAAGCTGGTTTTGGAAGGTGTTGACATAGCCTGTTGTAAAGGACACAGAGTTGTTGTTCTCTCGCATGCCGCTTTGGAGTATTTTGTAAGAAAAAGAAAAGGAAAGAGGGTGAAAGAGTAAAAAAAAAAAAAAAGTCTCAACGGAGCGCACAGGCCCCTGTGTGCTGACGACGCTTTTTTGGAGTACAGAAAATGCACTGCTTGACTTCCTCCTCGCTGCGTTTGTTCCCGTTGTCGCCTTTTTCTTTGTTCGGTTGGTTCCTCCTCTCATCGTCGTAACGTAACACTTGAATGGCTTCTTCCCCCCTCTCTCGTTCCTCTTTTTGACCCACGCTGTTGCAGTACGTGGTGATAAGACGTTGTAGGCACATTTAAACAAATTGTTTGTACATAGATTACCGAAGTAAACGATGCTAGCTGCTGGTTTGCCTCTCGGTTGCATGCACTGACCCCCTCGTCCTGAAGTGGCGACGGAAAGAGGTTGACTTCGTTGAAGTGAGCAGCTTGCTTGTTGCACGTTTGTTTCCGTTGTTTTTTTGTTTTTTCGTGGTATTTTTCTTCCTGGACGGCAGCAGAGTTAATTTCTTTTGGCGGGCAGTTACGCGTTTAGAAAGGTTATGCTGTTTTTACGGCAATCGACCCTTTTCCTGGTCAGCTTGGCTCTTGCGGGTTTGGTTTGCGATATTCAAATGCTGGTCCGAAATGGGTCGTATCGTAGTGTGGCGTTTTTTTTAGTCACTGAAATTAGTTTTAAATTACCTTTTTGACTGATAGTTGGTTTATTATTAACATAACAGCTATAAGGGGGGACATACTGGTCATGATAGCACCAAAGAATTGTTCCTCAAACGGTGTTGTTAGTGAACTTGGGTATTTGTAGCGCCTTGCTTTCAGTATATTGTGGACTAAATAAACACTTGCGCCGCTCCTGTCAGTTCCAACAATCGGCGTCACTTTTTTCCCCTCTCACTCTCCTAGGCTTGAGTGTGTAACGGCTTAGTTAACAGAAAAGGGGTTTCTTGGAATGTTATTCTTGTCTCGGTGGTTGAGGCGCTCATTAGGTTTTTTTTTTTTTTTTTTTTTCTTGTTGTGCTTGCCGTCTTAGCAGTTTAATTGAAGCGCCCGTTTCGTTCTCTCCGAAAAGAAAATGGAGAATTCGGAAGTTGTAGCTTCGGCGTTTAACAAATGTTTTGAAAGAAAAACCATTCTCATCGTCACATCGCGAAACTTTTTTTTTTTTTTCCATGATGCTGCGAGTTTTCCGCATCCATATTCATAAGAGCGTCTTCGTTTTTTTGTTATTTTTTTTTTTCTTGCAATAATAAACTCCTCACCTGGACGCCTCACATAGATGAGGTCGTCGTCATGACGACGCCAGACGGGAGTGATGTTCCCACACGCGTACGAGAGCCAAGTTAGGCAGTTCTCGTTGCTTTTCTTTTTTTCCGGTGTTCCCATGTTTTCTTTTTCCGATGAACTCCCTATCTCTCCCATGTTACCGCCCCCTCCCCTCCCTCACATCTCTTCGAAAGAAGAAAAAGAGAAAAAATTATGTCACCAGAACAAAACACCTGAAAAACAAAACAAGGCAACACCTTTTAAATAAATTTATTCTTTGTTGACACATGGTGTTTGTCTCGGTTCTTATTTCCTTTCCACTTATAGGGCGTGCGGTTGAAGATAGCAACGCCAACACATTCTGAGCCAACGCCAACACAACCAACACAGCCCTGCTGAGAAGAGGTGTGCTTAAAAAGACAGTACACTGTTATAAGGTGCTTGTGGGGCGAGTTGTCGTGCAGTTTGTTGTAGCTCGTCCTGTTTCACACGATTTTTGTCAAGATGAATTGCCTTTGGGAAATCAAAACTACATTTACACCAAAGCGCTGAACACCATTACAGTCTGCGAAAAGTACTCTTGCAGTCAAGACGGTCATTGCTATCCAGTGACGCCCTATATCAATTGCCGAAGCCATTTCTTTCAACTTGCAAGGTTTCAGTTCGCTGTGCAGTTCCTTGCCGGTTTATAAACTCTGACATGAGCGCATTAGGGGCGCGGTTTGTCGACGTAGCTAGCCCGCAGGACCCAAGTAGAGCCACACGGCGTTTCGTCATCGAGGCATCCCACGGAGGCTTCGAAAGCCAAGCGGTTTATATAGTTGGTAAGCGTTTGAAACTCGTGAACTGCTGGCGCTTGTCATACATCTCTTCGTTGTTTAGTGCAGAGAAAACTGCAAGTGCATTTGAGGCAAAATATATGTAATTAACCGGCAGCACCCGTTTTCATTTAGTTAGGAACGCTCGTTGTGTTGGTTTGTGCGATAGTAAGCGAAAAAAAAAAAAAGTGGCAGTGCAATGCCGGCACGTGGAAAAGCGAGCACAAAAAGAACAGTTTCAGGCACTGTTTCAAGCAGGGGGCGTGCAAGTGCTGCGGAGGCAGGAAATTTAAATTTCATTGTGTGGCAGCAGTGCGCAGATAACGGCTCTATAGCCCATTACGGCGAACCGCTGCTCTGCACTTCCGGCAGCTTTCACGTTGAGTGAAAACAGCTTTAATTTTTTCTTTAGGGTTTTGTTGGGTGCACATTTTTGTGTCCGAGGTATTTTCACCGACTGTCATAAAACCAAGGTTTTTATTGCCGCTTCATTAAGAAATAGTAAAAGGTAGATACATAATTACATTTCTTGCCACAGATGAAAAACATTGCATTTTGTTTTAATCAAAGATAATCGTGGCAAATGAAGTTTTGTTCAGGAACTCGCAGTTATCAGAATGGACCAAAGGTGAATTTAAAGAAGGAGTATAAATTAAATTTGTTGTATTTGTTACCAATAGGACTGTATTTCATTGCTGTTCTTAAAGAACCTTTGAGTGTTTTTTATCTTAAACAAATTTTAGGAAATAGATGATGCAGCTAGCACTATGAGAACCCACATAAAATACAAAGATTGCATGTCAGACTAATTACTACTACTGGACCTGGAATTTGTTTAGGTCCAAGTTTATATGAGCAGCACATTGTGCGCCACGATTTAGTGCTGTAAAATCTTGTATCTTATATGGGTTTTTCTGGTTAGATGCCGCTTGACAGAAGTGGCTTTGTAATTCGGTTAAGGCTGTACCGACTACTGCTACAATAGGAGTTTGGGAAAGTAAAACAACTGATATAAACTGACTGAAAGCCTGTTCGTAAGTTGTATCAAATAATCTAGTTGTATCAAGTAGTGGATTTTGGTGCAATTCCTCGCGTGACGTACAAAACAAATTGTAAACTGCCCAACATACTGAAGCCTTGCAAGTTGGACGTACATTCGATGTCCTCATTGTTAGGACTTACCAGCACATCAAAAATAGCACTCTTGTTCCCTTTCAAAAGCTCTCACTTCACTCTGAAATTCAAAAAATAGAACTATCTCGAAGAACTCCTTGAGGCCACTGCGTTAAATCACTGCGTGGAGTCGTTTTTTTTTTAATAATTCTGCAGTGACGTTTGTTAGTATTACTAGTTTGGCTTTGGGAAAAATTCAACTAGCACTCACAATCTCGCTGTGATCGTGCATGGGTATTTCGAATTAGCAGTGCTAATATCGAACAGCCTAGATGTGGATTCAGAAATGTTAGAGTTCTGTCTACACCACACATTTTTGGGATTCGAGTACTGGCGACATCGGAACAGCAATTGCATTCAAGTTTGATGGTTCCAGATTCCGCTGTACTAACATTTTACGCATGCATTTCTTTTTTTTTTCCCTTGGCAGGCACACATGATCGATATCGCACTCTAACTACCAAAATGATCTGGCCACACACAATTAACTGCTCCAGCACAACAACCATTACAGAATGGTACGTACATTCAATGCAAGATACAATGAAAAATACACGTGAGAGAGACGGTAAAGACAAACTATTACTCCGAGGACATTGTGTACGCTTAAAAGGACTTCACAGCCAGGGTCATCATTTCAAAATGGTGTTGCTACAGTACAGTACGCAACAGTCACAATAACATTGCTTCTCCAATGTCACTTCTGTGCTAAAGCAACTGCGATCACTCGTAATGTCGGAAAAAAGCTTTGGGTGTCATTGGCTTTTTAACATTGTAGTAAAGCTGGCAGTTTTAGGTTGTCCTTGTTGTATTGATGACCATAGCTTTTCTGTACGCTATTTCCAAGGCTTCCAGGACACGTTGCTTTTGCTGACAAGTCATTTGCCGATGAACAGTGACTGCTAGCGTATTCTCTCACGGTGGCTAAGCTATGACTAGAAGACCCACCAAAGGCTTGATCTCTGACCCTTCTACAAATGCAGTCGAGGCAGTTAGTTTAGGCATCACCCAGCAGAGGCCCCAGAGAACCTACGTTTTTCCAGGAAAGTCTGGAATAATATCTCGTACGTATGAGAACTCGCCGCTTGCTGTTTCGTCTAAATCACAATTAAAACCTGCTTATATGGTGGCAAGGGACGATTCTTTTGTCAGCAATTCCAGCTACGGCATGCAAAAATTGTTTCTGCAGAAACATGGTGTTGGCTGTCCTATATATGGCAGTGGATATATGTGCTGTTATGTAAAGAGAGTTTTTTTGGTTGTTGTTGAGACGACGAAGGCTGACTACATGTACAAAGCAGAAGCCACAGAGGTCTAAGCCACGAGAGCTATGTGATAAGGATGTTAAGGCAAGAGTTAAGACCCTGAATCAATGTGCTCGGAAGCGGGACAGTTTAATTTAGCGCGGTCATTTCACAAAATAGCACGACATTGACATTCACACTCACTACACATTGCCAAACGTTGAGACACAATCGCTGCTGCTGCTGCTACTTAAAACCCTGACGAGATCTCTTCACAACGACAGGAGATGGTAAGTTGAAGTTGATATGTAAGTGGAAGTGTCAAGCAGACATAAGCTAGAGAGAGCGAGAGAGAGAGAGAGAGAGAGACCTTTTTTCTGGGACACACCCACAGAAGGTGTTCAGAGCTTTTTGCTTACATGCACATCTTGGCACATTAACCACGCTCCCGTAAACTACAACACATCAGTTTTTGAGGTTACTTTTTGTTGTAGCTTACTTTTTCATTTCTATCCCTGTAGCATTCAAAAGCTATGCGAGATCTAGACTTTAACATAATCGCTCAAGGTGTGCAATATTCCAAAGCTTTTTCAGTCACACTTATTCTTGACATAGAAGATATGACTCTGCATAGGTATCAATGATGTGGCATGAATTCGGTTTTGACGATTTTGACAAGTTTTCTTTTTTTTTTTGTAACCTAGAGAAAATGAGTTTGGTTCAAGCGATGCACCCGGACATTCAACATGACCATTCAAGAATCTCTGCTTCTCGAATTCGTTTCGTTCAAGTTCACTCGTGACTTAAATTCGACAAATCTGCATAGACCACTAAAAGCAGCGTCAATTTGGTTTTAGCGATTTTGCCAAGCTTTTTTTTTTTTTTAATAGACAAAGTGAGGTTGCTGTGGTGAGAGTGCTTTGTCCGGCACGTCTAGAAGCACGCAAGCCTAGAACTGTCTTGCAATGAATGTGGGGGGAGGGTAGTTTGTTGAGGAGCCCAGTGATCGGACGCCTCTTCCTCAGAGGCTGCTTTCGTTGAGGTTAACGATGTTGATGGTGTGACCGTTGAGGTGACCATGGCGTGCCTGTAGCCTCTCGTGACGGAAGTTCTCGTAGTGAACGGTCTTGGTCACTTCGACGAGGTCCTGCATGTGCGTCCTGCGGTGCGGGGCAGAAAATGGGAAAAAACTAGTTGGCTCTCCATATCTGTGTTTCGAGGGTAGGTTCGGGCATAAGATATATGGGCATATATCATCATCATCATCATCACCCTATCTACATCCACTGCAGGGCAAAGGCGTCTCCCATCAATCTCCAATTATCCCAGTCCTGTGCTAACTGTAACCAATTTATCCCCGCAAACTTCTTGATCTCACCTGCCCATCTAACTTTCTGCCACCCCCTACCATGCTTGCCTTCTCTAGGGATCCACTCTGTTACCCTTAATGCCCAACGGTTATTTTGCCTTCGCATTACATGCCCTGCCCACGTCCATTTCTTCTTAATTTCTACATTTAATCTGTCTTTAGCACACGTTTATTCCCGTTGCATATATACGTACACCCATATATGGTGCGTACTTTAATAGTAGTGCATTCCTGGTGCTATAAGTTTTAAGTCTTGCACGATTAGTTATATTCACAACTAATAACACAAATGCATCTATAAAGCGCTTTCAAATAGCTTCAAATTTAGATGCTGCATGTCGTAGTTTACGTCTTCAAGTACGATCTTTCATTTGGACCTTCCAGGAAGGCTGGGCCTTCAAGTTTGGTTGTTGGAGAACATCTCGATCTTGAAATTTGATCCGAAGTGGAGATCTCTTTGTTCAGTTCACTATGGCCAGAGCCCAGTGCAAGGCTTTCCAATCCAGCAAGCCCAAAAATTTACCAACCTTTCCCTAAAGAAAGTTAAAGAGAAGTGCGCAAGCTCTCTGACATCAGAACTGCATCAGAAGTGCATCGAAACCATCGCTGAAAGTGTTTCCAATCAATTTCTCAAACCTTTAAAGACCCAAATTGCAAATAAGAACGTACCCATGCGAAGATTAGCCACGCACTGAGTAAAGGCAGCAGATAGATACACACGATCCAAATGTACACCGATACGGGGTTTATGAGGTAAAGGTATACTACTGTACTCCTCCTTCATGATCTACGCGTGTATTGTCTTATGTAGAACTGTTCGTTTTTTCGCTGTTTTAAAGTAACCATTTTGACACAATATGCATGCAGAGTGTGTCCATAGATAGTATCAGAGCTTTTCACTCAACCAACCGGTCTATGGGGAATTGCGTTAATTTTTAAAGACGATAGTCTTGCTTGGTCTACTTAAATGCAGATATTTCGGTCTGTCTGTATGTATGTCTGTCTGTCTTTCTGTCTGTAACTCAATTCATCCGCCTGAAGCAAAGTGAAACAGAGTTGCACAATAGCTTTATATACCCACAGTTAAATGTAAACGTCTAAGCCCGGTGGAAATGTTCGCACTTGTCAACATTGTTGAGCAAGAACAAAACATTACACAAATACGAGGCAGAAAATCAATACGTAAGTGATGTTTCTAGTGTTCCTTTATAAAAATTCATGAATGCTTGATTTTGGTGATAGCAAATGAAATACTACATCTACTGCAGAAAAATTCACTCCGTCGCCTGCTGTCGCCCGCGCCACTACAGCTTCTGGCGACATTTTCAGAAATCAAACGGCAACAGTTACCAAAGGTTCCACTAGATAGGTTCCATGTTCCACTTGGAACGCTCGTGCAGTAGGGCATCATGGTTCTATAAACGTTGTAGTAGGGTGCCTTGATTGACGCGTCTCTGCACCATATGGCAGCACTGGCACCGAGGCACGCAGCCTGGAGCAGTAGAACGCTGTAAATTTAAACTGCTTTGAGCAAACCTCTAGCGTGTTACCTTGGGAGGAACGAGACAGGAGAGGATCAGCATGAGAGGTGAGCGGGAAAGAGAAGGGAGGTATTTGCTTGCCGGGGGCGCCAGTCGACTATCGCCTTTCGCCGACATTGGCAACGAAAAAAGCAGATACGCGGCCATTTTGTTTACAGGATACCAGCAACCCTACTGAGAAAGCTTTCATTTTAAAAAAAAAGCAGAGGCAACGGCTAAATTCTGCCATAATTGCATGTGCCTCACAGCACTCTTCATCGTTGTGCCAGAGGAAAGAAAATTATGACACTACACTGTTACTGTCGGAAGATAATTGCAGTCATGTGACGTAGTGATGCAAGACAGTTGGCACAGCTGGAGTTCTCGAGATGCAAAAGTTCACAGTGTTCCAGGTATCCTCAGGCCAGCCTTACCAATGGCTTTTGCACAGCACCAATTTACTCTCCCGTAGGCGGAGCGCCTTTGAACCTTAATTTTGTATTGACCTTTTGTTTTTCTACCTCTTTCTTTTTGTAGCCTTTAAGTAACAAATCCAAGCTGAGGAGTGTGAAACTAAGATCCCTAGAAGTGTCCAACAGATTTCAGGTTACTTAACACTTGTCCAGAAAACATTTTGAGATATGAAGCAGCAATACTAGATTTCAGAAAGCAGCCTGTGCAAACTCGTTTCAGGATTGGATTAACTGATGACTCATCTGAAATACTACCGGGACACCCATGTCATTGTACACAGGCCATGATTCCAAAAATATCAGGGAGATTTTATGATTAGCTTACATAAGAGGTCATGCTTGTGTCTCTGCTTTCATAGGGTCACCGCCCAAATTTAGGCCAATTGTTTTATGAAGTTTTTACATTGTAAAGCGTGTGAAGTGTTTGGACATAACACACATGCAACTTCGATGGCTGCAGTATAAATCCATCTCTGCTTGCTAGGTAAAACAAAAAAAAATTAACCCAAGCAATCACCACCACTACTGCACTTTTGTTGTGCTACTTTAGAGATCGAAAACTCTCTAACTCTCTGTACATGGAGTGAGAGCTCTTGCTCTACCCTACGTGGCAGCGTAGAGGTTCCTCAAATCTCCTTTTTTTCTTGCTCAAAGCCAGCTCTAGAGTGAAACCTAGTTAATGGTATGGTCTGTTGACTACAGATTGGTATAGTCTATTGGCTATAGACTGGTACATAGTCCGGTATAGACTAAGTATACAGTCATGCAGCAGTTCATGCATATCATGACCACTGACCGTATGAGCATGTCCCTGAGGTCGGGAAACTCGCAATGGTGTCGGTTCTCGACCTCCACTAGCCCCCACTGCGTCTGCCGACCGTAGACCGTGCGACCGTTGATGGTGTGCTGCTTGTCGCTGCCGACCACGGCGAACGGAATGGCCGCCTGCATCCCGGAGATAAAAAAAACGAAAAGTCACTTCATACGCCTCTCCCTTCGCGAGTCGAATTCACGCTAGATCGCAAACAGAGTAAGTGCAGACCAGACTGTACAAAAACTTCATCCTGTCTGTTTTACGGATTTCACTTCTAGCGGTTACTGCCGCTTTTGCATGGCCAAAATGGCGTGTGAACCTTTTCTATATGGTAAGGCAAAATATAACTTTAGATTTTCACTCCGATATTTGGCCCGTGATAAGTTTTATCTCAATGTTTCTTTGCATCGGGAAGCGTGTTACTGTCTTCGGAATTAGTGTTGCACGGTTTTCAAGGTTTATATAACTTACCCTAATCTTGTTGTTGAGCACAGTCTCTTCAGGATCGTCCTCAAATTCTTGCACGGGGTACACACTGATGCCATTCTTTTGCAGGTCTTCTCTAATCTGAAAGGAAATGTAGTAATTGACAGACTGCCTATTACAGACATCACTACGGTAGATTACAGTGTCAAGAAAGCAAACTACCTCTCGCGGTACTGGCGGTATTGTTCATTAAGGGGGGACACTGGTCTTAAAACAATTTCTTTTAATTTTCAAGTGAACTCTGTGAAACTTGTCAGTCTTGCTGCTTTTTTCCCACTGATTTCAAATATGCCAGTATTTTTTCAGTTGGTCAATTAGTTCCCAAGATAATTAGAGATAATTAGCCATTTTGCCCCAACAATTAACAAAACAGTGTTGCTCACAAAACTGTAATCTTTATATTTTCCATTACTATGAACCCTGCTGAATGCAATCTTGGAAACAGTTTTTTGATGCATCGCTTGGAACTAATTTTACAGCTCATTAAACTTCGGTGTTTGAAATGGGCACTGAAAATGGTTCCTTGCCACTGGTGCTACCGAAGTTTAATGAGCCGTAAAATTAGTTCCAAGCGGTGCATCAAAAAACTGTTTCCAAGATTGCATTCAACAGGGTTCATAGTAATGGAAAATATAAAGATTACAGTTTTGTGAGCAACACTGTTTTGTTAATTGTTGGGGCAAAATGGCTAATTATCTCTAATTATCTTGGTAACTAATTGACCAACTGAAAAAATACTGGCATATTTGAAATCAGTGGGAAAAAAGCAGCAAGACTGACAAGTTTCACAGAGTTTACTTGAAAATAAAAGAAGTTGTTTTAAGACCAGTTAAGGCAGAAAATGCCAAAATTAGAAAAGTTAGTTGGTAATCAATTCACAGTGCATTTTTGCGTACCACAACTTAGGACATTCTCAAATAGTGAATGCTGAAATCTGTTGGCCAACTTAAATATCATTTTTTGCAAAAAACAGTAAGCTAGGGAAATGTAAATGCAAGATAAATGCACGTGGTGCCGTAAAAACTTCATTTGAACATATGTTTTTCTCAGGAAAGACACAAGCTTCAGCTATGTACGTCATTATGGTAGTTGGTGCTTTCCCATCTACTGGCCATTAGAGATTAAATTACTAAATAGTTAATTAAACTATGCAACTTCACAAATTCAGCTAGGGTACCTGTATTTGTGTGTTATTTACAATGAATGCAGCACGATAGGTTTCACTTGAGCCTGTTTACTGACTTTGAGTCTGTTTACTGGGTCTGTTTATTGGGTCTGTCTACTGACCTTTTGCTTGAAACTGGCCCGCTCTTCAATGGTCATTGTGTCTGCTTTGGCTATGACGGGAACAATGTTGACGCACTTGTCCAACCTCTTCATGAACTCGATGTCCAGTGGTGTGAGACTGCGAGTGATCAGGACACAAAAAAAAAAAAAGAGTTCGTAAATTAAGTGAAAAATTGACTCCATGTCAGTAATTTTAAAGTCCAAACATCACACCTTTGAACAAAACTGTAAGTTGGCAAAATAGCAGCAGTTCCTACTGCTAGTTAGTTGAAAAGTAGATACTACGCCACAGAAGGAATACTGAAATTTGGGCTCGAAATTTACAAGTTGCTGTTTCTTTCTTTTTTTTTTTTAACTTTCAAACGTGGGTGGGCGTTCAGCAGAGAAAATGGCTCCCAAAGCTTCAGATAGAACAGCTTGTAATTATGACAGCTACTTGTGCATGGTGCAAAAGAAGCACGAAAGATACAAGGTAAAGATCTCTCCATTTAAGAATGGCATTCGACTTGGGAAGCACGATTGGTACAGCAAAGGCAGGAATGATTTTTCTCCAACCTGGTGCTACTAAGAGAATGTGCCGGGTAGATGGTCGTCATGTCAAACACATTTCACCTGTTTATGTCTTCTATCTGGTGCACACGCTTATTCTAAAGCAAGGAAGCTGCCAGATGAGCGCAATTTTAAGTGCAGAACACTTTAGGGGCTCGCCTTGTCGTCGTAGCTCACTTGCTGGGCCCAAGTAGAGCCACACAGTGTTCCATCGTTGCGGCATAATTCAGAGGCTTCGAAAGCCAAGCGGTTTATATAGTCATAAGCATTGGAAGCTTGCGAACCACTGGTGCTTGTCGTACATCTCCCCGTTGTTTAGCGCAAAAAAAACTGAAGGTACATTTGAGGCAAAATATACTAACGAACCGGCAGCGTCCGCGTTCATTTAGTTAGGAACGCTCGTTGGGTTGGTTTTTTACGATAGTAAGGGAAAAAAAGTGGCAGTGCAGCGCCGGCACGTGTGGGAGGAAAAGCAAGCACAAAAAGAACAGAACTCCTGCTGGTGCAGTTTCAGACATGAACCAGTTTTTCTGGTTCCCACTTTCCAAGCCCAAACTTCAAACAATCGTAACTTCTGCTACAGACCAGATAGAATGATACAGTTGGTATTATTGCACTCCTTGATTTGTGCACAGTTCACTGGTACCTTGTTCAGCTGCATCACTCCAAGGGTTGTTTTATAAAAGGTGTCAAAAATCGAGATATAAAATTCCAAATAAATCTGAATGTAGTCGTTTTACACAAAACCAAATTTTATATCTACAATCAGAATGAAAAGCTGGATATGTCCTGGAATTTTTATTATCATAACTGTAAAAATAAACTTCTTGGCTTAAGACCAGTGTGCCCCTTTGAAAGATCAATTGCAGATTTAGGTAATTAAACTTGTTGAATTATGTTAGCACACTAAAACAAGATGATAATCACTGCTTTTCACAATAACTGATAGCATTCACTTGGCTGCGTTAAGCCTTGTAAGGAAACTATGTCAGTCGAAAGGGGCCATGGAAGGAAAGGAGCAACACTTCAGCTTAGGAAGTGAGCATCACCAATTAGGGAACAAACTCACATCGAAGTCGTCCTATTGTGTATCAAGATTCAAGAGGAAGAAGTGGTCAGAGCTTGGCTGCACATATGCAGACAGGATCACTAACAGAAGCCAAGTAACGAAACGACAAAAAAAGGATGGGGTGAGAAGTAGAGGAAAGACACAAAACTTGGTGGAGGGATATGAAATTGCAAGATTCAGTGGCAAAGAACAGAATCAAACGGTGCAGTACAGGCGCAGCAGTTTGAAGCTTAAAGGGATCCGCAGACAACCGATCTTTGTGGAGTATATTTTCTTTGTCCCAAATGAAAGGGCATCCCTTTTAAAACAGTTTAACCCGAGAGGGTTTTCCTGATAGGGCCCTAGAACATCTGAAAGTGGACTGTTCAGATCTCGCGGCCCTGACCATGACAGTGAACCGTGCGACAACATAGTTATAACTGCACAGGAGATGAAAAGAGGTACAGTCGAGCCTCGTTATAAGGAAGTAGTATCGGGACAGTAATTTAGTTCGTTATAACCAATATTCATTGTGACAGTAGAGTTAACAATCAGCTCAAACCAGTCGGCAATCTGGCTCTCGCAAAAATCCTTGATACAAAAACGAATTATTTTAGCATTCGAACCATCTAGAAACACGGTAACCATTGCCTTCCTCCTTGTGGCATTTCAAGCTCGGTGAACCAGAACATGAAACGGGAAATTACAACAGAATAACGAAGCTCGATCATTTGACAAAAAATGCCTGCGTTCTTATTTTTTCAAGGAAAGATGTGATCTCCGTCAAGTGGCTATTGACAACAATGAGCAGGATGAAGTTTTCCACAGTGTCCACGAACAAAGGGGCCTTTTATACTTCTGCAGTTTCAGACACCAGGAGTTTTTCCAAGTAGGTTCTCAGCCTACTGATCAACTATTTCTACGTTATATCGGATATTGTGTGCGGCTCTCACAGTTACAGTTTTGTTGTAAAGGAATAAGTGTCACTGAAATGAGGTGTGACCAACCAAAGTTCAGATTTTGTTTTCTATTCGCTATATCAGTGTTCGTCATATTGAGGTGCAACTATATTTAAAAACTTGTCCCCGTCTAAAACAACAATAATGTGCAACCTTTTTTATTCCTTCACGCCGTTTCTGAATCACACATTGAAACTGACACAGTTGTCTGGACACGTAACAAAGTGTCACACTTAGACACTACATGGTGCCACCTTTCGGTCTTTAGAAATTCAGTGCAAATTCTGCCTGCTTATTTAGAAATTCCTTGCAGTTGCCCCAGTACATAAAACGCTGGCTTTCATATGAGCTGGAGGGTGTGCACTCTACAAAAATCGGTTGGTTGTCTGCTTCTTTATTGGATGGGCTTATGTCGTCCAGTGGAGACAGACAGAGTGGTCACGACGACGATGACGACGGTGATGAATGGTGGTGGTGGTGGTGGTGATCACGATTGTGGTGGTGGTGGTGGTGGTGGTGGTAGTGGTGATGATGCTTGTGATGGTGATGATTATGATGGTGATGATGCTTGTGATGGTGATTATGATGATGATGATGATGATGATGATGATGAGGAGGAGGAGGAGGAGGAGGAGGAGGAGGAGGAGGAGGAGGAGGAGGACTCACGAGTGTCCCGTGGGGGGCACGAAGTAGAGGCAGCAGTGGACCCGGGTGTCGGGGATGTGCTTCTTGCGGGTGACGCTCTGCTCCTCGCTCAGGTACTTCTCGTACTGCTCGTTGATGTACTCTAGGATGGGCAGCCAGCTGCATAGGGGGAGGACGTGAGGGGAAGCACACCGTGGACGAGAAAGAAGCTAGTGGGGAGAGTGGATGTTGTATTGTGGATGCTGAGCTGCATGTCGGCAGCGGAAAAACATGAATGTAAGAGGAGTGTTTGCAACTGGGCTATCGTTGGTACATGGCATAAATTGAACAGCACCAAGACAAAGACAAAGTGAAAGTTTGTTACTCCTCACTTTGTCCATCGAAGGTAAAAGTTTTGGCATTTCGGTAGCACAGCCATAGAATACAATCTCATATATTGGGCATTAGGCAGCACTGTAGGGGTACTGAAATGTAAAAAATTTTATTTTTGACTTTGCCACTGACCTCACTTTTAGGGGCGAAGCCCCTTAAGAGGTCGGGCTTTCGGCGTCTCCTGTCATCGGTGTCGTTTCATGTAGTCACGGTACTAAAAAACACGGACACTTATTTTCCAATGCCTTGTGCTAGAATGTTTCATCTCTGTGGGCAAAAAAAGGCGTGCTAAAACAACACACCGGGACATTCGTTTTCCAACGCCTCACACTAGAACGTTTCGTGCTTCAAAGACTTTTACGGCAAAGCTGTATACCTCTACCCCCCAACAGTTTCATCTCTGCTTGCAAAAACGCCACGGCGCCAAGAATGCACTTATACACTGCACGCTTCACCCCTCTCCACGTTTCACGGTAGTGGAGACGGCCTGGGATTTTTTTCACTTCAAGCATTCTTTTACCTGACCAGATGGCGTACCGTCAAACACTGGGCTGTGGTAAGCTGCAATACCATCCAGCACTGCAACTGGTCGTATTGGAAATTAGTAGCAGTTACTTCTCTTTATGAAAGGGTGTCGTCCTGCAGTGGGCACAGATAGGCTGTTGACAATGATAAGACGACACTAGCTGCACTAGAAACTACCGCTGCTCACAGTTGCAAGGTGCGCTAGCTACCAGTTTTGCTATCAGGTAGCGGTACCAACAGGTACCGGTAGTGGTAAACAGTGTACTCTTGCTATGACGAAACTCATTTGTTCGAAACCTTCCTTTACTTGAGCTGTTTTACAGCCTCTACTGCAGTGTATTTAGAGCACAGCGTGTCTGCTTTTAATGAATCATTGCTAGTAATGGAACTAGTTGCGTGCACCCAGGTCTTCGCTATAAGGACAGTTTACTGTACTGACAATTACTAGCTGTGGGAACTGTTCCGCAAGCTAACTAAGGTGTAGCAGCTGCCTGTACTAGCAATTACTGAATCTAGTTGCTCTACATAGCAACTATAGCTGTACTAGCAATTATGCACCGTAAACAAGAGTAGCAATTTCAAAGTCTGTTAGCTAGAAAGTTCTATCTAGTAAGTAATTGCAAGGCAGCCCTGGTCTGTATCCTTTTGTCAAGCCTTAATGGGGTGTCAGCTATACAGGCTTCTTGTGTTCTTTTATTGTGTGTGTGTGTGTTGCTCGCAATTTCCACCTTGTGGTTTTCAAACAATGCATCAAAAGCTTGCTTGAACACCGCTTAATTAAATGAGTTCGGCATTCAAAAGAATTGGGAGTTTGCTGTGTAGTGTTGTCAGACATCGGTATGATTCTCCTTGTGCTATTTTGTTATTTTCTCAATAACAACATTGTCAGCACTTCACCAAGTACTGCTGGCATGGCAGCCCTACGCCATTATACATTGTAATGTTCCAACGACATGCCCCATGGCTGCCTGGAGCTGTGCAATGAAGCCTCAAATTGCTTTCCAAAAGTCATTTTGCATTCAGCGCACTGCTTGATGTAGTGCTGTCAAGGTTTTCGATCCACAGTTAAATAGAGCACAGGAACTTCATATCAGAACACATTGATTCCTACTGAAACCTACTTCTGTTATGCCGAAATAAGCAAACGTTCCTAAAAAAATACAACTTCATCTCTCACTGTCGAAGTATAGGGCCATTCATACTTTTCATAAAAGATTTAAAAACATTTTTTACTTATGTAGCGTAAAACATTTCGCATTTTTTATCTATAGGCAGCTGGGTTGTAGCATTTAGAGGTGTGCGTCCTGAAAGCTCAGTCTTAGTCCAGCCTGCGGGGCGGGCTCAGGCCGATCGACTAACTTTTCACCCAGGCCGGACCCGGCCAAGGTTCTCTATAATGGCACAAAAGCTACACATTGGCCACATGGCCCAAACATGGACCATGTTTTTTTTACATTCCACGGGGTCTATCACTCAACCCTGAGGTGTTAATTAAGGATACACAGGCCGGGTGGTCTCTTGGTATAGAGGTTCCATTTCTGAGTAGCAGTAGCATGAACCAGGTTCAAATCCCACAGGTGCTGGTCTTCTTTCTTTAGAGTGAAAGCTTTCTTAGTGGGAGTATGGTGTTCTGTCAAAACACTAATGCATTTCCCGGCCCATAGACCAGTTAGTAGACTGAAAAGCTGTGAAAAGATCTCCAAACATACAGGGCGCATGTGTGAAACCAGGCTTCCGTTGTGTCAAAACGGTTATACTTGAAAATTGTGAAAAAGGAGCGGTTCTATATAAGAAAATACCTGCATAGGTCATGAAGAAGGACTACAACAGTATACCTTTATCTCATAAACCACGTATCGGTATACATTTACATCATTTGTATCGGCCTTTACTTAGTGCACGACAAATCTTCACATCGGTTCGTTTTTTGTTTGCGATTTTGGTCTTTGATGGTTTGACGATCAGATGGATGCACTTTCAGCAAAGGCCGGATGCACTTTTAGCTTTCGCACTTTTCCCAACTTTCTTTAGAAAGGAAAAGTAATTTTTTTTTATTGCTTGTTTCACTTGACACCTATTCCTTTTTATCATGCGTGATACCTGTTTATAGCACATTTGTCCATTATAAACAAAATTTGGGTTGTTTTTGTTCCCTTTAGGTCAGTTCCAGCTTTCGGTTCGTATTTTTCAGCGGTTGTGTTGCGTGTTTCAGGATTGTTTTGCCCGTTGTTATTTCACTTAGGATGCTTTTCATCAGCTTTAGGTGGGTTTCTGCTGCCAGATGTGCAACTCGCAGGCGCACGCCCCTACGGGATATGAATTGTGAATACGCGGCTGTATGGGGCCGAACCCAGCCCATGGGGTTATGTATCGAGCCAGGCCAAGCCAGCTATTTGGTCTTTGTCAGACCGGGTCAGGCCTACTGAAGTAAGCACCGGGCTCAGGCCAGGCCCGGGTCCGAATATCTTGCCCATGCATGGCTCTAGAAGCAATATGGTTGTGCCTTTCAGCAGATAATTATGTCTAGTTTCTTAAAAAACACCTGAAGAATAAAATATCAGCATGACATCTGCTGCCTGTGTATTTGCCACTGTAAGGCAATGAATGAGGTGCAAATTAAGTTCCTTCTCCTTGTACACAGTTTCCCAGTGAAAACTTCACCAGTGCTCACAAACGTTATCTGATCCCCCCCCCCCCCCTTGATGTTCCAGCGCTGATATCACGGCAGAAATGCGCACTCATTCGAGACCAAGAGCAACACAAACTTTCAAAACATGTTTGTGCTTGCCAAAGACATTCACTGAGCGTCAGTATGCAGAAACTTGTCTTGGTGCTTGATTAATCCCATCGGTGGTGCAAAAGTAGTCATATATGCTAGAGCGCTAGGGTTGAAATAGGCTCACCATTCTTTCGGAGCAATTTTTTTTCTGGGCAACATGCAATCTTACAATAGTGTTACGTGCACCCTCCTGCACTGAAATTTCTTGTGTTCACGTTGTAGATATAGGAAAAAGATAGTGAAGTACTCACCAGTTTTCATTGTTAACCTGGTCGCCGAAGCCTGGCGTGTCCGTCACAGTCAGCCGGAGACGTGTGCCTTTTTCTTCAATGACTGCGAGTGTGAAACCATTGACGTGTCACTCTCACAAAGTGTACCCTGAAGGGTGTGAAAGATGAGGCATCCCTATTTTTAGTGGTTCTTAAAGAAGCCATGAAGAGAAAATACAACTTCGTTTAATTTGAAAGAACTAGGATTCAGTATCTCACTCAGCTCCATTACAGCCACAAAAGATGTTTTTCTAACGAAACAAAAGCAGGAAGTATTTAAGAACTTTCAAATTTTGCACCATAGTGACGTGTTATGAGCAAGAATGACGTCATACGGGCCAGCAATAAAACATAGTTTTCAGTGCATTAACTGCACGTTAGCATTCAAGTGATGTGGTCAAATGGAACTAGAGGCCCCATTACAGACGTCCAGTCATGTGTTGTCGCATCAGGTCAGTTAGGCGGCCGCCAGTCGCACAAACAAGGTTCCGTGACGTCATTGAAAAGTTGCGAGAAATTGGCTAGGGGGTCACGACTGCTTCACACGTTTTCTTTCATGTCTCCGTTATTTGTTCGAATATTGCGATGATATTGGTATCATTGTTATCGGGACTAAGCAGTCTTTCTAATAAATCCAACTTGTATTTTGTCTTCATGGCTCCTTTAAACAGGCACCTGCGAAGCTCTCGTGTCTATAGCGAACATTTCGTTATCGCAGGTATTCTCCTGAGTCGTCCTTATTTGTGTTTTCGTCAGCGGCAGCCCTTGTGGATTTCTGGTTCTTAGTGTCAGTGCCTCTGTCGAACCTCGCTTTTGGCACTATTACAATATTCTAGTGCATACAAGTACATGGTCGCAAACATTCTGGGTTATTTTCAAATGGAGCCAGCCCACTTCACAGGTGACCAAAATATTGTGACAGTACAGTTGGACCTCGTTTTAATGAACACTGATATAGTGAATTATCGGCTACAGTGAACTAAACACAAACTTTGGTTGGTCACGCTTTATTTCAGTGACACTTATTCTTTTCTAACGAAACTGAAACTGTGAGAGCCATGCGCAATATCGGATATAACGAAGAAATATTTTACCAGGCGGCTGAGAAGCTACTTGGAAAAACTCCTGGGGTCTAAGTATAAAGGCCCTTTTGTTCATGGACACTGCAGAAAACATGATCGCTCAGTGCTGTGAGTAGCCACCTGAGGAAGATTACATCCTTCATCAACTAAATAGGGATGCAGTCCTGTTTTGTCAAGTGAACTTTGTTATGTAGTAATTTCACGTAGTCATGTTCCAGTTCATTGAGGTTGAAATGCAACAAGGAGAAAGGCCAGGTTTACCTTGTTTATAGTAGGTTCGAAGCCTTAAAAAATGCATTCTTGTATCAAGTAGTTTTGTGCGAGCCAGATGGTTGATTTGTTAGAGCCAATTTTTACCTCTACTGTTAGAACGAATATCGATTATAACGAACTAATTTGCTGTCCCGATACTACTTTGTTAAAACGAGGTTGGACTGTATTGCGAAAATCGCCAACCACTCAAACACACCACTCCACTTCACAGGAAGTGGCCTATTACCACATTCAGGGCACCAATGCCACCCTCTGTTGTGGCATTAGATGGACACAGCTTGAACGGACATTGAGTGCAGAGGTTTAGTAAAACAAAATCTGCAAGATGCTGTGGCCACCTTACTCGGACAAAACGCAACTAAGGGATTTTCACTCAACATATTGGAGCAAAAGCCATGCTATGGAGCAAAAGCCATATTGGAGCAAAAGCCAGGAAGGGTAAGATGTGAATGTATCCAGCATTTCTTCCAGTTTATTGCAAATACGAAGCTCACTGTATACAGCGCTGCCCAACGCAGCGAAATCCTGCTAGCACAACAAATTCCAAAGCGTTACGAACAGAAGTCAGGACCCTGACGCTGTATTCAATCTCTCGTGGGATGCAAAACAATGAATACAAACAACGACTGTGAAGCCAATGGAAGGTTGGTGACCCTAACAACTGTGCGTTTCAACATGCGTCGCCAGCAGGAACTCTACCAAGGGTTGTCACTGCTGTTCATCATGCCCCACTCTGTACCTCATCGTGCACTCACCGTGACTTACTGACTTGACCTCGGTCGTCTTGGGTATAACGTAAGGGACCGGCTCCGCAGAGTCTGAAGAACCCTTCTTCATGCAGGACCGCCGGCTAATGTTGGCTTTGAACAGGGTGTTGATCAGCGTCGACTTCCCCAGGCCGCTCCTTCCTGCGACCACAATGAGCGCACCCGCTTTTGAACTGGGAACAACTAAATCTGCGATAACAAAATTAAGACACAGCATGAAATGGGAAATAAAAAAGTCTGGACAGGTGCTGATGGCAGTCCATGATGGATTCTGTTGAAGTGTAACATCGATCAAATTTCCCCCTTTGCGACATTTATGGGAGATGCGACATTTATGGGACATTTATGCGACCTTTATGCACATCCAATGAATGTCCACATTTTGAGTATACCAAGAACTAGTGTACAAGTTCCCTTTTGAGTAACTGAGTTAATTTCGAGCTGAAGTAATAATTCATGGCATGCAATTTTAATTTAGAAAAAAAAAGCAACGAAAGTTCAGGGTAAAGTAAAACTTGCAGTGCAGCGGTCAACTGCGAAGTGCTCTAGGCACAACCACAGGTTGGTTTGGATAGTGACAGCGGTGCATTCCTTGTTTGAGTGCATGTATCTGGCACAGCATGTCATTTCAAGCTACGACTCAAATGAAATGACAAAAAATGTCTTTTCCACAGTTGACTGATATTCAATTTACAGTGGTACCACGCGTTCTCAAGTCCTATTAACTTCCACGGTAAGATATGGGCAGCTGCATGATATGCAGAAGGTGATTTAACCAAATATTCCTTTGATATATGCTCTGTTTCTCCACATCAAATCACTTTCCTTGAAATTTTGCACCCTAGGGTGGAAATTCAAGTACTGCTTTATGGACGGAAAAACACATGACAAAAGTTTGCAAATTTATGACACAAATCCCACCATTTAAGAAGACGGGTGTCCTGTAGTGAAAAAGGAATTTCCGTTGTTCATCACAAGAGTCCTATCCGGCTACAATATTTTCTGTTTTTCATTACAAGATCCCTGTCATGCACAGAATTTGCGTCATTTTCAAGGTAGGCGAGTGGCCTGTCATGAAACAGCAATTTCCATCGTTCACTCGTCCTATCTGGCTACAACATTTTCTGTCTTTCATGACAAAAACCCTGTCAGGCAACATAAATTTTCATCTTTCCCAACAAGAATCCTGTCATGCAAAAGGAATTTCTGTCATCCATACATGAATCCTGTCATGCAACAGGTTTTCTGTCATACACACCAAGTATCCTGTTGTGCGACAAGTATTCCTGTCGTTCATGACAAGAATCCTGTCATGCAACAAGAATTTGTTATGCAACAAGTACTGCTGTCGTTAACAGCAAGAATCCTGTTGTGCAGCAGGCATTTCTATCATTCACGACTGGAATCCTGTCGTGTAACGAGTATTGCCGTTGTTCACAACAAGAATCCAGTCACGTAACAAAATTTTCTGTCGTTCACAACAGGAATCTCGTTGTGCAATGAAATTTTCTGTCGTTCATGGCAAGACTCCTGTTGTGCAACAAAACTTTGTCCTTTACGACGAGAATCCTGTCATGTAACAAAATTCTCTATCGCTCACGATGAGGATTTTGTCCTGCAATAAAATTCTCTGTCGCTGATGATGAGAATCCTGTCGCACAGCAAAACTTTCTCAGTTGTTCACGACAACAATCCTGTCGTGCGACAAATTTTTCTGTCATGACTTCGTGAACTTCTGTTGCTGCCTTTTCTCTTAGGTTGCTATATGTTTACTCCATTTTTCCTGGATGTCTCAAATTAATGAATGTGTGAAAAGGCCATCCTTGTCGCAGTTTGTGCGACACATACCTACGACGACAATGTTAAACTCGAAGCCCCGTCGTAAGACCTTCTTGCGAATCTGCTCCTGAAGTGTATCGATGCCCACATAGCCACTGACGTCTGTCTTGAGGCTTCCCCAGTGGGTGGTCTCCGTCAGGGCGTCAGCCATCACGAGCAAGAAGTCGTCGACGCTCAGCTCTCCTGGAAGGCAATCGGCAAAGAAATGGAAGGTCAGTTCCTGTTCAGTTCATCATCATAATCGCACGCGTCCTGACATTCACTGGAGGATGAAGGCCTCTCCCATAGGCTTCCAACCAATCTGATCACCTGAATCCATTCGCTTACCCCAAACTTTCCTATATCATCCCTCCAGGAAGTTTTATATCTCCACATGCTTTTCAGTTCTCAAGCCCCAGACAACGCAACATCAAAAGCACATCATTGGGAAGCCCTAAGTAGGAGGTCAGAGTCATCCTACGGACATCCTAAAGAATGCCCAACAAGCTCCCGAAAACCTCATAAGTGGAACAACAAAAAACCAGAATACTGCCATTAGGTACCTTCTTGGGACATGATTAGATGGGAGTCCTCTTCCTTTTGTGTTCGTTTTATTCAAGCTGATTCCAATCGAAGATGTACCAACTAGCACAGACCAGAGCCATTATGATTAGATGGTTTTTAGGACTTCTTTGGGATACGAGATATTTTGTTGTAAATTTACTTATATTTATTTTCAGGCCTGCCAGATTGTATTTAAGAACCACAGTAGACCATTGTACAAGAAAATATTATTTTAAATTATTCATCACCAACATGACACATGCATTATTCATCACCACATACAACACAAGTCTGAAATCTCAATGCCCTGGTTCACAGTCCTGCACACTTGTGGCGAATGCTGCATCCGTAGGATGTGTGGTGTTGTCTGCAGCGCTGTACCACAGATTTGAAAGAATTTATTAGATTGAAACTTGAAAGTAAAGCCCACCAGCAGGCGTAATTTGTCACACTTAGGGGTCGACATTAGAACACCTGCTGGTGGGGGGGTGGAGGGAGGGGAGAAAGAGAATGATAGGCATATGCTATGAATGAGTCAGTCTCCTACATTCAAGGACACAAAGGGGGAAGATGGGATCTTGACATACAGCGTATATCATTCCCAAAGCAGATTGCTGTTGTACCTAAACTTCATTGATTGATTGATTGATTGATTGATTGATTGATTGATTGATTGATTGATTGATTGATTGATTGATTGATTGATTGATTGATTGATTGATTGATTGATTGATTGATTGATTGTTTGTTTGATTGTGGGGTTTAACGCGCCGGCGCAACGCAGGCGATGAGGCGCCCCATTGTGAAGGGCTCCGGGTTAATTTTGACCACCTGGGGATCTTTAACGTGCGCCTAAATCTCGTACACACGGGCGTTTTTGCTTTTCGCTTCCATCAGAAAAGCAGCTGCCGGGGCCGGGAATCGAACCCGCGCCCTTGTGCTCAGCAGCACAACGCCACTGTAGCTGGTCCCTGCTGGTTTATGGCCAGCTGGTCCCTGCTGGTTTATGGCCAAATTCCCAGCTGGGCGCTCCCGGTCCCTGTTGGGACCAGCTGGTACCAGCAGCGCCCAACTGGGAATTTGGCCATAAACCAGCTGGGACCAGCTACCGCTGGGGGTGTTGTGCCTAAACTGTTGCGTACCCTAGATTTACTCATGCATTTCGTGCGTGCGGCTTTCCTGTGCGGCTTTAGCGTCGGGGGAAAAGACGGTGTGGCGGAGGCACAAAGGTGAAGACGCTCTGTGGCAAAGCCAACTTTTCTCACCGCGGACAGCCATTGGGCCGAAAAAATGGACGCTTCCAGTGTAGAGCACCTCGGAGATCCCTCTAATGGCATCACGTGCCCACATATGAGAATTAAGCACCGCAGTAAAGCATGATCATACGTTTACTTTCGATTCAAATGGGGGTTGTACGTGCTGAGCTTACGCCGTACTTCGTAGTGGAGGACTATCTCTAAAGGCACTCCGTAATGGAAGACTACAGATTAAATTAGACCACCTGGGGGACTTCAACGTGCGCTGAAATATTGGCAAGCATTATTTGACTATTTCACGCGCTTAGCGGTATCTGGCTGGCTGCCTTTTGGACTATCTAGCCTTTAGCGCCGAGTGGTATATCATGGACTCGCGAGACGTAGATGATGGACTGTTCTAGCGTATTATGGCAGTGTTAGCACGATTGGTATTATGGCAGACAAGCAAACAGTACTATTAATGTGAAACATATTCGTAGTACGAGATTTATTTCTTGTAAGGATCCAGGGACCCTTAATGCGGATGCCTGTGCGGTAACAGCGAGCATTCTCCCAAGCGAATGAATGCTCCGCATTTAATTACAATCCTTGGAGATCAATTCTGCCTTGAACTTGCTTTTCGCCTCCATCAGAAAAACGTGTTCAACGCGGCCGGGAACCGAACCCGCGACGGTATGATGTGTGCGCGCGAGGCAGGAAAATGTATGATAATGATACGTTGTGCGCTGGGACTGAAACACGGCTGACGCTCTCTTTCACACAAGTCAAAACACGATTTAACGAAACCCTACCTGACGAATTTCCCTATATAACGAACAAAGAATCCCCCATGAACTCCAACTAACGAATTAGGTTTAGTGCCATTTCCGATTTAACGACGTATTTCGAGAAAAGGGCACATTTTAACCACGAAAAATTTCGAATGTGTTTCGTCAGAACGCAACGAAGGTTTTTGCCCCACGTCCAAAAAAAAAGAAAAAAGAAAAAACGGGACGTCTAGTTTTCTAGTTACGGAGCTCTGCAAGATAAAGAAGATGCTGACGACCCACACACTGCTGAAACTCTTGTGCCCGCTCCAGGCCAGGTGATGGACGCAATCGACTTGCTAAGGCGCTTTGCCGGGGGTAACGAAGAAACCGAGAACGCTTTAAACGCGCTTCCGTGCTACGAAAAGTCTGTCCGCCCAATGCTTACGTCGCCCACGCAGACGAAAATCAAAGGCTTTTTAAAGCAAAGCTTTACTATAGTTTCGTCCAGAGGTTTCGCCGCGGATGCACAAGTTCACCTTTTGGCCGCAGACAGAACCCCTGCGACACACCCCTCGAAGCTCATCATGTGATTCGCCGGGCCTGCGTTCGGCGCTGCGCACAAGGCCCCGTTTTCAGTCGTTCTGCTCACTGATCAGCTGAGCGGCGCGCAATCGCGAGCGCTCAGCTGATCGGCAGCCGACCGACCCCGCCGCCTCCCACGAATGCGCCGCTGGGTCGTCTCGGGCTACGTGACTCATCTTGCGCCCGGCGAAGAGAAACACCGCGTTCGCCGAGAATGGAATCGAGGCGGCCCTCCTCCTGTGAGCGTTGCACGGCACCGACCGGTGTTGAGCCGTGGTCGGCAATACAGCTACATAAAGGTTAACCAAGCGAAACCAAGACTCAAACAGACTAAGCCAAGCTTTTCCTTTGCATATCCAAGGTTAGCTGAGCCAAGCCGCAGCCATTTTCTTGTCAGGAAATAAATTCGTTTCCCCTTGAAACACTACCGTTTTATTACTATTCTCAGGGCAGACTAGCGCAATACCTAATTATCGTCAGGCAGCACCGCAGCCGCCGCAATTGCGATGTCATATGGCAGCTGCTGGGACGCTGCTCCCTTTAGACGTTCAATTTACGGAATAAACTGCTTGTAAAACGACACTCCCGATTTCGCGAAGTTAACGAAATAATTCGACTTTACGAAATAACTCGCGGTTCTCGGTGACTTCGTTACATCGGGTTTTAACTGGCACATACGCACGCACAAACACGGTCGGGGCCAACGGCGGCGTTTGCAGCGAACGCGAGCGCCAGACACAACCGGGGAAAGGAACTGCAATAAAGGATGCGCGGCGCCGGAATGCGGCCCGCTTATATATTCCCGCTACGCGCAGGCGCGATGCGGCTTGCGCGAGCAGCGGACGCGATTACGTGTGCACGTGCGAACCAGCACGGAAACAAAAGAGGACGTCGTTACACACACCCAACCTTGGCCTGAGGTGCTCCCGATAGCGCGCTCGCTCGCTCGCGGAAAGCATCGCAAAAGAAGGGCACGGTATACTATTGGCGCCGCCGCGTGCGTGTGTGTGTGCACGGCAAGCAGAGAAAAGACGCCAAAAATTGGCTGCGTATCTGCTCGCCTCGCTGCGAAATGTCGTTGAAAGACGATAGTCGTCTGCCGCCCCTTGCCAAGTAACAGCCTAGCCTATCTCCCCCGCCCACCTTTCACGCTCCCGTCTCGCTCCTCCCGCGATAAAAACGGTCTGCTGAAGTCAATTCAAATTTCCCGTGTTAGTGCTTGCGCGTCATCTACTGGAACCTTTCGTTACTGTTGGAATGCCGCCACGAGGTCTAGGATCAGGAGCGAGCGCTTTTTGTATTTTTGGGTCAAAAGATTGTTTTCAACGCACATTCAAGAATCAAGCACGCGTCTATTTTTAGTTAAAAACACTGCTAGTATCAGTTATGTATTGATATTTTGCAAATTCTAATACGCCTAATGTTTTGTTTTTGCTCAACAATGCTAACAAGCACTAAGCGTGATACCGAATTTAGTGTTTTGGAAAGGTTTTACCTATATAAACTTCTCGTTCATAAGAAATCTGTGAACTTTTGCTATGCCGAATCGAGGAACAGACAGACAGACCAAATTTTTCGGGTTTAAGTAGCCCAAGAAAGACTATTGTCTCTAATAATTTAGAGCTTTCCACGACGCGACGAAGAAAATGGAATATTATCAAACTATTGATTTATGCATGGTGACTTACTATATATTGATGGAATAAAGGCACATACACACAACTTCCTTTGAATTGTTTTTTAAGTTATTTGTATTTTGTTTCAGGATACTTTCGATGAAACGGGAGTTAGACTCCCTCCGTAGACGGCACAGTACAACAGTACTGACAGCGGACGAAGAAAATGGAATATTATCAAACTATTGATTTATGCATGGTGACTTACTATATATTGATCGAATAAAGGCACACACAACTTCCTTTGAATTTTTTAGATGCGACGGCATCTCATTCACTCGCCTTGTCCCTCCATACGGCGTTGTCGTTGTCCGTCCACACCCCTCCCCCATTCTCTTCGCCGCGCGAGCTGCGCTCTCCGCCGCTCACCCCCTCTCCTCTCCGATAGCGAACACTCTCTCGCGAGGGTCATGGGACTGGATTGGATTTGGATTAAAGTGGATTGTGTTGGATTGTGTTGCGTCATAGCCGCGCCACGTTGCGTCATAGCCGCGGCAGGGGGTTCACGGCACGTTTCACGCGATGGGAGAATCAACCTAACGGAAACAACAACGGAACCCCCTATGCGTCGCATCTACACAGGGGTTCCCGCGAGGGGAAGTGGGAGAAATTCTTCTAAGTTTCGTTTCAGGATACTTTCGATGAAACGAGAGTTAGACTCCCTCCGTAGACAGCACAGTATTGACAGCGGACGGGAATTCGGTAACGTTTACAACTTCGCTGCGAACTAATTATGAAAAGCAAATGAAACTCGCCGTGAAAATAGAGTCGCCCTAGCGGCCAATTTCAGTGTTATCTTGGCAGTACAGGGCATTTTACACTGGCTCTGGGGCGGTATTCTCGTGTTTGTCCGTTTTGAAAACGTCCGTTTTGCGTCCATTTTATTGTGACGTACTTCCAGTTGTAGGCCGGCTTTTGGGTTGACTTTTGCGCAACTGTTCTTGTAAACACATTTTAAACGACTAATCCTACTTTAAACTATGTTTTATGTGTTTATTGTACCGCCAGCGAACCAACAGTAAGGCGACGAAAAATCGTCTGCTCCAAATCGTCTGCTCCGAGAAGCCGCGGCTCATAGCTCCGCCGTGCTTGCACGGCGTCACATCCGAGTGTTCGCTTTGAGCCAATGAGGGCTTGCTCAAAACGGACACTTTTGAAACGGACACAAAACAGCTTCGCTGTAAAAGAAAGGTTGAGCAAGAAAAAAATAACACTGTTGACCGTCGGGGCGTAACGCACCCAAAGACCGCGGCCTGCGTTCTCGTCTAATGGAACTCCGAGTAGAAGGCGCTGCAATAAGCTCCGTCACATATCGCTTTCCTGTTACAGAGTGGCGTGAAAAGACTGTGGCACGCGGTCAAAGGGGTAAAACCAACAAGAAAGACGACAGCCTCTGCGCTCCGAGGAAAGCGAAACGGCTTTCTCGTTCTAAGTGTCCATTTTCGAACCGCACGAAGTTCGGTGTCTCGACCATTATCCTCACGGCGCCGTCACGACCGTTCCTCTGAAGCAATAGAAGACAACTAGGTGACCGAGTTCTAGGTACGAACCGAAAGTACAGGGGCGCAATAACGTGGAATGGCTTCCTTTCTTCTTTCTTTCGCCGCGAGTGTGAAGAGCGTTTATTGGGGGAAGCACGGTGCTCGTATTCAGCGGAGCACGATATGCCGTTCCTTTAACGGCGTATGAGTAGGCTCTAAAGGGCTAAGTAGCGGATCCACTGCTTAGGCCGTTAAAGTCGACTCAATTGTGCCGCTACTCAGCCTCGTCAGAAGCGCCGCTACGCAGCGTACTCTACGTGTACACCGCAATATAACTGTGTATACGTCCCTTCCAGTGCGCCGTAGACTACAAGGCCGTTCGTGAGTCACTAACAGGTAAGGTGCGTGTTTCCGAGTCTGAAATCATGGCCAGAACTTAATAACTGTTTATTCAGTTACTACATCGGTTTTACGAAATCCCGATTTTACGAATTTTCTTAATTTAACGAGCCAATTAAGACCCCACCACAGTTGCCCATAGCGATTACGTTTAAGTGCCTCAATGGGTAACTGCACTTCTCGAAGTAGTCATCTCGGTCGTGCGAAGTCCCCCCGCCAGGAGGTGCGGCAACGTCAGCGTTTGGGAGGCAGGTGCAAGCAAACAGCGCACCGACGATATGCTGACCTCATTGTTTGCAAATGGCTTACATTTTTTTCGTTGAGGAGTGTTGTAGTAGACAAAGTTCTTACCAAGATACCTTGTGTTCTCGACGTAGGTGTTTTGTTGATTCAGTGTTTTTATTGTTTTTAACGTGTTCACACGTATATCGTATTTATGTAATTTTTATGCAATAAATGGACTATGCAGAAAACAAACTTTCCACGTTTCGCCATTCAACGTTTGAAGCGGGAAAAAAGACTAGAAATTACGTAATCTTAAACGAAAAATGAAAATTCGGCCCGTGCGCTCATTAAGAACTCCCAAATACAGTAATAAATTCCTCTGCAGCGCTTATATCAAGCGCAAAAAAAGCAAAAAAAAAAAAAAACACTCGAATGCAGGTCAGCGCTGCTCCCAACGCGGCCCCTGAAAACTCCCAGTTGGAGGAAACAATACACTCCCATGTATTCCTGAAAACTCCCATTGTAGTGTCAGTAAAATGAAACTCCCATATGCTACTGAAAAAACTGCGGAAATAATGGGAGTGAGGCGAAACTCCCATTGGAAGGAGTTTTGAAAACTCCGAATTGGTACTGAGTTATGCAACAAGCCATTTACTCCCATTCCGGCTTATTTGTGTTCTGTGTGGCGCATGCGCCTCGTGGTACCGCCTTCGTCGTCGTCGTCGTAGTCTCCCTCGCCGCTACAACGTAATACAGAGTTTATGGACCACCAATACCATCGGCCCTATGGGCTCGAAACTGCTGACGAAGGCCGCTAAAGATAAACGCTACTGCAGATGCAACGGCTGATAACGATGGACTTGAGGTGTGTCGCTGTTCCGCAGCGGTCCGCCAACGGATCTTCAGAAGTATTTTCAAAATGGGGGTTCAAGACAATTGATAACGATGATGATGATGATAATAGTGGTGGTAATGATGATGCTGATAAAGTTCTGCAAACTTATGTTAGTTCTTTTTAGGCCTCTGAAATAGTCAGCATTTCTTTTTCTTTTTTTTTCGACTGAGTCGGCCCTGGCTTTTTCAACTGAATCTCGAATCGAGCACATTTTAATCTTTTATTTTAACAGCTCTTTATTCACATCAAACATGTACACAATGCAATAATTAAGGGCATTATTGGTTAGGGAAGCGCGTGGCACTTCGACCATTTTTGCAAGCGCCATCAGTCGACATCTTACAGTCATCTTACAGTCGACATCGTGAATGAAATTACGGGATGGGAATCATTTGATCCTCTTTACAGGAAGAGCAAAACTCTGGCGATGTAATGTATCAGTAACACATACAATATGAGAAAAAACAGGGTTCATTGGGAATTCAGTAACGATTTGCCGTGGCAGACGGGACGTCATACGTTTTGGCAGAATGACTCAGTAGTATGAGCCTCGCGCTTTGGACCACTCCAGCCAATTGTTGTTGCCGTTGTTTTAGAGCCATGGCTTGCCTAACCCTGCCAAATCCGGGGAGAGCCTCTTCTCTTTGGCAGCAAGGGGTGGGGGGCCCGAGCCCCCTGACCCCCTCTTCCCGTAGCCCCTTCCCGTGCATGCAGCGCATCACAGCTTACACGTATCGCATATACGAAGGAGGCCTGTACCAATGCCGCCAGCATAACACCGCCCGTCGGGTCACTCGCTTTGCAAAGGGAGCAGTAGGAGCGGCTGAGGTATGCCGGCGCGCGCCGCACCACAGATGAGCGGCCGAAATATACTTGAGTGCAACTTTAGAACGGCAACGGAAGTTGCCGCTGTACCTCATCACAGGAGCTGGATGTTACTCCGCGCTGCGCAAGTAGTGCGCTACAGGGAATATTTTGAACATGGCGCGAACCGTTTCCATGATTTTTTGGACTTAATATGCTTATAAACTACTGCAGCGACGACAGCTAAACTACGTGAGAAAAGGCAGACGATATCACGCATTCATAGCAATCTCCTTTCAAAACGCGCGCTCCCGTTGACATCCAGGTCTGTCGCTTAGGCGGAGTGTTACCGTACATGAGCTATTGCCGTTTTTAACTTGTTCCCGAGTATAGGCGTCCTAGTGCACGGCAGGGCTAGTGCACGCGCCAAAGCTCTAGCCCTAAACATGGAGGCGCTAACATGGAAGGGATCCAAACATGGAAGCGCAGGGCCGCCCTTTTGCAAAGGCTGGGCAAACCCTGAAAATCGTTTCATATATGGTTTCAGTGAGGCGGCGCTGTCGGGTGGACACTAGGTGACTGTTCCGCTATTATAGGAAGACGCGACAGGCGGTGTTATACAGGCGGCGTTGCCAATACACGTACCGTTCCTGGCGGCAGACTTCTCGGCGGCCCGTCCCAGCAGGTCGTCGTGCAGGAGGTCTCGTTCTAGGAGCTGACTGGCCGCGGCGAGCGCCGCCCGCGCCCCCAGCCGACCGGTCCGGCCCGAGTCCGCTGCTACGAAGCCCGACCGCAACGCTGCGAAAGGACAAGGCACTCTGTTGAAGACGACAGGACAAAGCACGACTTCGGGGAGGTAGGAACCTTGACTACGGTTCTTGAAATTGACAAGGGATGAAGCCACCAGGATGGTTGGTTGGTTGGTTGGATCCGGAACAAGAATGGCGCGTACCCACTCTGGGGGATTGGCCAAGTCTTATTGTGATTTCACTGCTAAAGAAGCTTAGTAATTAGTTTCAAACGAAGGGAAAATAGGGTACAGTGATGCTAACAATTTTGGAACCAAAAGAAATTCAATACTACTGTACCAACAGGTATTTCAATAAACGAATAAAAATGGGTTGAAGGTATTGATTAACAAGGCAAGCGACCTGTTTCGGCAATAAATGAGTGAAGAGCGCGAAAAACATCCCCGTTGCACCGCCCAAGCCCGACTGCCCCAAATGACAATAAATTAGGCACTGACAAGGCGAGACCCAGGCGCCGGAGGGGAGCCTACCCGTCAGTCTGGCTCCGGAGGTTGGTTGGTTGGTTGCCTCAGACTATGGCACATACCCACGCGGGGGATTGGCCAAGAAGCTTTGTACCTAATCAGGATGTGATCTAATTTATTTTAGATCTCAAAATTTAGAAAAAGGTTCTTCAAATTGACAAGGGATGAAGCCACCAGGATATGCGTCAGTCTGGCTCCGAAGGGTGGTGGCTGTTGTTGTTGTTGCGCCTTTAGACATGGCACATACACAATTAGGGGATTGGCCAATCAACAGAGGACGGTTAAAATAAATGAAATTCTTATCTAATCACGAGACGCTTAGAAAAGATAATTTAGACCGGTTGGAAGGAGTTTTGAAAAAAAACTGGAAAATCGAATCAATTTGAATTTTCAATGTAGCGCAGGAGGGCAGAGCATACATCCCGGCGGCAGAACCCCGTTTCGGATGCCCCGAACGATAGCAGAGCCGGCACTGACAGGGATATCCCCACACTGCAAATTAAGCGGCACCTCCAGGGACTGGTGGTGGTGGTGGTGGCCCATAAAGTGGCGCGTACCCACTCAGGGGGATTGGCCAAGAAGAGTTTTTTTTATTACTAAAAAACCAGATAGGCAAAAAGGTGCAGTCGAAGAAAGAATTTAGTATATAGGTTGAAGACAGAAATAGAACAAGGAAGAGGAGCGAGAGAGCCTGATCAGAATCATTTTAACAAGGCAGACGAGCCGTCTCTGAAATGAAGGAATGAATAGCTTGACAGACATCCCCATGGCAGTGGCCTAGCTGCGTGCCTCCAAAAGACAAAAGCACTGGCAAGGTTAGTGGCATTCCAAGACGCCGCAGGGGAGCCTCCAGCAGCCTTCTTCAGTGATGCGAGAATCGGCGGCAAAAAAGGAAGAAATGCTCATCCGATTCAATTTCATGGCAGAAGTGGCACAAGGGTGAGGTTGCTAGATCTGTCCGGTATAGATACCTGTTAAGTGGGGGAACACCACAGCGAAACGAAGTCAGTGAAACTTCGCACGAGCAAGTTTGGCAGAGGCTTCTTTTCCACCGAAACCTGAGGTGTTCGAGTTCCGGAGAGGTGTGCAGCCCGTGATCAGACACGTCCTGGGCCAACAGGTATTGTCGATAACGGGCTAGCAACACGCAAGCAAACGGGGGAAGCACCTCTACAATAGGTAAAGACAATGTCATTTTCGCTAACGTATCCGCGGCTTCATTAAGGGCTAATCCACAGTGGCCAGGCAGCCAGACAAGCCTAATTGCCCGCACGTACGTAGGAACGAGGGAGTAAAAAGTTTTAAGCATGGGACTGACAGCTTCTGAAGAAAGGACCATGCACACGGAGAGGGAATCCGTGAGTATCATCACTGAAGATGGCGCAGAATCTAGATTCAGGACGGCAAGAAGAATAGCCAGACGTCTGTTGTTGTTGTTGTTGTTGATCCTGATAATTTATGGCGCATACCCAATCAGGGGATCGGTCAATCAACAGGGGATGGTAAAAATGAATGGATTTCTTATCAAATCACCAGACGCCTAGGAAAGATAATTTAGAACAGTTGGTTCTGAAAAAAAAAAAAAAAACTGGAAAATCAAAGCGAGGATGACCAATCTCAATCATAAAGACAATCGTTTGGAATTTCCAATGTAGCGCAGGAGCCTGAGCAGAGCATTCATCCCGGCGGCAGAACCCCGATTCGGATGCCCCGAACGATAGTATAGCCGGCCCTGTTAGGGATATCCCCAAACTGTAAAGCGGCACCTCCAGGGACTGACGTCTCAGTCGGGAAAAACGTCGGCATGTCAACAGGTAGTGTTCGACAGACTCGTCTTCGTTGCAATAGCTGCACAGAGCTGTTGGTGCCAGACGAGACCTGTGCAAGTACCTATTTAACTGGGGTACTCGACAACGTAAGGCTGTAATAACCACCTCTAAGTTGCGTGAAGGGCACCATTCAGGTTTCCATGAGAATTTAAGATGATTAAAATCACTTAATGACAGTAAAACCGATTCTTGCTGTTCTCGGAGTTTCAGCATCCTACAGTACCTAGCTGCTGTTATTAAAGGTGTCGGCTCTACGACGTCTACTACAGGACCAGAAAGTGCTACCCTTGCTAGAGAGTCGGCTGTCTCGTTGAATGTGATCCCCGCATGACCAGGAACCCAAAGAAGGTTAATTTCAGTGAAGTGAGGAGGCAGGAGTGACCGAAACGTCCGCAGAAGAGGAGTGTCTTTAGGGGAAGAAAGGGCTAAGCATACAGAAAAAGAATCAGAAATTATGATTGGAGATGTAATCGATACATCCAGCTTTCGTAGCGCCAGGACAATTGCCAGGAATTCCGCGAAGAATATCGGGATAAAATCAACCAGACGAACCGAAAAGGTCCAGTTAAGGGAAAGAGAAAATATTCCTATACCGGATTTTTCTTATCGTTGAGAAGCATCTGTATATATTATAGCACCTGGCTGCATGGAGGCCAAATAACCTTCGAGAAGACGATTGAGCAGTCGGGCTGGTAAAAGTTTAGCATTTTGGGGGAAAATGTTCTGGAAATTGATAGAAAGAGGACGTTTCAGTCGTGAAAAATCTTCTTCTTCTCCTCCTCCTTCTTCTTCTTCCTCTTCTTCTTCATATCTACACCCACTGCAGATAGGCTAGTGATGATATCACGACGACGACGACAATGATGATGATGATGATGGTGATAGCGGTGAAGAAGAAGAAAAAGAAGCCACTCTTCGGAGTCTACTGACTAACAGATACCCTCATAGCGGAACCTAAAATTAGCCTGGTACGTGCCGCGTGACAAGTGAGCGTGACGACAAGTAAGTAGAACAGGCACACGTGACGCGCTTCTAGAAGAGCAGTCACTGCAGGGGCGGGGGGGGGGGGGGGGGGGGACCGCCGCGTGAATTCCGGCCGTGTCGGAGTTTTTCGCGTCCAGAGACGTAGAAACGAAAGTCAACAAAGAGACGCAGTAAAGAAGTCTGATAATCGCTAGGCTTTCGACTTCAAAGCACGTAAGCAGACATAAGTTCCGGAAAAAATTTTGTCTCAACGTTTTCCAGAGCCCGCGCCTCTACAGCACGTGACGACGCCGCAGTCGGCGGCACTGCCCTCATTATCGGGCTCCGAGAAACGGGAGAGTAGTGACAGCCACGCGATCCCCGCCACCACGGAAGATGCCCGGGAGCGCCACGTTATTTAAGGCGGGAAGAAAGGGGCGTGCGAAGGAGATGTTTTTATAAATGACCTTCGCGCCAGCGCGCGTGACTGTGTGACAGGAGGCTAGCAGACGACGGCCCAAAAGATGACTGTACTCCCTGCCTCGCTAGCAGACGATTACAAAAAAAAAAAAAAAAAAAATACCGACTTTGCCACGTACCCTGCCGCCGCCGCCGTGGTGAGCAAAGCGCCTTTCGTAAAAGGAAGGCCTTCCGGACGATCCTCGCGAAACGATGGGGCAATGTTGCGGAATGTAAACGACACCGCGCCGGCTCTTTCTTCCTTTCTTTCTTGTGACTTCATTTGTTGTTGTTTTCTCAGGGGAGAAAATTGCTTCACCGGAACTTGCATCGGCGGTAACTACTGTGTACGCTCGTGTGGCAAGCCACCCAGGTAGGCGGCGGCATTGCGCGAGAAAAATAAAGAAACCGCGGCCGTTCAAAGTCGTGCCGTTCACTTCATCTTTTCAGATTATTCACGCCATACCACCGTCACGGCTCTCAAACTTCGCGCATCATTACCTACCCTATCACATCGGCGTAAACTATCACGTTAATTTATCATTGTTTCATACACTGTACCATCACTCTTCACTTCATGCTGATTCCTTTTCTTCGCCGCCGACCACCTTTCCTCGAAGGGACCATGCCTTAAAAGTAGGGGTGTGCGAATATCAAATTTTTCGAATACGAATATTTAGCTGCGAATATCGAATCGAATATCGAATAATTAAAGGGGTATGTGGCTTTCGAAATCAACTTTTTGATTTTCTTTTGTGAATTTTGATGATAATTAGCACAGCAACTGGAAGTCTTTCTGTGATAACACCATAAAAATTTCAAAGTAATATTTTGAAAACTTTTTATTTATAAAATTTTCTTTCTGTCCACCTTGCACCGAGCTTAAGCTGAGCTTAAAACATGATAGAAAAATTCCCCGCATTTCCCCGAGGGGAAGAATGTGAAAGTGCGAATGCACGAGTTGAATTTGCGCGGTTCGGTAATGTTCGCGAAAGAGAGATCACACACACACACACACAACTACAAAGAAAGAAAGATGCATTTATTCACAGACACCTATTTGTGTTGTCGTTGTACTTGATTGCTAGAGCGGATCTCAGCTTTGAAATTTCGTGTCAGTACTCCTTTAAGCAGGTGCATTAGCCCTTCTCACGCCCGATTCTTGGCCAATCCCCCACGTGGGTATGTGCCATGTCAGCGGCCAGGCAGCGCGCGCCCATCTCCCCCCGTTGCCAAGGAAGACGAGGAGATTCCTGGCCAATCCCCCACGTGGGTATGTGCCATGTCAGCGGCCAGGCTGCGCGCGCCCATCTCCACGTGCGCGGACATCGCCGGTGGACGCAGGTTCAGGGTCGCTTAAGAAGTGCATTCGCACTTAAAACTTGTTCAACGTACTTTGCATTCCGACATGAATGGTCGAGGTCATGACAGTCTTACGTTGCGCAAGAAAGCGATATGGCTCGACCTCATCGCTGCGCTCGTATACCGCAACATGTCATACTTTGTTTATCCCTGACATGGCCAGCCAGGTCGCTCCTAAGATTAAATCTAAAGTCACAGGCATTAATTACAACTACTGGCGTACAATCGTACCAGGTTGTGCAGCCAGGCGATGCTCCAACGCGCAGCGGGTACGCCGTGCGCGCCGAAGCTTTTGACGCGTCGGCCGTTTCTTTCCCAAGGCTAGCGAGCCTACTGTCAAGCTTAGCAATAACTAAGCGTGTAGGCATCTCAAATAAACGAAAAGTTCACTGCGCCAACCGCTATCACAAGCGCGCACACCGCGTTTCACCCTCCAGGGTAAAGTCACGCGCACCACGAAGCGTTCGATGACCTCCGCCTTTCGAGCCACGCAACTTCCCGTAATACGGCTTGTGATCCCAGGAATTGCCGTCGCTATAATGCCCGTGTTGAATACCATAGCAGGTAAAATGATTGAGCAGAAACTTGGACGAGCGAGGCAGTGCAAATGAACTCAGAAACGCGCACTACACAGTTTAGGCTGCCGCCCTCTTGCATTGTCACAGCGACGCCCAATCAAAAGGGCCGTTTCAACGCGCGCCGACCGCAAGGCCAACCAGGCTTCAGCATCTATTTCTGGCTTTGTTCGTGCGCATTTCTTTTAGGGGCGAAGCTCCTTAGGGCGTGGGTCTGTCCATCCTCGACGTATGTATGTAGCCACCTCTAGTTTAGTTCTTGGATTGTTTACTAGATGGCGTGGCTACCTCTAGTTTAGTTCTTGGATTGTTTACTAGATGGCGGTACTTGTATATGATGAAAAGATGCGCTTGGATTGTTTACTAGATGGCGTGGCTACCTCTAGTTTAGTTCTTGGATTGTTTACTAGATGGCGGGGAGCGTTGTAATAAAATCCGTTCGCTGTTGGCGCGCGCTCGGAGTCGCCCGATGGATAAGGCTGCAGATGTGCGAGCCCGCGAGGCAGAAGCGCTCCGTGAAGCTGCGCGACGCCGCCGCCAAGATCCTGCCGTACGAGAGCGGGAGGCCGAAGCGTGTCGTCTGGCTGCGCGACGACGCCGCCAAGATCCCAGCGTTCGAGAACGAGAGGCCCAAGCGTCACGGCAACGGCGCGAGGACCCTGCCGTACGCGAAGCGGCACGGCTGCGGCGCGAAGAGGATCTCCAAAACGTCAGAGAACGGGAAGCGGCGAGAAAGCGCGCGTATCGGCAGGCAGACCCCGATGCAGTGAGAGCTCGTGAGGCGTCTGCAAAACACATCAGGCGAGCTCAGCCCCAAGGTGCCGACGCGCGGTTTAAGCGATACTTTCTAGACGTTACGTTCGGACACAGATGTAGTGGGCGAACTTTCACTGAAGAGTCACGGTTTTACCGATGATTTCCCCTCAGGAGCTTCGCCCACTCATCATCATTCACCCCGTGGATATGCTGTGAATTTTTTTCTGCTCTTCGTGCGTTTGTGAATGAACGAAGATAAAAGACACGGTAAGGACTGGAAAGAGGATCGCTCGGCCGGTTCAATGGTATCAAAACGGCCACGCCTGGGCACCGTTGCGGAGATACAGCGCTCCAAAAATTGGCGTTTTTTCGCCCATTTCCGCTGACATTTTGTCACCGCAGCTGGCAAAAGTATTCTTTATATTATACCACTTTGCGACGGTTTTCGGCGGACAAACTTTGCAAACGCACAGGATAGAAAACACAGAAGCAGAATATGTGGCTTTAAAGAAAACGATGTTGTGGTCCCTTTTCCGAAGTTGAAACACATGCCCCCCCCCCCCCCCCCCCCCAAACTAATCAATCCAAATATTCGATAATAGCCGATTATTCGAACCTGTTCGAACATTTGAAATGTTTCGAATAGGTAGTCTTCGAAGCGAATGCGAATATAACTCGTTCACCATACCTGCATTCAGCCTTTTCCCTGTTTGTTTTATGCTGTGGTGATCCTGCTTTGGTTTTATGCTTTTTTTTTTGTTTTTTATGCTTTGTTCGTAAGTTCATCTGCGATTGTGTTGTTCTTACAATATTAGAGATAATATTGTCATATACGCTCTGTGCGATTTCGCTGTATGCCTTGTACATGGGGGGCTCGGGCGTCCCTCAAGTGATTTTTTTTTCACTTTTTGCCCGGGCCTACCCGCATCGTTCTTTTTGACGATGTAAATAAAACTCACTTTGACTTTGACTAACATATTTAATATTAGAGTAATATTCGAAATTTCCGAATATTCGCACACCCCTACTTAAAAGTGACACGTGTGAAATGCCACACTTCTACATATTCACAATCCTTCATATATACCTCGCACAATTGTTGATTGGAACCCGCCGCGGTGGCTCAGTGGCTAAGGCGTGCCCTGCTGAGCACGAGGTCGTGGGTTCGATTCCCGGCCGCGGCGGCCGCTTTTTTGATGGAAGCGAAGAGCAAAGACGCCTATGTGTTGTGGGGATCCTGGCGCCCGACGCGGCTCTTTTCCCCCTTTCTCCTTCGTCTCCTTCGAGTTGCTGGCTCGTCTCGGCGCCGCTGTGTAGAGCCGAGCCGTCTTCTAAAACTCCTGCAACCGTTGCGGCGATAAAACACTGTCACGCAGCGGGGGGGGCTCCGCCCTGGTGTTGGAGCTAACCTCACCTCATTGGCCCGTTTGAACGATGCCCGAACACCACCCTCGCCAGGACGCGAACGCGCGCCCTGCGCGGGGGTCCGTTCGGGGAGACGCTCAGGAGGACAGCCGAAGGTGCGTAACTATTTTCTCACCGCCCGGTCGCAGCTCTTTTGCGCCGGCTCTAAGCCGCTAGCCCTTCCGGCTGCCGGCCCGTGCCTTCGGTTGATCCTCAGTCCGTTCACTCACATATTAGCCGTACCTGACACTCGACGATCGCGCCGTGCGGTACGCGCCTGGGAACGGAAGGACAGTGTCTTTCTATTGCGAGCCCATCGGCCAGCACCCCCAGATTTTGCCCTTATTGCTGAGCCCACCGGTTCAGCGCGCCGAGGACGCGCACACTTGCGCGTGGCGCCAGATCGCCCATCGTCCCTTTCCACCCACGGGGATGTTGAACTGTAACTGAAGGGGTTGGCGCGAATAAACGCCTTCTGATGTACTACACTGGGCTTATTCCTTTGTCGCCCTCTACTCCACCTGCCCAACAGAGGCGGTGTTGAGCTGGCGCGACGGCGTCTCAGTTCCGTGAGCGTTCTCAAATAGCTCGAACCCGCGGTGGCTCCTCGCAATGTGCATGAGTGCATGCCTTATGCAATGCTAGGGTGGTGCATATTGTGAGGTAGAGACCACAAACTGGCGCCCAACGTGGGGCCATTGGCTCATTAGCCTTTGGCCGCTAATTAAGCTGAGTACGCAACCGGAATCAGTCTTATTGCTTATCCGCTAGCGGTAGCTGCTACGGGGACGAGGCGACTGCCCCTCCGTACGCGAGTGTGCGTGCACCCCTTCGGGGAGTGTGGGGATCCTGGCGCCCGACGCGGCTCTTTTCCCCCTTTCTCCTTCGTCTCCTTCGAGTTGCTGGCTCGTCTCGGCGCCGCTGTGTAGAGCCGAGCCGTCTTCTAAAACTCCTGCAACCGTTGCGGCGATAAAACACTGTCACGCAGCGGGGGGGGCTCCGCCCTGGTGTTGGAGCTAACCTCACCTCATTGGCCCGTTTGAACGATGCCCGAACACCACCCTCGCCAGGACGCGAACGCGCGCCCTGCGCGGGGGTCCGTTCGGGGAGACGCTCAGGAGGACAGCCGAAGGTGCGTAACTATTTTCTCACCGCCCGGTCGCAGCTCTTTTGCGCCGGCTCTAAGCCGCTAGCCCTTCCGGCTGCCGGCCCGTGCCTTCGGTTGATCCTCAGTCCGTTCACTCACATATTAGCCGTACCTGACACTCGACGATCGCGCCGTGCGGTACGCGCCTGGGAACGGAAGGACAGTGTCTTTCTATTGCGAGCCCATCGGCCAGCACCCCCAGATTTTGCCCTTATTGCTGAGCCCACCGGTTCAGCGCGCCGAGGACGCGCACACTTGCGCGTGGCGCCAGATCGCCCATCGTCCCTTTCCACCCACGGGGATGTTGAACTGTAACTGAAGGGGTTGGCGCGAATAAACGCCTTCTGATGTACTACACTGGGCTTATTCCTTTGTCGCCCTCTACTCCACCTGCCCAACAGAGGCGGTGTTGAGCTGGCGCGACGGCGTCTCAGTTCCGTGAGCGTTCTCAAATAGCTCGAACCCGCGGTGGCTCCTCGCAATGTGCATGAGTGCATGCCTTATGCAATGCTAGGGTGGTGCATATTGTGAGGTAGAGACCACAGTGTACGACATTTCGGTGCACGTTAAAGATCTCCAGGTGGTCAAAATTAATCCGGAGCCCTCCACTACGGCGCGCCTCATCGCCTGCGTTGCGTCGGCGCGTGAAACCCTTCAATTAATCAATTGTTGATTGGAATAGCCTACAATCTCACATTGTAACTGTAACCGATCCGACCAAATTTCAAGAACTTTTACACACTTACTTTGTATGTTAACTTCACTAAAAGGTGCTTTTGTAGGTTTGTTTATGAGTCCTTTCCAGAATAGTTGTTTGTTTTCCAACGGAAAAGAATTAACCGCAGTCAGGACCATTAACATTCAATAGAAACAGCTGAAGAGGATCGCCCTATCCACCACCACTTGCGCAGAGTATACGATATACTGACAGACTCCCAAGCTGCATGCCGCAATTTCCTGATCGGAAGAATATCGCTCCAGCATTGGCTATTCTAAAACGCATTAAGCAACTTCCAGAACTACAGATTGTCTGGTCACCTAGCTGGCCACGAATCCCCCGAAGGAAACGAGTCGGCACACGCCGCTACCCGCGCCCATACACAGCGGGCCGTTTTCCAAGAGGGAAGATAGCCTACAAGCTGACGACATCCTCAAGCCTACGCCCCTGCGAAAATACGCCGACATACTCGCCCACTACCGGTCCGGGCGCCAACAACAGAGAATTTTAGCTGACCGTTTTCGACGGTCCGCTCCGGTATCGACGGCCCGCTCGGCGCAACCGGAGCCAAAATCGCGGCCAAGCGCGCCACGCATGCGCAGTAGCGCCTCCGTTTGCTATCGGAGCGGAGCGGACCGTAAAAAACGGTCAGCTAAAACTCCGTATTACCCAGCACCCCACCCACACCTATCCAGAACCGAAGCGGCAATATTCCGAAGGCTGCAAACGAACCCTTACCCCCACAATACCCTACTCCCTGCAATGTACCCCACCCTCTGCCCAGCCCCTTGCAAATACTGTCCCCACCCTGCACCCTGTACCATCCGGTATGGGGGTGTCAACAAACCCCGTCCCTTACTCCCAATCCTCAACGTACATACGAGCAGTGGGTGGCACGGCTGACTAGCTCCGACCTCTCCTCCCAGCGTAGCCTGGTGGTGATGGCCCGGGTGGCCAGTGCAGGCCAGGGTATCCCGGACTAGAGAAAAACCTCCACCGGTCGGGTGCCCAGACATCAGCACATCCCCCATGACGATACTTGACGGCTACATATTGCGTGTGTGTTTCATACTACCTACAATGATGCAGACGCGTAGTACGGAGTTACGAATGGTCTGCGGTCTGATTCTTAATGACGACTACGAAAGGAAAGCGAAGAGGTGGACACACGATACAGCAGCGAAGAGGCCTAAGGAGCGTAGTTTTTGTTTTATCCAGAATTAATAATGGTAACAGAGTGGATCCCTAGAGAAGGCAAGCGTGGCAGGGGGCGGCAAAAGGTTAGGTGGGCAGATGAGATCAAGATTGCGGGGATAAATTGGTCGCAGTAGGTGCGGGATAATTGTAGATCCATGGGAGACGCCTTTGCCCTGCAGTGGGCGTAGATAGGCTGCTGGTGGTGTTGTTGTTGTTGTTGATGATGATGATGATGATGATGATGATGAATTTTCAATTCTGAAGAACACTTTTACAATAATTAGAGAAGCCTCAAACCATGGCCAAGCCCCCTCAGAAGAAGAAGAAGAAGAAGAAGAAGAAGAAGAAGAAGAAGAAGAAGAAGCAGGAGGGAGGGAGGGAGGGATGGAGGAGGAGGAGCGGGAGGACTGAAACTTACACCGCCAGGGCAAATAGCATGCGGTGATTCGATTTACACCATGGTGCGGAGCCCAGCCTTGCCGTTTTCGCGCTCTTACCTCCTCGCGGGGCCTTACGCGGCTAGGTCATGTACGCCTTTCCTTTCTCAGCGCATCTACAACCCGCACTTCCGGTACTGCCGTATCCACTTCACGGGTCGTTCTCGAGCAAAACTACGTTGTTTCTTGGCGCACCGCGTTCCGTTTTTTTTTTTTTCTTTGGTTTTTCACTCTATTTCCTTCACGCCCCCTACCAAACCCAACCGAGCGGCGCGAAAACCGATTTTCGGGCTCGTCTCTTTAAAGCGAGCGCGTCTACGCCGTCGTTGTGTTCCGCTTCGGTGCGCGGCCCGTACCGCACGTTACACCCTATTCTCGCCTTTTCCGCGGGCCTGGATATCCAACTCGAAGGAACTGCCGGAACGCAGGCGTCAAGAGGCTGCTCGTTTCCCCTCCAGGCCGCCGACGTCCGGCGTACGTATGATGCATTGCCCCGTCGCTGTTTTATCTCGGAAACACTTCCGGGAAGTTCGTGCAGAGGCACTGCCGATACGTATACGCCCCTCCGCGCCGCCCCGTATCGTTCCTTTATGATGTATGTACACGGCGTTCAAGGCCTGCAGACCTCCAAGTCTGTAAGTCACTGGACGGTGCTATCTACGGCGTCGTGATTAGGGCCGTGATAGCAGACGTTGTTTATTGCCTTCGAACGACGAACACGTGCTGGGAGCGGATATAGATGAAAGGGAAAAGGCTATGGAAACAGAGCAACGCACTGTCGTATAATGCACGATCGCAATGTACCGTTCATAGGCGGAAGCACCACGTCAGCCTGTGTTGCCTATTTGGCGAGGAATGGATTTGAGATGAAAAGCGTTCGTAATAACGAAGCAGACGCTTTCATGTCCCATCGGCAACACCGCTGCCGGAAGGTCCCGTGGCACGTAGACATACTTTCATCAGCGGCACTTCCAAGCGGTTGCGGTCGATGGAAGAGCGTTGGTCTCCGGATCGCCGAAGAAAATGTTAACCGTCGCTTCTTATACAGCCCAGCCCGCTTATAACGAACACATCGGGAAACGGAAATCGGTTCGTTATATCCGTTTTTCGCTATATCTGAACGTAATATACATGGGTACAAATGGTAACGGGAAACGATGGTTTGTTCTTTATAGTGGGGATTTCGCTAAAACCGAGTTCGCTATAAGTGGGCTATACTGTGTATGCTGTGTTACATTTTATTTAACGTACCGTAAAGTTCCGTGCGAACGCGCACCCTCTCCTTTAGGGGTGAAATATTCAATTTACTAAAAGACCCTAAACATCGCCCATACCCTAAAATCGATGGCTTTAGCAGCGATGAGTGAACAAAATAAACGTGAATCATATATTTATGTGTTAATGCGGTCGCTTATTTGTCCTTTCCGCACTTGAGCCGAAAGTTCGCCCATCTGGATTTTTTTTTTTTATATCTCCGCAATTTTGGTTTGCGGTGCGGCCACTTTTTGTAATTTTTCGCAATTGACCCGAAAGATCTCCCATCCTGCATTTTTCACTTGATATCTCTGAAATTCGGGTGGGCGTTCTTTCGAAACTTTACGGTACTTTACCGACACTTCAGTTGGTGTGCTTGCGGGCGACAGCTATATACGTCAGACCTTGGTAGCGGAGTGAATACGAACTTGTTGAGCCTAAAAAAAAGTTGCATGGGGTACGTCCCTAGGCACATTCTTGTGAAAACGCGGAACCGTTAATTTTAGCTGGGCTGTTATTTCGGAGGGGATTCCCCTCTCGTAACGCCGCGGCTGCAGGAATGCGATGAGAAGAATCGGTGGCCAAGAAAAAAGCGCACGACGAGTAGTTGTAAGTCCGAGATTCCTTCGTCTTGCAGTGTTTTACACCAAAATATTTTACGCCAGTAAGGTCTTAGAACGCTCCTTTATTTATTTTTTATTTTTTTTTTCAATTCCAATGGACGTTGGTACTAAAATCGTCATCAAGCGCTGACGACGTATTGAACATCACGCGTTCAATATCACCGCTAAATCATCCGCTAAAAGTTGGTGTGCCAAGCCCTCGAACTAACCTCTATCTTAACTCGTTTGTTCTGATCACCAACTTACAGTGGAATCACCTTCCAGCATCCATCGTGTCCATCGGTTACGCTGAACGCTTCTGTCCGCAGTCGCCAATCATTTTTATAACTGCCCTGCTGTTTTTTTTTTTTTAATTTCTTGTTTGTTATTGTATCCCTCCTCTCGGTAACGCATCACGGCCCTGAAAGGAAATGAATGAAATGAGATTAAACGAAACATAAGTATGATGATGATGACGACGATGATTATCTGCTCCACAATTTTATCGGCTTCAAGGTTCCGATTTCGGACATCAAGGCCAGATCCGAGGCGGTAACCAAAGAGGTCGCGAAGGCGCGATCTCTTTTGATATCTGGGCCGTACGCTGGCAGTTCAGTCGGACGCAAGCGTTGGGCGTCCATGCAGCGCGAGGGGACGATGCGTAGCGTTGATAAAGGCCACATGTCTCGAATGTCCCCTTCACCACGCGTGCCAACACTTCACGGCGCGAAAAGCGGCGCGTTCATTTCGTCCCCATAGAATATGGCGGACACCCCCGGAAATCGAACCAGTGGCGCATTCTCAGTTCTGTCCATTTCATGTCTTTTTTCAAAGCGTTCGTTTCGAGCGAGCCCTGATTGGCGAGCCCTGACTGCGTCACGACCACTGGACGTGACGCAGTACAACCAAAGCGGGGAGTTGTTTTCGGTGCACGTCATTGGCCCAAGGGCTCACAGATTCAGCGACCTCACCACTGAAATGGGCGCGAAATGGGTATTTTTGAAACGCACAGAATTGCGTCAAAGAGTAAATTCCTTTGTGTTCAAAGCATGCAGCCAAACGGCACGCAATGTCATAGCATGTCCGTGCTACTGGATCATTCTCTACACGCGTATACGACCCTACATGTAGTACACGGGCGCAAACACTATTATTAGTCACGGAAAGCCTCGGGCTGGTGCGACATCGCGCGACTATGCTATGACGTCAGAGGGCGGGCATTTCGGAACGGGACGTATGTGTAGAAGACGCGACTGTACCGATGCGACGCAGACCTGCCATTTGAGTTGGTGCAAGCAGTGGGCGACGAAGTGACGTCACCCAGCCCGAGTTGGAAACGCGTAATAAGAGTTGGAATGTACGGGAATAAGGACAGAGTGGCACGAATGCATACGTCAGGCTACACCACAGCGATTTTACGATCGTCTGCGTTTGCAATTTCCGCAAGTTCACGATGCTGTGCAAAAGAAATCCAGTTTTAGAACGTTTCCAATGATTATGTTGCTGCTTGCTGCTTTTAAAACCGTGTGTTGGTACACGCTGTACAATCCGTTCCCCCACCGCAATAAAACAACAAAAAAAATGGGTCGCATCCCGCCCTGCAAAAGTGGATGCCCAGCAAAGCTGTTGTAAACCAACATACAAATAATGATTGAGGAGGGTACGAAATGTTTCTCGTCGTTTCGGCGGGCTTGTCGCTTGCGCACGGCTAGTGTCACTAGATAGGGGCACAGAGTATGGATACTCTTTTATTTTATTGCTCCATGCCGCCGCCGTGATCATTGGTCAGTTCGCATTACGTGACATTTGTTTACAGTGCGACGGTTCATGGGCGCCGCCATTTTGGGTCTATTCGATTCAGCCTGCACCTCTTGAACCAGTTCACAGCGGTGCAAAGCGGGTTCCGCCATCGGCGGAACCAGACCTGCACATTTTTCGTCTGCTTCTGCACCTCCTCGGCAGGGAGTGCAGGCAAAGCCATGAACCCGTCCTGCACCCGTCGGCACCACCGGTAAATCGAACGGCGCGGTTCAGGTGCCGCGAGCTGCAACGCTGAAACGAAAGCGAAGTGCGGCACCGCCTGAACTGGTTCACGCGGTGCAGGTGAAACGAATAGACCCTTTGTTTACGCGCTTTAGTCGGTCAACTGTGGTAGGCTTAGCTCGTCCTCACTGCTCCGTGGCTGCGCGCGGCTGACGTCGTTCCGAATGCGAATCAAAGATAACGCGTGCAATAGCATGTCAGCAGAAGTGTGCCCACAGTTGCCGTTTTGTTGCATCTTCGGTAGTGCTGTTACCAAACGACCCGGACGAAGTTAACGGCGAGGCTGAGACCCCCAAAATGGCCGCCGTAGTTGACTTGCGTACCTCAGTGGCGGCACTCTAATACCTCATCTACTGACACTACGCTCGGCTTCTCTGGCGGCAAATACTGGGTCCTTCCTAGCCTGACGCATGCGCTCGGTGTCTTGGGCAGGAACTGCTCTATTTAGTGACACTAGCCCTGCCTAGCCTTCAAAGATAATCTGCAAACATAATCTTTAGCAGGAATACATGGTGTTGGAGGGGGGAATAAGGCACCATTGTTCACAGGCACCTTATCTATAATGCGGTTTATATGCTTGTTTTGTGGTTTCCTTAAACGAATTCTAAGTTCTATGCTGTATGCCTCATTCACCTGACGCATGCGCTCGACGTCTTAGGCCTTGGCGCCGCGTTTCTGCCCACGAAGATGAAGCCGTTCGGGAGCAGAGGTATACAGCTTTGCTTTAAAAAGCAGTTTTTTTTTTTAGTCCAGCAATCCATTTGCCAACGTCGACGTTTCAGGCAATCATTGTGTTTTGTTATTCTTCCATCACCGCGGTAATTTCGGGTTTGCTCAACGCCGGGAGCGCTCTTTCGTGATGCCAACGTTTTCTTTTCTTTTTCTCCTTTTTTTCTCCCGACGGAAGAACATTAAGGCCAAAATTCGATAACAAAAATATGAACCTCCCCTCCACGCCTACTTCCCCGCTAGCTCCCAAATTGCTACCTAAAAAAAGTGACAAGAAAGAAAAACAGGGAAGAGAAAACTCGAAGCAGATGATTTCGAACGGCGTGTTGCAGACGACGCCAGCGACGCAGAAAAAAGGTGCGCGTTCGCAGACGACACGCTTTTTTCTACCTAGTTATCGGGAGCAGGACGTATTTCGGGACGTCCCTGATGCTGAGGTCGAAGCCCAGTGTTGCCGCTTCAGCGCAGTGTGCCCGTTGGCGCCCGACACGACAGCGGCAACCACCCTCCCCCGCTGCTTTCACCTTCAACCAACGGTTCGTCGCTCGCTCAGGGAATGACGTCACCCCCCGAGGACCCCGCGCGCCAGCGGCGGGGTGCGATGACGAATAGCGGCTCTCCCGCAACACACCTCGCCCGGAATAAAGGCAGAAACGAAACAAGAACACTAAAAAAACGAGGCAGCTAGACAAAGCAAACACCGGTGAGCGCACAGGAGCGAACGTGCCTACTCCCCTCCCGATCGACACGACCGGTACACACGCCAGAGCAAAGCCCCCGACCCGCTGGAAAGAGTCGTCTGCTAGGGTATGGCGCAGACGAACAATGTAATACGCGCGTCGTCTGCGGACGAATGGTAATGCGCCGAGAATTGAATTGACAAAGAACGCCCTCGCGGAGTTTGGTAGAAATAGGAGCTGTATTGATCCCTAGCTTTTTGGGAATAGGGTATTCTCTGAGCGCGAGAATTTATTCACCTGAGTACACATAAACGATACAAGGTTGACGGTATTGTGACTTAAACGAATCTTCGTTGCGGCGTCTCTACTGTGTAGTTGAAACTGACAACAACCTATGGCTTACTCTGTGTGGTTTTTCAGACAAGCGACAAAGTGTTGCCTGAATAAATGTGGAAGAAAGAAAAACGAGGTGTTTGTTTAGAGAAGGAATCGATCTCGTCGGCCTACGGACCTGTGGGTTACAACGTTGACAATGCCGGCTGCTCGCAAGTTTCTCTCGACGAAATTAAATATAATTCTGTCATCGGAAGCTCAATCCTCCAATGCTCGTTGTGAGTCTCGCTTTAGACAGAACTCCGACAGCGGAAAACAAAAAAATAAATAAAAAAACATTTGCAGATAACGCACGTTTGAATGAAGTATGTGTTTCTCAAAAACGTCAAACGCTATTTTTTTTTTCATTCATTAAGATCTCACTTTCCATAATAATTGTGTAGAAGCAAGAAACACTCACAAGACTCGATAAGTATTCAAACTTAGCTGCCAAACTTGGCTAAATGTGTTTAATATGTGAATTTTGGCTTTTGTAAGATCATTTTTAGATTTTGGTATGTTTTTTTTTTTTGTGTGTGTGTGTAGGGAAGGGGCAGCGTTTCACTATACCCTATGCAAATCTTGTGTGCCCGGGAACAGCTCTCAGGTATCAAAACGAGACTGGAAGTATTTCAAAAGAAAAAATAAGTAGGAGTGCGTGTCTGTGTGTGTGAGTGTGGTCGAGTGTGAGTCAGTGTGCGCGCGAATGACTAGCTACTAGAAAGAGTGACCGCTCTGTTTGACCAAGTCCCTCAATTCAGAGATGCTTAATTCGCTTTCCCCAAACAACTCAGCCTGACTGAAAGTCAAGCCAAGTAATTTAAGTATACTTTCCTTTTCTTTTCAAACAAGCGCGGCACTCAGCGGGCGAGTTCTAAACAGGACGTGCTTGGCGGAAATGACGAACCGGAAATGGCCTTCCGCTTCCTCGTGATTCCGGCCTCTGTACCGAGTCTTGCACCGCAAGAAGTTCCTCGAACCATCGCTTGCGAGGCGTTCCGAGAAGGCTGAGTCAGTTCGCGGAATGAGTCAGGAAGGTGTAAACAGAAACAATAACTCCTCACAATGAAACGTATCGCACTCTGCATTAGTGAATTATACGGTGATACGTTTTGTTTTCGTAACTTATGCGTGCCACTATTCTACCCATAGCGGCCAAAATGTGCAGAAGTTTGTGCGTTGAGGTTCACATTTTTTGTCGCGTTCGCGTTTCTGTATACTTGGTGTGTTGATATGCCGCAGTGCACCCAAGGGCGCAGATACCGTATTTATTCGATTATAAGGCGGTCACGATTAAGACGAGGGTGGAGTTTGGAGAGTAAAAAAATCGTCACACACACACACACACACACACACACACACACACACACATATATATATATATATATATATATATATATATATATATATATATATATATATATATATATATATATAACAAAACTTCGAACAAGGTAGAAACCACGGTTGTTGCCAACGTTTCAGCAAAGAGACTTCCCTTCGTCAGGGCAAGTCTCTTTGCTGAAACGTTGGCAACAATTGTGGTTTCTACCTTGTTCGAAGTTTTCTTTCCTTGTGTTCTCTACCATCTATATATATATATATATATATATATATATATATAGTGAGTTGCGAATTATAAGGCGAGGTGTGACTTTCAGACTACGGATTTTTGGGGGAAAACCTCCCTTATATTCGAATAAATACGGTACGCGCTGCGCGGAAGGCTCTGGCTTCACCGATGCGCGACTGTACTAGACTCTCGAACGCGTCCGTTTTTCCTTCTTTCCAAACTTATCTGCCGTATTCCGGGTAAAAACGATACTTAAATTAGAGGCCCCAAGTCTCGCTAATCGCCCAATATAGTCACAAATTTCGATTAAAAATATTTCGCCGCTGCTGCAAATGTTGCATTATTCCCATTTATTATCCACCATTAAATATCAGTGATCTGCAGTGGGCGTAGATAGGCTGTTGATGATGAAAGATGATAGAGCCTTGTTAGCCTGGTTGACTCAGTCTCTTTTAGTGCAAGGTGTAACGAGGGCAATGAGTTATCGTGCTGTGTACGCACCACAATATCATTTTATCCCGGGAAATAATGCGAACAGGAACTGAATAAATGTCCTATATATAACTGTAATACGGCCTGTGTTATCTGCTGGCCGAATGTATGATCTTATCGAATTCGATACGGTTCAACAATATCTGCAACAGCAACGTTAGCAGTCCGTTACAAATTCGTTGACGCTACTTGTGTCGCAGGAGAGACCCACCCGGTTGGATACGGACAAATTAAGCGAGAGAGAGAGAGAGAGAGAGAGAGTAAGCATTATTGAGGATTAAGTTTAGCCTAAAATGTTTCGTGCGTAGCAAATCTTCATTAAAACTTCGCGAGCTTCCTGTTGGTGTATTATTTCCTCCTCGTGCGTGAGATTTTGTTTACTCAATTCTTTGTATTACACTTTCGCAACTCGTTTAAATGCGCGGTCGTAAGGATTGACAAAGTTCGAAAGTATAGGGTAGGAAAAGTGTAGACAGTTGAAGTCATAGTGTTTCACAGACACGGTGTCACAGTCACAGTCCCAGAGTTTAAGTCACAGAACAACTACGTTGTCACGCGTCGGCGATGAGCTCGGGACACCAGAAGTTAGTAAATTACAGGATTAAAGGGGCCAAATTACTCCCTTTCTCCCACGAGGGAGTAATTTGCACTGCGGCAGGACTTTTACCCCAATGGAGTCATCAGGGAGCAGTGCATGTTTGTATACTCATGACTAAAATAGGGCGTGTGTATAAATTTGTGGGAAGGAACAACTGATATATTCAGAGGCAGTTTCTAAGCCAATTTTACGAGTGTTTGACCACTGTTGGCAATGTCTTGAACGTGACCCGGCTATTTCAGCCATAAAAATAATTATCGACAGGCCTCTCACAATGATTGATTTCGCTAAAGATGAGACAGAACGAACGGAGATCAAGAATGAAGGCCCGTTCACACTTGCGACGAAAGCGAGCGAAAGCGACACGAATTTTGTCGCATTGCCGCGCAGCGACAAAAATTGGTCCCGACCATTCGACAAAAACGACCATCGCGCGACAAAGCGACGGAGTTCCCGTCGCTTTCGTCGCATGTGAACAGGCCTTGAGAGCAAACTTTTACGCCTCTGTCTGCATCACTCCGTCCCATCTGACTTCTTGAAACGAATGTAGGTTAGCTCGAGTAAAAATTACGCATTCTCGCTCCATCACCAAACGGCTTGAAGGTGACGTTAACTGACCCCAAATAGCGTGACAAAGAGCGTGAACATCGACCCCATTCAAGTTGCAGCCGAGTCGGCCGCGAGTAGCCTTCGCATTTCGACCAAACGGGTTTGTCAACCTCAAATGTATACTGCCGGGGCGAGGTATATACAACGCATACGTGATGGCACGCCGCGGGTTCACCCCGAACCGGCGTGGCTGGAAAAGGAATGCACCGTTTTTCTTTTTTCCTTGTCTCGGCTCAGTCCTCGGAGTTTATTTATTTCTGCCGCACTCTTTTCTTTCTGCTCTAAGTCAGATATACGGTGGCGTTCCGTCCGCAGATCTCAGCGATAAAGCTGAACCTCCCCCCGCTGAAACTGTATTCCTCGTAGAACGGCGATTACAATTCTCCAACTCTAGCCAGTTCCCCCCGCAGCTCAGTAGGAGAAAATGGAGATAGAGAAAAGAAATATGCACGGCCTGTAGTTTTCGAGCTCCAAGAAGTTACTTTGTTCCGCTTAAAAAGACAAAGGTCCCGAAACACGACTTACTCTGAACAAAAAGACGGTCGTTTCTTATTCGCTGTGTGGCCGCCCAGCAAGATATGAATGAAAGTAAATATGATAAAATACTACTTTTTTTCCCCTGTTAGTCATTTGTAAATTATTTTTCGTACGGCGGAAAGCTTTGGCAACGGGTATAGAGTCATATCTTCACAGCGAACCATGTGAAAAATACTTTTCTTGTAAGCGCACTGCACCGTAATAGCGGAATAATAATAATAATAATAATAATAATAATAATAATAATAATAATAATAATAATAATAATAATAATAATAATAATGTTTTTGTGCTGACGTTTTTCAGTTAGGAGCACGGAGCAGCCACGAACGTTCCTATCAATGGACGACCTTCTGTAGTATGAGTGACGTCACGTCGAAATGCCGCCCCGCTATTTTCCGCCGACCAGCTCGCACAGTCGCACTAGTCGCACCCGCAACAACGCAGCTGATCTTCTACGCCGCGCGTCAAATTAACCTGGTTCGGGGGAAAAAGCTTCGTATTTCGACGTCCGGTCGTGATTCATCGGCTATCACTACCGCGGCGGTTATTAGCGGATCGATAACTCCGGAAAGCGAGATGTCAACACAGCTGCCATACAGCTGTGCTTGAGGAGAGAACACACAAGAAATGCGCGAACTCACCACCGTTGAAACGTTGATCAGCGAGGCTCGGTTGACCTTTCGCGGAGTTCAGACGACAGCAGTTTCGCAGAAATCAAAACAAGGCGCCGAAAACCTCGGATAGGCGCATCGGAGGACAGGGGAGATGGGGGTCCGGCGTTGCTTGGTGGCGAGTCCGTCCGGACGCAGCGGAGACAGCGATGATCGAGCGCTCGACGCTTTCCTAACCGCGTAGAGCTCGACAACGACACCGACACAATAACGCCACTCGAAACCGCGCACAATTCCCCCGCACTGTCCTCTGTAGTAGCAGACGAGGGTTCGAGTGTTTGGCAGACGACGAAACGGCTTGCTTGGCGCAGACGACGGGTCACTCGCTGGAGGGATGGTGCGACGAGCAGACGAAAGGAAAGGCTAGAGGGCCCGCAGACGATACGCTACAAAACAGCGGCGAGAATCGGTTGTCGAGCGAGGGAGCGTTGCGGGGAAAGCGAACACCGCTGATCCGACGGCGGGGAAGGAAAGAGAGGATAGAAATGAGCCGAATGAACGGCGTTGTGTGCCGACAGCCGCGCGTCGATCTCTCCCGCAGGAGCGACGCTCCGCAGCCGCTGCTCCGGCTTAGTTCTCACCATCGCCACAGCAGTGCGGCTTGGCGCTGCACGCCGGGCTTGCGCGTGACGTCACAATCGTGGATGGATGAAGCAACGCGCGCCGTAGTTCGTCGTGCTGCCGCTAAACGAAAATGCTTCGCGCTGCGTGCCATCTTGATTCGCCAACCGGGTTGTATGTTTTCTGAGGAATTAGCCACAATTGTGGATTTATAGATAGAAGTTAAAAATTCAGTTGGGCTCAACTGCTGTTCCACTTTTTCAACAATTTGCCCGATCCAGCCATGCCGTTCTCGTACCCGCTGTATTCACCATCAAAGCTGAGCGTGGTGTGATATGCGCCACGATTAGTTCGATATATCCAATAGTTCGATATAGCCGAACCCGCCTATAACGAGTTTATTGTTACGAGTTCGCAATACCCAGGAATCCCCTTGCCATCCCCGCATGCAGAAACGATCAAAATAAAGTATGTCATTACCATACACAAAACAATCGATTTATTGCAAATAATTAAGCTACTTTCCGCCTTAACGCCATAACTGCCCACTTCCAAAAAAAAAAAGCGGTGATTTTTGTTTTCCCTTTCGTTTTGGCAGCGTCAACTAGCACAGTATTCTTTACACGAGACATTGTTTGCACCAGTTCGAGTCCGTGTCCTTCAATAGAAATATTGGCGGAGGACATCGACTGCCGAAAGTACATCATTAAGCGTCGGACGGCTTTCAATCGCGAAATCCTCTGCCTCCTCGGTGCTTTTCATCAGCATTACGACGCTGCTGCTGACGGTGCCCGCGTCCGAGGGGCTTGCAGTGACGGCCAACGTTACTAGAATAAGTTTATTCTAGTAACGTTGGTGACGGCAACGTCGCCGTCGACACCCAGGAAATCTTCGAAGGACACTCCTTTCAGCACAGCGTAGGGAAGGTTACTGCCGTCTTGGTCCGGACTCACTGACTGGGCGGGTTCCGTCGTGAGTTCCGAGCGTCGGAAACAGTTACGGAAAGTGTCGGGCGTCATTTCACTCCATACAAGACGCGATGTCTCAGTCCCGGCCTTTGCTCAGTGGTCGCGGCCAATCAACATCTCAATCTCTGAGACCAAGCATTTTGGCGGCCATTCTAGGCACGCCGAGTTCGATATATCAGATGTGAAGTTCGTTATAAGGAATATGTTTCGCGTGTACTTCCGTAACTGATTTATTTTTGTTCGATATATAGCATAATTCGCTCTATCCGGGTCCGTTATAGTCGGGTTTGACTGTACAGTCAAACCCAGTTATAGCGAACTCTAATATGCGCCGCGATTAGTTCGATATATCCAATAGTTCGATGTAGCCGAACCCGTCTATAAGGAATTTTTTTGTTACGAGTTCGCAATACACGGACCCCCGCTGCCAACCTCACATAGAGAAACGAACACGTAAAGTATGCCATTGCCTTACACAAAACAATCCATTTATTGCATGCAATAAAGCTACGTTCCGCCTTAACTGCCTAGCAAAAGAGCGGTGATTTTTGTTTTCACTTGCTTTTTGCGGAGACATCGGTAGCACCACTTCAAGTCCATCTCCTTCAATATCGAAGCAATATTGGCTGACTGCATGGGCTCCGTCGTGAATCTCGTGCGTCGGAAACAGTTACGGAAGGTGTCGGCCGTCACGTCGCTTCATGCGAGTCTCAACAGCTCAATTGGCGCTCCGAAACCCCACGTATTTCGGTGACAATTGTAGGCACGCCGAGTTCGATATATCCGACGTGAACTTCGTTCGTTACAAGGAATATGTTTAGCATGCATTTTTGTAACGGATTTGGTTTTGTTCGATATATAGCGTAATTCGCTCTATCCGGGTTCGTTATAATCGGGTTTGACTGTAGGTGTGAAGAACTGTTAAGGACTGTGTGGTGTCTAAATACTGGAAATATTCTGTTTTACCAATTCCATCCAAGTTAAAGAAGCCTAGGGCATGATTCGTGATCTACAATTAAAACAGCGGGGTATGCGGGAGAATTCTAAAGCATCAGCGAGAGTGTATAGCTGCGGTGTCGCCGCAGCTAAATAAGAGGCACAAAAAAATACTGCTCAGAAAGCTTCTATGGGAATTCCGAATACGTAATGAATAAGGTGAACAGTTGGTAATCAAGTGTGATGGTACGCTTCAATGCAAAGATTGGAGACAAGCTGGTAGGAAAAAGTGGTGTGAGAAATTTTGGAATAGGTAGTCTGAATAGCCGAGGCGGCGGCACTGAGTGAGTTTGCGGATATAACGAATACCCGGGTATAACGAATACCTTCTTCAGCAAACGGAAGAACGCGAAGTAAGCATCGAAAAGCTCCAAATGTGAAACAAGAAATGAACTTGACTTCTGCCGAGTGGCCATCTAGGTACTGCTCAGGACGAGGAGGCGTTATCAGTGATTACGAGGTGCTGGTGAGCAGAATTAAGCTGGACCGAAGAAACAAAAGCACAAAAAAATGTAGAAAGAAAAAAAAACAAACTTTTGTCTGTATACCCGACAAGGCGCAGGAGTTGATGACAGAGCTTTAGATAAAATTTAGAACAAGACAGGATAGTCGCATCGAATGCAAACCTAATTACGATAATCTCGAATCATCAGTAGCCGTAGGTCCAAGATATAGGCTGGGCAGGGAACCAGGAAAGTCCTTTACGAAACGAATTACCTAGTAGAAAAGCAGGGGAATATGAAACTCTCAACCACGCAAAAGAATTGACGTATAGTTGTAAAAATAAGAGGTAGAGTCATTCGTTCCAACAGTATGGCAAGCACTGAGGAAACATTAAAGGAAGGCGATAGTTTAGCAGCAACGAACACAAATATTGTTATTTAAAAAAACATACTGCGTACACTCTAGGAAGAAAGGGGCAACGTAACAAACATGATTTAGATATAGTAGCCTAAAGATTCTTTGCTTACTTGAACAATGAATCAAATAATCTTTCCGAAACCGCTGGTCCGTCGTCTACTAACCCTTTTTTTCGCTGTTACCCTTTAAACCCTTACACCTAGCAATGCGACTACAGTCGAATCCACTTATAACGATTCCGTTTATAACAATATATCGGATATAACGATGAACAGCTATGGCAGCGTCAACCTTTGTATTCTTTCTATGGTAAAATAAACCGCTTATTACAATGCTCCAGTGCCACGATATCGGATATAACGATTGAATCCGGTTATATTGTGCACCAAAAGTGCAACAGTGATGACTCTAACGACGCGGTTGCGCATCCTACTCACGTAGTGTCTTCGTAGGAGGCCCAATGCGTGGCGCAGTCCCTCGGGGACTTTGTTTCAGCCAAGGACATTTACCTCAGCTAGGTGAAGCACCTGTAGATGCTCTTGGAAAAGATTTGCGCTAGCTTCACACGCGGCAAACAAAGGTGACCGACTGTGGCTTCTTTTTCGCAAATTAGTAGTAGTACGACCTTGCTGGCATGCGAATAAAACGTTTTGAGCTCTGTTCCGTCTTTTAAACTTTTGCAACCCGCTTATAACAATTATCGGTTATAACGATTGGATTCCCTTGGCACTTGGATATTGTTATAAGTGGGGACTAGTCTGTATTTCGAAACTATACAACAGCCGCGGTGGCTGAGCGACTAAGGCGTTGTGATGCTGAGCCCAAGCACGCGGGTTCGAACCCCGGCCGCGGCGGCTGCTTTTCAAATGGAGGCGAAAAGCTGAAACTGCCGTGTGTCGAGATTTTGGCGCACGTTAAATATAACCAGGGGGTCAAAATTGTTTCGGGGTCACCCACTACCGCGTGCCTCAGAGACCACAGGCAGCTTCGGCGGGTTAAACCCCCAAATTGAACTAAATTATCATTTCGAAACGATAGCACGAGATGATCATAATCATGCTAGGCTCAGCGGCTTCTGTATGTGACAGTGAAGAGAGCATTAGTGGCACAGGACGCACAGAGGTCGACAGCAGGGAGGGGAGGTTAGCGTATACATAATTGTGGGCTCGGCAACACGTCAAGGATGGCGGACGCTTACCTGCGACGCCTGTTTTTCGTGCAGATGATCGCCTGGGTGTGTTTCGCACCAGCCTCCTGCACGGAGCCTCACGGTACCGACGGAGGCCTGGTCCGGCTGCACCCACGGCCACTACGCCAAACCGACTTGCCGCTACCGCCCTTCACGGAAATTCACTCGGATGATGCACAGTGCACCGCCAAACCGCCACCTGATCTGCCCCTCTTCGCCCCCTTCCGGATGTCACGTGCCAACCACGTCACCGATTCAACGCCGACACCTCACCGCCAAGATAAAAGCACGAACATCACCCATGGTCGCACCAGTGGGCTCGGCAACACGTCAAGGATGGCGGACGCTTACCTGCGACGCCTGTTTTTCGTGCAGGTAACTAACTGTTACTCCATATTCGCCAAACCAACACGGTACTATGCATTGATAGTGTTGCCGAGCCCACGGTATTGTATTGCTGCCTTGTGTCAATACTGCTACTGTTTTCTAAATTTGCTGATTCTTTCCGGCGATATAGAAGAAAATCCAGGTCCTACTACACGTTCCGCTCCCAATGAAACTCCTGGTGATATCTTGGCCGCTCTCGATGAAATTAAATTAAATCAAGACTCGCTTATGAAAGAAATGAAAGCCATCCAAACTACACAGGCCCAGAATGGTAAAACGTTTGACGATATTAACCAACGGCTTGCTAAAATAGAAAAAGAATGTGCCGCCGTAGGCACACTTCAGGCAGACGTCGAGGTCATTCGTTCAATTGCTGCCAAAAATTCCGAACAAATATCGGAACTAACCTGCAGTCTTGACGATTCAAACGATCGCGCCCGGCGAAACAACCTTATATTCTATGGACACACTGATTCGGAACGCGAAAACTGGGCCCAGTCCGAGGAACTAATCATTAATCACTGCAAAGATACGCTCAAAGTAACGCTCAACCCACGTGACATTGACCGCGCACATCGACTGGGATCTTTCCAGCCTAACAAAAATAGGCCGATCATTGTGAAGTTCACACATTTCAAAGATAAAGACTGTATTCTTTCTAACGCAAATAAGCTGAAAAATACTACGTACAGCATTTCGCAAGATTACTCGCCTAGCACCCGCTTGATACACAAGCAGCTGATTGCTTTTGGCAAAGCCCAGTCCCGACCTTATAAACTTGGATACCGAAAATTAACCATCGATAAGGTCACTTATATTCTTGATCCGACTACGCAAACGGTAGTCCCACGTGCCCCGTAGCTATCTACTAAATTCCGTGCTGAGTCTAATGTAAACCATATTTCGCTCATCTATACCAACATTAGGAGCTTACTGCCCAAACGCGATGCCTTGCACAGCCTAATTCAAGCAAGCGACTGTAACTTGGTTCTGCTAACCGAAACATGGCTTAATGCATCTATCTTGGACTCTGAATTGCTTCCTCTGTTCAACGACTTCGATATTTTCCGTTGCGATCGCAAAAACAAGCGGGGCGGTGGAGTGTTAATCGCCGCTCACCACAGTTTACAATGCTGCGCAGTCGACATTCCTTCGAGTCTTGAAGTGGTCTTTATTCACTGCAAAGCTGCCGTTCAACCCGTTATCATTGGCGTCTGCTACCGCCCCCCTGATTCCGATCCTTCTTTCGTTGGCGAGCTTCATGATGCTCTACAACTACTAACATCAGCCTCGGATAACGCCCCTATCCTCCTCCTTGGTGATTTTAACTTCCCCGCGATAACTTGGTCTGACCTAGCATTAGTGATGTCAAAACAGAACAGTGAAAGTGACTTCATAGACACTTGCCTTACTTTCAACTTATCTCAAATGATTAGCTTTCCCACACGAACGACCTTTAATTCATCAAGCTTATTAGATTTACTTCTAACGACCCAACCAGATAAAGTTTCTTCCGTTTCTAGTCCGAGCAGCCTGAGTGATCATGCCGTCATTCATGCCACTTTTCAATGCTACTTGCCCAATCCAAAAAAAAAAGTAAAAAAGACGATAACCCTATACGACAAAGCAGATTATCAAGGTATGAATGATGATCTAGCTTCCTTTTACGATTGGTTCCTCGTGGATTTTTCCAAACGTTCTGTTGACGAAAACTGGGAGCTCTTCAAAAACAAAATGCAGCAATTAGTAAACATGTACATCCCCACAATTACCATCACAGAACGGCCTACTTCGCCATGGTACAACAACACTTTAAAACGGCTTAGCAACAAAAAGAAAAGACAATTCCGGTCAGCCAAAAACTCAAAGTCCAATCACGCTTGGGAAAAATATTGTGAGACTGAAAAACTTTACGCGTCCATGATCTCGGACGCTAAGCGGACGTTCTTCTCGTCAACCCTACCAGACATGCTACGCACAAACCCCCAAAAGTTTTGGAACACTATAAACCCAACTCATGCTAAACCCATTTCCTTATTGGATCAAGAAAACATTCCAATCCCAGAGTTCAAGGTCGCCGAAACACTAAACTCTACGTTTTGCTCAGTGTTTACCGATGAACCTGACGATGTATTTCCATGTGTGCCCGATGTATTTCCAAGTGTACCGTCCCATGATTACCCTGCTATGCCCAGTGTCATTTTCGAACCAAATGGCATCACACAAGTCATTGATTCCTTAAAAGTGACGTCATCAGCTGGTATTGACTGTATAAATTCCAAAGTTTTAAAAAATACCAAACATCTCTCTGCTGTCATATTGTCGCACATCTTCCAGCAATCACTGTCATCTGGAGTGGTGCCACGGGACTGGAAGGTTGGCAAGGTCATCCCGATACCCAAGAAAGGTCCGTCATCCTCACCTTCAAACTACCGCCCCATATCACTAACATGCGTGTGCTGTAAAATAATGGAACACATAATTTATTCTCAAACAGTCAAATTCCTTATCTCTGTAAACTTTTTCCATCCCAGTCAGCACGGATTTCAGAAAGGCCTCTCCTGTGACACACAACTAGCGCTATTTATTAACGACATCAGCTCAAGTATCGATCACAATATTCCTGTAGATGCCCTTTTCCTAGATTTCGAAAAGGCTTTCGATAAAGTACCCCATAAACGCCTTTTTTTAAAACTTTCTCGCCTAAACATCGACCCCGAAGTTCTAGAATGGATACGAATTTTTTTGTCAAACCGGAAACAGTTCGTTTACTCCAACCAGGTATCATCTACCATGCGTCCCGTCCTTTCAGGTGTACCTCAGGGTACGGTGCTCGGTCCCCTTCTATTTTTAATTTATGTTAACGACCTACCTAGCAATATATCTTCCCAAATCCGTCTATTCGCTGACGATTGCGTGATCTATCGCCCGATTAACTGCCCTAGTGACTCTCAGATCCTTCAAAATGACCTAATAACTATTGAAACCTGGTGCAAAAATTGGCTCATGACTCTGAACATTAGGAAAACATCCGTAATTTCTTTTCATCGCAGGAAATCCCACCCGGCTCCTTCATACATTTTTTCTGGTTGCGAAATATCCCCCGTGAATTCCTACAAATATTTAGATGTAAACATTACTCCAGATCTTACTTGGTCCTCCCACATAATAAACATTTCTAACGAAGCAAACAAAGTCCTTGGATACCTAAGAAGAAATTTACGACTTGCTCCCCCTTCTGTTAAACTTTTAGCATATCAAACACTAGTCCGTCCGAAACTTGAATACGCTTGCGCCGTCTGGGATCCCCACCAATCTAATCTATCGAAAACATTAGAATCTGTCCAAAATAGAGCATCTAGGTTTATATATTCCGATTACTCGCGCCACTCAAGCGTTACTAACTTAGATCAAAGCCCATCTTCCCAACCTTGAACTTCGACGCAAAGCCGCTAGATTAGCTCTTTTTCATAAATTTTTTTCACTCACTGTCAGACGCATCTGTTATCATGCCCGCGCATCGCATATCTTGCCGCACGAACCACAACATCCCAGTTTACCCTGCGCATGCCCGTACAACTGCTCACCTTCGGTCATTCTTTGTTCAGACAGCGAAGGATTCGAATGACCTTCCGCCCCACGTCGTGCGCCACTCCAGCCCCATACTTTTCAAAACGCACATCGAAGAAACCCTGTATGAAATGCCCACCCCTCATGTAACACCCCGCCCTGGGGTTTTTGAGGTATAATAAAAACAAAACAAAAACAAATCATGATCCGGTTCGCGCAGCCTTATTGGCCTCATTTCCTTGTGCAGCGTACCGCCTCTCTCACATTTACCGTCTCTCGATCGATAGTTTCAGTGAGTGGGCGGCCCAAGTGGTCCGACAGATATTGATGCACAGCGTCGTGCGCGTCGATATGAACCATAGCGTAGACGCCGGCAAGCTCAACGTGCGACGGTTGACCACGAAGTGGTGGCTAAAAAGAAATAATAATAATAACAATAAAACTGTGGTTGATTTCTCTGTCATAGGAATCGGCAAAACACGAAAGTGAAATGTGCAGCGAAATCTGCAGCTGAGCATGATTTCGGGGGGAGCGGCTGGTATGTGGGTGTGCTTGGCGAGCGACGTCCTGCTGGCGGATCACTTCGGCAAGGGTATACTGGCGTCATTTCCGTGACGGATATGACGTTAGTGAAATCTTGGTGTATCCCGGCATAAAACAATTTCGTGTTAAAATATAAAACCCAAAAACGAACAACCTTAAGTATAACGTACTCTTTAGTACTAATGGTTGCTTCCCCGCAAGAAGACCCTGTGTGCAGGGGTGCACCCTTTACAGGCCGCTTGCTTCGTTGTACTGGCGTCATTTCCCTGATGGATATGACGTGAGTGAAATCTTCGAGAACCCCGCAATAAAACACTTTCGTGTTAAAAAACGAAGCCATGAATAACTGCGCGGCGCTCCCCGGGCTTATAAGCGCTTCCACTGACAGTCACAAACGATTAAGAATTTTTCGTACTGACAGGCCGCATCGCTGCTTCGTGTTCCGTGGTTTGCGGTGTCTTTTTCTATATACGTCACGAAAGAACACTATATATAAAAATAAACATCTCAGTCGGAAAAGACGACAGAAAGAATTTCTGTAGTTTCTGTCGTATTTTCGCGTGTCGTAGTGTCGTATTGTCGTAGTCTTGTCGTGTCGGGATTCTGGTGTTCTGTCGTGATTCGTATTCCTGTCCTGATTTTCATGTTCCGACGTGCCTAATTCGTGTCTTGTCGTGATCCTGATGTTCCATCAGTAGTGACACATGTCTTGATCGTTACTGCGTGAATGGCAGTTCTGTTGTAACTACAGGAATGTTTGTCGTTGAGAAAATTGACTTTGACGTTACGACAGAGATGTGTGTCTTAACAACAGATGGGTTTGTCGTAACAACAGGACTTCTGTTGTCACAACAAAGTTTTCTGTCGTACGACAGGAATTCCTGTTACGTTTTCGCGGTATTCCTGTTGTGATTTTAGACTGGGAGATAAGTTCCGGCTTTCTTCGCTATTTATAAGCGCAGCATATATCTTTCGTTGCTACAAAAATTCAAAACATGCATGAAAGTAAAATTGGATCGTTACGTCACGCTCTCTTGGCTCTAAAACGGCGGTCGGTCAGTGCCATATATAGGAAAAGGGCGTGGAAAGCGGCAGCAAGGCGCGAGCCACGAAAGCCGCCGCCCCCGACAACGGGGTCAGATTGTTTTGGAAAGTATATATAAGCCAACCGTCGACGATTCGAAAAAGGACTCCGGGCGTCGCCGCTTTTCGCGCCGCGGGTGGGGCAAGAAATCACGCTTCGCCGTCGACGTGACGGATGAGGACTTCGCCTCTCGGCAGGCTTGCCCGCGCGCGCGCGCGCGAATCGCTTGTGGTACTACGCATCGTTTCGTGCGAGCTCGACCAAATCCGCTTGTCGTCGGCGGCGGGGTTTCTTGAAGAAGAACGAACGAAGTGTGCGTTCCTCCTCCTTCGCGTCCGATTTACCTGCTTCGCCCTGCGCCAGCCCGAAGAACGTCGGCGTCGTCTGCACTGTTCTGATCGTCTGCGGGGTTGAGCAGACGATAATATTTCGCACTTGCGGACGACGACCCCTGTTGGGGTTTATTGACCTTCGGGGCGTTGGTAAAAGAAAGATTGGAATTTTCAATCTTTTTACCTTCATCTTCTGTGGTCATGCTTGGGTGAAGTTTAAATTGAAGGCAGGAGTTCGAATGAACAATGAGGATTATGGGATACAACTGTGGGCCCTCAGGCACTTTCAAATGGTCTTTACGGCTATTTTTAACAGCGGAGCTGTTGTACAAGGTGTAAATTCGGTGTTGCAGGAGGGAAAACCGAGAAAATGCGAACGCTCGTGAGCGCGTGCCCTGCGGCGACCGCCCATCGTTCCCGGCACGCGCAGTGGCTTTAGAAAAAAAAAAAAAAAAAAAAACGTTTCTTTCAAGCGCTTCCGCGCATGTAAAAACGAAAAAAAGCTCCAGCGCTAATGCTAAAGTGCAAAGACACCCTGCTTGGGAGAAGTCACCGCAGACACCGCATTCTCTAGAAGCCATTATGGATAATCGGAGACATGGCTGCGAGAGTGTCAATCCTTCCTGAGACGACCTGCAGATACCGCCACCGCTGCCTCAGTCGATAACGCCAGCTTGTGGAAGTGGTGGAAGTTTATAATGCTAGGGATGACTTTGCACCCACCACTCGCCGCGAAAAAGACGACGACCTCTTCGATGCTTATGAGGACGATTACTAGCGCCGCAAATATGCAAATAAACAATGATACTGAAACTTAACTATGTGTCCAACAGATGAAGAATTTGGAAAGACAGAAAGAAAGCAAGCGGAGAAAAAATGCCCGCCGGGTGGTATCCGAACCCACGACCTCCAGAATCCCCCTCCACTTTCTGGGGTAGTTATGTTAAGGTGTTTTTGTTTCCTGTGCTTTGGGGTCGTAGCCAGTGCCACTCGGACTACTCGGGGTGAAGGGGATCTTCTTTTTAACCCCCGGGCCGCGACTCGAGTGTCGACCAGCGTTGAACCCTCTTAAGCTCCCTATGGCACCAAAACTGCCAGAACAGAGGCCCTCGCTATGCATGTAGCGAGTCGGAATGTGAAATGAGGGGCTGATTGAGTTAAGAGAGAAAGTAAGGGCTGGCAGTCAAGAAAACCTCGGAAAGCAAAGGGGAGAATGTGTTAGGTCATTGAAACGGATGAAGAATTCGGAAAGACAGAAAGAAAGTGGAGAACAAATTTTCCTATTCTGATTCGATATATATTCTGGAGGTCTGGAGGTCTGGAGGTCGTGGGTTCGGATCCCACCTGGCGGGCATTTTTTCTTCACTTTCTTTCTTTCTTTCCAAATTCTTAATCTGTTTCAATGATCCACCACATCCTCCCCTTTGCTTTCCGAGGTTTTCTCGACTGCCAACCCTTATTTCTGTGTTATTTTCAACGAGCCCCTCATTTCCTATTCTGATTCGCTACATGCATAGCGAGGGCCTCTGTTCTGGCAGTCTTGGTGCCAAAGGGAGCTTAAGAGGGTTCAAAGCTGGTCGACCACTCTGGACATGTCGTAGACACTCGAGTCACGACCCGGGGGTTAAAAAGAAGGTCCCCTTCACCCCGATTAGTCCGAATGGCGCTGGCTACCACCCCCAAGCACAGGAAACAAACATACCTAACATAAATACCCCAGAAAGTGAATGGGAAAATCGCCCCGCCGGTAGCGTAGTGGTTATCGCACCAGACCGGTATTCTGGAGGTCGTGGGTTCGGATCCCACCTGGCGGGCATTTTTTCTTCACTTTCTTTCTTTCTTTCCAAATTCTTAATCTGTTTCAATGATCCACCACATCCTCCCCTTTGCTTTCCGAGGTTTTCTCGACTGCCAACCCTTATTTCTGTGTTATTTTCAACGAGCCCCTCATTTCCTATTCTGATTCGCTACACACACATATATATATATATATATATATATATATATATATATATATATATATATATATATATATATATATATATATATAGAGAGAGAGAGATATATATATATATATATATATATACAGATAGAGAGAGAGAGAGAGAGAGACCGACACCTCAGAGCAGATTGTTGTGACTAAAGAGCACATGCATGCCACTCCTGCGGTACTCACCTTCTACGACATGGTGAGACAGCACCGTGCACCCCTGCAAGAGAATGGCGAACACCAGTCGTTAACATGCGCTCGAAAAGCTGTTACTCGAGAGTTCGCAAAATGTGCAAGCAGATATGTGCACTTCTGTCACTGAACATATACGGTTAAGAAGGAAAACTAAGAGGACATCGAAGTGAGAAAAATGTGGGGAATTAAGTAATGTAACAATTTTGAAAGACAAAAGAAATACTGATGTGACAATAGTGGTTACTTAAAAGTTCCGGGAGAAGACTGTAGATGTAGACGCGCTTTACTAACAGGGTAAGCGACCTGTTTCGAAAATAGAAGAGTGAAGGTCGCGACAAACAGACCCCTGTCAAAAAAAACTGGGACGCAGTGCTCCAAATGAAAATAAATTGAAGCGAACACTGGTTCATCTTCGTAAGCAAACTGGGAAAAGACCAGATACAGGAAAGAAACAAGAAGTGTGTATGCGTCTGCCGTTTTTAAAACAAAATGGCACCAGACTTGTTTATCGCGACTCCAAAGTGTCGCCCGAAGCGAATGTTAAAAACCCTTAGTTTGTTTCGTTCAAGTTTTTTTTAACACAAAAGATCTGTGAAAAAAGCCTGCGACCATGACCAATCTTGATTGTAATATTTGGCTGTTTTTATTCTGTTATCGTTTCATTTGGTCTCACGCCATTATTTGCTTTGCAGATCGCTGTGCCCATACCCTCAAACGACAGCAACGTTCAGATGGAGGTAACGAAAAACAATGTAAAATAGGGGGCGGGGGACAATACAAGAGCAATGGCTTATGCCTTATGATGATATGTTAATTGACGTTGGTGATTATGATGATGATGATGATGCCCTTGAAGCAATCGGCATGTACCCACAAGGGGGGATTGACCAGGGCTAAACTGTTGACTGTGTGACTATTAAGTTTATAGGTTTAATCGAAGGTTTAATTTATTTTTCGGAATATAAATCGGTGCGTTAAATGAAATAACGTGGAGAGCGATGAAATCCCCAATCGTTGGATGTCCACTGTGCCTTCACCGTCTTTTGGTGGTGAAGAGCGCAGTCAATTGGTGTGCCTCAAACCCCCTGTTGGCTTTATATGCCCAAATACCATGTAAGTAAACAAGGTCTCCTTACAAAGAAATGGCTCTATTGGAATTGTCGCTTGATCCGCAGTTTTTTACAGGCCCAACTGCAGCGCAGGATGGAGCACATATCGCTTTTAACAAAATACCGCTTGTTGCAAAGTCGGCGTCCCCTCCCGACTTCCTCGTTGAAACAAAGGATAACTTGTTCGTTCGGAGGGTGGCAGTAATTTATTATCATCGTTTATAATGACGACGATCATCATGATGCAGTTGCGAATAAACATGTACAACCACCATAGCCAAGCAGAGTGTAGTATTGGGCGAGTCAGTGATTTATCTTAACAATACATCGCAACAGAAACCAAGACGTTAGCTGAGGCACACAAGACGAGCTCTGACTTCCGAATGAACTTTTCTTAAAGAAACATGTCATATTTATAAACACGCATGCACGCACCTACGATAAAACATTCGACCCGATAAGTAATCTATATATCAACTGTGCCGAAAACATGAGATGCCAAACAAACCCCAAAATGATTACCACCCCCCTCGCACTAAGCACGTGAAAGTACATTGAAATAACTAGCTATGTTGCGTCGTTCGCACTCGTTGATAATTAAGTTCCTTTGTGGACAGGGACGCTGACACAATATTCGCCTAGCCTTGCGATTTCCGCAGCCTCCACAATTTCCCTTGTCATGGCTAGCGGCACCATTGCGCCGATGTTTGCCTCGCAAGCAGCAGCGCCGTTTTCTATATCCTAGTGGTTCAGGGGGTCGTTTCTTGTAGGAAAGATGGCACGCATATCACGGGCTCGCTTCGTATAGCATTCATATTACGCAAGTGTCGGCGCTCTGTCCTAGACAGCAAGAGCAAGGATTATCACTAGTCACGCACGGGCGCCCACACAAAGAAGGCATCTAAGGTAACGTCATGATAACAAGGCCGAGAAGAAGCAGCTTAAGTGGCGCAGGCGAAAATACGTCAGTCGCTGCTATTGTAGCCGACCAGTCAGATTGCAGACAATACAAATGGCATGCAGGGAGGAACGGATGCATTCATCCCGGCTGTCTTTCTTTACACCGTGTCTCAGTGTCAACCCCATATATTGTTGGCACGGCATGCTGCAGGCAGTGGGTGATAACGGGTCGAAGAATCGCCACTCCTTTATCGATGCCCTAGACAACTTTAGTAGGATAAGTGCTGCGCTCACAGAGGCCTCTGTGCGGTGCAACGTGCATTATCCAGCCAACCGCGTAGCAATTTTCGCTTCCGCTCCGCTAACTACGTACAGCGAGCATCTCTCTCGCAGAGCTAGCGCTTAGGCCGTCACACCAGTGCAGTGTCAACGGTCTAATTAAGGTCAACGACGAGCCAGCCTGAGAGGCAATATGCCATGAACCGTTCATCTTCCCGTCTCGAGTGTATGTGCAAACTAGCGTTGCACTACAGACATGCGTAGCGCGCGTACGCTTGCGGGCCCAAGACGGACCACAAGAGAGAGGTACGGGGCATACCCTTGAACTCAAGTGGCCTGACTCATTTGTTTACCTCCCGCCAGCGTACACTCATCCCCTCCGCTCGACGGCGATAAAGAACTCTCGCAGCGCGGTAACCTACACATAAAGAACGGGGAAAAGGAATTAACCAAAACCCTTTCCCCCAGCCTCCATTACCATGCGCTTGCGGGGCCGCCGTGGGGTCACCGAAGATCCACTCCCCTTCGTTCAGCGCGTTCCGTGCGCCGATGCTTACCGCCCAAGCGGCAGCGCCATTTTCTTTGTCATGGTGGTTCGGGGCGTCATTTCTATTGTCAAAGATGCCAGGCTCATTGACGCCTCTGTTCGCAACACTCAATTTACGTAAGCGTCGGCGCCCTTACTTTACCAATAACCATGATTATCACGAGTCAAGCCTACACAAAGAAGGCATCTAGGGCAACGTCATGATAACAAAAGCCGAGAGGAACGAACAGTTTAAGTGGCGCGGATGACGGTCGCTGATATTGTACCGAGCCAATCAGGTCGTAGATGATAAAGAAAGGAAAGGAGGAACCGACGCATTCATCGCGGCTGTCTTTCTTCACTCCTCAGCATCGTAGATCGTTGGCCCGGCATGCTGCAGGAAGTGACTCGGCACTTCTTTATCGATGCCCTAGCGTGAGCTACAGGCAGCTTTGTTAGGAAACGTGTTGTGCTCACAGCGGCCTCTGTCTGGTGCAGGGTGCCTATGGGAAGAACGCCGCGGAAGACGTTATGCCTCGAGGGGTGGTACGGAGTGTCGGCGTCACCATGCATCGACGAATTACCGCAGGGGGTCCAGAAAGACGGCGAACCGGAGACGAGGAAATTGCCGGCCCACGTCTTCAGCGTCCGACTCCATCTCTCGATAGTCCAGGAAGACGCGCGCTTCACTACCAGTTCATCCAGTGATGATGAGAGGAAACTCTTATTCTGTATCAATCAACGGTTTTTTTATAACCCCTTGCTAGGAGTCGGCTAGTATCCATTGAAACCTGGAGGCTGCCTGAGCTTGATTGATGATCTTCCGTTGAGCTTCTAGGTTTGAGCTGAGCATCAGTCTCCCAAGTGTCTATTGTGTGTGCGCCGTCTGATGTATTTGGGCACGTATGTGGACCATGCATGCTTGGCAGGCTTTCACAATATTCAAATTTAGGCTCAAATTGATTAGGGTATAGAGATTACAAAGTAGCAGCGAATTTGGGTGGGCTCTAACCTATAATTTGTGCCAGGTTATATATTCCTGTTTGCTAAGTTTGCGATCCGCGTCTGGGTATTCTATTCTTCTTAATATATAGTATTGTGTTGTTGCTCGGTCGGTGAGCATCCTGTCTTTTTCAGACGAAATGTGTTCTACGGAAGGGGTGTCTGAACCTGCTCGGAAATTGAGTCCTTGGGCGAGCTCGTTTTCTTCTTCATTGCCTCTGAGAGCCTGACGGGCTGAGTTCCAGGTTAGTAAAACCTGGTGGTCCATTCTTTTTTTCTTTTCTTTTTTTTTTGCGAGGATTCTGGCCGCTTCAGCTGAGATTCAGCTGTTCGAATTGTTTGCGACGTTCCTCCGAAGTGGTTACATATATCGTTATAGTTCTTTTTACCATGAAGCTTGACTTGAATGAAGGATTCCAAGTAAGTGAACTTTTCAAATCCCCCGCTCTCACACACAAGGTAAATGCTTCAACCTAGTGCGCTTTTCTTGACGGTAACTTTCTGTTGAGCGAATTTTGTTGGTTATTCTTAACAAAATGTCAGTATTTTAATTTACCGGGTCTCTTAAACGAACACAATTCTATTTTCCTTTAAATTTAATTTGGTACGATGGCGGGAGGGATTAATGCAGGGATGTCCGCATTACCGAAAAAACAGCAATAAATTACTGCTGGGATGAATTGAAAGAAAAGAAAAGGTACCATCAAAATTACTTTTCCGCTCATATATGACTCCGTTGAGAAAAAGCAAGAATATGGAAAGACAGCTAGGGGACATCCTAAAGACGTCTTTTGTACGTCCCGTGCATGTATTTAGCCCATTCCCATCCCGAGCTGTGGGAGAACCTGACAACTTTGACACCCAGCAACTCTATAGGGCTGAGACAGCAGGGCGTCGTCACATGCTCTTCCGGACTAATGGACCACTTCCACATCATCAGGCTCAAATAAAAGTTTTGTTACCGTCGGGGGAGGGGGGAAAATCCATTAGGTTAGTTAAAGGTAGGTCAAATAAGTGGAATAACACAGGCAAGTCGCTTGGTGACAACCGATGTCCTGATACAAAGGGAGGTACTCTAATCATCATCATTGGTAGAAGTAACTGTCCGGCTCTGGTCACGGCTCCCAGCTTCGGCTGGGGAAAAGGGTCGTTGCAGCAGGAGTCTGCAACAAACCCTTGAACTGAGGACCCCACTCCGGATTTCTGTGCTCTCAGCAAAGTTCATTATCTCTCGCGCTGTACCGTCGCACGAAGTCCGTTGAGCTCTCTTTCTGCGTATTGCAGGAGGCGCGAAGACTCGTCGTCCGTGGAGAGCAAAGACGCCTGTACCTCACGCCGGGGCTGCAAAGGTCCACACCCGCCTCGTCGGCAGCGGCTGATGGTGCAGTCATTAGAGCGGCGCTTGCACCGCAATTAAGCGCGGCTCATCTCTTCGTTTAGCAGATGCTCCTCAGTGGCGTGCGCCACTAGCGTCCTCGACCCAATTCGGCTTTATTCTTTTTTATTCTGCTTGATATTTGTTTTTCGCTTTCCTTTTTGCTGCCTCCCACGTGGCTGTAACACCGCGTTGCCGTCTTTCATTACGGCTCAAAAATGGCGGAATTACGTCTATGTGGCTTAGAACATTATCCCGCAAAACTAGGCAAAACAAATGTGATGGATAGGCAAAATAAACCTCTAAGGGTAAAAAGACATGTCTGTATTCATGTCAGCCGTTTTTCAGCGTCTGGTCTAGCTGGTAGCTGAAATCCCATCCACATCCACATCCACATCTATACAGCGGCTAATGGGGCGCATTTGTAGAGTAGCCATAGCTTCAAGCACAAATATCAACGCGCTGGCTCGGCGGTTTTCTTGGTGGCAAGATATTTTTGCGGCGAGTGCAGTATTACCAGCAACGCGCAGTCGACACAGGGAAGACGCTTAGCACATCATCATCATCATCATCATCATCATCATCATCATCATCGTCGTCGTCGTCGTCGTCGTCGTCGATTGATTGATTGATTGATTGATTGATTGATTGATTGATTGATTGATTGATTGTAGGGTTTAACGCGCCGACGCAACTCAGGCGATGAGGCCCGCCGTAGGGGAGGGCTCCGGATTAATTTTGACCCCCTGGGGATCTTTAACGTGCGCCGAAATCTCGTACACACGGGCGTTTTTGCTTTTCACCTCCACCAGAAAAGCGGCCGGCGCGGCCGGGAATCGAACCTGCGACCTCGTGCTCATCATCATCATCGTCATCATGAAATTTGTTTCCATTTCACGATGAAAGCCTATCCCATTGATCACTGGTTGCGTTTCGGCCAAGTACTATGCACCAGGGTGGTAAAATCGATAGTAGCGGGCCGTCAGAGAAATTACGTCATCGGTTTACGTCAGCTACGTTATCAGTGGCGTCACTTGTGCTCAGACTAACACTAGCTCAGAAATCCTGGAAGATGCGATCATGCGGGGGTTAACGCACTACGCTATACCGTTAACGAAGCATTTGCTTTATGTGGTGTATTACAACAAAACGGCTAGCGGAGGAGCACCAATTGTTGTTCGGAATTTGATCCCGTGCTTTGTATCGTTTTCGTGCTGCTCAGTCGCACGTATGGTGCATCACAAAAAATAAACCTTCAGCGCATAGTCAGCACCTCCGTTCTCTTTCATCGCATTTGTTCCCACTGCGTTGTTCACTTCAAGAAACCGCTCAGCACAGTTCTAAACGAACGAGGAAATAGGCTTCGCCGACGACTTCGAAAGGAACGCCTCAGGCTATAGCCTCCTCACCTCTGCCCTCAAGGCTTGTACTGTCACCGAGTAAGCTGCAGGTTTCGTCTTGCGGAAGTGGCCGCGCTTAGAGTCGGTAAGAAAAGCTGACAGCTCATCAGACTACTCCCCGGCGCTCGCGTCCAGCGCAGTATACCATAGGAGACGATGAATAGTGGGTAGACCGGCATGACGCAAAGGGGTGGGTGCGGTGCCTTCGGGTCTTTTCTTGCCACAGCAGGAGTTACCAGGTCCAGAGGCCGCGGACCTCTGGGATGACTGCGTTCGGATGCGTCTAGCAAACAGTAGAATCGCCAGATAAGGTTGCAGAGTATCGACACTCTTTTCTCTTATTGTTCTGCGCCGTCGCCGTGATCATTGGTCAGTTCACATCACGTGACACTTGTTTACACTGCGACGGTTCATGGGCGCCGCCGTTTTGTTGTTTTTGCGTTTTCTGTCGGTAAACTAGCTGTGGTAGTCTCAGCTTGCAATTTCCTCCCAGCTCTGCTGCTGCGCGCGTCTGGCGTCGTTCCAAAAAAATTAAAGCCGTTTCACTCAATGTGAAAGCTGTCGCAAGTGCAGAGCAGAGATTCGCCATAATTGGCTATACCGCCGTTATCCGCTTACTTAGCTACCACCCCCTGCAATTCAAACTTCCCGCCTTCGCAGTGCTCGTGCGCACCCTGCCTTAAACTGCGCCAGCGGGAGTTCTGTTATAGTGCCTAGAATATACTCTAGGCACTACAGTTCTGTTCTCTTTGTGCTTTTCTCCCGCACGTGCCGGCGTTGCACTGCCACATTTTGCGTTTACTATCGTAAAAACCAACCCAACGGGCGTCCTTAACTAAAGGAACGCGGGCGCTGCCGGTTAATTACGTATTTTTTCCCTCAAACGTACCTATAGTTTTCTTTTCGCTAAACAACGGGAAGATGTATGACAAGCGCCAGCGTTTCACGAGTTTCGAACGCTTATGACTATATAAACCGCTTGGCTTTCGAAGCCTCTGGGGTACGCCGCGAACAACAGCGTTACCCCGGGACGCCGCCTTGGTACTCTATATACTTGGGTCGAACAAGCGATCTAGGACGACAAGGTGAGCGCCTAAAGTGCTGTCTTCAAATGCGCTTTGCAGCATTTCATCGACAGAAGTGTGGCCGAAGATGCCGTGTTGCTGCGTCTTCCGCAGTGTTGTTTACAAGTGACCTCGTCCAAGTTAGCGGTGAGGCCGCAGAAGCGGCAATCTGGCAACACTGATAAACAACAAAATGGCTGCCGTTGCTCAAGTGACGGCACTCTGTATCTTATCTAGTGACACCAGTAAACAGGTGGAAGCGCAGTGTGTTGTCATTGCGCCCCCACGTGCTCGTCTATTAGCGCTACCATGTTTTCAGTCTTATTTGTCGCACAATTATTTGAAAGTATAGACGAAACAACCGCACAAAAGGCCTGGTCACGCGCTTTCTCCCGAATAACATGCGGACACCGGATTGGCTGCGCGCCCTGACGTCACTATCGGCTTTGACCAATGGCGCTCAGCCGTCGCGGAAACAGCTCATGGCCTGCCAAAGTATGTGTGTCCGGGCCTAATTTTAAAAATTCTGCAGAAATATAGCTTCCCGCAGGTAAAATAGACCACGTTCAGGATTCAAATATAGCAGCGCAAGAGATGGATAGATAGATAGATAGATAGATAGATAGATAGATAGATAGATAGATAGATAGATAGATAGATAGAGAGAGAGAGAGAGAGAGAGAGAGAGAGAGAGAGAGAGAGAGAGAGAGAGAGAGAGAGATGGAGACGAGACAAGGACAGTGCTGTCCTCGTGGTATCATCTCCGTGTCCCCGTCTCCCTTTGCGCTGCAACTTTTGGATCATGTAGCAAAACGCCATATTTGCTGCGTTCAAGGAGTACTTGCATTAAATTCTTGTGTTACGTTTTTTTTCGCGGGTATAGTTGCTTACGAGCTCACTAATCATAGAATGGCACATTAGATTGTCGAACGCAGCATAAATAATTACTTACAGCGTTTATTTGTGTAAGTTTCGGTTTCGGTGAACCGTACACCGAGGCAGCCGCCATGAAGGGAAGGCGCATTTGACGTTACTGTTGCCGCACCACAGCCAATGCCGTTCTGGGTTGGGTCTGGGCGCGCGCGCGTGCCAGAACGGTTTGGCTAGCGTCACACGCGATGTCAGTCCCAAAAAACTGTGACGTGATGCACAAGGCGGAAAAGCGCGCGCCAACAGCACCGCGGCCGCCTCGATACGTCACGGGAGCCCTGACGTCGGCAGTTTGCATGGGTCGAAGCGCAGATGACGCCATAAGCTTGCTCGATGGCGCGGATGAGCGTTCTCGTGCGCGCATGGATTAAAATTGATTTAAAATATGTTCTCCTGAACGGTTACGGCTTAAACTTCCGAGGGGCTATCTCCGTATACAAACGAAGCTTTTTTACATAGTTATCTGAGCTTTGAAATTTCGTGTCAGTACTCCTTTAAAGTTCACGCAAAGAGCGCAATGTCATTCCACACTATTAATCGACCTCGTGCTGTCCGAAAATTTGCGGAAAATTTGAGCGGTGGCTCGAAGCACCCGCATCGTCAACGCCGCTATTATAGCCGTTCTTTTTTTTTAAAGAATCTCATTACCAATCGGTGCATGTTTTTGCGACAAGGGAAATATGCACGAGGGGCCGCCCTCATGAATAAAACGCGAAGGCTAAGCAAATAAGAGCAAGGAGTGATCCCGAACGAGACGGCTGACTCGCGTAAGCTCCCGCTAGTGTAGCCTTAGGGACAGGCTGCTCCACACAAAAATAAAGAAAGGTCAGACGAGGAAGACTTATTAAGCATAAACACCGTCCATCCAGCTGCGATCACAACAGTGCGAGAATGCATATGCGCGGGCAGGCAAACCAGCTTTGCCCCCTCGCAAGACAAGAGGCAGTGGAAGCTAGGAGCGGCTGTTCCGGTCCGCCCTCGCGTGCACGCCACGCCTGGCAGCCGTCTGTTTACACAGTCGTCGGATCCATGACGCGCTGATGGGCCGCAGATGCCGGGTCGCAAATAGACCGCGCGTGGCTGGCAAAGTTCCGCGCACTGCACCAGAAGCTGTGCGAAGCGCGGTCAAACCGGGGTAATGCGCTCGCGGGTCGAGAGAGAAAAGGGCTGAGGCGCAACAACAAACCGTCACGTCACTCAGCTGAAGTTGGTTCTCCGGGATCGACCTCTTTGTTTTTTCTCGTTGTATCTATATTTGCTACTTCAATTTAACTGACGCCTTCTCTTTCTGTTAGTACAAGCTGCATAACAGTATGGTTCTGCGCATTTTTGAACTGTGGACACTGCGTTCTTTGTCATAGTCGTTCCACATTGTTCCACTTTTGATTTCACCTCTTCCCCTCCCATCGCCATGGAGCACCTTCTCAGGAGGACCTCTCTGCACTAATTGTAATAAACTTAAACTCTCTTTCTCACTTTCATTAAAGTTTACTTGTTCTTCACGTGCACGAACAAAAACACCAGAGGCTTCACGTTGTTGTTTGAAAACGAACGTCCCAGTGTGTGTGTGTGTGTGTTATCAGTGCGCGGTCACTCAAAGTAGTGCGCCGTTCAAAACTTGATGCGGCCCTCAAGCTTATACGCCTCACCACTGACTACGTTCGCACCCCCATCACCTTGTCAGTACAGTGGAACCTCGTTACAACGAAGTAGTTTCGGCGGAGTAAATTAGTTCGTTGTATCCGATATTCGTCGTAACAGTAGAGGTAAAAATCGGCTCTAACAAACCGCAAATTTCGCTCGCGCAGTAATCCTAGATACAAAAACGCATCTCTCCAGGCTTCAAACCCACTACACACAAGGCAAGGAAGGGCCTTACCTGTCCCTTTGCGGCATTTAAAACTAAGTGGACCGGGACATGACAACGTGAAATTACAACGGAACGAAGTACGCTTGACAAAACAGGCCTGCGTTCTTATTTATTTCAAGATGTGATCTTCGTATGGAGGATTTTAACAGCACTGAAGGATGAAGTTTTCGTCAGTGTCCGCGCACGAAAGGGCTTTTTCGACATTTAAAAAAAAGTATGACAAACTATTAAAAAAATGTTGTGTTATCTTATATTCTAATTTTTGTATTTTGCTTTTCTTAAGCAGCTTTCGATATATGTGACCGGTAAAAAGCGCAAAGGCTCATGGGTACATTGTTTGCTCCCGCGGAGCCCAGCCACTTCCGGTTCGAGAGCTCTCCTGGCCTCCCATAGGCCGGCGGCTTTCATGCGCGCGTGTGCTTGTTGTTTGTCTGTTTCCACACACACAAAAAAGAAACGCTCATGCAACGCACACTCAATGAATAACAACGATGAATCCTACTAGGGACTCCTCTGAAAGGTAAGCACCCTGTGACAAATAAACAACACGCACACACGCACGTGAAAGCTGCCGGCGTACGGGAGGCCAGGCGAGATCTCGAACCGGAAGCGGCTGGAGCAGACGACGTACCCGTGGGCCTTTGCGCTTTTTACCGGTCGCCCATTCGAGCCTCGCACGTACCAAATATTTCTTTGTTATAGCCGACATCCCGCGCAGTCGGGGTTTCAGTCTCGTTATAAAAAGAATAAGTACCATATAAATGAAGCGTGTCCAACCGAAGTTCATATTTACTTCGCTATAGCCGATAATTCTATATATCAGCGTTAGTTATAACGAGGTTCGACTGTATCCCAAGCGTTTGCGTGTCTAGTATCCTCCGGCTCCTCGGGGCACCAGTCCCATCGATAAGACAACTAGCCATCTCCATTTTGAATTTCACTTATCTTCTGTCGTCGCAATGGGTAGGCCGCGTGTAGTCCGGACTCCAGCTTAGGCGATCACTGACCTTCACAGAGTGGAGTGGCTCACCGAATTAAAGAGTAAACGCTCGTTATGACGGACCGCCTCTATTAAAATTTCCGTTTTATCCAAAAATACCCGTGGTTCGATCCCAACTAGCATTACTACACCACGATTATATCGAAATAACGCTTATAACGAATTTCATCGCCGTCCCCACGACGTGCCAACAACATTGGCCCGATGAACGCCTTAGTATATATTTGCTTAGGCTTTAAATTTTATTACTGTGTACTCATACTAATGATACAAATAACTAAAAGACAGAAAAAAGAACGGCGGGGGAAACACGCTGTCTCGTAATTCTAAAATAATTTTAAATGCGACGCCATTAGTGACACGGTAGAATATGCGTTAGGTCAAACGGCTAGTCTGCTCTGAATGCGTACAAGTTCAACTTCAGTAGCGCAATCAACGTAATCCTTATCGTCCCGTAGTGAAATGACGTTTAATGCCGGAAGCGAAGCCGGCACTGATCACACTTGATCTTTGCTTATCTGTATAGAAAAACTTTAAAGTTCCGCACGACAAGAGACTCGGAAAAGCCCCCTATAGGGATGTCCAAATGACTTATAGAAAAGCACAGTATCCCTACGACAAAAATTCGCAGTTGTCTCGGTGAATTACCAAGTTGAGTTGATCTTTGTCAAGGCTTAGGGCTACCATTTTTTAAAATTAGGAATGCATGTTGTTACGAAACGGAGGAAGAGAAATGTTTATTGAAAAGCATAGTATACCTTGTCGGCATACTAACGCCTTCAGTGTGCATTGCTGAAGGGGGTGGAGTAGCAGGATGACAGAGCCATCGAGGCGGTCCGACACAACAAAGAGTTGAAAAAAACTGTGGTTGATTCCTCTGTCATAGGAATCGGTAAAACACGAAAATAAAACTTGCAGCGAAATCTGCATCTGAGCATGATTTGCGGGTCGGCGGCTGTCTTGTGGGTGTGCTTGGCGAGCGACGTCCTGCTGGCGGGTCGCTTCGGCAAAGGTCTACTAGCGTCATTTCCATGACGGATAGGACGTTAGTGAAATGTTGGTGTATCCCGGCATAAAGCACTTGCGCTAAAATATAAAACCCGAAAGCGAACAACCCTAAGTGTAACGTACTCTTTAGTACTGAAAGTTGCTTCCCCGCAAGAAGAGCATGTGTGCAGGAGTGCACCCTTTACAGGCCGCTTGCTTCGTTGTACTGTCGTCATTTCCGTGACGGATATGACATCCGGGAAACCTTTGTGTACCCAGGAATAAAACTTTCGTGTTAAAAAAAGAAGAGTAAGAACGGGACCCATATGCGCTTACTTACTCCCTGCGCTACACACATTATTGCGCATGAGAAGAAGCGTGCGTTTGAATTTCGCTTTGTTTATAAGGCGATGCACGTATACCCTGTACTTGTAGTGGAAGCCAAAGCTCTGTGCCCCTACCTTCCAGGCTGCGGCGAAATTACCGGCGTTCTCTTCATCGGTCCCTTTCCAAGACATCACGCAGTATTATATTCTCTCGACAACATAACACTGCTCCGTATTCCAAACTTCCCGGACACGACGAAACAGGACTGTCTAACACCTTCCCTCACCCATTCTATGAAAGCGTACCCAACCGTTAACCCGCGGAACGCCAATATTGCCTTCAACCAGGCACCCTACCTCCCATATCCCATCATCATCCCGTATGTGTACAAAACCTAAACCTACCACGTCTACCCTGAGCCCCCTCCCATTTGAGCTGTGGGAGAACCCGACGACCAACGGTCCAGCTTCTCTGGCGTCCAGAGCCAAGACCGCCCGATCGTCCCATGCATCCCTGGACTGGGGCATCCTCACAGAACGACCCAAGACTGCTTTTACCACCACCATTAAAGCTCTCGAACAAAAGCTCTAACCTGTACGACAGTCCTGGAGGATTATACGGCTGGCAATATCAGACCCGACGTCCCTTTTCGGCTGACAGAAGGCCACCGCATACCGTAACATTACGTCCCGGTAGTGGACGCGCTTCGTCCAATCAGCATTGCGACGGGGTTGACAATCACTTAGGGGCGAAGATTGAAACGTTTGAGTTGCGTGCTTTTTGTGTTTGCGCAAGTTGGAGCCCTGGATAAGGTTGCGGATAGGGACAGGTAAGTTAGTACGACTATTAAGCAGAACGTTATCGACTAGATCAGCGCTGAGAGCACAAAAATCATGCGAGCGATATGAATAGCATGCATTTGTCTAACGGAGATTTTCGCAGGTCATTTAGGAGAATAATGTTTCGTAATCTACACGTAGTAGAGGTACCAAAATACAGTGAACTCCCGTTATTTAGAATTAAGACGAACACTATGGTTAAGACGAACAACATTTTTGCTCTCTTGTAACGTTCAAAATGCAAAAAACCTCCGCTTAAACGAATTTCCGATACTAAGAAGAAATTTTTACGGTCCCTTCGAGTTCGTCTTAGAAGGAGTCTACTGTACTGATACGTTTAGAAGGGGCAGGGTTAGCTTAATTGTACGGCAGTTTGAGCAATGTCGACAGTAAAAAAAGAAACTGGGAAAGACGCAGGTTTGCAGAACGGAGGTTAGAATCGAGAAAACATTTTCGCACGTCTTCGTTGGGTGTCACCCTCTGATTAATCGTTTAACTTTTTTCCGAACAAACGTTTTGCTCGTCCCTGGGGACTATTGTAAAACTGTGGGGCGTCTATAGTGACACAAAAACACCGTGGTGCTGTCTTTGCGTTAGATAATCATCTCCCTCTCGGACACACACAACTGATATGGCCTTTTACCAGGCTGATAAGGTATTTCGACAGGGCACGGTTAGACAGAGTCAAGTCTCGGCTGACTCTGCCTTACGCATACTAACAGCTCTTTCATGCTGTCAGCTTCTGGAAGCCCAGTTTCCACAAGTCGACCCTTACATGACCTTTCGTCTTTCGTGCCGGTAGTATAAAAAATAAATAAAGACCTGCCGACAAGAGGATTTAGTTACAACAGCGCGTGCAAGAATAAGGCCACCGAGGCCATGTTTGAGTGCCCCGTTATCTTTCCAAGTACCTATACAGGCGGTCGTATAAACGTCCATCTGCTTTTTGCGCGCCCGGGAAGGAGGGCGTTGTTGACAGGGGACGTACAGAGGATACGCCATTCATTCCCACAGCCCTGTACATGATTTTGACTATGTCCCCGAGCGCGCAGCATCTACAGCCGTGATATTTAATGGCAGAACACTCATGGTCGTAGGTGCAGCTAGTAATTGCGGTGATAGGAACACCGAAAGTGATTATGATTTTTTCGACAGTTAACTACGATTTTGTGTTCCGTCAGACCATCGGCGTAGACGTATCTTCGGTGCATAGCGCGAAATTAAACTGGATGCTTTTTTTGCTCTCTAAAGGACAACGTCTTCTAGAGACATCATTTAAACTACGTCGTTCATCAATGGAAGCTCACAGCCTGTTTTAAGAGCGGAGCCCCTTAGGGGCTCGTGCTGTCGGCGTCTAATGTAGTCGTCGTAACCGTCGTCTAATGTAGTCACGGTGCTAAAACACCGGGGCACTTGTTTACGCCTCGCGCTAGAACGCTTCGTGCATCAAAGACGCGAGACTTTTGCCGCAAAGCTGTATACCTCTACACCCCAACGTTTTCATTTTCGTTGCCAAAAACGCCAAGGAGCCAAGAATACACACTGCATGCATCGGCCCTCCCCAGGTTTCACGTCAGTGGAGGTGGCCCCGGATCTTTTTTTCGTTGTTATCCCTCTTTCAACAAAGGGAGCATATGCGCAGTTCTATTGCTTTGAGGCCCATCAACATGATGTGAAAGTGATTCAAATACTGATTGTCAGTCTGCACAGGCTTCCTTGATTCATTAAAATTATTCCAATACAAAATAAATTTCCGACATGACATAGTTTTATTGAAAAGGAAAGAGCAATATTGTTCCCCTATATGGTCAAAGTGATTTTTGACCCCACAAATTTCCGCCGTTCAATTACTCAGAAACGGCTAACCGTAAATGCATGCAGAAAACACATTGTCGGGACATACTCATCAAACTCAGTAAAGCCGCGCTTACTGCGATTTTCGTGGACGCTACGTGTCGTCTACCAATAAGCAGAATGGAAAGGCCGTGAACTCGTCAGATCCGTTTTTGGTCTCACATCTGCTACGTTCCTGTCGTCTGCTGCCACATCGAAGCTTCCCGCACGGGAACACCAAGTACCACTAATGTCTAACCATACATACACACTCTAGTAGCATAGCTTAGTGGAGTTTACTCACCGAAAAGCTCATCTTTTCCGGTCCACCATCCGCGCGCAATCCAAAGAGCGTCCTTCGAACGTCGCGCCCCTGAAAACGCTTTCGTCTGCTCTACTCATCTTCCACGCATCACTTGTTACTCTCTAGAGGGCGCAGCGATACAACCCTCCTCTCCACCTCCCCCCCCCCTTTTTTTTGCTTCTGCCTTTACTGTAATATTCGCCCTCGTGTGTGTACATAAGCGCTGCTTGACTTATCATCAGGGAGAGGAGAAAAAAGGCCACATTTTCCCTTCGTTGACGAGAAGGGCGTTGGAAGATGAGAGAGTCAGCAGAATCCTGCATGTGTTCTTGCGTGAACGTTGATGAATTTCTTGTTGCTTTTTGACAGGGCGTGCATGGTGGCTCCGTTGTTGCCTTTCCGAAAACGCCTGCGGGCGGCACTGCTTCTGCCCAAGCGGAAACCAGCGGCCTGCTCTGCGACATTTCTCTTCGCGACTCTAGCTCTTTTCTTTGTGCATACATCCATTGATAGCGCGCCGACGGAGGGAGCAGCAGAGACTGGTTCAGATTTTTTTTCTCTTTTCGGTCGTCTGCTACGCTCCCTTGTCGTCTGCTTCGCTTCGTTTTCGTAGAACGCTACTTCCATTTTTTTTTTCCCGCTCGTCTGTTGGCCGCCGATTGAGGGCGAGGTACAAAACACGCATGCAGCATTAGTCGGTTTTCTTTTTATCTTTCGCTCGCGTGACTCCTACGGGGAGGCTTTATTTACATCCGGCGCGCAGGCTAGCAAGGGTTCCCCGCGTCGGCCAACGCTTTGAGAAAGCCGACCGCCGCGAGCTTCGAGTTTGGAATGCTACTCAGGCCGACGCTGACAGTCGCTCGCTCCACTCGCTCCACGCAAGCTCCCGCCGCCTCCTCCCCCTTATATGGCGCTTCTGTACGATGCCGCCTGGTTTTTATGCGAAGCGCCCCAACAACGTGGGCGAAGCTGCGCGTTTGCTTTGGGGAACGTGAAAGACCTGTTCAGGCACTCGCGAAGCGAGTTGGTTGTGTTGGGACTGCATGCGCGCGGCTCGATTGGTTCCCAATTATTGATGGACATCGTATTCAAGCGGCTGAGGACGTTTTTCTCTGGCCGTTGTAGACCAAAGAGGGAGCTGCAATCGCGTCACAACTACACTGAAGGCAGCGTCACTACAGTTAGTAGTTACACGACTCGTCAAATAAGATCTTTGACCTGGCTACCGTGGGCTCGAAATGAGAAAAATGGCGCCAAATTCAAATGCAGCACTCTTAGCCGCATTAAGGTCCAATCTTTTTCGCGCCGGCAGGAGCGTGCATTAATGCGCGTTCAAACCTCGTGCCTTAATGGAGCGCCCAGAAAGGGTTCAGAACATGCTGCCGAGTATTACAACACCGGCAGTTTCTATGACTATTGCGACAGCAGTTTTACATCTCTACTATATAAAACCACAATTCACTATGCAGCGGTATGGGACAACCAGCCGCAATTTGATGTTCGCTACAGGAACAAGGAAAAAACTCGGCTTTGTCACAAACATTTTTATTGGTACCACTTTTGTTTCCGTACTCTAACAACAAAATTTTCCGTTTCCGAACACTTGTCCAAAAAAGCAGTTCCAAGGGCACTGCAATAAACAACTGGGTCGGCATAGGTGGAGAGGGTCACGAAGGTAGCAGCGGGCAAAAGGACAAAAAGGCGAGCCTATTTCCTCGCACGAAACAGCACACACAAAGCAGAAGAAAGTAATGCACAAGGTTCAACGATGAACACAGCGTTTTTCTTGACAGGACCAATCCTGGGACACACAGAGGAGGGTCTGAACTGATTGCATACATGCATTTTGTGGCCGGTAAAGCGTCACGGCTCTCGATTCTTCAATCGTGGCCAATAGTGTCTCAGTTACTAGCAGGTGAGAACAAAATCTTTCGAAATTTTACCATATGAAAGACAAAATTATTTAAACAGTGCAAATGGCCTCTATCCAGAATAACAACCTATTCTCGTTACTGCCAGCAAACAAACTTGGACAGCACTGTTTCGATCCTGGTCTACGAACCGATAGCAGCTTCGAACAAGAATTTGACGAAAATTGCACCCCGTTTGAAGGCTGCGAAATCTGCATTTTAATATTCCGTTTCTTAGGTCGACTGTGCATTGAAAGGGGCCCTTGACATCAGTACTGGGGCAGTAATTACCGAGTTACGACACATTGTGATTCCAACATGGAGTGAACTGTGGCCTTTTCTGTAATCAATGCTGCCGTGCAAAACAAACGCGGCGTTCCAGGACATTGCCAGGATCTTGCGAGGACAAAGCTTTCCTGAATGCAGATTCAAGTGAAGGCGCTGCCGTGCAAAACAAACGCGGCAGTTCCAGGACATTGCCAGGATCTTGTGAGGGCAAAGCTTTCCTAAATGCAGATTCAAGTGAAGGCGCTGCCATGCAAAACAAATGTGGCGGTTGCAGGACATTGCCAGGATCTTGTGAGGACAAAGCTTTCCTGAATGCAGAATCAAGTGAAGGCGCTGCCGTGCGAAACAAATGCGGCAGTTCCAGGACATTGCCAGGATCTTGTGAGGACAACGCTTTCCTGAATGCAGACTCAAGTGAAGGCGCTGCCGTGCAAAACAAACGTGGCAGTGCCAGGACATTGCCAGGATCTTATAAGGACAAAGCTTTCCTGAATGCCGATTCAAGCGAATGCTCAAATCTAATTACCACCACCACCTGTTACCCCGGTGTGATGAACACATCACTGTCAGTGCCAGCCACGTAATTTACAGGCTATAAAATGCACGTAAGCAACCCGAATCCATGTGCAACGCACAGACAGGAATGCACGCAAAAACAATGCCAATCTAGCCTCAAAGGAACGCGAGATTAAGAGTGCAGAGCGATTGCAAACTCCGCACGCAAGAGAGATCACGGCAGAAGGAAACCGTCACGCACACATGCTTACAGATGAAAGAAAGAATGGGGAAAGCATGCTTCATGTCATACTGTGTTGACCCTGTCCCTTACAAAAACTATCGACCACCTTGTATGTGCATAATTACTGCCAACCTCTAAGCTTCTATGTACCAAGAACACCACAAATTGCAGAAGACGATGTACACTGTGCACTGCCCGTACGACGCTCTGAACAGCTGTCTCAAATGTGGTCAAGGTCAAGAAGTTCCCCAGACGATGCCCTGATGACCAGTGCATGTCCTGGTACCTTGAACACACCAAAGACATTGGACGTCCCGCAAGAAAAATACTAAAGCAATGTCCTGTGCTGTTCGAAAGGACATTTGAAAGGACATCATCCTCGAGGGTACATGCTGAGTCTTCGGTACAGAAAGCTAAACAATACTCCTGGTACAAAGCCGTTGCGAATGCTGAGAATGCCGTACCGTCGCGACGATAACGCATCCAGCCGAAACGGACCCTGCACCTATGGTGGCCACATTAGAGGTACAAAACAACGAAGCTCGCAGGCTGGGGACAAAAGCCGGTGAAAAAACAGCCCTTTTCCATACACGTGCTGCGTTACTAAAGCCTAGACACAACATGAAATTTCCGTGCATCGCGACGACGACGACGACCAACTCTACGAACGCCTGGTTGATTGAGCCTTCGGTAAAGCTAGGCACGTGTAATTGCGACGTCAGCGTTCTACAAGCGGCTGGACTCGGGAGCAAGTCAGTCCAGTGCAGAACAGTTTAAACGCGCCGCACATCGTCACAGGTGTCCTGCACATCCCAGAAACGGATTCCTCTCTCGAAGGTGCATGAACCGACCCCTCCGTCAACAAAACTGAAACAATTCGCACACCGTCATCACGTTCCTAACTTCACTGTGTACAAGCCGACAAGAGCCGGCTTTCACATACGAAGTCATAATTACAAGTCAGTTCAGCGTAGCCCACCGCCATCGTCATCATCAGATGCCGAATGCGTCGCTCTACGGATTACTGCAACAGTGCACGAGCTGACCCAATCCGGCTTCAGCCAATGGGTGCCGCACCAAGCACGCCAACACGACACTACTACACAATAGAGGACAACCATGACTAGAGTCGCTAAAGAATTTATTCTAAAACACAACTCCCCACTTCTGAGAGCAACAGAAATGCACGGTGAAAAGAGGAGTTTTTTTTTTAGGTGTGCGAAGAAACAACGGCAGCAGTTAAAAAAACAGGGAAACAATCTTCAACTCCACTGGAAAAATCCACAAGCGACACGAGAAACGGAAACACGCGCGAAGCTAACGAAACGAACGCAACCCCGCCACTAGCAGAAGAGGCATGCTGTAAAAATTCTAGGCGTCCGTCTATTCTTACGCCTCACAAACACGTTACAGAAACTAGTCCTATGTACAGGTAAACAATAATAACGTTAAAAACAGGAAGGGCAGGTGAAGGATTGCGAGACGCCGAAGGAATTGCCGAACAGGAAGAAATGTAGCTGTGGTGAGAGGGGGGACCAATAGGTTTCAGGAGACCTTTCCACCTTTCCTCTTTTTCAACCTACGCTGCTCTTCCATGGTTTTGGAAAAATAAAAAATGCAATAAAGCACAGAAGGTCTTCAGAATGTCCTAGAATACTTGTGAAGCAGACAGGATGGCGCGAGCACATAGGCGCTCCTTTTTGAAAACACGACAGCAACACAACCTCTTGTTTAAAAAGAGAGAGAGAGGGAACGAATTCGCACAGGAAATCTCCCAAGGACACCAGACAGGCACAGCTATCCTTAGCCAACCTATCCTGTGATAATCCCTGCAAGGATAAGAGGGCCTTTAGAAGGCTCATCGGATCTAGGATACACTTCGGCCTTCCCCGCGATACAAAGTTGTCCTGTAAGGACAAGGCGCGATACTGTCCCCGATGTACAAATAAAACCATTCTTGTCCTTTGGCTGCTGTAAGGACACGTCTAGGATTCCCAGGGATGGCGCTAAACTGTGCTTGCAACACAGTGCAGTCCAAACAAAAAAGGTCTGCCAACGAAAATACAAAAGACGAAACGCGAGACAATGGCACTTGCCACGATGTCCAATGGCACTTGCCACGATGTCCTTGTGGCATAGGCTGCCAAAGCCTGGCCGCTGGAAGATGCATTGCATTAAGGCGGGAATTTTGAATTTGAGGCAACTAGTCAAGAGAAGCAGCAGCAGCAGCCTACTGAAGGAAAGAAGGAAGGAAGCGTTGCTGTCTTCTTGTGCTCGATAAACAGCTTGTAAAGGAGAGAAAAAAAAAAAAAAAAGGTAAACTTCTTTTCTTCAACGCAGTCCACCGCCAACTTCCCTTTTCTCCCGCTTTTTTTTCTCTCCTTTTTCTTGTGTGTTCAACAACGGCCCCATTCCTGCAAGGAAAGGCATTAGAAAAGGACGTCAGCTCTGCAAATACACACCTGTCGCACACACCTGCGATGACACCGAGAATTTTACCCTGATAAATGAAACCCGCTACAAAAGCAACAAGTTCCAGTGCACATTTCCAGCTGGGTTCTAGCATAGTGCAACAACCAAAGCTGGACAACTGATCAGTCAAAACTCACGAAATGTACAGCCACTTTCTGACAGTAATAGGACTGAATATCTAGAAGAATTCTTGAAGACGTCTTAATTGCAACACAAGTTTATTGATTCCTGTAATCAGGGCATTGTACGAACCTCCTCTGGCTGAAATAACCTTTAGCAGCGGCCTTGTGGTCATAAGCAAAGTACAATAATTAGTGCAGACAGGAGCCACAGAATGTCTTCTCTTAAAAATGTGTTAACTGCAATTCAAGATTATTCATTCGAGTGATATGGGTATTGAAAATATATTGCTTTGACCGAAACCGCCTTCAGCAGCAGCCTTATGGCTGTAAGCAAAGTGCAAGGCTCAATGCACAGTGGAGCCACAAACATTCTGAAGACATCTCAAAAACGTCTTGAAGACATATAAGAAACGTTTCAACTGCAATACAAGCTTATTCCTTTTGGTAAAGGAAGGATGACTGATCCACTGACCGTGCGTCAGGAGGTGAGTCCTAGACCGAGAGGGAGATGAGGCTGTTGTAGTGGGTCATGTTGCGCTTGAGGATCTCGGCGCAGGGACCCAGGACACGCTCAAAGCGGGACCGGTCCAGCTTCACGCACTTCAGGGGGCCCCGCGACACCACTGTGGCCGCCCGGGGACGGTCCAGCAGCAGCGCGATCTCGCCTGCACCAGGGTCGCACCAGTGTTGCACCGAGTCATGACGACGCGTCAGCCTGCCCTCCAGGACACGCACACAACGCACCAGGACAGGGTGTGGTGACAAAGCGTGCAGAAATAGTGGAACTGGTGCCACCATCCTTATACCAGGGGAGGAATGTGGGTATGACTGATGACACTGACGGTACGGTATGATGGATGATGACAGTAACCTAGCCTAGACACAATAATGCACAAGTGTGAAGCGCACATAATAAAACATGCCCTGAAAGTGTGCAGAAGCAAGGCACAACTTGTGTTGACGTACGTCTGAGCTGGCTAAACTATTTAACAACTTCATCTGGATAACACGCTCCATATTGTCAACGTGATGCTTCAGCATAAAGTAGCAAGTAAATAGTAAGGCTCTAAATGACATTTCTTCTAAGAGATTGACTGCACAACACTGCAAGAACCAATAAAGGAGAAAGGAAGGCAGAGCATGCCGCACCAAAGTAATCTGACGGGCCCAGCCTGCCGACCTCTTCCTGTGGCTCGTTCTCGGATCGTCTCTGCAAAACTGAGGCCGCACCCTGGAGGAGAGAGGGAAGGAGGAGGAGAGAAAAAAGAAGAGCGAGATCACTCGCATCTCTGCCTCTCAAGGGAAACTACCGCCAAGCACTCAACATCACAAGAACACAGTCATTTAGTGAGCAACCGATCTGTATGATGACTAATAGTTCAGTTCAGATTGCATCTCAAGTATTTTGCGAACAAAAGAAAATGTGGGAAATGGGGGCCAACGTGTAACAATACATCTTTAAAAGCTACGCGAATCAGATAGGTGAGAAAGGCCAACTATAAGTACAACAGGGCTCTGTCAACTAAGTTTTATGCCTGCTTCTGTAGACAAACCATTGTCTAAAAAAAAATAAGAGAATGAAAAGCAGGTGCCAGGTACTTTATTTTAAAAAACAAAGAAAAGTAACAAGAAAATTAAATCAAATGTTCACGATCCTCATGAAGAAGCCTGGTCTATCAGCGATGCACAATCCAATGCCACTTTTCATGCACAGCAGAACCTCAACTTAATAAAGTCGCCGTGAATCGCAAATTCCATTTTGTTAAATTGGAACTTAGTAAAATATAGAACAGACCAGGCCTGTGGGCACCTGCGAGGCAAAACCAAATTCGTTTGCTGATTCGGAAAATATGTAACATCAGGTTATGTCAAGTTGAGGTTCAACTGTAACCACTGATTTATGCAACATGCCACTTGTATGCCAGAGAGGAAAATGAATGAAAGTGAGCATGCGTGAAATGCGTTTGCAGCCGTTTCGTGCAAATGAGTTACGCTGTCCATTCGTCCAACACAGAGCCCCTGCGCTGGAACATTTTTTATTCAAAACGCACTGCTCTACCTCCTCTTCCAACCTGACTAGAGGCACGGCAAAGTTGCACTGTTTGCGCAAAACAAATTGCTCCAGGAAACTGCTATCCCAATAAGTGAACTTTATGTGAAAGACACCTCCATGCCCTCATTATCAGCCAGAATATGTTCAGAGTTAATTTTGCTTTTGAATGAACAAGTAAGGACACAACAATATGGTGGCACATGATGGCTGCATTCTTAACACTTGGATAGATGGATGGAAACACACATGCACACTGGATGAGACGGCACTGTCCTTCAGAACCGGAAATATCTTGACACGGCTCCTTAAAAGGGAGGATTGGTTGTCATTTTATCCCATTTATAATCTTCTTGCCTATCACTGCTTCTTATAATCATGATCGCACTCAATCCTGCTCTCGATTGATTGATTTATTGATTGCGGGGTTCCACGCGCCGACACTACACAGGCGATGAGGCGCGCTGTATTGGAGGGCTCCGGATTAATTTTGATCACCTGTGGATCTTTAATGTTGACGCACGGGCGTTTCCGCTTTTTGCCTCCATCAGAAAAACGGCCGCCGTGGCTGGGAATCAAACTTGCATCCTTCAGACCAGCATCGATTCTTCCGTCAAGGTAATGGGTAATGACCAGGACTTCATACAAAAACAGCGCTCAAGACAGGACACAAAGAAAGAGACAGCAACACATGTTGCCTCTTTCTTTGTGTCCCGTCTTGAGTGCTGTTTTTGTATGAAGTATGAACCAACGAGCCCAAACACTTCCATTGCTTAATGAACAAGATTCCGCGATGTACGTGCAACCAGTGATGAAGCAGTTGCTTACCCTGGAACTGAGTACCCCTACAAAAAGTTTACACTAGTGACGTGCGAAGGAGGTGAGTGAGTGGAGGGTGCTTGGAGCAAAAAAGAGAGCAGGCAGTACCCCGAGGCTGCTAACCTCCTCAATGATGAAGAAGTCGTCGCCGGGCATGCCCTGCTCCACAATGATGTCGCCGTCGTTGAAGGTCACTGGCTCCAGGGCGTCGGCCACCGTCAGGCGTTCCCACTTGTCCAGGCTCTCTGTTGGGGCAGGAAAAAAGTGGCCACAGGGGGAGCAAGTCAGGCAGCACCAGAGTTATTCAAGATTATATCATCATCATTGTCATCATACTATCTATGCCCACTGCAGGGCAAAGGCCTCTCCCACAGATCTCCAACTATCCCGGTTTCGTGCTAACTGCGACCAGTTAATTCCCGCAAACTTCTTGACCTCATCTGCTCATCTAACTTTCTGCCGCCCCCTGCCATGCTTGCCTTCTCTGGGGATTCACTCTGTTGCCCTTAATGACCAACGGTTATCTTGCCTTCACATTACGTGCCCTGCCCACACCCATTTCTCCTTCCTAATTTTTACTAATATGTCCTTAACACGTGTTTGTTCCCAGACCTACTCCGCTCTCTTCTTGTCCCTTAACGTTATGCCCATCATCTTCCATTGCATTGTCACTGAGTTGTTCCCAATTTCACTTGCACCCTCTTAGTGAGCCCCCAAGTTTCTGCCCCGTAGGTGAGTACCGGTAAGATGCAGCTGTGATACTCTCTCTCCTTCTTGAAGAAGAAAGAGGGGCAAATCAAATCAAATCAAATCAAATGAAATCTTTTTATTTTCCAGAATGAATTCTGGATGGTTCCCTGACTGAAAGCTGTGAATCAGCTTAATGAAGGACCGGGAACTGTTCCACTACATAGCAGCCAGCGTAAACACACCAGTGTACAGTGTTTGATAGCAGGCCGGCAGACAAACACAGAGGAAAGAAAAAAAAAAAAAAAAGGTAAGTGTATTGACCTGGAAACTAGAGAAGGAAAACTGGACTTCGCTAAACGTTTACCTAATAACACAACCTAATGAAATGAAGCCTGCTCGCCAAACTTCGAGACGTCAAATTAGGTAATGTTCGCTTATGTTTTCGCAATTTACTGTATTCGCACAATTCTAACACAATCATTTTTTTTCTATAATTAGCCTTCAAATTTGTGTGCACGTTACAACCGGACACAGAGCTGAAATTGGATTCAAAGTGGCCAGCAGCAATGCGATAGACACGAGCACCTCAAAAAATCCGATTCTAAATCTGCGCGAAAGAATCAGCGTGAAGCACTTTTCTTAGAATTTTGCTACGTAAAATTACCTGCACGTTACTACTGCGTGTGTTAAAACCGTGCAAATACGGTATGCCTTACGGCAGCAGCCACAAGTGCTCGAGCACTACATCAACTTTCTGCCAACAGATGGCAGGCTAGTCAACTTGCCCCATACTTGCCCCATACTTGTCCCCATTTGACCCCAGTGCAAAAGGGGATCAGTTTTTGATACACGGCGGTCTATGAGGAGTTTCGCAACTCGTGCAACTCTGGTCGAGCACGACCTGCCTCTTCCAGATCCGAGAGCAAGAAGCAAGGAGAGGATGCAGGCGGGATTGGGGGTCCCAACGCAGCGCCCACACACACACCACACTCACCCAGGATGGAGACCTTGCTGAGAAACTCCTCGTACATCTTGCGCTTGCGGATGGTGCTTCCCTGCACAGCAAGCAAGGAGTGAGGACGAATGAGTGAAGTTCAAGACACACTGACACCACACACAGAGGGGACAAAAGACGCTCACCATCAGAATTCTTCTGTACGTGTCCCGGTCAATGGCCCAGAGCTTCACATCCGTCTTGGCCTGCAAGTGTGGCACATGGACACAAGTCCCTCAAGCCTTTTCCAGCTCTATAAAAAATTCCAGCCCAACAGTAAGCCTGGCATAAATTTCTTTAAGGGGGGACACTGGCCTTAAAACAGCTTCTTTTAATTTTCAAGTAAACTATGTGAAACTAGCCAGTCTTGCTGGTTTTTTATCACTGATTTCAAATATGCCATTATTTTTTGAGTAGGTCAATTAGTTCCCAAGATAATTAGAGACAATCAGCCATTCTTGGAGGAACAATAGACAAAACAGTGTTAGTCATTGATCTGTAATCCTGCTATTTTTCAACACTATGAACCCGAGTGCATGCAATAAACGGAGCCGTTTTTTTGATGCATTGCTAGGAACTAATTTTACAGCTCATTAAACTTCAGTGTTTGAAATGGGCACTCAAAATGTTTCCTTGCCACTGGTGCCACCAAAGTAATTCGGAACTAATTGACCAGCTGAAAAAATAATGGCATATTCGAAATCAGTGGGAAAAAAGAAGCAAACTGACGAGCTTCACAAAGTTCACTTGAAAATTAAACGAACCTGTTTTAAGACCAGTGACCCCCTTATTAAAGGAGTACTGACACGAAATTTGTGTTAAGGTTTTCTCGCTGCTATGGGTGCCTACCAGCTAAATAATCATAGAATAGCACATTAAACGGTTGACACCAGCATAAGTAATTGCTTACAGCTTCGTTTATTCATGCCCACTTTGGTGTCATCGAAACAAACGTTGAGGCGGCCGCCACACCAGGACGGCATTCTTGACGTCACGGTTCTCATTCCGTGGACCCGGGCAGCACAACGTCAGTACAAAAACTGCGATGTGATACAACAGGAGGAGTAGCACGTGCCAGCACCAGCCAGCGCCTTGGCTACGTCACGGGAGCCCTGACATAGGCAGTTTGGGGCGAGGCGCCCTGCGAGGCACTCAACGCGGTCATGCTGATGCTGATTTCGAAAGGGTGTCCATCTGCTTGGAGCTTTCACGGGTGTGCAGAGATTCAAATTAATTCAATATATGCTACACTGAATGGTTACTGTTGAAACGTCCTGCGAGATATTTCAAAATACAAAGGAAGCATTTTACGCAGTTATCTCAGCTTTGAAATTTCTATCAGTACCTTGAAAGTGAAAGTATTATCAGAGTCCTTCAATGCTTCTCTGGTCATGAAACTCCCGGCCAAGTTTCGTACGGGGACAAAGGCTACCGCGAGGGGCGCCACCGCAGATCGGAGGGCATCGGGCGGCCGCCGCTGCTCTGTAGCCAGACCGGCAGGCAGGAACGCAGTATTAGCAGCATGCCCGTTCGCACCAAATTTTTTCGCCACTCACAAAATGATAAGTCCATTTGAGCGGCCCACGGCACGTAAAGCGAAAGTGCACTGCTTGTAAGGCAGCGAGCATCTGTTTTATCTCACTTCGTGGTCCATTCCCTGCCAAACGTGCTCTGACCACGCCCCCGGCTGCTCTCTGATCAACACCAGCGCCACGGCATGGTAGCGCACAAAGCTCTCCCATAGCGTGACGGCGAAGTTTCATGACCAGAAAGCCATTGAAGGACTTTGGTATTTTCATGAGCTGGGTCATGATGCTTTCAAACGCCGATTTGAGATATGCGCCATGCGCCGTGCGATTGAAAACTTCTGGCGCCATCTGCCGTGTTGCGAGAGAGATACAGGTTCATCTGGAGCATAGTATTTTTTGAGCTAGATGGCGATTTCAAGGCTAGCCAGCAGAAACTGGAGCTAGATTTCTGCGCTCCCGATTCCGTCGCGTGCTTGCAGACGCGTCAAATCACGTGATTCTGTACAACCTTCGGTGTATTAGCACGAGTCTGTGGATGATGTGTCCACATGGCAGATCCATGTTCTGAGGCTCATGAGGAAGAAACCCACTTTATAACATCAGCGACTGCTAACTTTTTCACCCGAGGTTTTGAAGAGCTGTGAGAAAATTTTTGTAGCTAAAAACAACGCTCAAGCTAGGATTTTAATTTTTTACTCAGAATATTGCTAATGAATGTATAAAACCTCTGTATTTTCTGGAATGTTCTTAAAAATTTTTACATCAGAGGTATAAACACGCTTCGAACAATTTGTCTAAAATTTACAAAAAATTTCGGATTTGGCAATTTAAATTTTGCATTTTCATTTATTTTTTTAAACCATTACTTCCTTAAAAAGCCCATATATTGGGCTTCATTTTCATGTGCTTCATATATTGTTCTGCCAAACAGTTCTTGGGAAAAAAAAAAAAAAAAAACTTTACTAGAAGCCACAAAAAAGGGCACTTTTCCCCTTGTATGGAAAGAGTTAAACAATGCACAGTGGGTTGTTGAAAAAGAGGAGCGCCACATGCGAACTTGACTGGTTCAACAAGATCTTCCTACAACAGAAGCGCGTATTTTAATTCTTTTGTGTGTGTTTGTGCCCTCTATGGCAGAGGCTATTTTCAAATGTAAGTTGTAATGACAACATGTTATATTTTGGTGCAACACAAATCTGGGTTCAGTGGCCCTTATGGGAGCTGCAATTTTCCCTCCATTGAGATAACCATTGCCAGTAGTGTGTGCTTCTGTGAAATGTTCATTGAAGGAAACATCACTATACTGTTTCATTAAAAAAAAAAAAAAAAAAAAACGCTGCTACTTTAACTACGGCTAGTACAACATGCTTCTGATACAACCATACTCCAAAATTACCTCGCCAAGTCTGTTTCTGTTAGCCCAACCGGAATATGCCTCAGGCTGAAGGTCATACTCCAATTAATATTAAAATTAGAACTACATTTCTTTTTTTTTTTTTTGCAGCTTTATATTTAAAAATGGAGAGAGCGAAAAGAAAAAAAAAAGAAGGAAGAAGGAATTAAGAGAAAAAAAATAGTGGCTACCTTGACAGTGGCTGCCCGCGGCGTTCCGTAGATGAGTGCCAGCTCTCCAAAGCTGCCGTTCTCCGCAATGGTCGTCACGTGCTGCCCATTGACGTACACCTGCAATCAGGGTGACACACACACACCCATCAGCTGAGCCGAGTACCCCAACCTTGACATGTACAGGAAGTTGCAGCAGTAAATGAGCCCATTTAATTAAACAATTTCCATGAAAGGAAATTGTTTAGCTTCCAAGAAGGAAGCGAGAAGTTCCTTGCAACTGAAATACTGCACAAAGGTCACAGTTCACGGTGTATTTAATTTAAAGGTGCAATAACTGACAACAATGCTTCTGTTTTTTAGCATCCACTTAATAACAGTTTTAAAGCAAAGCTTTAATGTCTTCACTGACACCATTGCATGCCAATACGCCCTGCAGGAAAGCCAACTTTTTGTGACGATGATGTTGAATGATCATTAGTGAAGTGAAAGAGAGAGAGAGAGAGAGAGAGAGAGAGAGAGAGAGAGAGAGAGAGAGAGAGAAAAAGCTGCCCGTGGTCAGAATCGAACCTGTGTCCCTTGCGTTATGAGGCCGGCGTCTAGCTAACTGCTCCATTTTGACATGGTCAAAGCAAACGCCAAGCAGCATGTACCGTTTTGCGCCATACAAACCAAACGTTACGCCTACAGAGTGCACACCAGACAGTTGCTGTGGGTATTCTAGAATAGTGGTGCGTACCTCAAGAGTAGCACATAAGTGCAGTGTGGGGTTGGCCAACCAAAGAAAGCTTTGCGATCAACCATCATCATCGTTAGACGGAGGGGTGGATGATTTTTTGCCTAAAGCCTACCTTACAAGATTAATTTTGGTTTTCTATATGAATACACAAAAACAAAAAAGGGTGGGTGGGGGGTGGGGGAAGGGGTTGGTATGGGCCACTGCAGAAAGAAGGCACGGCACACTCACGTCCACTTCCCCCTGGTCGAGAACGTAGAAGTTGTCTCCCTCGTCGCCCTGCTGGATGATCACTTCCCCTGCCTTGTGCACCACGGGGAACATGGCGTCGAAGATGTCGCTGCGAGGAGGGGAAAAGGGAGTTCACAGGTGGGGGGGAAGCAGAGCTAGGCAACAATATAACATTGAAAAGAGGCTATCGCACATAGACACCCTGCCACCACACCCCAATTCTAAGGCAAAACTCCAACCATTAACGAAAAGCCCATTTCCTGGTACAATTGCCTCCCACTAATTCAGACTCGTTATTACATTTTTAATGCTCAATTCAATTGAGTTCTGCATCAGAATGCTGCACGCTCCAACTTTCAGCTAACTCAATTATCCTTTAAATTTTGTAAGCCCTGGGCAATCCTGCAGTGGTTGAATTAATGACAAGTTGACCATATCATATCATGCAGCTTTTGTGCAACACAAAAGGGATGCCCCCCAGCTCGCAATTCAGAGTTTTCAGAAGCTCCAGGTAAAAGCCCTACAGTCAACTTCACACTGCTGGTTACCTAATTTCATACACTTTGCCAGCAAAGGACATCTTCCCAATGAATTCTCTTTTATTTTTCACGAGCTTCAGGCACAGCAACAAAAGCATATCAATCACTTCCTTGTGCTTACCCAATACAAAATTTCTAAATCGCGTCAAAAAAAAAAAGAAACCCACAACCCGTAGCAGCAATTCGGCAATTCTCTTTCAAATACCTCACTTGGAGAGGTCCAGGAAAGCCAAATGCATATTGGCACTATATTATGCGCATCAGCCCGTTCCTCAAACCAGTAACCCTTTCCCACGTGAGACTTTTTCGGCTGCTGTGCACATCGACATCAGAGAGCATTGTTCACAGCCCTCACCTCCGCTCATTGTCATCCAAGTGCGAGAAGAGCACGTTCTTCTCAATGGCCTTGGACAGTGCCGCCATGGTCTTGTAATCCTTGGGCACCATCTGCATTGACGAGTGGCAACAGGGGATCACACTCCCGCAACTAGAAGAAAACACCATGTTCGGGAAGGAAATTAAAGGCAACATAAAAAAAGTGAAACAGGTTGCACTGGTGATGCAAGGCTGGAGAAACAGCAGAGCTGGTGGCCCTCCTCCCTTTGTCAGAGACCTGGCCGTTGCACCTTGCATGGATTTCCAAAGTTGCCACTGAAGGTTCTCCATGACTGGCCAGCCCGCACAATTTCGTCCGCAGCCTTTCACATCTCTCCCAAAGTGGACCGCGTTAGCACACAATAGAACCCACAGTTAAGTCCAAAGGCAACGCCCGCACTATGAACCCAAAGGAAGTGCTGTGCGCTTTGAAGGCGGTGAGAGCTCAATTGAATACACACCATTTTCGTAACGCTTAGGACCAAGGTTCAATTCTGACCATAGGAAGTTTTTTTTTTCCTATCCAATTGGCTGCATATGTTGTTGTTCCCCGCCGCTGCTAACCCCGTACCCCTCGGGCCTTTGGGCTGACCCAGTGGTTAGGTTGCTGGTTTCACGGCATAAAGGTCCCGGGTTCGATTCGCGGGACCTCCCTAACCACACTTTTTAAATGCAGAGCATTTCAGTAACTCACGATGACACCCGCGTTGACGTCCGTAGTCAAAGTCCGCACCGTCGTTGTCTGCACCCCTCCCCCTACACTATATAAAAAAAAATACTATCCGGCGCCTGGTTTCGATCCCTCAACCCTGCGGGCGGAACGCAATGTACATGGTGCTCTAGTCCACTGCGCCACAAAGCCGACACAGAATGGGAGGCTACGACCGCGCCTTATATCCTTGACTCATTCAAACTACGTCAAGAAGCTGCTGATGCGCTCGCATCGCGCTCTCTCGCCGCGGTGGCTAACATCTGTGGCGTGATCGTGACGTCAACATCACGCGTTTGTGTGGTGGCACGATTTCGGCGCTATAACACTCTCTCACGAGGGGCATTGGATTGGATTGGCTTGGCTTGGTTTGGTTTGGATTAAAGTGGATTGTGCTGGATTGTAGCCGCGCCACGTTGCATCATAGCTGCTCCACGTTGCATCATAGCCGTGGCAGGGGGTTCACGGCACGTTTCACCATCGACTTCATCGACAATGTCTACGCTGGAAGAGAAGAGCAGAAATGCTCTGCATTTGATCGTGCCCCTCGCGAGGGGGATGTTCTAATTTTTGCTTGAGGCTTTTTGGTGCGACGAACAGAAAAGGCTGGACCTAAGCAGTTCTGCCGTTAAAATTGATACGGTAGGGCTTTTTAACATGCAGCAAACAGGGTGTGTATTATTTCAAGTTAGTTAGGTCATGCTAAAAAACGTTGCCATCGTGGGCAATTTTGTTTCATTGCTTTTAAAAACTGGCCGCATTGTTCAGGGGTAACGAAACAAGCTCGCAGCGTTCTACTGAAAGAGCCCCGTCTGTCTCAAGTGGCAAGCAAATCATCTGAACTGCATGCCCCTCCCTTCAGCCAGTCATCGTCACCAAAGCCCAACTACTTGCTCTAAATGAAAGCTCACCAATTCTGCAGCTCTACTGGATTGCACGGTGAAGCAGCAAGACAAATGCTGCTTTGTTTGCTTAGAAGCGCAAAATTCAAGATTGCATTCCTTCTTAGAGTTTTCCAGCATTTCATTCATAAATGTAAAACGGCATGCTGAAAAGTTAAGGATGAATGAATGCCGAATAACCTCATGCGATGCTGCCCACCTAGGAGGTCATGCAGACGAAAATACCTCAACTGGTCAGGAAAAACGCTCATGGCAGGCTTGCTGGCCCATTTGATTGCCCTAATAGACTGGGTTCTGGCAGTCCTTTACACAAGACACTTTACGTAACTTACACCCAAGTTTTTAAAATTATACATGTTGAATGCTCTCACAAACAAAGCCATCAAGCATTTGTTAGTAAAGCGTGGACTACCCCATGCGGTTTTTACATTCTAGATAAACTTGAAACTGCAATCTCGCGCACACAGGTATTTGTTTAAGACCTCTACTGAAAAAGAAACCCCCTCTGAAAACGAGAATAAAAACCTTGCACTATGAAACCACAATGCCCCATCCTCCGAGCCACCACGACATCGGACAATCACCCCAGCTCATGATGTCAAAGACAGTGCTGAGCTCACAACTGAAAGTTTATGAGGAAGCAATACAAATATATATAAGAACCTGGACAACTGCATATGTGTTTCTTAAAACTTTCAGTAGTGAGCTCAGCACTGTGCTGTCGTTGCTCCCTCTTTTGGCCTTGTTTACTTCGCACTGTCTTTGACATGATCCGTTCCAATTCATGAACAGCTCGGTAGACAGCTTACGAAGCATTCTAATTAGATGTCTTAATTAGCAAGATTTGGAATGGCACAGTGGTTATTACCGCAGATGAAAACGTCTAAGTAGATATGTCGACAAACGCAAGCCGCAGGTTTCATAAAAAATATCAGCGCTTTAAAAAAACATTACGCGATTTAAAAACTAAACAAAAGTATCTTCACAACTAGTAAGTTATACCAAATATTTCAATAAAAGGACAAGTTAGTTTTTCACAACATTAGTACGCAAAAAGGTGGTGCTGGCGTCGTTTTTTAGCTTAGACAGGAAGGTAACCTCCATCGTGTCTGACTTCGATGCTGTCTACGCAAAGCAGTCTTTGTTGCCCGCTTCGTCTGGACTGGAATGGGACTTGACACGGTGCACTGTCCATGAAGACGGCTAAGAAGCCGTCTAAAGGGAAAATTGGAACACACCCATCGCCTCAAAACCGAGCTGGCCCAACCTGCCATTGCACGCTCGTCTGCAAGGTAACAACCTCCCGCCAGAAGACGGAGATCTCCCAGGTGAAAATATGTTTTTTTTCTAGCTGGATTACTGAACCAAAAATTTCCTCCAGCTAGAAACATTCTAACTAGAAATAGCAGAATTTCTAGCTAGAAATTCAGTTTCTAGTTCGTTTCTAGCTGGACTGAGATTTACTTCCAGCTAGCATTTCTCAGTCCAGATAGAAGGAAAAAAACTCGCAAGCTGGAAGTAATCGTCTCTAGCTAGACTAATTTTTATAGCTAGAAGCTGTCGATTCCAGCTCAAATGTAATAATCTAGCCAGAAATGAAGCCGGAAATTATGATTTCTTGCTAGAAATGCTCTTTCCATTTTCACGGGGGGCTCAGGCAGACGCACCTTCTTGACGTAGGACGTGGCGTCCTCCTCAGAGTAGGTTTCGGCGCTGACCGCTCCGCGCCGGCTGCGCTGAGGTGGTACGGGCAGCGGAGAGAGCTCATCCTCCTTCTCCTCACCGGGTGGCGTGGTCGCCATGGGCGACAGCTGCTGCTGCTTAGCCCTGGTGGCCGCCTCCTGCATTGGCATGCATGCCACAGTCACGCACATGCACGGACTCGCTCTCTGCACCACAACATCCCCCGCCTTCTCACCCCAACAGCTCTTCAAGAATATGCACTAGTTGTGAAACTTCACTTCAGAATCCAGGCCGTGTGACCACCCCCGCTTCAGTGAAGCTGAGGGGAAAGTGCATATTAGCACACGGGACAAAGGGGACACAACCTGAACTTGCTAACCCAACCAAATAAAATAAAGCTTGCTCTCCATATTACCGTATTTTCGTGCGTATAACCCGCCCCAAAAATGCGAAAATTTCAGGGGTGAAGTAGAGGTGCGAATTATATGCGAGGTGTTTCCTTAGGTGCAGCTTTACCGCAATGCACGTTGGGCCGTGATGCCCCTACAGCAGTAATAGTGACTAAGCCACTGTCATCACATTGACAATGCTTATTTTGCACACGCAGCTCTACAATATTCCAAGGTGAAAAAATGTATGCGGCAAGTCAGCTAGGTAAGTTCTTTTGCATAAACAAATGTGTTAACGTTGCTTGAGTAGTAGATTTGGTCAATCCTCTTATGTATAAAATATGTGGGTGATATGCGGGGTTATATTTGTTTTAATCGTCGACGGAAAGTAGGGGGTGCGGGTTATATGCAGGCACGGGTTATAAGCGCGAAAATATGGTATGAAACACTAAATTAAGTAATGTCTAGTTACGCTTCCACGGTTTTTCCTTTTCATGACTTCGGCAGCAGTCGCAAGCACTTGAGTACTACTTTAACTTTCTCAGATAGACGGCAGGATAGTGAACTTGCTCCATGTTTGCCCCCCATTTGCCCCCAGAGCAGAGGGGACAGCCGCAGAGACCAGCTTTTGATACGCGGGACCTGTGGGGAGTTTTGCAACTGATGTACATTGAGCAACCTTGCCCTGCCCGAACGTTTACTTGGTGACCAGAAACGGGGTGCCAGTAACACCCCTGCTCTTTTAAATGTAGGGCTGATCCACAACAGAAACTAACGTCGCACCAAAGCAGCACAATCTTAAACTTAGCACTGTAGCGAGACATACAGTTGTGAATACAGTAAAAGCTCGTTAATTCAAACTCAGAGGGGACCATAAAATTGTTCGGAGTAAGCGGAGTATGAATTCAGCGGGCTCTAGAATGAATAAAAATAGCGCCACACTGCGCAGGCAGAACAGAAAGAAGCCACCTCCGGACTCGTCATCGCGAATTAGGCGCTACTACACGTTTGTGGCAGGTGATTTTGTGAATAATGTTCTGTAAATAGCAATGGCATGCGCCAGAGCACTGGCACCAATGGCGCCAGTGATCCTTAAAGCAAAATAAGCTGTTGTAGGAGCGTAGCGCGCGTACCATGCTGTTGTTTTTCTGCTTCGCTGTTTTGCATCTCTAGTAAATTTGGTTTGGTTTGGATTTGCAACACACTGCAATCACTCTGGGCCGACTTCTTCGAGGAGCAATGGAAACCATGGGATCAAAGTTCGAATTGAACCAATCTGGATACCGATGTGTTCGAATTATCGGGAGTTTTATCCCATTGAAATATACAGGGCTAAGTCGGGACCAGGGCGTCAGTTTGAATTAACTGGAAGTTTGAATTAATGAGCTTTTGCTGTAGTGGCTCTGGTAATTTTTCTACGACTCCATCCTCTCAGCCTAACCGACGAAAGCTCACGGGTTTTCAGTAGAGGTACCAACAAAGCCTTTGAGCCGCTGAACAATGGAAATGCGCATGCAAGTCAAGTTTTGGAAATACCTGTCGTGGGCAAAGCGTCCTCCTTCAGGCAAGTGCACTCAATCCAACAGAGCAGAGCGAACGAGCTCAAACACTGGTGAGACGTCCAAAACACGGCAGAATCTCTCGGCACAAAGGGCGGGTTATAATACCGTCAATTCACGGCAAATAGATAACAGGCAGCACAACGTCTGGCAGGCAGTGGGTTCGCTGGTGGAGTGAAACCTGACCCGCGTAGCGGGCACCGTGCCAACGAAGGTACCGCAACACAATTAGCAAAAACAATAAACACACCGCACTTCGCGTTGTCACCGACGAAACATCCAAATAGAGCTCACGCACAGAACCAGTACAGGTGCAAAGCAACTTCAAAGACGCGTGTTCAAGCCTCTCCCCTTCACTCTTCTCTGTGCAACAACACTGCTACAACGCAGCGTTTACAACGCACAATCCACCTCTGGAGATTAGCAGGACTCCCCGAGAAACGATGTCAGCTGCAGGGAGTCGCTGTAAGCTGCGGCGACGACACCCCGCAAAAGGCCGCGTTATGAGCTTCTCCACGCAAAAAAGGGGGGAAAGGAGAGACTCTGCCCCCTCCCCGTTCCGAGCTCAAGATCCGGCACGCCACCACCCCCGCCCGTGTCCTCAAATAAGAAAGCGCCAGGCATCTCGCTTTTGGCAGGGCCCCACAAATGCCACTGCTACCCGACGACGACGACGGACCCTGGCCTCGGCGTCTCATGCATTGCGTTCCCCCAACTCGCGTGTATTTTTGAGAGTGACCCTACCTCGCCTGGGGGCAAAGCACGTGCCGTCGTGCGAGGGGGACGGCAGCGGGCGAGGGGGGCAGTTAGTCGAGGGAGAAGGCTGAGCAGTTCAATGGGCAGCGGCGCTGTTGGCACCAGCGTCAAAATGGCACTGCGGTGGATACAGCATGGCGGCAGTGTGTTCGCGTTCGTCACCCTTGATCCCATCGCACGTCTTGCTGGACAACCAGGTGAGCTTCTACACGAATTTTGCACGAACCTTGTACGAACCGCTTCTTGATTTTGTATGAACTTTGAGAATGTCTGATTGAAAACCATGAGGCAGAGAATTAGGATAAGAATGGGGTGGAGCGCATTTGGCAGGCATTCTGGGATAATGAATGGCAGCCTACCATTGACCCTGAAGAAGAAAGTGTATGACAGCTGCATCTTACCGGCACTCACCTACGGGGCAGAAACTTGGAGGCTCTAAGAGGGTTCAACTTAACAACTTAAATTGAGGACGACTCAGCGAGCAATGGAAAGGAAGATGATAGGTGCAACATTAAAGGACAAGAAGAGAGTGTAGTGGGTCAGGGAACAAACGCATGTTAAGGACATAATAGCAGAAATTAAGAAGAAATGGAAGTGGGCGGGGCATGTAATGCGAAGGCAAGATAACCGTTGGTCACTATTAAGGGTAACAGAGTGGATCCCTAGAGAAGGCAAGCGTGGTAGATAGTGGCAGGAGTTTAGATCGGCAGATGAGATACAGAAGTTTGCGGGGATAAATTGGTTGCAGCGGGGATAAATTGGTTGCAGCGAGCACAGGACTGGGACAATTGGAGATTCATGGGAGAAGCCTTTGCCCTGCAGTGGGCGTAGATAGGCTGCTGCTGATGATTGCAAAGTTCTGCCATCTTCCAAAGTTTTAGTTTATCCACCTGCTCACAGTTGCGTCAGTGATGCACGTGGTAGCACCTGTGCCCTACGTGAATTATCGTGGGGCAATGCATCTATCCTCACTAGACAAAATATGCCAGATTACCTGTGTCCCATTAACGTTCACAATGGCACTTTACAATTCCTAACACCCAGCTGAACCCATTTGGAGGTGAATCCAAATTAGCTCGCCAATCAAACATTACTTTGCAAACTCTTTCCCCATGCCGCAACAGTTTAACTACATTATCGCATTGCTAAAGCTTTGCCTCTCCGCAGGTGACTCGATATCTGATGTTTCCTTCATGACAAACAAATTATCCGTAAACAATGTGGCCAACTGCCCATGTCATCATTTATAGACGGTATTCGCTGAAAAGTTTAGCGGTCAATTTCTTTGCTTGGCAACACTGGAAACGGCCACAGACATGGCTGATGCGCCACGGAGACCATAGAGTTAATACTCGGAGACATGGAGACGGACAAGTACCGCCATCCCGCGGAGCCCGACGTAACGAGTGACGGCGCACTCACACGGTTGCATGGAGGAGAAGAGGGGTGCCTGATCTGTGGGCCGTGCGCACAACGTCGCCTAGCAACAGACGCTTGGCCACAGATATGGCGGCGCACACATGGTTGCCTGCATGCATACGAATACCGAGTATACGAACAAAGCTTCCCACAAGAGGAGGCATTACCTGGTTTGCATCTGAAGCAAGCTGAGCTGCTAATTGCAATGCAATACAGCGAGTCACATTTTTCTAAACAATGCAGCTTTGTCACTCGAGTTTTTCGCATCAATTCGAACACAGAGGCAGTTTCCAGGGAATACTAAATACCCGACTAGCCGAATACAGGTAATACGGAACAAATATTAGAAGATAGCTTTATAACTTTTTTTTGTGTGTGTGTGTTTCCCGATGTATTGCTGAAGATTTGCCCCCTAGCATTTGACAAAGCCTCTTACACATACGGAGCAATCTCGACAGATTTATCTCATAAAACAGCCCAAAAACACGCAGACTGAGTAAAGGGCAGGCACACAAGCTTCAAAGACCCGTTGATAGTCAATGCTAATGCGTCTTGACTTTCTTCAGTCCGCTTGTGTACGCGCTGTTCTACGAGATGACTTTACACGAACTCGTCCAATCGGCTACGTTAATCTTGACAGACTCACTTTGCAGAAACAGCTTGTTAAACGTAAAATGGTTAAAAAAAAGACAGGCGAGCTTTTTTTTTTTTAGAAAAACAAGTCAACAGACCTTTGACCTGGGGTCATAAAACTCAGCGAATTTTCATTTCACGGCCTTCCCTTTATGAAAATAAATTCCTATTTTGACGGACTCCAATCGAAGTACAATCAGTAAATTATAGCTCTGGCCGATCCCCCCTTTCGGGTATGTGCAAAAAGCAATGCGGACATCATTATCATTAAAACTAATCAGATCAGTGGGTAATAAAATTTCAGTGGGTAATAAATAAAAATCCGTTTATTTTTAAAATAAAGTTTTGTTCTCTCTCTCTTTGCGTCAAAAGTCATAAGAGAACATCCCTTGATACAGACGCAATCAATTAAATTAGAACTCTCCAAACTGTATTAAAAACAAAAACATGCAACCTGGTTAAAACCGGGTTAAATACAGCGTACCCAAGCGTGCGTGCATTTGACGTCTGCTTGGAGCATTGCTCTTGTTGAAAGTTAGAAAACACGGAGCCTAGTGCGGTTGATCCCTCTCGTTCTGATGATAACGCTCGCACAAAAACTCAGCCTGACCCATTTTCAATCGCCACAAGACCGAAACTGACGCACTAGTTTTCGCTTCAATAACGGACGTTTTTTGCTGTTACTGTTCTTGTTGAGAGGAATACGCTACAATTTAGCCCACGAAATACTCAATTTGTGTCTTTCTCTCTTTCACATTTCAAGACATCACGAAAGCGAAACTAGATGCCCCTGGTACGAAACTAGTTTCGCTTGTTTAGCTGTGTGTGCATCTCGGACAACCGCATAGGCGGCCTGATATCAGAAACAATTTTTCTTTTCTCAAACATGGTCTCAAACAAAAGCGGGGAAGTTGATGCCCGATTTCTCACGCAGAGGCGCAGCAGGTTAGGCGAAAATTTTCGGCCCACCTATTTTTATAGCAGACCGCCGTCGCCGTTTCCGTCCGACCAGAAAAAAAGGCACTGGTGGTAAACATATTTTAAACGACAAACATCTCTCCAGCGGCGACCGAGCGGAACCCTCGACTATTTATACGTCGCCTCGGCGCCCAAATTCCTGAGCGTTGCGGGGCCCCGGCGCGACGATGTTTTCACGAGCCCCGAAAAGTTGTCGCCACGCTGGTGCGGAAGTCACCGCCAATAACAATACCAATCGCCACGATGAGCTTTTTTTTATTTTCGTGTCAATTTTCCCCAGCGTTTAAGAACGGAGGCGCGCAACCTCGCGGGCCAAGGAAGGCGAAAGATTTCTGAAAGGCCTAAAAACGCACCTACCCACCTCGCTCGCGAAGACGTATTCACTTGCGCTCTAAGGCGTGAGCGGGTTAGAAAAAGCCGACCTAAGAACGCGTAAAGATTTTCTACGATCGGCAATCGCAGAGGCGGCGAAAACCCGGGCGATCGGCCGAGATTTGAGCAGCGTCCGTAGTGTTGCTTTCGTATCACTTTCGAGTCGGGCGCAGCGGGAGCAATGCGGCCCTTTCTTTTACCTTTTCGAGGCGTGCGAAGTAGTCCCGCAGGAACGAGATGGGGTTGTCTGGCCTGCTCACGCATAGCTGAACGATGCAATCCTTGAGAAGCTTCTGGATGTTGTGCTTCTGCACGTAAAGCTCGCATTCGCGCAAGCTCTGTTCTTCTTCTTGAGTGGTCGCCATCTTGGACTTGCGTGCGCCCTCTCGTTCCTTCGTCGCCTGCCAGTATCAGTATCTCTCCGCGTTATTGTTGTAGTTGAGCTTTACCCTTTCAACTCCCAACGGCAACCAATATAATAAATAGAATAATTTTTACACTTTTAAAAGTTGAAATTAGTTAATTACATCTTCAAAAAGACACTAAAGCTGTAACGATGCAGACTTATTTTGTGTCGCGGATGTCCCAATACGACAGCGCGTTCAGAAACTACTGCGCATGCGCCTGCTCGCGCTCTTCTGAGGTTCCGCGATTGCGTTTTGTTGTTCGCGGTTGGTTCTTCGATCAGATCGTGTTCAATTAACGCCGTTTTCGTGCTTAACCTAATCTTCTGAATTTTGTAGCGTTTACCTTGTTTAATGTTTTCTCAGGGTAGGTCTTTCAGAAAAGCGTCGTCGCGTCCCTGATGGCCGCTGTGCAAGCCTTCGAACAGGCGCCGACCGCTACCCCTTGGGAGTAAGTGCGCCCAACACCATTCTTTCTCGTTGATCGCCTTGACACGGTTACAACCGAGTTTAACGCTCACATCTTCTCCGGTTAGTGCATACTATCCCACGGATTACGTGTATCCTGGGCAGTTCTGTGCTGGGCGGTTTAGAGCGCGACAAAGTGAACGTGAGTCACTAGGCCTAAATCTGGAAGCCGATGCCGTATCCGTATGCTTATTTTTTGTTCTTGCATAAGTTGTTACGCGTAATCCTATTTCCGCACCAATTGAATTATCGCGAGCGAAGCCTGATTAGTCTAGACTATGCGTCAGGTCGATCCGGTTGCGTTAGTAGTGCGTTGCTTTCTCGTTGAATTCTGTCGACTCGGCCGAAACGACACCGTGGCGGGTTTTTCGGCCCGATGTGCGAAGTGTTTAACGGCAGTGGGTCGTCGTTGTTTTCTTACCTGGGCGTCACTCGGTCAACCGGAAACTTTCGACTCGATGGGGGGCGAGAGCTTTACTCCGCCGAGCACCCCCTGCTGCGGCCGCCCTGTCATTAGCGGTGCCAACTCATTAGAGTCCCTGAGTCGCATTTGGCGGTGCTGGAACCGTTCCGACGCGTTTTCTCGTTGAGAGGATGGACAGCGAAGGGAGCGGTCTTGGCATTGTTCTTCCGACAAACGTAGACCCCCTTCGAGCTACTGCGCGATAAAACAGCTCCTGAGAGCCTGTGAGAAGCTTCTTCCACTCACCGCACCTGTTTCGTTAGCCCGAGCGGTGCTTGGCGAAATAAAGTGCGCGTGGTGTATTTTTTTCATCTTCAAATTGCGAAAACAGCTTTTCGATTGACATTTAACGATCGAAATGGTAGTACGGGGCGACAGTCAAGCAAGCACGTCGCATTTTATTGCGGCGCCGTTCCCAAGGCATTTTGTCACTCGTGTCCGGACATTCGTCTCTGCTGCAAGTTTTTTGTGAACTTTTTTTTACCTTTACTGCCGCATAATCCCTTCGTAATGGTTCAAGGCACGGTACCTTTGCAGGTGTAACGATGGGATGTGGAGGGATTTTAAGCCGGAGTTCGGGCCTCCTTGCTTGCTTGAGAGGATCGGCATGGCTCTCGGCGTCCGCCATTGCACAAAAATAATGCTGCCCGTCAGAATCCTCACATGGGCGCGAGAGAAACTGATAGGCTCCGCGAGACGCTTCTCATCGGCCCGGTGCTCGGCCGCTCGATAACGTGGTTCCCCCTCTCCGCCACCGTTTGACGCGCTGCCAATGGGATTCTAATGCTCGTTTGCGTGGGTCTGCTTATCTCTTCGTAAGCGTTTGCTCGTCGGAGGTCTCCGTGAAAGGAATGTCTTAGAGGACGTTGGCTGCCGATCTCCCATGCCTGGATGCCTTTTCTCTTCGCATTTGATAAGCAGCTAATTGAAACCGCGGATATGTTACCAGAAAACTTGCTTGGACTAAGGTTTGTTTATCTCTTGGAATCTGTCGCTGTTGCTTCAGTAGCATGTTCCAAAGCGGACATAAGCAGTGTCAGATGTGCATGGCATGTGATCTGTGTAAAAAGTTTTGTTTTGAGGGTTTGACGTGAGCGCTCATTTTGCCTTGTCTGCTAAATCTTCACTGGCACACAGTGGAAATCTTGATGGGCGAAAAGCAAAAACGCCCGTGTGTACGAGATTTCGGCGCACGATAAAGATCCCCAGGTGGTCGAAATTAATCCGGAGCCCTCCACTACGGCGCGCCTCATCGCCTGCGTTGCGTCGGCGCGTTAAACCCCACAATCAATCAATCAAATCTTGATGAAAGTGCTGCTCAGTGCAGTTATAAGGTGTGTTGCCACGCATAGCAAAAGGCTTGAGGTGGGCTCTGCGAAACACGAACTTGGCAATACACAAGACGTTTTTGGAACAATTGTAATTAATGTTTACAAGAACAGTTGTTTATGCTCCAGGATCATTTTCACCTTCCCTGGTTTAGCCTAGCCGATGGAGAGGAACAGCTGATATAATCTTAGTGGCATTTCAACGGAAAAATTGAGGCACTTTTGCTTGGCTATTTTTCATTTCAGTGCTCATGGTCTAAGCCTGGAAATGAATGGGAACCCTCTTGCAAATGTCCCAGTTTTCTGGCCTTACGCTGCATGGTACTAGTATGTAGTACACACTGTGTGCTCTTTACTGGCTCACACTCCCAGGTGGAAGGGGTTGTCGCAATCTTAACAGCCTTGCAATTCAGACTGTGTCAGGTGCTGGAAGTGCGCAGTTCATTTTTCAGTCACCTTGCTTTGTCTTGGGTTGCAGAAAGCTACCCACTGCTTTCTAATTGTGATGCTCCCATCTTAGTGCTGACGTGCACTTGCTACGATGACCAGTTGTGGCCACACTATAGTTGACTAATAATACAGGAGCAGTCACCAGTTTACGGTGTTGTTATACAGTTCACTTCCCCAACTAAAGTACGAATGGCCAATGTCAACGTGGAACGTACAGGAGCACTGTCACCAGTTTAGTTATACAGTTCACTTCCCCAACCAAAGTACGAATGGCCAATGTCAACGTGGAACGCAAGTTTAATTTGATCTTAGAACAAGTATATCTATCTCGGACACGTAACGTAGTTTAATTTGATCTTAGAACAAGTATATCTATCTCGGACCCATTGTAAGTGGTGACCCCAATCACGAGCGAGAAATTCACTGCAGAATAGGTATCCCAAATAATGAAAAGTAAGCTACCTGTACCATTCAAAAGAAGGATCTACAACCAATGAGTCCTGCCGTTATGACAGACTGGGCGGAAACTTGGCACCTTACTAAACAGAGAGCAAACCTAGGTCGACTCAATGGGCCATGGAATGAATAAGTATAGCAGTAACACAGGGGCACAACAGGAGCTTTTTTTGATTGAGGGACAAACTCGAGTAGAAGATATCATAGTGCAAGTAAAGAAAGTGACTTGGGTTGGCCATGTAGTGAGACGAACCGACAACTGATGGGCTAACAGAGGTTAATTTACAGAGTGGATACCCAGAGACGGGTCTGTATGAAGAGGAAGGCAAATAGCTCGATGAAGGAACGAAATAAGAAAACTATTGGAGGCAAAGAATGGGCTTGAGCTGCTCAGGACAGGAGAGATTTAATGGGAGAGGCCTTCATCCTGCTGTGGACATGAGTAGGCTGTTGATGATTTATTGAGATGATAGAACAGCCCGGGAAGCGGCACACAGCATATGGGAATCGGCGTGATGTCCTTCCGTAGAAGAAAAAATAACGCGATGTAGCCAAGTGACCCTGGCATTTGGCATGAATTCGTGATGTCACCATGGCAGGGCTGGTGCAGGTGGCCACAGTTGCAGGGCACGCCGTTATGCCATAATGGCAATCCTGGCAAAAACAAAGTTCCACGAATGGAAAATGTGCTCATAGTATGGCCGCTAGAGAAAACGGTCATCAAATATTCACTGTCATGGTAGGCCGAAATGCCTTCAGGGATACCTTGAATTCTCTGTGTACTTTGAAACTGCCACCATAGGAACGCTCCTTTTTTTTTATTTGTGCGCTGAGTCGGGCCCCGCCCACGGAGCATGATGATTGGCATGCCGAGGTAGAAAGTCTTCGGGACAATCTTTAGCAACGACGGGGTCAAAGCAGTTCGCACGCAGGGTTTTGGTTTCATTGCTAAAATGGTGACATTATTGCACTTACGTTGTATGCACATTCCGGGTTCAAAGCATAGGAAGCTGAAACTGACCTTTTTTTTTTTACCGTGTGTTCAGTTATTTAAAGTGCTGTTTATGATTGTGAGGCCAGCAAGCATTGTTTAAAGCCATAAAAAGAGAACATCCTTAAATTAAGTGGAATTGAGGGGAAAAGGAAATGGAAGCTTTGATTGAATAATTGTATGGTTTAATGCACTGATGCAACAAGACTATGAGGCGCGCCATAGTGGAGGGCTCCGGATTAATTTTGACCACCTGGGGATCTTTAACGTGCGCTGAAATCTCGTGCACACGGGAGTTTTTGCTTTTTGCCTCCATCAGAAAAGCGGCCCGGAATCGAACCCGCGTCCTTGTGCTCAGCAGCACAACGCCTTAGCCACTGAGCCACTGTGGCTTGGGAAATGGGAGCTTTAACAAAATTAAAAGGGGCCCAACCCATATTTGATAGGCGTGCAAGCTACTGATGGGGGAAATGTTTTTTTTTACAAACTTGCGAAGTTAAAGCAGTTTGACTATATGTGAATGCTGGGGGGCGAGTGCGGTGCCTGCTCAGAAGGGCTGTGGCGCCGCCCCCTCTTGACTAGCTTTAGTATCAGCCTGGTGTTGATACCAAAAGTAGCCATGAGAGGGTGGTGCAGCCCCTTGAAATACCTATAACTGGACACTGCTTTGAGTTTTCATTAATTTGGGGTAATTAATGCGTTAATTCATGTTTCACTCATTTTGTTATTGTGTACTGAATGATGGGCTAGCAGTGGCAGTGTCCGTGGCAACAACGCAGCACAAAAATCACACTCAACACTTAACATATGAAGAACATGTGCCTCTGGCGCAATGGGATTGACATTGGCTTCGTAACGCAAGGTACGACAAAAGTTGCCAACCAGGGGAAGCAGTGATCCTTTCGGAACCTGTTTGGGTGCATGATGTCGAATGAGCTACGACAAGCCGGGCAGATGAGGGGGCCGCTCAGCTGTAGCAAGGGGACCAGTGGTTGCAGTAAGAGGTGCATTTGTGTTGACCGCAAACCAGCTGCCTGGATGTAGGTAGCAAAGCTGACGTTCTAATCGAAAGAGGAACGTGGGTCTGCACAGATTTGTTAACTTCTTGCCCGTCCGTTCGATCCTTTGTTCGAGTTGCGGCCACGCCCACAAAGGCCATCCCAACGAGTAACGGCCCGGTCCGCAGCACTTTCGCTAATGGGGTGAGAGTGGGATCTCCACCCGCAATATCCAGAATCTCCAGACAATCAACAGTCTCCAGAATCTGGGCTGATAGCGTGCTAGTGGGCATCGATAGCATATCTTGCGTGCTCTTTTGCGGACAGATAGCCACGTTTGAGGGCCATAGCAACTGGCACATGCCAGGGCTGGCCATTATTTCTGGGTGGCTGCTTATTTCACCACTGGTTTATGGAATTTAACCTTTGCTCGAGGTCTAAGCACTTTCAGATTAGCACTTTCGCAGATTCGCAGCCTTGGCCAACATTTAAAAAAAATCCCAAGTCCTTTTTATTTTACTGGGCTTGGGCTTGGCCGAATGGCGAAGCCAGAGCACTTATTCCCTTATTGTGCTGGTCATTTGACCATGAACTGACTGGTGCTGCCAGAGGGCGCGTTTAATTCCTAAACCGCTAGTCACAAACCTAGCGGTGGTGTAGCAAAAGATACCTTGTAACCAGAGTTTGTAACAGGCATTTCCGTGACATGTGCTTTGACCCTTTCATTCGTAGTTTAAGACCTGTGTTCATTTCACGAGGGTTAGGAGGGCTCAATGCTTCCATTAGGGCGAGTTGAGCGTCGTGAAATCACAGTAGGTACCTGTGCATGGAAACTCATTGACATCAATTTCCCTCTTGCAGCAGTAAGCCAGAAGGAGTGGGTAAGATGGAGTCAGGCACGCCCGTGGACCCGAGCCAGGCCTGGGAGAACGCACGCAAGGCCCTTGAGAAGGTGCAGACGGGCAAGGCGGTGGCGGCCGGTGCCGAGCAAGCTACCACTACTGGCTATGGTGCAGGCTTTGGCTACGGCTTCTGGGCACCGGGACAGCAGCAGCCGCAACAGCAGCAGGGCTGCATGTACCCGGGATACATGGGGTGCGTCACGCAGCGGCCTTTGGTTGACTGAATGGCGCAACGCTCGTTTGATTTGATTTTGGACCCTTACTTGGAAAAACATTGTCACATCTTATTTAATGTTAATGTCTCTTGCTAACTTGGTTGCCTTTTAATTGGTGTGCTATCTCACCAAACAGCAATGTCTCTTGCTAACTTGGTTGCCTTTTAATTGGTGTGCTATCTCACCAAACAGCTGCATCTTACCGGTATTCACCTACAGGGCAGAAACTTGGAGGCTCTATGAAAGGGTTGAACTTAAATTGAGGACGACTCGGTGAGCAATGGAATGGAAGATGATAGGTGTAACATTAAGGGACAAGAAGAGAGCGGAGTGGGTCAAGGAACAAACACGTGTTAAGGGCAGATTAGTGGACATGAAGAAATGGACGTGGGCAGGGCACGTAATGCGAAGGCAAGATAACCATCGGTCATTAAGGGCAACAGAGTGGATCCCTAGAGAAGGCAAGCGTGGCGGGAGGTGGCAGAAGGTTAGGTGGGCACGCAAGTTCAAGAAGTTTGCGGGGATTAATTGGTTGCAGTTAGCACAGGGCCGGTATAATTGGAAATGTATGGGAGAGGTTTTTGCCCTACAGTGGACATAGATAGGCTGATGGTGATGATGATCATGATCTCACCAAAAAGCAGACATCTGCTGATTCAGGCTGTCTGTCGCAGTAGGCAGTGATGGGGGCCGACCATTTTGCTGACATGTTTCTGAATCGTCAAGGCAGCCAATGTTGGACAACAAGGAATGGTACAATGGCATTGGGCGGTTGGTGTGGATTCAGCTGTGTTTGTTAAATTTCATTTGTAACCCCTTTTTCTCCAGTTGTAATGTGTCCCAACTTCACTTTTGTTCTTATCAAATCATGTGTTTCTGCTCAAGAATTTTGTTTGTGGGCAGAGGATACCTCGGAATAAACTCGGGGGACTTAATGATCTGCATCTGTTCTAATCTTGTGCTTTGTTACCAGTTTCCCGAGTCATTGAAATCGTGCATTAGGGAGAATTGCCAAAGAAATTTCTCGTTGGTTGTGTGCATGGCTGATCTTGTTTCGTTGCAGGTACAATGGCTACCCAGCACAAGGTCCTGGGGGCTCTGGCTATGGCTTCTACCCACCCTACGTAAGTGTCAAGCCTTTGCAGAAGGGCTCGGATTGGTTTAAGTTGCATCTCTCATACTATGGGCCGTTTCAACTCTCAGAGAGAAACTTCTGGGATGAGGTGCAGCCCCAGCTTCAAATCTCACCATAGCGATTGCTTGGGGTAAAGGTGCTTGTCGTGTGTAGAGTCCCTGCAGATGTGTATGTATTGACGCCCTCACTGCTGTAGCTGTCATAACTGCACTTAGTGGTTTGAATAGAAACAAGCAGTACCAAGTGCAGGTGAAGGGCTGAATCGCATTACCTGTGAGGTATGGGGCAGAGTTGAGTTGTCCGTTTCACAGTTGTTCATTTCAGTCGTGACAGTAGTTGCACTTGCGAGACCCCGGACTAGTGACAGGCTCACAAACTGACGGCACCACGCCTTGCTTGTGCTGACTCGCAGCCGGGTTGTCTGCTTTCAGCCAGTCAGGGCTTGCTCCAAATGGACAGGATGAAAATTTCACATCTGGTCTCTCTTTATTGGCCACTCCAGAGTAGTTCTGCTGCCCAGAAATGTCGTTGAAATTTGGTTATTGGCAAAAATGGAATGTGGAGCTGCTCTGGATCTCTTCTTGAAATGACAAATTGAAGCATAAGTGGGTCATGTCGTACACACGAGGGCCAACAGGTGGACGATAGGTTGAATGGAGTCGCTGCCAATAGACTGAAAACGCAATAGGGGTTGGCCAAGGACTCGATGGAGGAATGAGCTACGAAAATTTGGTGGGAAAGGGTCCACTGAGCTAGCACTCGATAGGCGTGGCTGGAGATCTTTGGGAGAGGCCTTTGCTGTTGCTGTGCAGTGGACACAACTAGGCTGGTGGTGACGATTTGCGCCATCCAAGTCGACCAGACTGACCCCCGCGGTGCCCTCTCCTGTTTCAGAACATGTACGGTGGGGGCTACTACCAGCCGTCCGCTGCCCCCATGCAGTTCCCCCAGCAGCAGCAGCAGCAGCCGCCATCCGGAGGGTCGTCCTCCGGTCCGCTGCTCCCCTCGGGCCAGGCCCCGCCCCCACCCCCACCCCCACCGGGAGAGCAGGCCCCGCCCCCTTCTGAGAAAGAGGGCGGCGGGGCTGCGGCCTCCTCCTCCTCTGAGTCTCCTTCCAGTGGCGGCAGTGCCGCTTCGGCTCAGCCCCAGGCTCCTCTGCTGCCGGGCTTTGGCCAGCAGGGCGTTCCCGGCTATGGATCGGGGTACGGCGCAGGCTTCTGCCCGCCGACTCCTGCCTACGGATTCTACTACGGCTACAACGGGATGGTGGCCAACGGAGAGGGCGGCGGCGGCCCGCGGGGTCCTCCGCAGTACGGCGGCGGCATGCAGGGGAAACGTGAGTGCGCTTGTTCTTCATTGTCATTGTAGGGTGGTAAAAGCTCGGGATTTGTGAGTGCATCGCTGCGGTAACTGCAGATATGCTCGGGTTTCAGGGGTGACGCGGCTTTCAACTTCGTGAAAATGACCAAAACATCATTTTTTTTTTTTTAAACTCACATATCCGGCTTCTGTTTTCCATTCGAAGTTTGCTAAGTTTCCCCGCTGAAAACCGTCGCGAAGTGCCACAAAAGAATACTTTTGCCAGTCACGGTGACAAAATATTAGCGCAAAAGGGTGAAAAAATGGAAATTTTCGGAGCGGTGTACACGCTCTGCAACGGTGCCACCGAATGCGGCCATTTTGGTATCATTAGAACCGCCGAGCGATCCTCTTTTCTGGTTCCGGTTGTCTCTTTTATCTTTGTTCATTTACAAATGCCTGAACGTCAGAAAAAGACACGCAAATGAAGCCATAAATAGATGCTGAAGTGTGTTTGGCCCTCCTGATTGGGCGTTGCTGAGGCAACACAAGATGGCCACCTCCCAAACTGCATAGTGCAAGTTTCCGAGTTCATTTCCTCTGCTTCGTTTAGCCAAGTTTCTGTTCAGTCAATGTCTGCTGTGGTATTCAACACAGACATTGTCGCGGTGGGAATGCCTGAGATCACCAGCCAGATTGTGGGAAGTTGCGTGGCTTGAAAGGCGAAGGTCATCAAACGCTTTGGCTCCGTAGCCTAAAACGCGCTACGGAAGCACATGAGAGCTGAGCGCGCATTCCGCCGCAGAGGGGAACACTTGTATGTCGCTCAGAGTGAAAGGAATAAACATGTTTCTCTACAAGGTAATACTTCTGATCTCGGTGGGACAGCCTTATGCGTGTGCAGCCATGATGGTGGCTGCGCGTCCCCGTTGCTAAGGTGACATGCCATGCTAATGAATACAACCTATAGCATAGGTGGTTCCACATACCATTTTCGGATAGTGAACCAAGTTACGAAACAACTGAAGGGTGGTATAGAAATGACTATACTCGGTGACAACTTAAAGGTGTTGTGCCACCAAATTTTAAGTCTGTAAAAAGCCTGCTGTAGGCTTCCTCTGCATGCAACGACCCTCAACACGAAGTGCTGGGTACAGCAAGCGCTTAATATATATTTTAATTCGCTTCTAAAAATTACCTAAATGCTCTTCTGGAAATCGGGACCCATCGCTAGCGCCACTAACCATGACGTCAGTGAATTGCCAGCGCAGCAAAGTTTGTGACGTCATACAATGCTAGCTACTCGAGCGACGTGAACGTGAACTCCAGTTACCACAGTTTGTTTGGTCGCTTGGTCGTATCGACACACTATACCGATACGACGGCGATGCGACGCCGACGAGTCGTTAGAACATCGGCCAACTGCCGAATTGCCAGACCGCGTTGTCACACCACGCCGACGGCGACACAAACACGTCGGCCGATGGAAAGTCGCCGTAGTGTGACTCGCCGACCGAAGACGCGAACAAAACCGGTCGCCTGACTGGTCGCACGACGCGTCGTCAATCGACCGAGAAGCGAAAACTGCGCCCCGACAACATTCGTGCCGCAATGAACGCGGCCCTGTTCTGTTAGTTTCTGGAGGGTAATAAACTCAGTAAGTTCCATGAAGCCCATACAACTCAACACTAGCGCTAATGCGATCCGTATTTTGGCGTTCGACGCTTCGGCCGTGCTCTTCGGCGACGTCGCTACCCCGGAATGCGTGTGCGATCGGCTCGCCTGTAGAAAATATAAGGTCAGTTTCGTGCAGAAGAACAGTTACGTAGGGTAATTTGGGTAATAAGAGATCAGTATCGGCAAAGGTTTTTAACGTAAAACGTAAAACCAAAGTACGGCAAGCACTATCCCTTCAGTGCAAAATCGCAGTCGCAGCCGGGCACACTTATTTTTGCGAGCGCTTTCGCAGAAGAGCAGAGTTGATGGCGATAAGCTGTCGCGGGGGCTTCGCGGAACCTTGCTGCGCAAGCGCTATTTAAAAAATGTGAGTTTGCAAGCCAGGAATTCTGTAAATTAGCTAGTAAACACCGACGTACGACTCCAAGGATGGGCCTCCATCTAGTACACCGGCTATATCGCGAAGTGGAATCGTTTGTTCGCTGGCTCAGTGGTCTCGCGCGTTCCGCCCATCCGGTCAACGTTGCCGGTTCGATTCGCGGCGGGGGCAGCTTTTTTTTTTTTTTTTGAGCGTTTTTTTAGCATTTTTATGGTTTGCAAATCCATGGTTTTCATTTGTCTGCATCCGAGGATGCAGACAAAGAATCCGCGTCGGAGCTGTCGCGGCTTGACGTGACGAGTCGGCGTGTTTACTTTCGTGGTGAAGCACGTATGTGGGGGAGCAGACGCCGCAGTAAAGTCGCAACGTACCGCAGCGCCGCATGGTAGACACGCGTGGCAGAGCGTCCGCGCAACCATAGCCTCCTATATAACCTACTAAAGGAGGCTATGGCGCAACGCTGTGACGTCACTGCTTGAATCGGCGCCCAGAAACCGAAACCGAATCCTGTTCACATGAATCGTGCGATAATAAATTTTTTACTCAGAATATGTGCATGTGAGAGCATGTATCATGCTTTCTAATGAAATATAAAACGTTTGCAACAAAGAATGCACAAGCAACAAATTTGGTGGCACAACACCTTTAAGAAATACACCGGAAGTTGCCACTGTGCCGTATCACCGTAGCCGGTTGTTTCTCCGCGCGGCGTAAGTGGGGCGTTACTGGGAATATTTTGAACATGGCGTGAGCCGTTTCCGTGATTTTTTGGACTTAATATGCTTATAATCGACTCCAGTGACGACAAACAAACTGCGTGAGACAAGGCAGACGATAGCAAACCCCTTTCAAAACGCGCGCGCACTGACGCCACGGGTCCGGCGCTTCGGCGGAGTGATACACTACATGAGGTGGTGCAGTTCTTGAGTTGTAACCGAGTATCTTTGAGTCTCAAGGGTGCTGTGCATTAACAGGCTCTTTCCCCCGTTTCATTTTCCCCCCTTGGCAGAGGCCCCAGGTGCCGGTGGTGTCCGGTTCAACCTGCCGAAGCGCGGCAAGTTTGGCGGCGGCCGGGGTCCCCGAGCCAACGCTTTCCAGCAGGGCCGCTTGGCGCAGGGCGGCGGCCAGCGCTCGGCAGCCGATGCAACGCAGCGCCTCGAGGACTGCATGTGAGTTGCTAAGCCTACAATGTGGTGCATCTGGAGTCGACTTGCCCTTTGTCGGGATCAACATTTGGGGGCGCGTGTAGGATTCGCTTTGACCCTGTTGGTGTCCCCCGTTGTTGTGACGTTGAAGATGCCTGTGTGGTCTCTGAATTCTATGTAGCCCTACACGTAGAATTCTATGAATACTGTGGTCTGTATTGGCATGTAAAGCATTGGCGTGTAAAGCCTTTCAGCCCTGATTTGTCTCGAACACCAAGTAATGGTGGCGATCTAAACTTTCCTCACCAAGCTACTGGACGGCATCCATTAAAAATGTTGCAGGGGAGCCGCGACCAATTAGGGAAAGTTTAAAGTTCCCTCTTCTCAGAGCTTTATGATTTAGAGGAAATTGTCAGAATGGTGTGACTGTTGCCAAGAATATTTTTCCCCTTAGGAGAGTACAGGTTACTGTCCGGTTCTCTTTCTGCGAACTTTGTGATAAGTCGGCAATAAAGAGGTCATTACGAGGGGCTTGCAGTCATGGTGGCTGAAACGTGCAATTTCTACCCCCCAGTTCCTGTGCGCACTTTGTTCAAAGTGAGCTGAGTTTTTAAGGGCAGAGCACTTTAGGGGCTTGCCTTGTCGCCGTAGCTTGCCCGCTGGACACAGTGTGAGCCACACGACGTTCTGTCGTTGCGGTGTAACACAGGCTTCGAAAGCCAAGTGGTTTATATAGTCATAAGCATTCGAACCTTGTGAACCGCTGGCGCTTGTCATACATCTCCCCGTTGTTTAGCGCAAAGAAAACTGCCTGTACATTTGAGGCAAAGCATACGTAACTAGCCGGCAGCGCCCGCGTTCATTTAGTTAGGAACGCTCGTTTGGTTGGTTTTTGTGATAGTAAACGAAAAAAGTGGCAGTGCAACCCCTGCACGTGTGGGAGGTAAAGCAAGTACAACAAGAACAGAACTCCCGCTGGCGCAGTTGCAGGCAGGGGGCGCGCGAGCACTGCGAAGGCGGGAAATTTGAAATGCTTTGGGTGGTAGCAGCGAGCAGATAGGGTGCTACAGCCCATTATGGCGAATCGCTGCTCTGCACTCCTGACAGCTTTCACATTGAGTGGAGGCTTTAATTCTCCTCCTTTAATTTAATGTCCTCATCGTAACATTTTGTTGCGGAATAAATTTCAATTTCAATTTTTCTGAATGCTTCATGCTGCTCTCACTTTTCCTTCTAGGGCCAACCTGACTCCCAATGGTGGTGGAGAGTGGCCCGAAAGCTTGAAGTAAGTCGTCCGTTTGTCCCTTCCATATTCACTGTAGAGGCTCGGCAGTGCGGGCGGGGCTGATGCGTGTGGCGCTGGTTGCAGGCGGTACGCCATGCGGGCCTTTGGCAAGTGCAAGTCTGAGCTGGACCGCGACCAGGTGGAGATAGTGCTGAAGGGCAAGCTGACCAAGATGTACCGCGACGGGGCCATGTGGTCCATCGACTGGGACAAGGAGCCTCTGCCCAGGTGCGTCCCGGCAGAGAGTTGGTGCGTGAGGCTGCAGATTCAGTTACGCAGGTCACTTCAGATAACCAAGCAGCAATGCGAGCAAGATAATTGGTTCGTTTTGCTGATTGAAGTTGTGTGGCAGTTTGACTAGCCTGTCGGGCATTGCTCTGCTCATTGGCTAAAGTTGCGAGAAGTGACAGGTAAGGTCGCAGCTGAGTTTAATTTCGTGGTTGCACAGAAGCTGTGAAGTGTGATCTTTGTACATAGTGGGAAGCAACCTTAGCGTGCCTTAATGCCTCGGTCCTTGTGATGTTGAGGGCCATCTTTATTAGTTGGAGGGTCGCGCCTGTTTTCGGCCTTTGTTATATTGCCTGTGAAGGATGAAGCCAGCGTTGTGCTTCTTGCGCTATATTTCTATTTTATTTATTTAGACAATACTGCAGGCTATAATCAGGCCCAAGCAAGAGTGGAAAGATACACAGCATATCAGGCAAATGTAATTATACTCTATCTTAGAAACACCAACAAAAGAATGACAAAGAGAAATTTCTACATGGTGAAAAAGCTGATCAATTGATTCATGCAGATTGGGCGAAGTGAACACATTGGTAGGTAGACTGTTCCAGTCAGATATTGTTCGTGGATAAAATGAATATTTGAGTGTTTGTGCAGGTGAATATTGGGGTAAATTTAAAGGGGTGGTATTGCCTGGTAGGCCGGGAAGAGAGAGGGAAGTTTGCAGTTCGAAAGATAGGCAAGAAATTTTAATTGGTTGCTTCTTTTGGATTCCAGCGTTGGAATTCTGGCGGTGAACATGCAAGGCGTTAGTTCTGAAAAAAACAAAAACAAAAAAACGTGCGATCGACGAAGTTCTAACACTGAAGACCGCCCCTTCTTCTCTTTTCTCAAAATTGCAGCATCCACAGTGAGCGCATCCAGCAGGAGCAGCAGAAGGTAATGCCGGGTGGCGGCGCAGCCTCGGCTGATTCCTCCTCCGACAGCAGCAGTAGTAAGGTTGGCGGCCTCCCCGCTCCGACCCTGGGTTCTTCCCCACTGCGGCCAGGGCCGCTTGGCGGCGGCGGCGGCCTCTCTTCCCCGAAGCTGCTCGGCCCAGCCAAGGGCCTGGGTCGGCGCCTGGGTGGCCTGCCTGGGCGACCGGGCCAGGGTTTGGGGGGAGGGGTGTCCTCGGGCGGCAGGCTGGGTCCCCCGGCCTCCCCTCCGTCTTCGTCGGGGGGCAGGGACTCCCCGCCGGGGTTCATTCCCCTCAAGAGCAGCGGCCGGGGCCGACGGGGCAGCGGCGGAGGGAGCGACTGGGGTCGCGGGTCGCGCAGGTCGCGATCGCGGTCTCGCTCAAGGTCACGGTCGCGTTCGCGCAGCCCGGTGACGCACTTTGCGGCGTCGAGGGAGCGGCGGAAGAAGAGGCGCTCGAGGTGGGTGCCTTTTGGCCAACTTTTTGTGCTGCTTATTTTTTTGGGTTCTCTCTAATAGTGCGAATGCTTCGAATATGCCTGTTCAGCGAATGAGTTGTGTAATGCGAAGCAGCTGCAAAGCTGCATGTCGTGAAAGCTTTGCATAGTGTGATGCGTTCCTGGTGATGCTACCACAATGGAATCCCGCTACAATGAAATTGGCGGGACGTGTGAAAAATTTTGTTGGAGCAGAAATTCATGGAGGCAAAATCTGCCCCGGCATACCAGGCGAGGGCAAGAAAAATAGCCCGTATATTATCTGCAATGCAATGTTTAGAAAAAGGATTGATGCGCAATTACGTCATGTTTATTCAGATAACAAACGTACCAATGGTTGTGGGATTTTTTTTTGCTCGTAAAGAGCGCACTACAAAAGAGGGGGGGGAGAGAGGGGGTCAATAAATGTCTCAAAACACATTGCTGTACACAAGGCGTATGCACCGAACTGATAAGTTGCAGATAGCTGCTGGGCCAACGGATGCCTTCCTCTTGCTTGTGGCAGGAGCAGTGCCGTTATCTTATCCTCCGACTTGGCATAGCGGCAACTCACCTTGGCATGCAAGCTGCGCATGCTTGCATTTATTGAGACCGTCAGTCACAATTAAGATGGGATGGCGCGGATTACAAAAAACAATTTTTGCTTTTGACTTCAAAGAACCGTAGAAGGAAAAGTACAATGACAGCTGCGCACAATGCATTCATAACAGCGCCGTGCCAGCAGCAGGCACATTCGCGAGATTTAAACTGGATACGGATTGGCTGTAGCTCTGGATTGGTGAACCGGGCCTGTGCCTTATGTAAAGACAACTAGCCACATCGTTGTCAGCGGTAAACAATGGCATCCACCTATGAGTTCTTGTTTATGGGGGCAGTGGTGTGGGCGCAAGGAGCACATTTTTTGGTGAAGCACCCCGAATGTATAAAAAATAAGATTTCTGGCATTAAGCATATTTTGTTGCAAAATAAATCTTCAAACCCAGCCATCCCCACTGAGCGAAAATTTCATTGAAGCGAAAGAAAGCCAGACAAATGGTTCGTTGTGGCGAGGACTTCATTGCATTGACTTCTATGGCTAGCTGACGGGGAATTGGAAATATTTCGTTGAAGTGGAGTTCACTGTAGCGGGGTTCAGCTGTATGACATTGCCCTCGTGTCTGGTAGAGCTGCTCTCCTCTGCATTGAGTTCTTCCTGTGTCCTTTTTCTTTCTTCCAATCCCTGCCTGTAGCTCGATTGAGTCGAGCCCGAGTCCCGAGCCGATGCGGGCGTCTTCCAAGAAGGCCCTCAGCTCGAGCGTCTCTTCGTATAACCACGGCAACGGTGGCAAGGGCAAGAAGTCTGCCCAGGGCGGCCGCAAGGCCAACAAGAAGCAGAAGAAGCAGCAGCAGCAGCAGATGTGAGTGCGATCCAGTTCGTAATGGAGACGAGCCTTCTCTTGCAGCAGCGCCGTAACGGTGTTTCTTGTGGTTGGGACAGGAAATTAGCGACAAATGTTCGCTTAGCACCAGCAAATGACTTGCATGTGCAGTCGTTGACAAATGAAATGCGAACATGAACTAGCGCACACAAATAGTGCGATTCCTTTAGGTGCAAATCAAAGTGACGCATCACTTACTTGCCGTAACAAGGTTGGCTAATGTGAATTTCCAAATATAGCAATACTGTGCCATTATTGGACTGCCACAAATGGCATTTTTCAGTTTTGCGTGTTATCGCGTTCGTTTGTCCATGATTGTACGTCACCACGCCTTTGTTCTGCTCACTGTCTTGTGAGTGGTAAATTGTAGGCAGGGACAAAGGCTGTTTACTGTATAGCTTTCTTTATTGGTCCGTAACCTTTGATTTGCTTGTAAGGAACCTGGCAAAGCTGAACCATGTGAGTTCTGTGCACTTGGTGAAATGGTGTAAAGCTGGAGCATTCCGCCACATTTCCAGCAGAGGGTAGTGCAGTAAGATGCCCCGTCCTTTTTCAGGATTCAGTTCCAGGTGGAGGAAGACATGGCGTCAACGGAGAAGCTGCAGAAGCGTGCGGCCCGCTTCCAGTCGGAGATCTCTGCAGGCAAGAAGAAGCGGCCCTTCTCGCTGGTGCTGAGCATCAACTGCGGGCCCAGCCTGCCCTCCGGCGCGGGGGGAGAGAATGGGGACGCGGAGCTGGACTGGGAGTCCATCCCCATCGTGGGCACCTGCCAGGACCTGGAGAAGCAGTACCTGCGGCTCACGTCGGTGCGTGGCGCACTTGGTTGATGGATTGTTCATTGCTGTTGATGGTACTTGCTGAAAAGTTTAGCTGTCGATTTCTTCGTTTGGCAACACTGGAAACGGCCACCGACACGGCACGGCTTGTGCCACTGCAGCCGCACGTTGCAGAAAAAACACTGGCGTGCGTCGTCTGCTCCGTTTTAAGGGGGGACGTGGCTTTCAAAATCAACTTTTTTATTTCTTTGTGGATTTTGATGAAAATTGGCACAGCAACTGGAAATGCTTCTGTGATAACACCATAAAAATTTGAAGTTAATATTTTGATAACTTTTTTATGTATGAAATTTTTTTTTCTGTTCCGCTTGTACCGAGCTTGAGCGGCTTATAAAACACGATAGAAAACTTGTTCGAAGTGCTTTGCATTCCCAAATGAATGGACGAGGTCGTGACAGTTTTAGAATTTTTTTTTACAACACAATGTTTTTTAGTTTTCATTTTTTTAGAGGTTAATGTGCAACAGGCATGTCAACTGTGAACGATTATTTGAATAAAAAAATCCCAAAAAACAAATCTGGAAAACTAAAAGTATCACGACCTGAACAGTTCATCAAGGAATGTAATGCAAGAAACGGAATCAAAATAGACCCAGCAGTCACGAAGAAATCCCTGGGACAAGCGACACAGGTGGCAAAAAAAACTGTTTTGAGAAAACGGCTTCCGAAGTTGCAACATAGGTTTCACATATCAAAAGTCGTCATGGTTGTAGCCTTTCATGTCCTTTTGAACATGGGGCTTCTGGAAGGCCTTGCCTTGAAATTGGAGTGCCTTTTCAGCCTTTCTCTTTCCAGAAAACATCATTTTCAGCTCCTCCGTGAAGAGTACATACCCCCCTTTGCAAACCAAACGGAGGGGAGATGGGTTTCAATGGGCTTTCAATGCAAAGTAGGTTAGTTGGTTGGCTGTATCGCACTGGACAACCTCATTTTGCAGTGTTGTCACCATGGCAACAAGTTAAGCATTTTTTTTAACTTAAATTTGAACATTTCTGGCTTTTTTTTTCATGTTTTATCTTGCCTGGCACAGCAACTTAGTACTCATAGTGCAGGTGTTCATTGCCAAAAGTTTGCATACCACAAGGTTGAAAATGAGCTACTTTGAAGCTTGGTAGAGTATTCTGCATAACTTCCAACTTCAATGCAAGAGCATATTTTTTTACTACTTTTGACATTCAAGGCATCCAATATTTCTCGCAGCACAGCCAGTATGCCCTGAGCAATGGTATCAATAATTTCCCTAAAAAAATCGCTGTTAAATGCTGCCACAGTAACGTACATTTTTAACGCAGAGAGCATATTTTTATTCCTATATTACTAACTCAAACCTGTTTGCATGAAAATTACAAGTGCACGGGAAACGTTGCGCAAGAAAGGCGATATGGCTCGCGCGCATCGCAGCGCACGCTTACCGCGACATATCGAGCTTTGATTATACCTGATATGGCTGGTCAGGTCGCTTTTAAGATTAAAACTAACGTCGCAGGCATTAATTACAACTACTGGCGTTCAATCGTAACCGGTTGCCCAGTCATGTGATGCTCCAATGCGTGTCGGCTATGCCGTGCGCGCCGCAGCGTTTGACGCGTCGACCGTTTCTTTCTCAAGGCTAGCGAGCCCACAGTCAAAACACAGCAATAACTAAGCGTGTACACATCGCAAATCCGACTAAAAGTTCACTTCACGAACCGCTATCGCAAGCGCGCACACCGCGTCACCCTCCGGGGTCTGGCGACGGTAGAGTCACGCGCACCACGAAGCGTTCGATGACCTCCGCCTTTCGAGCCACACAACTTCCCGTAATCTGGCTCGTTATCTCTGGCATTCCCATCGCGATAACGTCCGTGTTGAATACCACAGATTGAACAGAAACTCGGCCGAGCGAAGCGGCGAAAATGAACTCAATCCGCTCGCTACGCAGCTCAGGCGGCCGCCATCTTGCGTTGCGCCCGCGACATCCAATCAGGAGGATCGTCGTTCTGCGCCCCGACCGGAGGACCAATAGCGCTTCAGCATCTATTTCTAGCTTCGTTTGTGCGTCGTTTCTTTTCTGCCGTTTGTGAATGAACGAAGATAAAAGAGACGAGCGGAACCGGAAAGACGATCGCTCGGCCGATCTAACCATATCAAAATGGCCGCGCCCGGTGGCACCGTTGCGGAGATAGAGCGCTCCAAAAATTGCCGTTTTTTTCGCCCTTTTGCGCTGATAGTTTGTCACCGCGCCTGACAAAGGTATTTTTTTATGCCACTTTGCGACGCTTTTCAGCGTAAAAACTTGCAGACGCACAGAATAGGAAACATAGAAGCCGAATATGCGGGTTTCAAAAAAACGATGTTTTGGTCAAATTTTCCGAAGTTGAAAGCCACGTCCCCCCTTAACTCTTTCGGGACCGCCGGAAAAAGTGATGAAAAAGGGAGGTCGCGGTACAAATTTTTTATTACATAAAGCAAAGGCACCATCCTGCCTTAGCATATACCAAAATGCATCTAATTATATGCTCTTTGACATACAATACCAAGTTTTACTTCAACACTGACGATAGAACCATGAAAAAATCTGAAAGGAAGAACTTCGTAAAAAAAACTACAGAAAAAGAAAAAAGCGTAAATATAAAAATATTAAAACATAATAAAATTATTTCAGGATATACAAAATCTAACACAATGCTTTGTTTCTTCATCGCAAAAGTTTGATGCGGCTAGGTGTAACTGGTTTTTTGTTTTGTGTGTGATCTTTTTGGCACTAAGGCCATGGCTACGTCGTCGCCCAGGTACACGGCGGGCTCTCGTCTCGGCGAAAACTTCATCCGTTTCTGCACTGGTGGCAGGAGATCACCACCATAGGTATTTAACACCCTAGCGAACAAATATAAACCAGCCAGAACATATTTCGAGCGCACATATTTACTCCAGAGCCAATTGAAACCGAAACCAACACCCACCTTTGAGCGCGATTTGATGTTCCAGGCTGATCGACACCCGAATCCTCACTCGAGCTGAAATCCAATCTCTAAAGCCACATTCCGACTCTTCACTGCCTCTCTCATCGTTAAAATCCACAGTAGAAGGCGAAGATATGCGAGACGAGACGAGGCGGATTTCTTATCGCGCTCGCGCGAGTATGACTCCATGTTTGTTTACATTTGAAACCACTGCCCGTCAGAATAAAATATCTGACGCGTTGCCGCCTGGCGATAAAAAAAGAAACTTCACAAAAGAGAAAACTCCAGTTTTCAAACTATCTCCTAGATGTCGCTAGGTGTTCCATCGAGCGAAAATTTGTATTCTGCAGGCTCGCGAAACCATCGATCATATGTGATCGAAGACCTATGGAGCGGTCCCGAAAGAGTTAACCTAATTCTCAACGGTGATGCCAACAGAGATGTTATTAATCGCACTCACATTAGAGTCGAGGCAATAATTTGCGTTCGATGCCGTAAAGTTTGGAACGTCCAACACTCGTCATGTGCTTAGCACGGACAAGTACCGCCAATCGCGGTGCCCGACATAAGCAGTGACGGCGGACTCACATGGTTGCCTGCATGCGTGCCTTGCCAGGGAATACTAACTATTGATGTGGCTGACATTGGTGCTTTGTGCACGTGGTTGATTTATTGATTGATTTCTGTTGGTGTGGCTGACATCGGTGCGTGATGCATATGATTAATTGGTTGATCGCCATTCCCTCTCTGCCGTTTTTCCATTAACATTCCAGTCTTGTAGTTTTGTCTACATGCAGCCTTTCAGTGTCGGCATCTTTAGCAAACGATCCATTACACTGAGTTTTGACGAACTTTCTGGCACGCTGTTGAGGTTTGTAGGTAGTCAGGCAGGGGCATTGACAGTGCATGGAAGGAGGTCGCTCCCGTGTACTTCAATTGTAATGGGGTGTGGTTAAAAAGCTCGGAAACCGTGCCCAGCCATTTGCCACATTTCTTTCTCCCTGCGTAGGCCCCTGACCCGTCGACCATCCGGCCCGTGGAGGTTCTCCGGGAGTCGCTGGAGATGGTCAAGGAGCAGTGGCTGCAGAAGCAGGACTACCACTATGCCTGCGACCAGCTCAAGTCTATCCGCCAGGACCTCACGGTTCGTGTGGCCTCCTCCACCTCTGGTCCTCTGTGTGCAGTTTTGCAAAGCACTCCGCAGACCTCCTTGTGAACCCTCTTTCCTCTTTCTTCTTGCAGGTTCAGTGTGTCCGAGACCCTTTCACAGTGCAGGTGTACGAGACGCACGCCCGCATCGCTCTCGAAAAGGTGGGTGCAGCGTGCTGTGGTTCTTGGACCATTCAGCGGGAAGCTTTAATTGGTGTTTTATTGTACTGTATCCGATTACAGTTAAACCTCGATGTAACGAACTTCAATGTAACGAAAACCTCGATGTAACGAACCACGGAATTTTTCGTAACTTCAAGTGTATGCACACCATGTATTTTCACCCTCTGTGTAACGAAGTCCCGTTTGCGGGAATTTCAATGTAACGAAGTTTCATGGAGAACTAGGCACGAAATTTACGTTGTAGAGGTATATTTTGGGAGACGCAAGTGCCGAAATGGGTCTCAATAAAACGCGAACGGCAACACGGGCCGACCAATGCCGCGGATGCAGCGAGCCCCTTGCCTACAAACTGCGTGGCGTGCATACACGCCTGGCGCACTGTTTCTCGTTCTGTCGGAGCTTAATCGTCTACGCGGGCCTACGCGGACATCAGCGTGAACCGCACGAAGCGTTTTCTCCCCGCAAAAACTCAAAACGCGTCCCGCAAGCCACAGGCGCGCTGACGCAGCCGCGGAGACAACCCGCGCGATGCGAGTAGCTACAGCGACCGCTTCCAACCGCTCGCTGAAACGCAACTCGAGGGGCAAATGAGAGGGGCACGCGAGAGAAAAAAAAAAGCGGATAACGTTGGCGAAATTTTCACAGTAAAACTGGTAAAACGTCATGCGCGCCGCTTACGAAAGCGCCCATCAAACATCCTCCGCGGTGGTAAGCCTAATCGCCTCTTGCGGGGCCGCCGCCGCCGCATGCCGCCGTTTTGCCCTTCGTTCGCTCATGCTTGTTGGGTTTCATCGCTGCAGCAAGCATTTGTGCGCACGTTTTTTTCGGACCGCGTCCGCGATTTTGCACCGGCAGCGGCTTCTGCGCCAGGAAGTGACTCGCGCTGCACGCGGCAGTGGGAGGAGCCTGACCAGTTTCGCCAATGGGGAGGCGCGCACCCTATGGAAGGAGCTTCGAAGTGCTCGGGCATGCCGAAGATATTTGATGGGCGCTTTCGTAAGCTGCGCGTATGACGCTTTACAAAGTGAAAATTTCGCCCACGTTATCCGCTTTTATTCTTGCATGCCCCTCTCGTTTGCCACTCGGGTTGCGTTTCAGCGAGCGGAAGCGGTCGCTGGAGCTACTCACATCGCGCGGGTTGTCTCCGCGGCTGCGTCAGCGCACCTGTGGCTTGCGGGGCGGGCTTTTGCGGGGAGAAAATGCTCCATGCGGTTCACTCTGATGCCCGCATAGGATTAAGCTTCGATAGAAACAGAAAGAGTGCGCCAGCCGTGTATGCGCGCTACGTTTTCTTTTGCAGGAAATGCTTCACGGAATGAACACTTCATTAAAACCGCGAATTTCAATGTAGCGAAATTTCAATGTAACGAAGTAAATTACGAATTTTACCGACTTCGTTACATCGAGGTTTAACTGTATAAGGGGGGTCACGATTACAAGGCGAGGTTGTTCGGAGAGTAAAAAAATCGCCATTTTTATGTCCTCTTTCTGAAACGTCAGTAATTTTTCATTTTTTTAAATGTTTTTCTCGTGTGTCTGTCTACTTACCCTAGTTTCTCGCGCTCCGTGCGAGTTTTTTTTGTTTCCAGGCTATATATATATATATGTATATGCTGAGCCTCAAATATAAGGCAGGGTATTACTTTCAGACTGCAATGTAGGGAAAAAAAACCTCGCCTTATATTTGAATAAATCGGCAGTAATGTCACTGTTGAGGGTTTGTGGACACTAAGCGTGCTTTCTTGCATTGGGCGACCCTTAGGGCGACCATGAGGAGTTCAACCAGTGCCAGACGCAGCTGAAGACCCTCTACCAGGAAGTTTCCTATGGGAACCCGCTCGAGTTCCTTGGCTACCGCATCCTCTACAATGTCTTCGCCAGGAATACGTTAGGTGAGAAAGAGGAACAGTGCCCTGTTCGGGTTTGACGAGAATTCCCTTGTTGTATTCTTGAGTGCTTGCCCGTTGCACTCACTACACGGGTACCGGTGTGCCACCCCCCCAAAAATAGGAAAAGCATGCATATTGTCTGCACGGTGTTAGGTTGCATTGACATGTTCATAGAAAGGGGGCTGCACAATGCAAGAGTACTCTGGCAGTGAATGTCCCTGTATTTCTTTACCTGCGTAAAATCATAATTTAATGCGGCGTATAGCCATACTGCTGTACAGTCAGGTATGGTTGAGTACAGGGTCTTCTCTTTAAATCTTTGAAAAAAGTGCAGACGAAATGAATACACAGAATAAGAACACACAGGACAGTGCACTGTCTTATGTGTTCTTATTTCTTGTCGATGCTTTTTTCTAAAATGTAACACCAAATCACCCAATTTTGATATGTTCCGCCTAGTAAACTTCTGTACAAAAAGTGAGCGATGATGGTAACGGTTAGAAGATTGTTTTCTGCGTAATAACAGACATCGTTGCTGCTGCCAAATTCATTTTGGGGCTCTTCATGTTCACTGTAAAATAGAGCACATATTGCTGAGGTCATGTAGGCGTTGGAAATGTGGGACTGCAGATACAATCAGTTTGATGCAGATGGGCATTCTTTAGATGAAACCATTGGGTGACTGTTAACAGAAAGCCAACAGAAGGCCAGAGCCTTCATTTATTGGGGTGGGGGGGGGGTTTGGCAGTAGAAAACGCGCTGTCGCAAGGGTTTAAAATTGTTTCTGCTGCCTTCCAATTTTTCTTTTTCGAAGTTGTACCTTGTCTTCTGACCCCCCTATGCTAGTGCCAGCATTTGACCCTTGACCTTCTGCACTGCAGAGCTGAAGACCATCCTGGCCCACCTCAGTGCTCAGCAGAAAGGTGACGAGGTGGTGAAGCATGCGCTTCAGGTTTGCCAAGCCTGGAGCCTGGGTAACTATGCGCGGTTTTTCAAGCTGTATGAGCGGCCGCCCAAGATGTCGGGCTACCTCATGGACTGGTTCGTCATGCGGGAGCGGCGAAACGCGGTCAAAGCGATGGTCAAAGCGTGAGTATTCCCAACCACCCCTCCCCCCTTCTGGGTGTTAAATGGGCACTACTCCCTTTGGACTCCTTTTTGTGGGCCCACCCAGTTTAATGCATGGCATTACTCCCATTTGACACCCTTATACTGGGGGAGTTATGTGGCTTCTTTAGGGAAGGATGTTGTACAATAGTTGTACACACACTGATCTGGTGTTTTTCGTTAGTTTTCAAATTTCATTTGTTGCAAACGTAACTTGTGTAGTACAGGCCAGCTTACGCATTTTATTAGGTTTGGGAGGTGTGCTGCTTGCTTGCACCATTCAGTATGAGTGACAGCTGTATTTAGAAGCACACATCATCGTGTTCACTGTGCACTTGTCTTGTTATGTTTGTCACTTATTTCTGCATGAAAGCTTAGTTCTTACTTGGTTTAATGAACCTTCAATCCTGCTGTACATTTGGGTGCACATTGGCATGGGCTGGGAACAGGAGTATTTTACTTGAGTTTGATTAGCTTCGTTTCTTTCAAGGGGTTTTTAGAACTGTTCAGGTTAAAGTGCAGTAGTCAGTGCTGCATTCATTAGTCATGCGAAGTGAATTAGTTTAGTTGGGCAGTGTGCCCATGTTCGTTAAATGAAGTCTGTAGTGCAAGCGACAGCTGTCTACTGAAAGCAGTGGCCCTTAAAAAAAAATATTGTGATGTTGCTTCGTTACAGATAGTGTAGCCCTTTGGGAGTTAGTGGGTTGATTGTTTACAGGTGTGAGAGTGGGTTGCAAATCCGTAGCTTACATGTCACTGATTTAGGGATGTCATAGTCTTATGTGAGGTGAACCACCTGCTAAACACTTCACAATGTGCGTGGTTTTATGAAGTAGTGATAACAATTCAGTTGCAAAGCTTCTGTAATATTCTTTGGCTCCACTTGCTCCTAGAAGTTTTGCATGCAGCAAGAACAAATTTCACAGCTTTGACTGCCTCAGATCTAGGAAAACTATGAAATGGGAGCATTTGGTCTTTCTTGTCTTGTTAATATAGTTGTTTTCTACTTACCAAGAGAAAATTTTAAATACCTCTAAGTCATAAAATTTTTTTGCAAGAGCATTTAGGAATCTTCCTGTTGAACTTACTAGGAGGTAAATTCAATTGTTTCTTTTTAAACAGCAACAGTGCTGCAAGTTCTGAAAATGCATTCTTTGCTCTGCTAGTCCAAGTAAGCTGTCTCTACGAGTTAGGTCGTCATAGGCAAAGGATGGCAGCTGTGAGTTGTTGCAGCCTTTCTGGGAATAAGTGTATTACAGTTACGCACCTTGCACCATTGCACTATCTGCACTAGTTTCATTTCGCTGTGGTTGAAATATGTGGGTAACATTTCATAGTTGGTTTCTTAGGTTTGTCATGATGCTGCAGTGTGAAGAGGTGAGTACACAATCCCTTTATGTTGCGAAAATGCGAACACCAGCCACCCAGCCGGTTTCTGGTTTGCTGAGTCGGCACGCTGGTGTTTCCAAACCTCCTCGCTCCCTGGATTTACGCACCGGAAGCGGTTGTGCAAGGGTGGGCCATGGTTACCACTCAACGTCATGGAAGGGCTGTGTGAAGCCAGTTTCTCTGAGCTTCAGGTTAACCTTTTTGTCAGTGTCAAAAATAATGTGGCAAGAGAATGGCATGAAGGGCTTCTGGCTACACTGAAATTTTGTGGCTAGGCATCAGCTGTTGAGATTGTGGCAAGCTTGGATATAATGGTGATGCTCTCAGGTGCCTCTCCTAAGCATTGGGGGGCTTTGCAAAAGCATTTGATACTTGATGCTCCCGCCCTCGCCCCACCGCTTCTCGGTGCGTGGAGCCAGGTTTGGCGAGTGCCGCTGCCCGGCGAGGGTACGGGGGTTGCTAATGCCCTGTGTCCTGTCCTTCTGTTTAGATACCGGCCAGTTTTGCCCGTAGAGTATATTGAGCGTGCGTTGGGCTTCGCCGACCGCGAGGACGTGCTCGCGTTCCTGGCCGAGCTAAACGTGACCCTGGCGGAGGACGGCGCCAGCGTCGACTGCAAAGAGTCCCTGGCCGCTGTGCTCGCCGCCTGAGAGCGGGACGCAGCAGCGGTGGTGGTTCGCGCCTGCCCCCACTTGCTCCCTCCCTCCCCGCCGCTCTCTTCTCCCCCACCCTTTCTCTTCAACCCAGCGCTGCCTTTCCCCAGGAGGGGGTAGTGTTATCCCCTTCCCCCTTCTCCATCCACGGGCGGGGGCTGCAGTCCTGCCAGAAGCAAGATTTGTGAGAGTTGTCTGCAGCGCCATGGACTTTAGCCAAATGCTTTGCATCTCGTCGCGGCGTGCGTGCGGGAGCGTCGGATGGTGAGAGCGGGGTTTCCTGGATGGAAGACGTCGAGGAAAAAGGAGGGGGCGGCGTGTTCCTCTCGCCAGCTACGGACAGTCATGGTGTCAGTTCCTGCCGGCGGCGAGGGGTGGGCGGGGTGGGTGGTGATCAGTCTGCATCGGAAGGGGGAGGGGAAAAAGTTTGGAGGTCTTCTGCTGTGTTCTCTCTTTCTGTGGTGGCAGCGAGGGTATCTCCAGTTGTGTGCCTTCTGCAGTCGTGTTTGCTTCGTGAACTGTTGCCGTCAACGGAAGGTCTCTGGTCTTGCGGATGACGGGGGCTAAGTCGACCACTGCCAGCGGAGTAGGAAATGAAATGTCGCTTCGCCCTGGGAATGGGCTTAAATTAATGGGCGGGATCGCTCAGCAACAGCATCTCATCACGCGCACTCTGGCCCGCGTTAGGCCTGGATCACCAAGCAAGACGTCGCCGACTCTGGTAATGGCCTCCAACCCGTGGGCCAGTCCTGGAGCCATGGGGTTGTGGGGCAGCGGATTTCTGCAAGCCTGCAGCTCGCCAGTCTCGCTGTTTCCAACCGGTTTAGCTGGCCTCTGGATAGCTGCTGAGGGTCTTTGTTGGCCAGGGGTCACCTACCTTGGCTCTGGAAGCCAAGACCGCAGTTCAGAAAATTTGGAAATACTTGGATGTCTCACATCTGGAAAAGCAGCTGTCAATTGGCAAGAAATCTTTGGCGGGCCAAGCACTAGAGCGCGCTTCGCATGCATTGATGAGTGCCTGGATGCCAGTCCTGGAACAGCGGTAGGGATCCCTGGCTGGCCAAGCATTAGCTTGTTCCTTTGCATTGAGTGCCTGGATGTCCAGCCTGGAATGGTCAACTTCTGCTTGGTTAAGATCTGTGGCCAGCAAAGCATTACCTAGCTCTCTTGCAATGGCACAAGCCACTACAATGCTGATAGTTTCGTTGACGACTAAACCAGTGTCCTAGGCCGGGTCAAGTCCTGCATGCGAGGCTGTCAAGTGGAGGCATAAACAGCGCTCGCTGGCAATGGAGACCAGTGCCAAAAGTAGTTTAGGCCTACCCTCAAGCAAGCAGCGACCAGGAAACAGCTTGCAGATGCCTTCTACATGTATTGCCCAGTCCAGGACAGCAGATCCTGCCGGCTGCTTGGATGGAGCGAAGTCAATGGGCAGTGTTCCGCGAGCGCCAGATGTCGGCAGGCTGCGTTGTCGTGCAGTTTTTCCAGATGGAGGTCACAGTTCCACGGCGTCGTCTTCGCCTGTCAAGCGAGGTGCTTTCTTCGCTGGAGCAATGCATTCCAGGGATGAAGATGCCGGAAAGGTAACAAGTCTTGTGGCACCTGGATGATATGAAAGCCGGCGCAAGGACGTTTCCCAAATGCCTGCCCCGTTTTCGTTAGCCGGTGCCTGTCAGTGGTTGTATATATGCATCATCAAGGACTTGTCTTAAAAGAGCATATGCATAGTTTAAGCATTTTTGTCTAGTGAAAGCGACGCGCGTACTGTTGAATGCAGCAGATGTGCATTTTGTGTATATTCTGTAGATACTGTACATAACAGAATTAAAACCAACATTTCATAACTCTTGTGGTCATCATTTGCTCTGTGTGGTTTTTTTGTTTGTTTTTGAGTGGGTTCCTGGGTTCAGGTACTGCACCAAAGAAGCCTTTCAGAAGAGCAGCAGTCGTTTTAAGTGCGAATGCACTTCTTAAGCGAGCCTGAATCGTCCGCCGCCGTAGTCCGCATAGCAACAGCTGCGGGTGCGCGCGCTCCTCGTCTTCCTTAGCAACGGGGGGAGATGGGCGCGCGCTGCCTGGCCGCTGACATGGCACATACCCACGTGGGGGATTGGCCAGGAATCGGGCGTGAGAAGGGCTAATGCACCCGCTTAAAGGAGTACTGACACGAAATTTCAAAGCTGAGATCCGCTCTAGCAATCAAGTACGGCAACACAAATAGGTGTCTGTGAATAAATGCATCTTTCTTTCTTTGTAGTTTGTGTGTGTGTGTGTGTGTGTGTGTGTGCGCGTGTGTGTGTGTGTGAGAGAGTGAGTTAGTGAGTGATCTCTCTTTCGCGAACATTACCGAACCGCGCAAATTCAACTCGTGCATTCGCACTTTCACATTCCTCTTGACATTTTGTGAGGTGTTCATGATATAGGCTTGGTTGGACAACCCTAGCGGACGTCGTGCCATTAAGCCGGTCTTCATCAGTGTCCACATTGCTTGCGGTCACGGAGAACTGACATTTTGTGAGGTGTTCATGGATATACACCATTTTCCATAAGCAGCCGGGAAAGGAGGAAAATACTCTCAAACCAGTTTTCTCGGCGGCCGACCAGTGTTGCCTGTGCGCGCTGGGCTGTTAACATCGCTCGGCGCGGTATGCTCCGCTGCGTATACAGGGGGTATTTCGCACCGCGTGCTTAGTTTTTGCGGAACTTCCAACTGTTTTAGCCAATGCTGCGATGCCGTTCAAGGCGCAAACGTCACTTGGTCAGCACTGCGCGGTGGTGGGTTATTGAACAACCAGAGAAAGCGAGAAACAGTCGCTGACAGCACGCATGTGCACGACACTGCCTGGAGAAAATGCAGTGCGGTTGCGGCGTGTTTTTGCTGCATCGCTTCCCGACACACACCGAGTTGAGATATTGGTGGATGCCGCTGATAAATCGCAACGACTTTGTACCAACGACCAACTCCAGGGTTTGTTGCGTGCGACGGCAAGCAGGCGGAGCAAAATCCATTTATCACACGCAAAGCTGCGACAGGGAACGGAACCCCCTGAAATGTTAGAAGCAACTTTATCCTTTACCATACAGCATTGATTGATTGATTAATTGATTCATTATGGTGTTTAACGCCCCGACGCTTCTGGGTGATGAGGCGCGCTGTAGTGGAGGGCTCCGGGTTAATTTTGACCACCTGGGGATCTTTCACGAGCGCCGATACAATACAACATTACAATAACTTCTGGTTCCTTGTAGTCAATTTAAAATACCATATATTGTTTGGTCATTACAGCCGATTGGCATTAAACAATACCCTTTTCATCTCAGGGCCGTACCCAGAAATTTTTTTCGGGGGGGGGGGGGGGGGGGGTATTGTTTTTTGTGCTGCCTGGAGAAGATTTCGGGAGGGGTTTGAACCCCCACACCCCCCCTCTGGGTACGGCCCTGTTTCATCTAATCTAACCTTTAAAATCACGGCGTTTTGTTTACTTTTTTTTTTTTGAGGCCAACGCATTACACTGCCAAACGATATGAAAGGATAACTTTTTTCATCGCACACTGCTGGTCGATAGCAGGATAAGCAGGCAGCCAAATGTGGAAACGCAGCTCGAGATACGCGTGAACGCTGCATTTGGAAAATAGCTCAACCTGTTCACAACGCGGTCAAAGGAAAAGCTTCTAATCCTTTTGCGTTGCCACGGAATCTAAAGTATTAAAATTACAAAACAGTTACTGCTGGTCGCGTAAAGCATTCGCGGTGCAAGCAGCGGTTTCACAAAGGTGGGCTCCGAGCGACAGGCCACATGCGCTGCGCAGAGTTAGGTAAATCATGATCACGATCATGATGAACCAATATTAACTCGCCCGAACGTCGACCCTTCTGCTCAACCTTCGAATAGTAATTTTGTGCGGTCGTGTTATTTTTCCGCCCAGGTAATTTCGTTTCGTCAGTAACCGTCATAAGTCTAGTTAAGAAAGATTATATTGCATTGCAATGTCAACAGCGTAGCAATCGCCTCGTCGAAAGTCCATCGCGAGCACGGATCACCGTGACCCACATATGCTGTGCGCGCTCCGAATTCGACGTCCGCGCTTCCGTAAACATGACTAATCGGTGAACATAACAAGCACGGTGGCATTGAAAACACGTATTTACTCCCCGATATCGATTTCTATGTCAGTCGGTGCCATACCGGTACGTTTGCATCGCGGAACTGCGGAGCACCACCGGCACCATGCACCACCACACTGCTACTGCTGCTCGCAGCAGCCGGGGTCGGAATTCCCACTCTGGCAGCAAATTAGGACCTAAAATCCGCCCGCATATGATGAAAACAAAACAGAACACACACACACAAGCACTACAACCGCTAACTTAACGCCAAACCACTACGGTTCACTTGGTAATGCACGGGTACCGAGCAGACGCACGGAAAGAACGGAGCACTTAACAGCCCAGCGCAGAAGTTTCGGCGGTCGCTTCATAGACGGCGCTAGCGTCCGGTCAGAAAAAGCAAATGGCGGCGCCCATCTCTAGCAAGGAAAATGGTGTATAGGCTTGGTTGGACAACCCTAGCGGACGTCGTGCCATTAACCCGGTCTTTATCAGTGTCCACATTGCTTGCGGTCACGGAGAAAGTAGTATTTGAGAAGGGGATTCTGCTGGGCTGGGACTGCGCGTTAATGTCACCGTCTGGCGAGGAGGAAATGCAGCTTGCGGAGCAGCACAACAGATGGCGCGTCAAGCGCGTTGCCGTAGTTTACATGTTCTACGGACGCGATGCACAAAAATCGTAATATCGAATATATAGTGAAAATTGCCTGATTTCTTTCTGTAAAATAAATAGAAGTGCTCGGCATTTTAGCAGCAGTTAATAAATACTGCCCTAGTACAAGCCGTACTGCGCTTGAAACGAAGCACTAGGAGGAATCCCTGAGCAGACGACGTCTGCCGACGCCGCCTTCCTGCCGCAAGTGGTTCACTCGCGCCGCTCGCGGGCGGCTTCTCAGGTTTGCGCGCGCTTTTCATGTTGCACAGGCAGGGCGGCGAAGTTTAAACAGTCTAAATATGAACTAATGGCATAGAGGGTAAGAACCATCATTCACTGGAACTAATCACACTTTGGTTCTCAACCACGTGTTTTAGCCCTGTTTCGCCGCCTCAACAATTTTTGCTGCATGCTCGCGGTGCACTTCCTGAATACTGTTTAAGTTGACAGAGCAGAACAGGCAATGCACAATAGTGCAGGTAAGTCTGCAGTAGGTTGAATTCCATTGCCCATGATGCCCACTGGTTATACTTTATTCATGCCTGTGCCTCTTTATGCACACAAAATGGCAGTTTAAAAAATAAATTATCCAACGCCCTTTTCATCTAACAAGAAAAATAGGCGAAACTTCACTTTCCCTTATGCATACACTGTCTAGGTCCAAACTGCTTGACAGTGAATATGCATCCACTGTCTAGATCCAAACTGCTTGACAGTGAATTTGACAATCGTAAATGGCTTCGTAATACAAGTGGCCCACGTTCGATTCCAACCACGGGAGGCATCTTTTTGAAAGCGCTTGATGTGCCTTTGCGTATTTCGTAAAACAATTTTGTAAAGTTGGCTGTCCTGGAGTGCATTGCGTTGCACCATTAAATGCCGTCAGTGAGGTATAGAAAGTAAAAGCACCCCTCTAACAACGCCGATGGTTGAACGCAAGCATTCACGTGATGGAATTTTTGGTTGGCCAGTCCCACACTGCAAGTATGCGCTACTCTGGAGGTACGGACCACTTTTCTAGAATACCCAAAGCAATTCTCGGGTGTGCACTCCGTAGGCACAATGTTTAGGTGTAAGGCGCTAATCTGTACCTGCTGCATGGTCAGCAATTCTTACAGCAAAGCTTTTACCTTACCAGCCAAGGTTTCTGTCGCAACCGTTGGCTTCGACAGAAAGCTCCGCGAACAAATAAACTACTGGCACTGCCAGAAATAAACCTGGGGCGGTATTCTCGAGTTTTGTCCCTTTTGCGTTCCTTTCAAAAGTGTCCCTTTTGGCGAACCCTGATTGGCTAAAAGCAAACAACCGGAAGTGACGTAACGCAAGCGCGGCTAACCTATTGCCAACGGCTATTGCTTAACCGGAAGTACGTCACGATGACAGGGACGCAAAAGGGACAGTTACGAGAATACCGGCCCTGGAATGAATAGAGAAACAGCGAGAGCCCGTTTTTGCCAATTGAGCTACGGGCGCACGCGGAGGCGAGGGGGAGGACAGCCCGCCGAGCACAGCTGCGGATTTACCCCCCACCCCCCCCCCCCTCGCTCTTGCTGAATGCCACGCGACCTCTCGCGCCGCTGTGCGCTCTGCCAACGGCACGTGTAGCTGCCGCGTGCGCGCCTTGCGCGTGTGCTATGAGTAGGGAGAGAGAGAGAGAACTTTTATTTACATAGTGGATTAGGGCGCGGTGGGCGCAACCCTGAGGGTTGCGACGACTTCAGCCGCTCGAGTCACGAGCTCCTTCTGGAGCTGGGGGTCCGAGCGGCCCAACGCCTCCATCCACTGGTCAGGGGAATTAATGAAAGGGAATGGGTCCTCTGCACAAGCCCACATTTGGTGCTGGACCGTGGCCCTTTCACCGCAGCGGGGGCAGAGGGGGGATGGGTACAGGGAGGGGTGGATGTGATGCAGGACGGCTCTGCAGGGCAGGGACTCCGTTTGCAGTTGACGCCAGAGGCGTTCTTCCTCTAGAGTGAGGGATGAGTGGGCGGGGGTAAGCTTGCAGCGGGATAGGCGGTAATGCTGCGTGACCTCTCTGAAGGTCAGGAGACTATCCCTGGTTGATCTGGCTCCATGGAGGGTAGAGTCCACATCGTATGCCCGGGTGACAAGTGCTCGGGCTGCCGTGTGGGCCGTCTCTATCCCTCCAATGCCCGTGTGAGCCGGGAACCATTGGAGTGCGACCGTGTGGGATGGCGAATTTAGACAGAGAATTTTGTGTGCCTGGGCCGAAATGAGACCTTTGGCGTAGTTTTGGACGGCCGTTTTCGAATCGGAGAATATAATTTCTGGGGTGGGCCTTTGTGTTAATGCCAGCGCGATTGCCGCCTCTTCTGCTACATGCGGGTGTCGGGTACGAAGGGTGAGGGTAGCAAGAGGAGGAGATGACGATGAGTTAATAACGGCGATAGCGAACGCCTCTTTATGGCGATATTCTGCAGCGTCCACATAAAGGTTAGCTCTGGAAGGGGGAAATTTTCGAGCTAATGACATGGCTCGATGCATCCGCCTTTCGGTGTGGAATGATGGGTGCATATTTTTTTTTTGGGATGGGTCGAATGAGGATGCGATTCCTGATTGATGAAGGGAAAAATTAACGGAAGCTCGCACCAACGCATGGCACCTCCCTGCTCCTCGTCGCCTCCGTCGGCTGCGGCAGAGACGAGAGGTGTAATTGCCTAACACCGACTTTGAGCTTCCTCTAATGTTATGTAAAAAGTTTCCACTCGTGCTTCACCAATACAACTCAACCACCCTTCATAGATCATGCATTGAACATTTCACTTGTCTCTGGGTTCACCCTTTAGAGCCACAGGGGAATTCGCGACGACGTCGCATGGGTAATCGTGGGTGTCGCTTACAGCTTCGCTTTTCAACCACCTTTGCAGGGTGTACTGGCACATTTTTTTTGTGGGTGCCGGTTTGAGGTGTAATACCCCAAGATTTGAGGCTTAGGCCTAACGTCTTAAACTTTAAATTTGGAAGTTAGGCATAACGTTTTATAGCTATAGGCCTAACGTCCTAAACCTCAAAACGCAGAGGGAACGCAGGATGCGGTTTATATTGGTGTGTTGTGGTCGTATCGAATAATTGCACGGTGGAAGTTGACTGGGGCGCGCGTGAACCCCAAGACCAGGGCATTCCTACACAACGTGCTTCGTAGTAACTACCAAGTATTTTTTACGCGCCGACGCTACGCAGGCAATGAGGCACGCTGTAGTGGAGGGCTCCGGATTAATTTTCACCACCTGGGGATCTTTAACGTGTGCCCAAATTGTACACACGGGCGTTTTTGCTTTTCCCCTCCATCAGAAAAGCGGCCGCAGCTGCCGGGGCTCGAACCCTCGTCTTCGTGCTCGGCAGCAGCTCGGCCTTAGCCACTGTGCCATCGCGGAGGGTCAACTACCAAGTAGCATGTTCGACAGGTGACTTTAGCATGGGTGGACTCAATGTCTTATTACTGCTGTCCAGAACGAGGGATGTAAGCTTACCACTTGGCTAGACGTCATCAGTAAGCGCAGCTCAAGCTCTTGCTGTATGAAGGCCTCGGCAGGTCCCGGTAGTCCTTTCAGCAGTGGATGGTGGTTAGTAGGCGCCTGCCAGAAGCGCGTCTTTGCTTCAGCAAATCTCCCTGTTAGGGTTTCTGGAGTTGGCGACGGTGGTGATGCAAACCGCGACCGAGAGTTGAGAAGCGCGCTCGCGAAATTGTGAGCGGCTGTGAAGCCGCCCGGGAACCCAGTTCACATGTACGCCCACACAGATGCTGGTGGTGCATGCGTAAACTCTTTCCTCCATGCGTAAACTGCTCTAAATATGCCCACTTGCCGAGGAATGTCCCCTAACTTTCTGCGTGCTTTAAGAGAATCCGCAATTTTCTGAAGGCTTTAAGAAAATTCGTTTCAAGCGCTGCCCATGGGCAAATGCGTCCTGTGAAGCTGGCTGAGATGTAAAGTCCAAGGCCATGCGAACTGTGCGCTCTAGCTCGCAAGACTGGGTTATTCTGAGAATCCTACAGGAGCATTAGGCCATGGCGTGTGTCACGTTCGGGGTGATAAGCAGCAATGCCTGCGTAACGGCTCCAGGAGCTTCATCTGCGCAGGTAGCGTAGCGGGTCGATGAAAAAATCACGCAGCCCTCCGTGTAGCGACGACGACGGTTGAACGTTTAGCTTGCTCGTGATGGATCCATTGGTTCGCCAATACCACACTGCGAGTATTAATGCTACTCTGGAGGTATGCACCACTTTTCTAGAACGCCCACAGAAGCTCGGATGTGCACTCCGTAGGCCTAACGTACGTTTGTGTTCGGTGTGTACAGCGCAAATCGGTACCTGCTGCTTGGCGTTCGCTTAGAAAATATGATTTCGAAATGGAGCAGTCGGATGGGTGCCGGCTTCATAACGTGAGGGACCAAGGCTCGTTTCTGGGTACGGGAAGCGTTTTTTTTTTGTTTACTTCAAACATCAGTATCGTCAGAGAGTGTTGGCTTTCCTGCAGGGCTTATTGGCGTACAACGGCATCAGTGAGGACACTAAAGCTTCGCTTTAAAATCGTGGGACGCTTTATTACTCTTGCGGGTAATGAGATTAGACTGGGAGAGAGATGATGATGATGAACAAGCGTTTTTTATAGAGCAAAAATGCAAGGGAAGGGGTGTGGTCAGCCTCCCATGTCCAGGAGGCCGCGAGAGGACGCCGCCGTCACTGCCCGCCGACCAGCATAGCTTGATCTTCACGGTCGGAGCTGGTCAGCAGCCTCTCCCACTGCTCACGGGGACGGGTGTGGGACAGTCGGGGAGGTGGGGGTGTAGAGCGGGGGCATTGAATGACAAAGTCTAGCGGGGAGTCCAATGAAACACAAGTTGTCTTGAAGACGTCTTGAAACATCTCGAAACAGCTACTTCTACGCGAAGAAGTTTTGGAAATGCATACTATATTATAGAAGCAGTGTCAAGAAGTTTATTTGTATTACATAGTTGACGGTGTTCGGCTAGAGCATAGGAGCAATGTGTTGAAGTCGTGTGCAGTTGTAGGTATGTGTTAGTAGGCGTCGCCAGGTGTATGCGGGGGCGTGCGTGAGGGAGGGGTGTGGTGTAGGATATTTGTAGTGGATATGCTTGTAGTGAGTGAGAATGGCTTCAGTGGGGGTCACGAGGTTGGTGGTGATGTCCTCCTTGTCTGAGAGTAAAACTTTATTCAGCAGAGCCTTGTGGGAGTTGAGCCTTATAGATAGCCATGCGCCGTCATGGGGCGCTTTTCTCGTGCTTGTCCGTTTTCAAAGCGTCAGTTTTGCGTCCGTTTTATTGTGACGTACTTCCTGCTGTAGGCGGGCTTTGGGTTGACTTTTGCGCAACTGTTCTTGTAAACACATTTTAAACGACTAAACCTGTTTTAAACTTTTAGTAGTGCCTCTTTATTTTACATTGGGTTCAGGGTAGAGGGGTGGCGGAGGCCCAGAGGGCCCCCGCGACGTCCGGGATCTTTTATGTGTTTATTGTTCCGACAGCGAACCAACAACAAGGCGACGAAAAATCGTCTGCGCCCAATCGTCTGCTCCGAGAAGCGCGGCTCATAGCTTCGCCGTGTTCGCGTGGCGTCACATCCGGGTGTTAACTTTTAGCCAATCAGGGCTTGCTCAAGACGGACACTTTTGAAAAGGAGAAAACACGATAATACTGCCCCTGGACTACCGGCTCTCAGCCAGAGGGAGCTGATCGCGAAGGCAGGAGCTGGACAGCAGCATCTCCCACTGCTCGGTGGAATGCGGAGGGAGTGGCGGCGGAAATCAGTATTCTGGGTGCATTTGTTCCCGACTGAGTACAGAATATTCATTGGGCTTCTTGTTGACTTGGGAACATGAGGTGCATCAGTGTTGGGTTGGGATACTGGTTTACACTCATCTTCCCATGCTGGAATCTGGGAGGACCATTTCAGAGGTCGGTATGGAGCGCGGGGAGTCCTGCGATCTGTTGACCATGTGTACCGGCTTAACCCTTGATGCCCAATGTTGTTCAGGAGCAACAACTCAAACAATATTTTTTTCTCTCGCACTTTGAGCTTTTTTTTCGACATTTCTCCACGTATTGATAGGCAAAGGTTCCCTAACCTTCGAAAATAAAAACGAGAGGGCAGCACGCACTTGCGTGTGCTAGTCTTGTTTATGCGTGTCAACTCGTATAGAGCCCGCTGGCTCAATCGGCTAGTGACAGGTAAGCGAAATTGTGCAATTTGTTTGTTATTACAAATGGTAGCAATACAAACTTTACGTTAATGTCTTCAATTGAACCATAAATCAAGCTGATCAAGGTAGCTTTCTTGTTCAACTGATATATGGAGCAGCTAGCGCCCAGTGTTTCCCAGTGCCCAGTGGGCCATTGTGTCTGTCCTAATTATAATGAACCAAATATTTTTTCTGACTTGATATTTGGTGATGATCGGGAGACCTTTTAGATCATAAAATGGTTTTGGGCATCAAAGGTTTAAATGGTTGCGTTTCCGTTCTTCAGTAATTGCAGTAATTCTAGGAAGGTCAGCAAAGCGATGGAGATGTATTCGCGTGTGCCAGGGAAGGCCGGCAACAAAAAGCACACTTGTAGTTTTTTTTGTGTGTGTCAGTGTGAGGTGGTTACACAGCGCACCGTAGCGGGCGCGTGATGTTAAGATCGCTGTTGTTTTCATGCGAGCCACCGTGGCAGGTGCACCCCCAGGTCAAGAAGCAGCTGCTTGTATGTAGGCGCGAGCTCTCAGCCATGCACTAGCAGCTCCGTTTATGTGAAAATTGTGAAACATAACGAAGTTAAGATAACTTCTGATATATAGCTTCGTGCGTATATGGAGATGTCTGCCAGGAAGTCTGAGCTGTAACCGTTTCGTATAAACTTTTTAAAACCCATCCTCTCTTGAAACGTTCCGTATATACACGGAAATATGGGAATACGAAGTTCTTGCCTATCATGACACAAGGCCATTGTGAAACAAGGCATGTCTTTGAGAAACGCATTACAATAGGCTTCGGAAAATGTGGCACCATTTTTACTTCTATATGACTGCTAGAAACGCCGAATCATTCTCCGTATGAATCCCGAATATACGGAGTATACGAAAAATGCAGGGAGCCTTATTTCGCTTTTAATTGACGAGCGAAGCATGAAAATTGTGCCAAACCTTAATATTGTGAGAAATGATGTGATTTCACTGTTTTTGGGAGTAATATCTCCTTAAGTTACTCCTTTTTAACTCCGCATTCCCACAATTACGCAACGTTTCAGCGGGGTTGCACGCGCTAGAAAGCAAAGAATGGAGTCCATTTCGACGTAAGCACCCGCGCTACGCGGTGAAGGCTTTGCAGCTGAACTTGGAAGCCGAAGTACTCTGCACAATGCAAATATTGCTTTCAGTCGGGCACCGTAACCCGTATCACCATGTGAGCTCGCCACAACGCCCTTCCACCGCTTCTCTGCCCTTCCATTACAAGCTGTGCGTGAATCTGACCACTGGAAACTACTGGTCTCTGTGGAGAAACCGCTTGGTCGTCACTTGGGCTCCTGGACTGAGCCGCATGTCCACTTTACTGCTCGATAAAATTCTTTACTAGTACGACTTGTATCGGAATGTATAGGTGGTATTCATTGAAAAGTTTAGCTGTTGATTTCTTCGCTTGGCAACGCTGGAAATGGCCGCGGACATGGCCGATGCGCCACGGACATGGCGCGGCTTGTGCCACTGCGCCCGCCGAAAAAGAAAAATTGGCGTGCGTCGTCTGCTTCGTTTCAACGCGATTTTCAACGGCGGTGTCAACAGAGATGTCATTAATCGCACTCACATTTGACTCGAGGCATCATTTTGCGTTCGGTGGGTAGTTTGGAACGTCCAACATGAATAGTGTGCGTAGCACGGACAAGTACCGCCATCCCTCGGAGCCCGACGTAACCAGCGACGGCGCACTCACGTGGCTGCCTGCATGCGTGCCTCGCCAGTGAATACAAGCTATACTAGATAGTGGCTCTAAGCTATGCTATTACATTGCGACGTTGTGCAGAGTCGGGGGTTTTATTGAGATTGCATTTTGAATGTGTACTACGCCTTATAAGTTATTTGTCTCAAGCATCCTCAAGAGTCTAAAAGCGAAGCACTACCCTTATTACTGTAAAGTTCCGAAAGAACGCCCACACAAATTACAGAGATATCAAGTGAAAAAAAAAAAAAAAAACGGGATGGGCGAACTTTTGGGTCAGGAGCGAAAAACTTAAAAAAAAGTCGCTGCATCGCCAACCAAAACTGCGGAGATATCAAGCATTGCAAAAAATCCGGACAGGTCGTGTCTCTCCTGTTCAAAATCCCGGCATCGGCGGTGATCGCGGCCGCGGGACGTTTTCGCGGATGGAGGTCCCCGGTCTATCGAAGGCGTCGAAGCTAGCGCGCTGTCTTTGGTCCTTTAGTAAATTGAACATTTCACCCCTAAAGAGGGGTGGGCTTTCTCTCGGAACTTTACCATCGTAAAGGTTTTTCCGTTTGATATCGCACTTCCCCTTAGTACATCGCCAACGACGTTTGCGATTGCTTTTTATCTACCGGTTATTCAGTCCTCACTCCATTGTGGTACCCTTAGATATCTTTGCTCCATCGTTTTTCATTGTTATCCTTCTAGCCTTTTTTTTTGGTGCTACGCATCGATGTTTTTCATGTAGAGTTGGCGAAACACCGGAATTTCCATTTACGGCAATCTAATTTTATAGTTGCCTCGCAATATATTTGGCGCTCGTCGACCACGAGACGACGGCCGGCCCACATCTTGCGTTCTCATTTTGCCACAGCTCGGTGGAAGAAGGGCCAATAGCAGCTCTTGCATGCTGTGACGTCATGTAATGCAGATTGGTATTACCTCAATCTTCAAGGCTTCTGTGTTCACCTGTTTTTTATGGTAACATTTAAGATGATAAGTCAGCATTTTGTTGAGGCTGCTCCGTGGTACTCGCCTCAACAGGTGTTCAAGTGAAAAGGGAAAGTTGAGAAGAGAGGTGGTGTTGGAGACTAAGGCCAGCCATGGTGAGTGAAATGGTATAGAAAAAGTGAGTCACTCGAGAAAAAGGTGGTACCCGCCGCGGTGGCTCTGTGGCTAAAAGCGGAATCGATTCCCGGCCGCGGCGGCCGCTTTTCTGATGGAGGCGAAGAGCAAAAACGCCCGTGTGCACGAGATTTAGGCGCTCGTTTAAAGATCCCCAGGTGGTGAAAATTAATGCGGAGCCCTCCACTACGGCGCGCCTCATCGCCTGCGTTGTGTCGGCGTGTTAAACCCTACAATCAAATCAACAAGCAGGTTCTAACTTGTAGAGAACGTTAACCTCGCTCGGATATATAAATCACGCCCTCGCCGACATCAAGCATACGTACCAGCGGTCAGTCATGCCCGGCGCTGGGTGTTCACCATGGTTAAGACGTGGGGCGCGTGGGGTCCGCAGCAAAGCAAACTGGCCAGCGCGAAGCTCATTATAGACAGGCAGCCAAGCGCGATGGGTACAGCCACGATCACGGACCGGGAAAATGGCAATTTTAGGTTATTTATCTTCCGGTAGCAGCCCGACAAACTGTTGTGTGCATGTGAGATGTCGTACAGTTACTAAAGTAGGGAAAAATACGGCACATAGTACCTTGGGCTGCCACACCGCATAGAAATAACCAAAAATTGCTGCTTTCGTGGTCCGCAATCTTGCTTTTGGGTGTACTACGATGAGGAACTGGAGGAGTGTGGGTATGGTCATTGCAGAAAATTTATTGCGCGATGGCGAGAAATTTCAAGTGAGGCGGGAAACGCTCTTGGGCTCTGCCCCGCTGAAGTCTGAAGAACGTGGGAAACAACAAACCATAAGAGCAAAACAAGCAGCATCGCACAGCGCTGGAACGTTTCACGTCTCGGTCAATTGCTAAGCAGGTAAGGGTAGTTAATTTAAGGTAACCACTGCGCACGAGAACAGTCTCGACGGGTTAACGGAGCTCGCAATCTGTTAACTGCCACCCTTCTGAGTTGCTAGCGCGTTATTCTTCGAAGGGAATGGCGTGAGGAAAACGGTAGTTTCAAACCGAACTTTCGTTTTAAAAATGCGAATAAAGCAACCGAAAAATTCTCAAAATGTAAGCTACTCATTCGGGACGTCAAAGGGACAGACAACCGATTTTTGTCGAAGATGTTTTCTTTATCCCAAATAAAAGGGCATCACTTAAAACACCTTAGCACGAAATAGTTTTGCTGATAGCGCTCTAGAACTTTCGAAATCGGAATTTTTTAATGTACCGGCCATACTTGGCCCGCCAAAAAGAATGTTGGCAACCGCGACAGTAAGCCGTGCGGCAACATACTTTTAGCTGCGCGTGAGATGAAAAGAGTATATAGAAATTTGTCCACGACTAAAACAACAATAATGCGCAACCTTTCCTCTTTCTTTGCTTTCTTTGTGCGGTTTTTCAATCAGACGTTGAAACCTGCAGAGTTTGGACACGTACGGTAGTGTAACGTTTAGACACTACATGGCGCCACATTTCAGACTTCAGAAGTTCAAAGTTATTTCCTTCTGTTCATTTAGAAATTCCTTGCGATTACCCCAGTATACAGAACGCTGGCTTTCACAAGAGCTACAGGACGTGCACTCCACAAACATCGGTTGTCTGTCCCTTCAACTTAAAACGTAGAACGTTCACACTAGTCTCTCCCCGCTCTGGTCTGCCCCTTCTATGCCGGGAAGAATCTTTCAACCGAAGACGAGTTTCCCGTGATACGTTTGAACCCGTGCGCGAAGAACAGTATTCTAAGGACAGATATTGTTACGCCTTGAACAACGCGAACAAGTTTGCGTGGTGCGGAGGCCGTTTAAAAGGGCCATGCAGACACAACACAAGTTTGGTTCATTCGAAAGATTGCCTTGTTAGAATCGTACTGACACCATTTTTAACGTATACATCACTCAAATAAGCTACATAACTAGGAAAAAATATCTCGGGCCATCTCTATTAACATGAAACCTGGGGAGGGGCGAAGCATGCTAAGTGTGTTCTTGGCGCAATTGGCGTTCTTGCCAACGGAAATGAAACCGTTGGGAGTTAGAGGTATACAGCATTGATGTAAAAGTACCTTGCCTTTTAAAAAAAACGATGCTCTCTTGCGCGAGGCGTAAACGAGTGTCCCGGTGTGTTTTTTTAGCACGGGTTAGGCAGCGCTCCAGCGCGAAGCGTAAACGAGTGTCCTGGTGTTTTTTTAGTACGCGTTATGTTCTAGCGCGAGGCGTAAACGAGTTTTCCGGTGTTTTAGTACCGTGACTACATGAGGCGACGATTACGATGATGACGACGACAGGAGACGCCAACAGTCCCAGCCCCTAAAAAGGGCCTGACCATGCGACCCTTTACCTCATTTCCCGCAACAGAACCTAGGATGTCACACGCCCGGCTGTGCGATTGGCTGAGGCCGACAAAAGCAAACGGAAATTAGGCAGAGCTTATAAGCTTGCGGAGCGAGCTATTTGCGCTCAAGTGTAGGGCATATTCATTTTACAGCTGTAAGAATTGTGGGGTAAAGAATGGAAGTTACGAAAGTACACATAAACACAGAAGTACCCATGCGCACTGCTGTTGGTACTGAGCGCACTGTGCTTGTTTTAGCTGCACAGCAGTCCGGACGCTGTCTTACGGGACCTTGTTTGTCGAGCATATGTCATGTTTCACGAAACGATGACTTTCTACCGTAACAGAAAGAAGCCAGGTGCAAATACGGTCAAAAACAAAGCAACGGCGGCCAACGGCCCGCGGCTCAGTATGGCAACGCCATCTGGGAGGACTGACGGTGAGCAAGGCTGCAGAGCCTTACTGACGCACTGGAAGGTCGTTTCAGTACCTGCCCTTGTGAGTTCATGCCTGACGTCATGGAAACACTACATTTGGCAAGAGGATCAAAATTTGAACCTAAATTCTTTCATTTCTCAGTGAGTACGGTATCGCAGGCTGCCGGACAAGCTCTGTGAGCACTACAAAACACGAAATCTTTCGAATAAAACAAACTTGTGTATTTTTGTCTGCACGGCCCCTTTAAGGGCGCAGCTAGACGAGAAAGGCGTTGCTGAACAGGCCGTCCGCCGATGACCGCTGGACTTGCCGGCGCACTACCCGTTGCTTCCGGCGACGCTTGTCATATTCGTACGGGTCCGTCTCTCCCGGAACGGTGCCCTGAAGGTTTTTTTCTGCGCAACCCTGGAAGAAGAAGAGGTGAAAATGCATTTACGTTGACGTACTTGTCAAACACGCCCTCCTTCATTATTCGTACACACTAAACTATAACGAATCCCTCAGGACGTGAAACGAGTTTCGTTACAAGAGAAACTTCGTTAAAGCGGGTCAGGCGCCAAGCACAACTAGAGGAAAACACGAGGACAGGAAAGGGGCGCCCCTGTGCTTATTCTTTCCTCGTATTGTGCTTGGCTTTTGATCGATATTTCCTCGATGAAGTACTAACTAGCCCGAACACTCTTTCATTGCGCCACTGAGGGCGGACCTTACCTTGTAGGCTTGCGTTCGTTTAAGAAAGTCCGGATCTTTTGGGTTCACTCCCTGCAAAGGAGGATGGAGCGGCGTCAGGGTAGACTCCCAGGGTGTGCGTGCCTTTTACGCGGGTGGAACGCAAGCTTCGCGGTGGTTTAGCCTTCGTTTTTGTAGTGTAAGCTGCACTGGCCGAGGTTGAGCAGTTTCGCTTGGAACTTGAAGGGCCGTACTGCGCAAGCGCGAGGAGCATTGGATTGGATTGGATTTGGATTGGATTAAATTGGATTGTATTAGATTCCAATCCAATAGGAGTACGGCTAAACCTTAGCTCATGCTACGTATATCCTGGCATAGCAGAACTAAGCCACTGCTAATTTTTGGTAGACTCCTCGCCGTGTGCAATCTTCAGAGAGATAGAGAATAACTTTAATGAAGACCAGCGATGTTAGCTGAGCCATCGTGCTGGCTTGCTACGCTAGATGAGAGAAGAAAAAACAAACAGGAAAAATAGAAAAAATTGTGAAAACGAAAAGATGTCACTTGAGGTGCCCAAAATTTTTAATCACAAAACTCTGTCCAGTTCTGTGCTCCGAAGAAACTCCAAAAGAGCTTTGATTGCACGTGCAGCCTGACTGGGATCCGACTAAGGAACCAAAACAGCCCTCAGCTCAAGTCTCGCACCAAGCTGCCTGCACAAAGATAATATCAGTTTCTGTCTGTGCACGGTGTACTTTGGACACACGCATATAACATGATGAATGTCTTCTGCTGAGTCACATCTGGAACAGAGAGGTGAAGATGCCTGCTGGATTTTGTACAGGTAATGTTCCGCGTAGGCCACATTCAAGCAAAGGCTATGCAGAATGGCTTCCTTGCGCTTGCTAAGTCCAGGTGGCATTCTGAAGGTGCACTTGGGATCAATCGCATGAAGAGGTGCGTATTGCTGCCTTGCATCAGTCTACCTATACATCTGCGCTTTCCATGCTGTTAATGAGGCGAGTATTGCTGCATCCTTTCTCGTAAATGGGATTGGAATAGCTTGTGTGCAGAGACTGTGGGCAGATGAGGCGGCTTTGTCAGCTGCGTCGTTGCCGGCAACTCCGCAGTGGGCAGGAAGCCACTGCAGACGTATACGCTGTGTCCCCTTTGTATGGCTTGTAAGTGCAAAAGATTGATTTCCTAAGCTGTTCTTTTGGAAGCGACTTTAAGCTGTCGAGTGCTGACCTAGAGTCTGTAAATACAGCCCATTGATTGACCGGCTGCTTTAGAATATACTTAAAAGCAGCGCGCAGTTCAGCCAGCTCAGTAACTGTCGTCGAGAACTTGTGGCTAAGTAGGGCGCAGATGGTAGTGAGCGACGAAGTAATCGATATCCCTATCGCCGACGATGTAGCCGTCACTGAGCCATCAGGGTACACATGCGTTTGGCCTCTGTATTTGTTGTTAATATGCTCCAAGGGAAATAACTTTAGAGCCGGAGCTGGTATATCCGCCTTCCGCTTAAATCGAGGTACCATGGTGACAATTTTCATTAGAGGGAATAGCCACAGAGGGTGAGGAGAAGAGGCAGAAGGCTGACACTGAGAGGGTATAGCGTGCTGCACTTCAGGGGCACAGGTGGCAGCAAGAGGATGCCCATGTTGCCTTGCCACAACGCGCCGGCGCGTTTTCCATTGCCTGCAAAGCAGTGGGCGGAAGCCGTCTGCTCTCTGTCATGGTTCCCATTGTGGAGGTGGTCTTCGGGACACCAAGACATATCCTCAGTATTCGGGCCTGCAACCCCTCTAGTATTTTAGAATTCCCTGTGAAAAGAAAAGTCAGGGCTGGGATGCTATACGAAGTAAGCCTTCGCAGAGGGCGTCGTATAGCCGTAAAAGGGAGCTGACGCTACATCCATCAGTGCTGTTGGAAAGCATGCCGAAGATTGTGCGTGAATGACGTTAGCTTCTCTTTTAGGCTTCGGATGTGCGGCGTCCATGTCAGATGGCGGTAGAAGGTAACACCCAAAAACCTGTGATTGGTGACATACGGTATTGGTACGCCTGCGGCCGTTAAGTGGAAAAGCATTGAAGGACTCTGGTGGTAGTTTGAGACGACCGCTTTGTAAAGGCCATGGCGGCGCACTTGGCCGGTGATGTCGCAAGGCCACGTATTGCGAGAAAATTTTCATTTGAACTTACTGCCCGCTGAAGTCTCGATTGGAGCACACGCCTGTTGCGGCCCGAGCACCAGATACAGATATCATCCGCGTACATGGAGATTTCAACTGATTTCGGCAGACATCTCTCAAAGCCAATCATTGAAATGTTAAAAAGAGTCGGGCTCAATACCCCACCCTGAGGTCACGTTATGGAGGGATGTCTCACCATCCGCTACAGACATGTAGATGGTCCTATCATAAAGGTAGTCTGACATCCAGTCGTACATTCGTCCCGCGATGCCTACAGACGTCATTGCTGTTCAGACAGCTTCATGGAGAACACAGTCGTATGCCGACTTAATGTCAATGAAGACTGCAATGGTAATTTGCCGTCCGATCTTTGCGTGCTTCACATGGGTTGCAAGGGCAATGACGTTGTCAATGCTGCTCCGGCCCTTGCGGAAGCCTGACATCTGCGACGGGTAAACGCTTCTGTCATTCAGATCCCAGTCTAGGCGAAGCAGTACCAACTTCTCCATGAGCTTCCCAATGCAGCTTAGAAGCGCAATAGGGCGATACAAATCAATATCCATGGGGTCTTTGGCAGGTTTCAGAACTGGCACGATACGAGCTCGCTTCTACCCAGGCTCATGACGGCCGGCCTGCCAGGAGCGGTTGAATATTGAAAAGAGCCACCGCTTCTCATTGCTGCCTAGATGACATAAAAGCTCATAACTTATCCCGTCTGGGCTCGGAGAAGATGCTTGGTTAACTGAGCACAGAGCAGCTTCAAGTTCCGCCATTGAGAATGGTTCGTCCATGTAGGGTGTGTTCGGTGATGGATTCGCTGCCCTTGAAATGGTCGTTGGTGAAGACCCCGATGCGGCAGTAATTTTGGCACAGAAGGCTTCAGCGACATATAGGTCGCTTACCTTCATTCTCAGAGAAATGGAGGTAAACGGGTACAACTGAGTTCGCGGTGCACGGAGACCATGCACTAAACTCCATATCCTTGTGAGCGGCTTCCGAGGGTCTATCTTCGAACAAAAGGACGCCCATTAACGTTTGGCAAGCTTCTTCAGATGTCTCTGAATGAGCTTTTGCTTGCGTCTGGCTGCACGTATATCTTCTACGGCGAAAGTCTTCCGCGCGTGCCTTTCTGCCCTTGTACGAATCACCCTGAGACTTTCATACTCGACGTCAGCCCCTGTATACTGCTTTGGCAGGCTCGCGGTTTTGGTGCACAACCTCTGGGTATTTGCGATTCTGTTAATAGCGTCGTCTTATGACGAGAAATCACCAGCGCTCGTGTCGACGTCTGTGTTGAAGTTACCCCAGTTGACAAATTGAACGGCAGATTTACGGCGACCAGCAGGCAAACCGTCGACAATAATGGAAGTTGGTACATAATCGCTTCCATGAGACTCAATGTCTGCATACCAGCTTGTGGTCGTTGACAATGCTGACGAAATCATCGTGACGTCGATGGCACTTGACATCCGTCCACGGTAAAACGTTGGTTGCCCAGTGTTAATAACACACAAACTGAAGCGGTCTGCAATGTCCAACAAGAGACGTCCTTTGGCCGTCGTTTTCTTGCTTCCTCATGACGGGTGATGATCATTGAAGTCCCCCGTGAGGATGTGTGGAGGTGGTGTACGACAAATTATGTCCTCCAGGCGCTGAGTGTTCAGCGATGTGTGGGGAGGAATGTACGCAGCGATGACAGTAAAGGAAACGCCTGCGTGTCACATGGTAATAGCTGCTGAATTCGTTCAACGTGTTAGGCGGCAAATTGTGTTGCATGAATGGGAGGTCGTTTCTCACGCATAGCAGGACTCTCTGTCACGATTTAGACCCGCGTTCGTGAACCTGTGAGGGTAGGGGTACCCTCCAGCCGAGAGACGACATGCAGCGTGCTGGTGGTGACGGTGACTGACTCCCGAGCAGCCGTGCTCGGCGGTGTTTATTGCCCGGCCACACACAAGGTTGCCCACCGAGCCTGGTGGGGCCACTGAACTTAGCGGCCAACGAATATCAGGGATGGGGGGCGCCACACACTTGTCACACCCCTCACCCCCAAGTTTGTTTGTCCTACACAAACACAAAACACCTGTCCCCCCGGCGAGTACCGGTCCGGAGGTCTCCGCAGTCTCTCACTCCGCCGGAGCACAGGTGTCGAGGCCGTTGTGGCAGCATTAGGTGCCGCCTGTGTCACACTCGCACCAGCTGTCAGCCTTCCCGGTGTCGAACGACTTGCGCGTGGCGCCACAGTGGCGCGAGTAGCACCAGCCCCCGGTGCTGTGCTGGCAGCGGTCGGTGAAGCTGGCTCCCCTTGAAGGAGTCCAGGCTGAGGCAGTGCAGCGGGCCCGTGGCCAGGCAGCCCGGCAACGCCAGCACCAGCTCGGGCGCGTACGGGTCCCCGCACACCATCAGCCGCAGGTCCGGCCGGGGCCCCGCGACCGCGGGCAGCGCCTGGTAGATGTGAAGCCGGCCCGCCCGCCGCTCAATGCTCTCCACCAGCGCGCACAGCGCCTGCTCCAGCCGCACGGGGTCCAGGCCACCGCCGCCGTCCACGAAGGGGCACTGCAGGCTCTTGGCCCGGTTGATGCCCTCCTCGCGCAGGCAGTCCCCCTGGCCCGCAAACACCATGACCAGGGGCAGGCAGTGGAAGGGCAGCCGGTCCTCCTGCTCCAGGTTGGCCAGCAGGGTCTTCTCGAGGCTCTCGCGGATGTACTCTAGTCCCGGCTGGCTGGCGTACATGCACAGGCAGCTGTGGGGCAGGGGCTCCGTGCGGAACGAGTGGTGCGGCAGGCCCACGTCGCCGTCGATGATCCTGAAATCCAGCGCGTATTGGGCCTTGTCGTCGAGCCGGAAACCCTGCGGGAGCAGCTGCCGCATAGCCTGCGCCACCTGCTGGGCGCTGGCCCTGGCACCCAGCACCACCAGGTGCAGCAGGCGGCCGTTGGTGCCCAGCACCCCGCCGCCGTTGGTGCCGGCCTCTCGCCGGTGCAGCAGCTGCTCGTCTTTGCCACACCAGTTGATGAACGCAGGACTGCGTACCCGGATAGCCGTATATCTGTGGAAAGGCGGGACTCCGAAATGGCAACAACGGGGAACTGTTGTTTTCGCACAAATCTGCGGAAGTCTGGAAGCCGCTGACCATTGGAAAAATGTTGCTTTTTGCCGAATTTGCTGCACAGTAGGGAACGTGTAGTGATGGTTTCCACTACCGCCATTGTACTGTAGAGGCGAAACGAAGTCGAGGCGCGTCACGGCAGTTTTGGCCACTGGGGATGCAAGAGAGCCGAGAAAGAGGCGCACAGCTTCCACGATGGAGTAGATTACAGAACCGACGCCTGTCGAGTTACGTTCGGCTTGCGACTCGCGTTGTACTTCCAGGGAGGCATGGGAAGGAACTCTAGAAGACCGAGCAGCAGGGGTTAGAGTGACAACTGGTGTTGACGCCGGCACCCTAGTAGTTGTGAACATTGTTGCTGCTGTCGGAGCTGGTGAAAGGGCCTTTACTGAAGCCAGAGGGGGTGTAGCCGCAGGAGCAGGTGCCGCCGTGGTAGCTGCAGTTTCAGCTTTTGACGGTGTCTTACGTTGTAGGGATGGTAGGGCAGGTTTTTTATCCAAGTCCATAGAGATGGCCTTGTCTCCTTTCCATGCTTGCCTTCTTGAAGATTTCTTGGGTCCAGTGGCACGCCGCTCTTGTACAGCTGCTTTCCCAGACTTATAGTCAGTCTTACGGACCATCTTATATTTGTAGATCTTATATTTGTAGACCTTATATTTGTAGGTCTTATATTTGTAGATCTTATATGTAGATCTTATATTTGCGAGCCGAGCAGCTTCCAGAAGTCGCTTCATGATTCTTCCCGCAGTTAGCACAACGGAGACTCTCGGCGTTGCACGTGGTACGATCGTGGTTGCCACATCACCGACTGCATCGCGTTGGAAGCTGGCATACTTCGGACACATGGCCGAACCGCAGACGTTTAGTACTGCCTGGGCGTTTCAACATATCCGTAGACGCGGTAGCGCGTGTAGCCTATGATGGCGTGTTCTGGGGTTGACTCTGTGGAAAATACTATTTGCCCACTTTCAGATGTCTTACCTAATCTGCGGACTGATTTGACTGGGTTCTTCTGGCGTAGTGCCGGAAGAATCTCAGGTGGTGTGATGTCTTTAGCTACACCTCGAATTACGCCGACACCACATTTGCTTGGGCGTGGTTCATAGGCTCTCACGGGGATTTCCGCAATGCTTGATATTGTCAACAAACGCTCGGTAGCATAAGCATTGTGTGTTGATGGCCAAGAGATTGAGCCGATTGTTCGGTCGCACTTGAAGCACTCCATCGGGAGCTATAATTTCTAATCCATCCTTAATGACTAGTGGGCTGAACCTAGTGATAATTTTTGAAGGACCCGTAGGCTTTACGATCACCACAAGTCCGTGTCTCAGAGGGTTCTTCGGGGATGCATGTGCATCCACGGCCTTGAATACCCTCCTAGACCCTCGACAGCGCTTTGGAGCTTGCACTTTCTGAAATGGTTCAGAATCGTCTGCAATGGTGTTGGCCACCTCCGCGTGTATTGCGGTGCCAGAAGGAGAGACCTCCGTCATGTCGGAAATATCATCCTCGTTGTCTCGCAAAGGTTGTTCCAATTGAGTGAGATCGTGGATTACTTGTCCGGAAGTGATCATGGATCCTGAGGGGGCGTTAGGAGAATCCGGTGATCCAGAAGAAGGCTAGTTCAGACAGACCGAACGATATGATCGTCGTCGTCTCAGGCAACATATCCGAGTTACTTAAAGCGTGTTGCACTAAAATGAAGAGAGTTTTGGGGAGACCCGTTTTTAGTTTTACGAAGTAAAGGAAAAAAAGAGATGCACCCTTCCATCTAACGACGACAATGGTTGAACGCAGAGCTATCTCTTGAGGGATTCCGTGGTTGTCGCATGGGTTTGGACTTTGATTTGCAGACAGTTTGGACTAACTCGTTGAGCTTTGACTTTGACTCGCACGCAGTTTGGTCTTTGACATCAGCGGCTTTGACTTTGACCCTTATACCCATTGTATTTCGTGCGTGGAACGCGTAGCGTTCATTCGTCGTCGTCGTTAGACGAAGAGTGCACAATTTTTCCGTTTAATTTTTCACGTCGCTGCACCCCTGCCCAAATCCGAACTGCTTCGAACCACGGGCAGCGTTCTTTTTCTTTCACTTCACCTGGGATAATCATCCTCGTCAGAGAAAGTTGGCTTTCCTGCCGTGCGACGTCTTCGACGCGACATGCGCCGTCGGTAAACATGGAAAGCTTCGCTCTAAAAGAACGGGGATCAGCGTTCCTAACTAGGAACGTAGGAACAACGTTTCTAAATAGAAACAGTGCGTATCCGACATCTTTCGGAAATTTTCGCACATATGGCTCCGAAACGGACTGCTAGTCGCACTGTTGTAGCCACGATCTTTACGCCTGTGGGTCTTTTCCAAAATGTTCGCAAAAAGACGGGTACGGCATCAGTTTATCCTTTTTGCACCGCACACCCTCAATCAAACAAAATGGGGCGAATCAGCGATATTGAGTGCGAGACACCCTGACCAGTACTCTGCAGAATGCCAGTGCTGCTATTAACCAAGAACCACCCCACCTCACGTAATCCTAGGGTGTGCGCAAAATCTAAACATTCCCCCTCCCCCTACCTGAGCTGCCGGAAAACATGATGACCAGCGGTCAACTGTATGGCCCCGCTTCTTTTGCCGTCTAGAGCGAAGACCGCCCGACTGTCTCATAGATAATGAGGACCAGCTCAAGATGTTTCCACCACCTTATAGGCCAGAATGCTTCAACCCTGCTCCTGATAGTCTCCTAGGTCTGCCTTAATTATTTCAAATGTAAAAAAAACGAAGGATGCGAACACTAACGCGTAAGACTTGAAGGTAGCCAAGCTGTACGCAACCTTCACGATCATCACGAAGGTTCAGGCCCACGATTGCAGCCGATTTGCTTCTTCGCTGGAAGGTTTAAGTCCACAATGGCAGCCGGTTTGCTTCTTCGATGTCGCAAAAACCTTTACTCGATCATTGTTACAATAAGTGTGAGCTTCTTTCATTTTTTTTGGAAGTGACAATCATTGGACATCACTTTGGAGGGGCGTACGCTATGACGTGTCTTTTCGTTCCGAGCAAGTGTTGCCATGATTACGGCGAACGCTGGAGTTTTTTTCTCCCAATCGTGGCCAATCTCCCTAAGTGAGTAGGCTTAACTTGACGAACGTGCGCAGGGAACGCTGGGTGGTCGCCGTGAGGCAAGCACACATGAGCGCTCGGCATTTTCTTGGTTTTGTTAACTGCCGGGCAGTGGCCGCAAGGCCTGTACTCACGTGCGCGCGCCGGGCAATTTCTTGGTATTTTTAACTGCGGAGACGAAATATTACGATTTAGCTTCGGTGTTAAAAAAAAAGATTACTCACGATTCAGACGATATAACCTCCTGATCAATTGGTGATGCCTTAATGAAATCTTTATATGATTGGGGGGAGAAGTGGAGGCCGTAAGTCATCAATGTCGCATTAGCGATTGTACCGTCGTCTAGTCTTAGCCACTTAGCAGTTGCACCTGCGGCTAGGTATTTGTCACAGTTCCATTCTGGCGAGCGGTAACGAGCTGGCGCTATCTGCTTCAGTTCGGGTGGCGCCAGCGCCACTGTGGCGCCGATGGCTGCATCGCGCATACTACGGGTGTTTCATCCATGTACAACCTCTCTTTAACCCAACACAGCAGCAAGCCCTATTACGGCAAACACGAGCCGGATCACTCGAAACGCCAGCGAGGCTACTACGTTCCCCTCAGATATGGTGAAGCCGCACCCTTACCATCATGTTTAAGGAGCAAAATTATCCATAACAAAAGCGACATGCTTTGGGAGTGCCCCCAAATAAATCCAAATGAGAAAACAATACACTACACTATAAAATGTTGTACTCCTTTTTCTCTATAACTACAATGTAAAATTATCTACACCCTTAAGGGTGTATATCACTGCTATAACTAACACCTTTACACCCTAGCGATAAAAAACAACGCAAAGTTTTGTCGTTTATGAGACCCTTACACCCTAGCAAAAAAAAACAACAGAAAATACCCTTTAAGGGTGTTTTGTCGTTTATGAGACCCTTACACCCTAGCGAAAAAAAACAATGAAGAATACCTTTTAAGGGTGTTTTGTCGTTTATGAGACCCTTACACCCTAGCGAAAAAAACAACAACGGAAAATAACCTTTAAGGGTGTTTTGTCGTTTATCAGACCCTTACACCCTAGCGAAAAAAACAACGGAAAATAACCTTTAAGGGTGTTTTGTCGTTTATCAGACCCTTACACCCTAGCGAAAAAAACAACGGAAAATAACCTTTAAGGGTGTTTTGTCGTTTATCAGACCCTTACACCCGAGCGAAAAAAAACAATGGAGAATACCTTTTAAGGGTGTTTTGTCGTTTATGACACCCTTACACTCTAACAAAAACACAAGAATACACCCTTTCAAAACGTGTTTTTTGTTTTTTGATAACATGTAAAGATTTTATAGACAAAAAAGGTGCAAATCAATTTACTGTATAACACCCGCAAACCTTACCAAAATAGCAGAAACACAACTTTGAAAGGGTGTTATCAGAGATTAAGCACCCTTTAAATGGGTGTATTGTGTTTTCGCTGGGTGTAAGGGCGTCATAAACGACAAAACACATTTAAAAGGTGATTCCATTTGTTTCTTTGCTAGAGTGTAAGGGTGTAATAGACAAGGACTCAAGGGTGTAAGTCATTTTACAGTTTGGAGAGTTGCTGAAAAGAGGAGCAGCGCGACCGGATTGACTTCATTCAGGAAGCCGTCAGCAGAAACCAGGAACGAGGCCTCTGAATCTCGCAACGCTCCCTACATAGTCCCTTTCCCCCTTCTATCTTTGAATAACACATTTCTCTTTCTCTCTCTATATGCACAGGTGGTTCCTGCGGCTGCTTCAGCGCTGCAGCTGGTGCAAGCGCGGTTGTATCGCCTAATGGTGCCATGTGCATCTCAAGCCGCCGACCAGCCAATCGGGCACGCGCTTTAGGTGGCGATGAAGAGTTCTTGGTGTTCTATTTTCTGCCCATCGCGGAGCACCACAAGACTTTTAGGTACGGAGCACCTTAGGACCGCACAATGTCCGTCCGCGTCCGTGCGCATAGCATTACAATCGCAAAAAATGACTGGTAGACCAGTCTGAGTTATTGTCAGTCGTCTTACCCATTGGGCTACGACCGTAATAGTTAGTGCCCGAGAGTAAAACAGCTTACTCCCTCACCTGTAACGGTGCGGAGTACCTAACCTCCCCATGTCCGTCCGCGTCCATCCGTGCGCACACCACCATGAAGTGAAAATCAAGTAAAATTCGATTTGAGCCGTGAGTTGCAGTTTCATTTAGGGAATAATCAAGGTGCAACTCACGGCTCAAATCGAATGCCGGTCGGGACGCCAATAGGATGTCACTCGGGGCGCAACTTGGATGTAATTTCGAGTCCCCGTACACCGCACCCTCGCCATCATCCACGGAGTGGAGATGCTACCATTTTTTCTGTCCGTATCTGCGCACGCAAACATGTGAAATTTCACTGGCCACTTACCGTCGTGTCCACTACGGCGTCCACGCTACAAGTGATGAAGATTCCCAGCTGCACAGACAATAAAAATAGCGAACCGTGTTTCCCGTTATTGTGACACGAATACGGTGTCACACTTCTAAAACACATCCATGCATGTGCCTTAGGGTTGCAGACAACTCGGAAGAAACAACTCGACGCTGAAATGCTTACGCTACTTCTATTATGACGGATATTGGCGCTAGCACCAAGTCACATCTCTGGGTCGTCGTGCTGTGACGTACGAAACCTATTTGGTGTCTGCGAACGGCGTGAATGAACTGTTTTTAAAGCAGGGCTTTACTACTTTCGTCCTGCGGTTTCGCGGAGGGTGCGCAAGTTTACCTTTTGACCCTGCTACACACCCCTCAAAGCGCATCGCGCAATTCGCCGGGCCCGCTTTCGGCGCTGCGCACAAGGCCCCCTTTTCAGTCGTTCTGCTCAACCATGAGCGGCGCCGGCCGCTGCGGTTGCGGCCGATCAGCTGATCGGCAGCCAACCACCCCCGCAGCGTCCTGAGCATGCGCCGCTGCGTCGTCTCGGGCTACGTGACTCATCTTGCGCCCGGCGAAGAGAAACACCGTGTTCGCCGTGAATGAAAGCGAGGCCGGGCCTCCTCCTGTGAGAGCGTTGCACGGGACCGAACGGCTTTGAGCCGTGGTCGGCATTACAGCTACATCAAAGGTTAACCACGCGAAACCAAGACTCAACCAGACTAAGCCAAGCTTTTGCTTTGCATATCCACGGTTAGATGAGCTAAGCCGCAGCCATTCTTTTTCGTCTCTGGAACGCCAGCAGCTCTGCAGCCACTAATATTTTGAGTTTTTTTTTGCGATTTTAAGAGGTTACTTCATCATTTCGTACCGGCGATCGGATTTCGTTGCTGTTGGGTATTCCTATTCATACTTGTAAATTGTTTCGAACCATACAATCTCCAAAATGCTATCATTCTCCTTACTATATATATATATATATATATATATATATTAAATTAGAGTCACCACGAAAAACATAACAATATTTAATACGACGTTTCGGCTGGAAACCAGCCTTTTTCACTTGAAAAAGGCTGATTTCCAGCCGAAACGTCGTATTAAATATTGTTATGCTTTTCCTGGTGACTCTAATTTAATATACTATTCAGCTGCCAAGCCCTGCACTGTTCTATATATATATATATATATATATATATATATATATATATATATATATATATATATATACATTCTTTCTTTTTTTTCTTTCTTATTTCTTTCTTTCTTTCTTCCTCACGTAATTAATAAAAAATAATAATGTAACGTCACTAACGGTAAAAAATAGTCTAACCATTCCCCTATGCCTTCTTTGGTGTTGTAGACTGCCGGCATTTCTTTCTTTATTTCCTAACGAGCCCCTCATTTCCAAACCCTATTATCTTGCGAAAGCTTAGCGAGGGCCTCGGTTCTGGCAGCCTTGATGCCAAGGTAGCATAAGAGGGTTTCCCGACAGTTGCCCGCTTATGACAGGCTGTAGACGTTCGCGTCACGCCTCGGGGGTTGAAAAGAAGGTCCCCTTCTCTCCGTGTAGTCTGGGTGGCGCTGGCTACCACCCTCATGCGTCAGACACAGCTGTAGTAAATATAAATACCCCAGAAAGTGAAGGAGAACACAGTCGCCCATATAGCCGAATTGGTAAGGCATTCGAGATATAATCGAAAGGCGTGGGTTCGGTCCCCACTCTGGGCGCGTGTTTTTCTTTCTTTCTTCCTCACGTAATTAATAAAAAAAAATAATGTAACGTCACTAACGGTAAAAAATAAAAAATTGTCTAACCATTCCCCTATGCCTTCTTTGGCGTTGTATACTGCCGGCATTTCTTTCTGTATATATATATTCCCCCTCAGCCACGACCCGTGCAGCCCTGTGCGGGTATCTGGATCTTGACGAAACGAATACGTCTGCTGGGGTCTTTCTTTATTTTTCATAATCAGTCGGAAAGTAACGATAATAAAGTACAAATTATTTTGTAGTGATTCCATGTGCAATTAATCATCGGTATAACGAAGTACTCGGGACGGGATACTGCCTTTATTATAAGCGGTCATTCGTTAAAAACGAGAATGATCTATTCTTCCTGCATGGAATCTGAATCCGTAAAAATCTTGAATAAGGCGAGGCCTCGAAAAAAAATGGCTTCGTTATAGCGGGTCTACTGCACTTCCAGCGAGAAGCGAAGATAAGATAAGATTTGATAAGGTGAGCGTGCGTCAGTGTTGCCCGAGAAACCTGTCTCGTAATTAGAAATTTTGCTTTTAAATTATTCATCGCGACAAAGGCAGTAATGCTTCCTGCGTTTGCTTCCGAGTCCATGTAACATAGTTAATTTGACAGTTTTCGTCTACTTCCGCGTTATTACGTTTTTAGGCTATCGTAAGAGCTCATTGCGTGTAACTGGATTCTTTTCAAATGCTTGAGGAGAGTACCTGCGTGGTAAAAAACTATTTATGTCTGTTGATGCAGAGGTAATGGAATCTCGCATCCTCCACACGTACGCACACGCGCACGCATGCACACATATAGGCAAACGGACAGAAGGACACATACATACATACATACGTACATACATTCATACCTGCATATATACAAACGCCTGCATGCATACATACCTGCGAACATACATACATACATACCTGCATACATATATACGTGCACGTACATACATACATACATACATACATACATACATACATAAATAAATAAATACATACATACATACATACATACATACATACATACATACATACATGCATACATACATACATACAGGTTTTACGGCAACAATTAGTCACGTACACCTAAGTTCCCAATTGTGGTATCGCGATAACGGAGGTTACTTCATTTGGTAGTTGCGTATGCAGGTATTGCTGTCTAAATGATTTAAAAATTATTTAAGTGCGCCTGACACTGTGAGCTGATTCTCATCCCGACCACGATGTTCCCATGTGTCCGAAAAAGTGACCGCGGATCAATTCACCATATCCCGTTTCCGTGTACTCAAAAGTCAGGCACTTCCGGGGCTATGCAGATTGTAAATTAAACGTGATGATTCGGGCTGCGACTCAGAGTTGCACGGAACTAGAGGACAGGGAACCACCTTTATTTGCGAAAAAAAGTGCGTAGAATTGATATACAAAAACATTTGTAAAATAAACAAAAAATCAAAGCAGGTACACTCAAAGTGAAAAGTGTCAAGTGAGCAGCAGTGATTCGCCCAAGGGGCTCTAGTGCCCTCTCTTGACTAGTTTCGGTATCAGCCTGGAGTTGATGCCGAAAGTAGTCGAAGATGGCGCCGCAGCCCCTTAAAAATCTATTAAAGAGACACTGAATTGAGTTATCATTATTTCAGGTAATTATTTAGTTAATTCGTTATTTTTTCTTATGTTATGTTGTAAAGAAATATAGCTACAGCGTGAAAGCGTGAATAGGAGCAAGGACACAGAAAGACGACGGGACGAGCGCTGTGTCGTTGCTTCTATTCGCGCTGTAGCTATATTCTTTAAAATGAACTACCAACTCGCCCAACAGTAGGCTTATGTTATAGTGTCATCATTTGCGGCCTAGCAACGGCAGCGTCCGTGGCAACGACGTCACGCAAAGATCACCCTTAACACCTTTCATATGAGTAACGTGTGCCTGTGTAGCGCAGTGGGATTGACATCGGCTTCGCAATGCGAGGGACTCAGGTTCGATACCGACCAGAGGAAGCGGTGATACTTTCGTAGCCTCTGTTTGGGTGCGTGATGACACGTTACGCGTAACTACTGTGGCTAGACACCCTGACCCCGGAAGAGCGACCACGACAGGCCTGGCCCCCAAAGTGGTCCGCGCGCGAAATTTGTTATAGCCGTGCCACACGTACACGAAAAATGACATTAAGTTAATGCCTTAAGTTTTAATGCCATTATTCGCAGCTACACGCAAAAATCTTGCCACTCGTTCTAATCTCAGTTTTGGTTTAAGGAGTTGCGCACAACTCATTCGCCTTCACGAACGCCTTAAATCTGCCTACTCTCGAACGCGATGAGCACCAAATGAAACCGACGAAACTCTCAGCACCGGAGTGTTGACGCGGAAACGTAGCTGAACTTTGAAATAGGGCGATTTTTTGTGCACTATTTGCGGCGAAGTTCGGAAGAAGACGAAGTTCACTAAAACAGCGGCAAAAGGCAAAACAGCAACTCGTCGTTTTGGATTTTTCGGATTTGGCCACCGCTGGCAGGCGATGGGAGCAGCTGAAGCCACTTTAAGAAACGGCTCACACCATTTTTTTAGAAAACACTATTTCTCATAACTTTTCCTTTCACGAAAAACATTTTTAACCCTTGTAAGACGTTTTCCTCTACGTTAAAAACATAAAATGTGAGTGCATTTTTCTTTTTGGTCTTGATCACCGTCATGCCCAACACATTTAATGCCTTTGCGTTTTCGCGTGTAGCACGAACCGCCCACATAATGTAATTCGGTATCTTAACGCCTTAAACACTTAATGCCGTGTTTTAATCGACCAGATTTAGGGGAAATCCCCAAGGTGGAGTAAGTTTCTGTGAAGGAAAGTTTGACATCCACCTGAATGCAGCCATACGGCTACAAAGGAAAGCTATACAGCTTTCTCATAAACTTCGCAGTTGAAGAAAAATTCGTCCTGGTCCAGAATTCGAACCCTTTGTAGCTTTCCTTTGTAGCCGTATGGCTGCATTTAGGTGGATGTCAAACTTTCCTTCACACAATGCCGTGTTTTGTGTACATGTGGCACGGGTATTATAATTGCTAGGGCTCGACGCCAGCCCGTTAGCGTCAGAACCCCAGACTCGAGGCCACAGGGCCGAACGTGCAGGCTCGTTTCAGGAGTTGCTCAAGAGAAAAGCGGGAGTGCTCACAGCGAACCGCTATATGGCGCCAGCCTACACAGGAAGTGACTGGCTAGTATAGCCGCATGGGCATGGAGTGTCGTTGATCAGATCGTAAACGTTTGCTCACCGCCATGGGTTCGGCGCAGTCCAGCATCAAGTCCGTGACGTGCGCTCTGCTGGAGAAGCACTTCTTCACGTACGGTTGGGTCTTGCTCTGTTGCAGCTGCAAAAAGACACGTGTGGAGGCGTTGGTGTGCACAGGGCACGGGGTGACAAAAATTTACTGTGGTAGGAGTACCGAGACAGCACCTTTCGTAGGGGCCGACACGATGGCGACGAATTATTTGGCACTAGGCTGAGTGGAAAATTACTTTTTGTTCCCCTGCGGTCTCCTCTTTAATCTCACGGCTTTGGAAGGGGGAACATTCGCACAATTACAGACGAACGCATTCCCCAGAAAACACGGCTAGCGATATCAATACAATAAAATACTGCAATAAATGTGGAAGGCCCTCTAGCCCTTACTACGCTACTTGGGGTTTCCACCTCGTACGCCCCTCTGCAGACAACAACGTCGATCAATGCGTGCTAAAGAAGGCAGCTCTGGCCAGCTCTGAGCCACGAATTGCCCATAGTTTAAATGTTTTACCTTCGCTCTCCTTTTTTTAGCACGAAAGTGTTTTATTCCGGGATATAGAGATATTTCACTGACGTCGTATCCTTCACGGAAATGACGCCAGCGCAACGAAGCAAGCGGCCTGTAAAGGGTGCACCCCTGCACACAGGGTCTTCTTGCTCGGAAGCAACCTTCAGTACTAAAGAGTAAGTTATACTTAGGGTTGTTCGTTTTCTGGTTTTATATCTTAGCACGAAAGTGCTTTATGCCGGTATACACCCAGGTTTCACTGACGTCATATCCGCCGCGGAAATTACGCCAGCACACCTTTGCCGAAGCGACCCGCCAGCAGGACGTCGCTCGCCAAGCACACCCACAAGACAGCCGCCGACCCGCAAATCATGCTCACCTGCAGATTTCTCCCCACATTTCACTTTTGTGTTTCACCGATTCTTATGACAGAGAAATCAACCATAGTTTTTTTTTTTTTTGCAACCTCGGCGTACCGATGCCATCCCTTATGAGGAGTCAAGCAAACCAGTAACGGCCTATGCATGCTGACACCTGGCGGAACAGCACTATACTATAACAAATGCGCGCGCTGATACCTGGCGTTGGCAAAACACTCAACACTGCAGTGACCATTGAGTTTCTTACTATATACACTAGAGAGGAATCTGGCGCCAGCGTCTATGCGGCCCACATCAAGGCCGTCTGAGTCGTCATGGACCGCAATTATACATAGTTTCATCATTGCTTGGATTAAAACGTTTTAGTGACCGCAAATTTAAACAAAGTGCCAAAAAAACGCGAAGAATAGTGTACAATTATGTAAGTGCAAAATAAAAACAGGCTGTTTTAAAACTAAGGAAAAGGGAAGTAAAGCGTATTTTTGCCGGAACGGTTGTGCCTGCTATTCCGCAGGCCAAGGTTGTAGTCACGAACAAGGTTAATAGTTGGGTGGGGGGGGGGGGAACTCATTAGAGACTCTGATTTTATTAATTTTACCATTATTGCAAATAAGTTGCTTGAAGAGTTTGGAAAGTTTTGTGAGCGTGCCTATTAAAACGTTGCCTTTGTGGTGAACCGGTGCACCGACCGCCAACTAGTTTAACATGAAAAAAGAAAACGTGGCGTTAAACAGTCGTGCGCGATGACAAGATAGGACGCATACCAGCGCCCGTGTCTGTCGTATCTCCGTGGCCGTATCTTGTCTACGTCGAAGTACGTTATGTTTCTTCTTTTCGTCGGCTACAAATTTCGCGGCGGCTTATTACCCGCTCAGTCATGCGTCCTTCGACTGCGGCATGAGCAACGTCAGGTGCGATCACGCACTGCCTGCTGTTTCACCGAACACGGCTACCACAGAACAGGGAGGATTTCGGCTTCCTTGTAGCTCGTAAGCGTGTTAATGCATAGTGAAGAAAGCAAATTCCAAAAACCGTTTAAGAACCCAATTGTCATGCCAAGCCCAAGCCAAAAAGGGGGTCTTCCCATGAACCCCCACGACGACATGGCTTACAAGGCGCAGTTTCCTCTCTAGTATACTTACTAAGAAACTCTATGGCAGTGACGGAATCGTTCGCGGATGATGATGATGATGATGAGATAGCATGCCGCTCTCCCGGAAAAGTAACCATTACGAAAAGATATGCATTCGGAGACACTCGCACTAAAGACAAGAATGAGCAGCGAAACCGGTGAGTACAAATTTTATTTCGATTTTGCCTGGTAAGTGCTTACTTTTTAATTTCTTTTTGAGTATATCATTGGCAGAACGACTGAGGCGCTTACCCCCGTGTCCAGAATGTCGGTAGGGGTTATTTCGTAGGGAAGACCCAAGAAATCACTCTGAGACTCATGCAAATAAACACGTATTCACACCCAACGCTGTTGCACCCGATGTTTCCTAATCAACACGAACCCTAATGAACATTTTCTGCGCAATTCGGAACTCGTGCACTTGTCTTTGAACGCACCCAGAACCCTGATTTGCCACCTCCACTCCCTCCCCATTCCAGGATACATATCGTCCAGTCCAGCATACACATCGTCGCGCATAGATCACCCATTCAAAGTGAACATCCCTCATTGTCGTACTAAGCTGCGTTTCCATTCCTTGCTACCTAAAACACCAGACGATTGAAAACACCTGCCAAGCGCGATAGCTACTGTCACCGATGCGCGCGCATTTCGCTCAGAAATTGAACGGCATTTATCTGTGCTATAATAGTGTCCTCTTGTGTGTTCATTGCTTTGTGTGTTTGTATACGTAATCTTCTCGTGGCATTCACAATTTCTTTTGCTATTTTGTACAAGTGTCGTTCTGTGTGTTCCCCTAGCTTATGGCACTTTGGCCCGTGCTTTACAGTGTTATTTTTTTATTAATTCTGTGTATTTGCATATATTTGCATAAATTTTTAGTGAGTTGCTCTTGTTTTTGCATTTATGGCTTCGCATTTTTTCCCGTGAAAACGGCTCTTTTACGTAGTTCTTTTTTCCCACTAATTGTACCAAAACCAACTCCCTTCTGTAGCGCCCCATGCACATTGAAGGTACCGAAATGAATGAATGAATGAATGAATGAATGAATGAATGAATGAATGAATGGATGAATAAATAAATAAATAAATGAATGAATGAATGAATGAATGAATGAATGAATGAATGAATGAATAAATAAATAAATAAATAAATAAATAAATAAATAAATAAATAAATAAATAAATAAATAAATGAAAAATAAATAAATAAATAAATTCCCTCGAGCAGTGGAGACGCTGCTGTCCGGCTCCCGCATTTGCGATCAGCTCCTGCTGGTTGAAAGAGCGGTAGCACCCAGGGCGGCGCATGGCTACCTGCAAGAAGGCTCCCCTCCCACAATGCTGTGCTCTCTCTCTCTCTCCACTCCACTCCCACGAAGAAGTCTCTCTCTCTCTCTCTCTCTTTGTGTAAGTTTCCACTTGCTGCCACTTATTAATGGGGCCAATGGGTCATTAAACCTGCTCTATCGCGACTTTTTTCCACGGTTCCCGTCCGTGTACTGCACGGGCAAATAAACAAATGTTCAAAATGTTAAATAAAAGAAGCCGTTCGTTTAGTTTTCCGGGTCCCTCATATATACTGTGTTATTTCCACGATGCAACGCATACAATTGTGCCCGGGGATGTTCGAGCTCCTGCAGAAGTTCCGGTGAAGTCGTCAAGGACTTCCCTGAATGGGTTCTACTGCTCAAAAAAGGAATCCCCCTTAGCGATGCTTTCGACCGTCTGTTTCACACGGTCGTAAATAAGGTGTCATCTGAGGCGTTCGCTAAAGAGAAATACCGTATCTGCATGAAGCGCTTTGAACGCCAGTGCTCTGTATCTCACCTTGTATGGGGCGTAGTGCTTCCGGGCGCATTGATCGGCGACCTTTTCCACTGAAATTTCAAAAAGGGTTGAAAGAAATGAAGGTCGTTAAAAAGTACGCTTGAATTCACAGCTAAAATAACAAACAAACCAGGACGAGAGGGAGAGCAAAACACACGGGTGCTGTGTCTCGCTCTCTTTATCGTCCTGGTTTGTACGGTCGTTGTTGTTTCTTGAGGGGCGTTAGCGCGGAGCCGAAGCGCCACCTTTCAAGCCAAATAACGCGCGGCAAGAGTGTTGAACTACTAATATTGTAAAAGCGTGAGACAGCAACTTCCGTCGGATCGTATAGCTGCATCTCCAATATGCAAAAGCGTCTCGCTGGGGGTGTGAAGGGACGCCTTGCCTTGATGGCGTTCTCGCTGAGCGAGGCAGGTTGCCCGAAATTAAAATTTATCGTCGCTTAGTTCTCTAGAACTGCGTTTGTTTCAGGTACGCCGGAAACTGAAGTTATTGAGGTTAGTCCGTAGAAACAGCGAGATGCGGAAGTAACGTTCCAGATGTTTCCAGTGTTCCGTTGAACGTATACGCGGTACGTACACACTATTAGCGGGAACCTGCTTTCTTGCTCACCTAAAGTTGTTGCTTGTGTAATTACACCACTAAAATGTTTCCTGTAGTAGAAAGTCCGTGTCTCCAACGCAGGTTGCTAAGTCGAAGACCACAACGAATTCGCCGGGCAGACCTTTAGTGGGCTACAATTATCGAGTGCTGTATATACACGCTGAACACATAATGTCTACGAGATCACATTTTTGCAAATTGTCATTTATCTTGAAGATGTGCGCGACCAAAATGACTCGTGCTCTGACTGATACCCCTAGTTTATTATGAGATGTTCATCGTTGCCGCCCCCCCCCCTCCAAGTATAGGCATACAATTGCTTTTTAGGTTTACTTTTGTTCTTATATCTTGAATTGTGCTTACTCACTTTTGTATATAGAGGTAAATATTTGCTGGAAATATCATTTCTTACATTGTCTCGTAGTGCATTAAATAGCATGTGAAAAGAAAAGAAAACTGTGTCGCTTATGTGTTAGGCATGCTGATCCACCAAGATCATCAAAGTCATATTTCCGAGAAACTCTGGCATTAGTACATAGTGTGTATGATTCGCTTGACCGACCACCTGACTGGTTCCCTCTTTTGAACGCTTGTGTGCGTTTGCCTGAATTTTGATGTATATGTGCTTCTCAGAAGTCCAGTGTATTCTTGTTTGCGTGACTATGTATAGTCCTCGTACTGTCATGTTTGAGAGTATTCTCCCATGCAATACAGAAAAAAAAAAAAAAAAAAACGGCGGTTGTTCGGGCGTTCTTTGCTCGTCTTGCTTTCCGGAAGACCCTAGTTCGAATCCCACCCGGTGCAAGGTCGACCCAGTTGTATTTTCAGCTTAATTTCTTCATTTCAAACATTCATCGATATTTTTTATCCTTTTGAGAAGTCAGCCTGTTTGTGTACCATGGATGCCGTATTTTGAACCGAGATAGTTGCATACTGCCTTCGCATTAAAAAAAGAACTAAGGCTTAAAAATAAATATCGAGATTAACATCTCTTTCAAGTAAATGACTGATAACTCATAAATACATTGGGTATTATAAGAACATGATGGCTGCATTCGTACACACGCGTGCATACACTCCTCTAGGACCCTTCCGTTTACCTTTAGTGCCGTGAGTAGAGGATAATAATAGTTTGTTTATTATCAAGGAGTACATATAGAGGTAAAATGGCCCCGCCAAAGCCAACACGTGAGTTTGTGCGGCGTCGCCCGGCAGTAGGGGCCAAAACTGCTGTCAAAAGTACTCGTTGATAGCGATAACTGAATACAGAGAAAAAAGGGAAAAGAAGAGAAAAAAATTAGCGAGAAAGAAGACAAGCAAAAAACGACTAGTAGAAAAAAGGCAAAGACAGACACAAACAAAGATACAATAAATCAACATTGGTTATAACTAGATTGTTAGCATTTCTGAGCAGAGCTCGACCTACACTCGTAACCAATTCGTACTCGTGCAAACCATGGTAAGCTCTCCATTTAGAAAGTGTTATATTCGTGTATTCCACTGTACTACGAAGCGAGAGGCTGCAAGCGAGGGGCCGCCTGTGCCCGCCACTGCTCCGCTTCTCGGGCGCGGGGCAAACGAGGGAGAGGGCTCTTGTAAACAATAAACCCTCCCCCGATTTCTAGCGTGGGAAGCCAGTGGTCTCTACGCCAGCATTGCGTCTGCTCCTTCTTCGCGGCGCTCAGCGCTGCCGCCCTGTCTGGGCGCCTTCGTAACGTCCTTACTTCCGGGGTTTCCCCTGAGACGATCATAACAATATTGGCGACGAGGGTAAATTCAGTTTTCGTGCAAGTCATTGCACATACTTCGTTCGTGTTCAACCATGCCCACCTACGGTGCCTTGGAACCTTTTCACGGGGAAGGAGCGGCGTGGACGGAGTACCTGGAGCGCGCTAAAATTTTCTTCGATGCCAACAACGTTCCGGACGCGAAGAAAAGATCGGTGTTCCTGACCTGCTGCGGACCCGCAACCTACTCGCTGCTGCGGAGCCTGCTTACTCCGAAGACTCCCGACGAAGTGCCGATAGACGAGATATTCACCGTGCTGTCGAGCCACTACGTGCCCAAGCCCTCCGTCGTGGTGTCACGCTTCAAATTCAACAGTCGCACCCGCCAACCCGGAGAAGCTGTCAGCGACTACATCGCAGCCTTGAAGAAGCTTTCTTCAGAATGTGAGTACGGCACTTTCCTACCGGACATGCTTCGTGACCGACTCGTTTGCGGCATAGCTGACGCAACAATGCAACGCCGCCTGCTCGAAGAAGTGAATTTAACGTTTGACTCTGCGGTGAAACTCCTCGTTGCAATGGAGACCGCGAAGAATGACTCAAGCATGTTGATGAGAAAACCGAGCATGGAGGAGACCCAAGAAATTCATGTCGTGAAGAGGGCGCCGGGACAACGGCAGATAACTTGCTACCGCTGTGGAGATGCGCACTACGCAACTGCTTGCAAGCATGCTAAAGCACGATGTGGCGCATGCGGTAAGGTGGGGCATCTAGCCAAAGTATGCCGTTCAAAGAAAGCGTTTGACGATGAGAGCAAAAATCACTTGAACAAAGGATTCAAGAAAAGAGGACATCCAGTGAATGCTGTAGGGAGCGCGGAAATTCCTTCGCCTTGTCGGACACCGACATACGAAACGTGGTCAATGGAAAGTTCCGGAACCGTCCCGCCATTTTTCGCAATTGTTGAAGTAGCCGGAAAATCGCTTCGAATGGAGCTCGACACGGGGGCCAGCGTCTCCATCATGGGAGAAAAAGCGTTTCATGAGCGCTTTCCTGAGCTAACAATAGAGCCCTCGGACGTTGTTCTCAGAAGCTACTGCGGAAAAGTAACGCCTGTCAAGGGTAAAGTTACCGTTCCGGTACAGTTTGGCAACCGTCAAGCGACCTTGCCGCTGTTTCTCGCCCCTGACCAGTGTCCTACACTCCTAGGAAGGAACTGGATTAGTGCTCTCGATCTAGACCTCACCGAAGTTCAGTCCATCAAGTCACTTTCGAGTGTGGACGAGCTGCTTTCGCGCTACAAGAGCGTGTTCTCCGAAGGTCCTGGAACCCTCAAGGGAGTGAAAGCCAAGCTATTCGTAAAGGAAGGTGCAGTTCCAAAGTTTTTCAAGCCCCGCACAATTCCGTTCGCACTTCAGGACAGGGTTGCCGAAAAGCTGGAAAAAATGCAACGCGAAGAAGTACTCGTACCTGTCAGAACGTCTGAATGGGCAGCCCCGATCGTTCCAGTTGCGAAGGAAGACGGCAGCATTCGCGTGTGCGGAGATTTCAAGCTGACGATTAATCCTGTCGCGGTGCTAGAAAAGTACCCAGTGCCGAGAGTCGAGGACCTGTGGGCCAAGCTTTCCGGAGGTCATAAGTTTACGAGGCTTGATTTGAAGGATGCGTACCAACAAGTGGAGCTGGACGAAGAATCGCAGAAGCTTTGCACGATCAACACGCCGCAAGGTCTTTTTAAATACACCAGGCTTCCCTTCGGCGTTTCCTCGGCTCCAGCCATTTTTCAGAGAGAAATGGAGAACTTGCTGCAGGCCTTGCCTCACGTCGCCGTGTATTTCGACGACATCATTGTGACCGGAAAGAACGACGCCGAGCACTTCACAAATGTGCACCGTGTCCTGCAACGACTCGAAGATGCAGGCCTGAAGCTTAAGCTCGAAAAATGCACTTTCCTCGCCAACGAGGTGGAGTACCTCGGACACGTCATCGACGCAGAGGGCCTGCGCCCAACACCGAAGAAGGTTGAAGCAGTCTTGAAGGCGCCAAGTCCCGGGGACGTCCGACAGCTGCAAAGCTACCTGGGGCTCATCAACTTTTACAGGCGTTTTCTGCCAGACCTGTCATCAGTGCTCCGACCGTTGTACTTGCTGCTCGTGAAAGACGCGCGGTGGAAGTGGACGGCGAAAGAGGAAGAAGCTTTCAATAAAAGCAAGGAGCTGCTGACTTCCGCACCCGTCCTCCAGCACTTCGATCCGACAAAGCCCATCGTCCTGAGCTGCGATGCTTCGCCGTACGGCGTGGGAGCTGTTCTCGCACAGCGAGACGAAACTGGAGAGCACCCAGTGGCTTTTGCATCGCGTAGCCTCCTGCCAGCAGAGCAGAAATACAGCCAACTCGACAAAGAAGCCTTGGCCATAATATTTGGAATCACCAAGTTCCATCAATACCTGTGGGGCCATGATTTCGAGGTAGTGACGGATCACAAACCCTTGCTGGGACTGCTGGGACAGGACAAACCGATTCCGGAGCGGTCGTCACCCCGAATGATTAGATGGGCAATTACGCTTTCGGCGTACAGATACCAGCTCATCTACCGACCGGGAGCGTGCATCAGCAACGCCGACGCCTTGAGCCGGCTGCCGCTACCTGCACAAAAAACGTACGTCCCTCAGCCCTCAGATATCTTCATGCTTGAAGGATCCTATCCACGACTCCTGTCTCCTTCGACTATTTCGAAGGCAACCCTTCGTGACCCCGTACTGTCTCGTCTGCTTCGAGCGTTACTGTCAGGTGACGAGATTCCGCAAGGAAAAGAATGGTCACTGTTTCAAAAATGCCAGACGGAGTTCAGCGTTCACGAGAACTGCGTTTTGCGGGGTGCCCGTGTTGTTATTCCCGAGTCCCTGCAGGCAGACGTTCTAAGCTTGCTCCACGAAACACATCCTGGAGTGGAGAAAATGAAAACAGTCGCGCGAAGCCACGTGTGGTGGAACGGGCTTGACCAAGACATTACCGACAAAGTGAAGCACTGCCAGGCATGCCAAGAAAACCAGCGCATGGGAAGGAGAGTTCAATCGACTCCCTGGCCGTTCCCTAAAAAGCCGTGGTCGCGACTACATGTGGACTTCGGCGGGCCATTCAGAGGCCATTACTTCTTTGTTTTGGTCGACGCCTTTTCAAAATGGGTGGAAGTGGTCCCAGTGACTTCACCATCTGCGGAGAGTACCATCAAGTGCCTGCGAAAAATTTTCTCCACGCACGGATTGCCGGATACAATTGTATCGGACAACGGCACTGCGTTTACCAGCGACAAGTACGCTGACTTCCTCGCTCGCAACGGGATTCGCAGAATTCTCGTTCCCCCCTACCATCCTGCTTCGAACGGCGCCGCCGAACGTGTCGTCCAAACCATCAAGTCGAAGCTCAAGAAAGCTCAGCCGGGGGATTTCCAGACGAGCATCGACCGCATCCTCCTCTCCTACCGGACTACGAAGCACTCGTTGACAGGGTCGACACCCTCTGAGCTCCTCATGGGGCGAAAACTTCAAACAGCTCTCGACCGGCTGCATCCGAACCTGCGAGCAGACGTGGAGTTTAAATTAATCAAGCAGAAGCTTCGCTGTGACGAGAATGCCCGCAGGGCCCCTATGCCTTCGCCCGGAGACCCTGTATTCGCACGAAACTTTCGCCCAGGCCCTGCTTGGATTCCTGGAACTGCCCGGAATTCCACAAGCTCGTCTTCACTTGAGGTAGAGCTGCAAGACGGCACAGTCTGGAACAGACATGGGGACCACGTTCGACCGGGAATTGCTCCCTGCATTATCTCCGACGACGAAGAGCCGCCGCAAACCACACTTGAAGCTGCCGAAAGCGGCCAGACCGACGCCGGAGGCAACACAACACCGGATGTACTGTTTATGCCGACGCCTCAGCCGCCGAGCATCGTTCGCCAGCCGAGCCCCGCTTCACAAGCAACGGGGCCAGACACGAAACTTGAACCGCAAGAGGGGTCGGACCGCCATCTTCGGCGCTCGAGCCGACGACGGAAAGCCGCCAGCTATTACGCACAGTGAAGACGGGCTCCCCAGGTGGTGAACTCGTCAAATGGGGGAGGAGTGTTATATTCGTGTATTCCACTGTACTACGAAGCGAGAGGCTGCAAGCGAGGGGCCGCCTGTGCCCGCCACTGCTCCGCTTCTCGGGCGCGGGGCAAACGAGGGAGAGGGCTCTTGTAAACAATAAACCCTCCCCCGATTTCTAGCGTGGGAAGCCAGTGGTCTCTACGCCAGCATTGCGTCTGCTCCTTCTTCGCGGCGCTCAGCGCTGCCGCCCTGTCTGGGCGCCTTCGTAACGTCCTTACTTCCGGGGTTTCCCCTGAGACGATCATAACAGAAAGAAACACTTGGAAATCATTGATCCCGCCAAACGGTCACCGCGCACAAATCCGTACTTCAGCAACATTATAATCCTAATGGGATACAAGAGGGATCGGCCAAAAGCGCCAAACGGGATTTGCGGCGAAGTGCCCGCAGCTAACGCAATTTTTACGGCAGAAGCACCTTGACGGTCGGGCTGTCAGCGGCTCCTGTCGTCGTCGTGTCCTGTCGTCACGGTAAGTCAAGTTGTCAAACGACAATAAAAAACAAGTCTATAATGAATAAAACTGGTTCCAAATAAACTAACATGATTTAAGCTAATTTAAAATGCAGGAATAATCAAGATTTAATTGCATTATTAACAAAAAAATTACCCCACCTTCCTGCGAGGGGAACCCTGTGGAGATGCGACGCATCTTGGGGCACTAGCGTCGGCGTTGGCGTTGGCGGCCGCTCGGCCGCTCGCTTCTCGCGTACGGCAGCGGCTTCACGTTGACGAAGTTCAGCATCGGCTGCTCGCTTCAACCGTTTGCGTTCGGTATCACGTTTACGAAGTTCGGAATCGGCTGCTCGCTTCAAACGTTTGCGTTCAGCATCATGTTGACGCCGCTTCGCAGCCTTGTCTTCAGTGGTGCTAGCATTTCTGTTATCACAGTGATCGGTGCTTGTTACGGTTGCGCGGGCGATAGCAGAATTGTTAGGCTCCATTCAACACATCGATGGAAATCGGAACGCCGGTGCTGGAACGACCGCGGCTATGACGCAACGTGGCGCGGCTATGACGCAACACAATCCAACACAATCCACTTTAATCCAATCCAATCCAAATCCAATCCAAGCCAAGCCAACCCAATCGAATCCAATCCAATACCCCTCGCGAGAGAGTGTTCGCTATCGGAGAGGAGAGGGGGTGAGCGGCGGAGAGCGCAGCTCGCGCGGCGAGGAGAATGGGGGAGGGGTGTGGACGGACAACAACAACGCCGTATGGAGGGACAAGGCGAGTGAATGAGATGCAGTCGCATCTAAAATTTGTTAAATTCCGTCTCGAAGTTGGTTTCAAACGCCAGGTTTTCTACTGTAAAGCATACTTTTTAGCATGTTGCAGCGTCTGACACGAAGACAACTTACGGCACACTCTGTCTCTGATTTGATTGCTTAAATCCGATTCAACGCAAGAGAGGGAACCACCGCCTCTGTAAGCGCACGATTGCTCCTCCCACGATTGCTCTCTGGTGTCCAATCAGCGCGCGCCGTGTGGCAAGAGAGTGGAAACGGCGTGCGTTGGCTCCAGAGAGAGAGAGAGAGAGAGAGAGAGAGCACTTTATTGAGCTTTGTGCGGTTAGAAGGCTGTTGTATACCTGCCGGTTTATGCCAGGCAGTGACGTCGGCGGCTCTGGTGACCAGGGAGATTTGGGTCTCCTGGTCTGAGATCGCCAGTGCCTCCTCCCACTGCTCATTAGAGGAAACTCCAGAAACGCTCGTCTCTGCGATGGACGCTTGCCCATTAGCAGCGATTTTGCTGTGGGAAACACTGGCGCACACTGTATGCTTCGCTCCTCCTCAGGTTCCACGTTAGTGGAGATGGCCCGGGATTTTTTTCATCCCGGCCAGTTAAAATCAAGAAAATGCCGAGCGTTCGTGTGTGTGTGCCACGCGATGACTGCCCAGCGTCCCCGTTGCACGTTTGTCAAGCCAAGCATACCCACTTAGGGAGGTTGGCCATGATTTGCAGAAAAGAAACAACTCCAGCGTTCGCAGTAATCATGGCAACACTTGATCAGGATGAGAAAGACACGTCATAGCACACGCCCCTCCAAAGTGATGCCCAATGATTATCCCTTCCAAAAAAATGAAAGAAGCTCACACTTATAGTAACAATGATGGAGAAAAAGGTCATTGCGGCAGCGAAGAAGCAAATCGGCTGCAGTAGTTGACTAATTAAACCTTCGTGATGGTCGTGAAGGTTGCGTACAGCTTCGGTATACCTTCAAGTCTTACGGGTTGGTGTTAGCTTTATTCATGTTTTTTGACCCAGAAAGTGGTGACGTGAGCTAGAAAATATTGCAAAGACTGTACGCACGTGCATGGGGGAAATTGTTCGATTATGTAGCAGCGTTAGATGGGCAGATGGGCAGATGAGATCAAGGAGTTTGCGGGGATAAATTGGTCGCAGTAGTACAGGACCGGGATAATTGGAGATCCATGGAAGAGGCCTTTGCCCTGAAGTGGGCGTCGATAGGCTGATGATGATGATGATGTAGCGGAATTCAGAGGTGAAGAATATTTGCTAACACTGCGACAATGGTTGATGCTTTCGGGCAAGGGCTAAACCTCCCGCCCTGGCTCATTTTTACACACACACACACACACACACACACACACACACACACACACACACACACACACACACACACACACACACACACACACACACACACACACACACACACACACACGCGCGCGCACACACACACACACACGCGCACACACACACACACACACACACACACACACACACACACACACACACACACACACACACACACACACACACACACACACACACACACACACACACACACACACACACACACACACACACACACACAAACCAAGCACTTCCCCGAAAGCTTCAACCATCGGCTGCGTCGGAGTCGCTCCCGGAGCGGGGTAGAGTGTGCGGTGGAGTCCCCGGAAATGATTATATACTGCGCCGGTTTCACGGCAGTTAGAGCAGAGCGCGCCGGAATGGCCCCCGGAAATTGCGCCAGGTGCGTCGGAGAGACCTCTGTAGCGGTTGTAGAGTGCACCGGAGTTGCTCCCGGAACGTATATAGTGTACTGGGTGCGTCGGAGTGGCCCTTGGAAGGGGAAGGGAGCGAGTTGAAGGTGTCGGAGTGGCCCCCAAAGCAGAATAGAGCGGATGGTGGTCGCTTGCGTGTCTTTTGACATCTCAAGCAGTGGTTATTCAACTGCGCCATTTTGAAGCAACTCGATTGGCACGCGCCTAGGTGCGACAAGCAAGCGTCACTTGTGGTGTATCCGCCCAAGCGCTCTAATATTCAACGGAGCGTATGCTAGAATAGATTTATTTTTCAGGCGACGTTCTCAACGCGCAAATTCGGTCTGCACGCATACATCAACCTTATCCTTACGCTTATTTACGGTGTACAGAAACCATAACCAGTCGTGTCATGACCGATCTTCGGCTACGTTGCGCCCTCTGACTTGGGAATGTGTGTTGGAGAAACGCGCTGCAGCCCAAGGAGTAATCTGAGCATAATAATTAGACAAGTAGCAAAACACGTCTACTACGTATAATTTAAGCATTGGATGATAATGACATTGCATTTGTTGTATTTAATGTATACACTTAGAAAAAAAAACTTAATACGGTTAATCGTATAATATTATTGCAGAAATTGAATTCATACGGGTTTAGGAAAAAAATATCGGACCTGTTAAATAGTTATATCTCGAAGCGGAATCAGTGTGTCGTAAGTAAAAAAAAAAAGGCCATGTATCAGCTCCTTTCTTTGAAAATGTCGACGAACGACGATAGTCGACTGACACCGCTGCCAAGTATAAATGCCTACCTTTTTTTCCCTTCACCTCTCATGCAATTCCCCTCCCGTCTCGTTGCTCCCAAATAACATGGTAGTGGTTTGCTCAATTCAATTTCAATTTACCGAATTCCACTGCTCCGGGCCGGGTGCATCGATGCCAGCGCTGGCGCACGGCGGAGACGCGCGTGAATCGAAACACTCAAATGTCTATAAACTACGTTGTCCTACTCCACGTGCGTGGCAAACAGAACGGGGAACCTATCTAGTGGAACCTTTCGTTACTTTTGCCGTTTGATTTCTTGCCGCCTGGAGCTATAGTGGCACGGGCAAGAGCAGGCGACAGAGTAAATTTTTTTTTTGTAGAACTTCATTTTCTATCGCACAAACCAAGCATCTATTTTTTTTCAAATAAGGGAACACTGCAAATATCACTGATGTGTTCATGTCCTGCCGTATATTTGCGTAATGTCTTGTTCTTGTTCAACAATGTTTACAAGTATGAGCATTAATGCCACCGGACTTAGCCGTTTAAATTTAGCTCTGGGTAATAAAACTATTGCCAAGCTTGTGCTTCATTTTGGCCGGGTGACTGAATCAAGTCACAGACAGACAGACTAAAATTTCTGCGTTGAAGTAGCCCAAGACTATCCTCTTTAAAACCTTATGTCAGTCTCAGACTGTGTGGCGGTGGGCGTTCCGCAAGGCGCAGTCCTTGGGCCCATCTCTTTCTCCATATACGCCAACGATCTTTTATCAGTGCTAACGTGCTCATAAGCTTGATTATACAGGGGTGAAAAGGCTTTGTTTTTAGTTGGGGACACTATTTGAAGAACTGCAGGGCAAAATTAAGTAAGAACCTGGTGGTATCCCTGCATCGTTCACAGAGAATAAGCTTACACTTAACATAGACAGAACCAATTTTGTAGTCTTGCAAGAGGAAGGATAGAAATTGTGGCTGCCCGTCTGTATACTCAAATAATGTCCGGTCGAAAAAAAAATTGTTGCTGCAAGTATTTAGGAACTTGGTTTGAATCGAATATTCATCGGAATGGCGATGCGTGTTGCGTATCGTCTTCATGTGTCGTAAAAAGCCCGTCAATGTTTTGACCAAGTTCTACAGATTCTTTACGGTACATTTATACGGAGTCATCTTGAATATTGTTTATAGTCTTGGGGCAGTACGTACAAAACTTGTGTATAACCTACCGTCTGCCTGAAAAACTTCGATTATTTGCCTTTTTGAAAACATACCCATTGTTGCAGTTGCTGCGGGACATTCCGTTCAATGAGGCATTTGAAATAGAAGTAACCCTGACAGTTAATGAATAATACGTTTTAATAAGTCGCTGCCCATCACAATACTTAATTTTCTGGCACGAAACACGAGGGAAGCTACTAACAGCTGCATTTATTAACTTACCACCATGCCATAAGTTTATGGACCGCCTCATGGGGTTCAACGGTGCTATAATATGGAACGTGTTCCCACTTAGTGTAAAGGCTAACCAGAACCAGCCGCGAAGGCTCCGTGTCCAAACAGTGTATTGCCTGTATGCATTGAAACAAAGACAAAAAGGAAATTAAACGACGGGAAGGGGAAAGGATCTTGCCGATGGTAAAGAGGGGATAAGCCACTCCACTGGAAGCCTGAAAGAGTAATTTGAGCATGCTAGTTGCAAAAGTATCAAAGCACGTGCACACTAATATCGTAAGAAGAGCTAACAATGGCGATTGGCCGAGCCTCTCAGACGGAGTAACAGAGGAAAGAAGATGAAGCTGGGAAATGATTATGACAATGGTAACGAGGGAACGCTGTCGCACCTGTCAAGACATTTCTGTATGACTCTGCTGCTACATGTATTGTGATGTACCGTGACGCGTCTACCTCAGGCGTCTAGATCAGAAACCGCTGCAAAACGTGGTCACTTGCGGAAGTACGTCCTACAACACAGAAATGCCGCACAGTGATCAAAAACAAACAAACAAACAAACAAACAAACAAACAAACAAACAAACAAACAAACAAACAAACACGCAAGCAAGCAAGCAAACAAACAAACAAACACAACGTTTCTGTATGTCTCTTCTGCCCGTACTGCGATGTACTGTGACGCGTCTACCACAGAGGCCACTGCAAAACGTGGTCGCTTCCTGAAGTACGCCCCAGAACACAAAAATGCCGCACGGTGATCCAAAACAAACAAACAAACACGCTAAAACCATACGCAGCCGACACCATCGCAACTGTTACGATGCGTAGATCACACGCCATACATGTATCCCTCTGATGACGAAGACATTGTCGCGACAGAACATGACATAATCACGACAGACCGTACCATTAGACATACTGCTTCGCACAGGTAGAAATAAAATGTAGTGCTTCCGCATACCCACAAGCAAGCAGTCTTAAGTGTCTCTAAATTTTTCGTTCGCTCGTCTAGTCGACAGAGGGATTAACCCCGAAGTTTTATTTACAACTGTCACGACTGGGATGTTCCATTCTGAGACCTGAGACAAGTACAAGTCAGACATATCTGGTGTCTGGCTTGTACCTATGTCAGAACGGGATATCGCGAACAAACCTTATTTACGAAAATATTGCGCGGAGTGGAGGCAACAGAAAATTTTACAGCAAAAAAAAGTGTCCTGCAGGAATTTCGGCACTACTTGGGCTCCAACCAGGCCGTTCGTGCCAGAACCCATGATTTTACCACTAGGGTATACTGAAGTCGAACAGTGGGATTTTTTTAGCTGTCACTCAAAACCACGGTGAGCTCAAAACAATAGGAGTTTGCGAACCCAATCAGTAGAGGGCTCTGGGTGCATGCAGGAAGTGGCCGGCTTGTACCGACAAGTGAAAGAAATCTCGCTTCCCGACGGTGGCTCACCACCGATTGTTTCTGCTTTGACCATCTTCTCGGTATCTTACCTTCGACGCAGGCCTTTTTCAATTGCTCGATCTTTGCTTCTACCGAAGACACGAGCAACAGTGCTGCCAGTAGCGGGAGCGACAGCACAAAGTTGACCGCCATCTCCACGGCTGTGATTCTAGGCCTCTCGTCGTCTGCTACGTCGGAGCCTTGTCGTCTGCTTGCCGCCTCCCCTGCATGCGGACGCAGGCGTGCGCGTACACACGAGGGTTTGTCAGCGCGAGAATGAATGATTTTCAGCTGGGGAACATATATACTGTTGCTAGTTGATTGAAGCCGCCTAAAGCGACAGACAAGCCTTGGGCTCTTCTAAGCTTTTTGCGAACGCCGAAGCAGCCTTTGAACGGCTACGTATGAATGAATGCTGCGCTGTCGCGTCAGTCTTTCTTATTTTTCTGGATTTCACTGGCAGAAGACCCTCATAATTTCACAGCAAACGCGTTCTGCTTTTCTTTCCTGCGAGCATGGATATCTGTGCGTAAAAAGGACTGGTCCGCTTCTGAAGTGCGCTTAATTGACTGACGTCGGGTGACCCCACACGGCCGTCGTGACGCCGTACTGCTACTATTCAGCATGCACTATATGTACAAACGCCAAACTGGGCATTATCTAAAAGCAAGTGTGCCTTAAAGGGACCCTGCAACACTTTTTTCAACTTTTTTTGAAATCTTAAATGCTTGCAGAACATAGTAACCCAACACACCCAGTACTTAGATTAGGGGGTCGAAAAGTACCTCAGCCAAAAATCACTGCTCTATGCCCACCAGATAACTCGGAAACTCGCTCAACCCGCCGCGGTGGCTCAGTGGCTAAGGCGTTGCGCTGCTGAGCACGAGGTCGCGGGTTCGATTCCCGGCCGCGGCGGCCGCTTTTCTGATGGAGGCGAAAAGCAAAAACGCCCGTGTGTACGAGATTTCGGCGCACGTTAAAGATCCCCAGGTGGTCAAAATTAATCCGGAGCCCTCCACTACGGCGCGCCTCATCGCCTGCGTTGCGTCGGCGCGTTAAACCCCACAATCAATCAAATCAATCGAAACTCGCTCAAAAGATTCTTCCCTCTTTCCAGGTCTTGGTGTTCCTCGATCGACCGCTCGAATTACGTCATTAAGGCCACGAAGCGGCTGCTGGCCGATTTTCTTTAGTTGCAGCATTGAACGCTTTTCGATAGCAACTTTATAAGCAGAAATGGAAAGCGTATCTGGCGCGACGAGCAAATCACGCGATGCCGCTCCGTGCTGGCGGTAACTGTAGCTTTTGCAGTGCTTCCAGACGCGAAGGAGAGAGTGAAAGCGCTTATTGAAAGTGCTGCAGGGCCCTTTAAACCGTGGTTCACCGGTCACATATTTACGATTCAGGGAGATGTTTCCCGTGATGGCAGGCAAGGCATTGAGAATTGTTTCGCGTTTAGCCAGGTCTACCCCGCACAGTAATGCATTTCAAGGCACGACGATGTAGGTGTAAAACGGGCAACAGCCCTTGGACCTGATGAGGTGTCGGCACGCAAAGCCAGACAGTTTCGGGTCCCTTTCTCCTATCCTCCCCCCACCCCCTCAAAACCTTGAAAGAAGAAAGAACAGCCCTTGCATCTGGCTCAGTGTCTCGACAACGTGTACTTCATGCAGAGTTCGAAAAATAGCGCTACGATAATACAGAGAAGGCGAGGTGAGACTGGGTGATACAGGGCCGGACAGCGCCAACCTCGTATCGCCTGCATTACCTCATCGTGGTATTTTAAAGCGAAAGCTTTCTTAGTGGGACCAATGGCATCCTGTCAGAAAACTAACGGATTTCTCCTTAGACCGGTTGGTCGACCGAAAAGCTCTGATAAGATCTGGTAAGGTCACACACGGCACGTGCGTGGAACCGGGCTTCCATTGTGTCAAAACGGTTGAAAATCGCGAAAAAGGAATGGCTCTAGATAAGACCATGCACGCATTCATCATGAAATACCTTTATCTCGTAAACCACGTATCGGTTTACGTTTAGATTGTTCGAAGATGCGTTTACTTAACGCGTGGAAAATCATCGCACGGGTTCATTCTCCAATTGCGATTTAGGTCTTCGAAGGTTTGACGATCTAGTGGACGCACTTTCGGGGAATGTTAGACGCACCTTTATCTTTCACTCTTCTCTCAGATTTCTTTAGGAAGAGATGGTAATTTTTTAATGTGAAGTACATACCAAGAAGCCCACAAGAAATATACTTCTTCAGGTAATGTAAACGCCGAGTTACACTGAGGACGGGTAATGATACGGTCTGTTTCAAAATACGAAGTGAGATAATTTTACTTTACCTAAACGCTTTGAGGGACATTATATAGCCAAAAATGTCAACTTTCTTGTGTCCCTTTCGTATTGCCCTCTTTGTCTTCGACTTTGCTACAAAAGTACATGGGACGGGTGTTAATAGACTACGGCTAAGCCTAACCCCTAACCCTAAATACGTCTAAATCTAAGCCCAGGTTAAGCATGCCTAAGGGGACCCTCATTGAAAGTTGTCGATGACTTCACACTCGCGCTATAAGAAGGTCTAGCGTCCTGGGTGGCTCAGTTAGTGGAGCACCTATCCTGGAGTGGTGGTCGTCCCGGGCTCCAACCGCGGACTAGAAAGAACTTTTAACACGAAAGTGTTTTATTCTGGGATTCACGAAGATTTGACTTACGGCATATATATATCCGTCACGGAAATGACGCAAGTATACAAAGAAGCAAGCGCCCTGTAAAGGGTGCACCCCTGCACACAGGTTCTTCTTGTGGAAAAGCAACTATTTAGCCTAGTCTTCATCGGGGTCTTTATGGAGACGAGACCATTTGTGATGACAGATAGGACAGCGTGACGGTTTTCACCTGGGTCCTGACAAAAACGAGTCCATTAGTGATAGCAGATGGCATGAGACGCCCTAATTCGCTGGATTGATGACGTCACCTTTATTGTGGACAAAATATTTTTGCCTCCTTTTTGGTGCCCTACATCCAGCATCGTAAACAGGATGCGATTTCGAGCGGTGAAGGGGTCCGGACCCACAATAGGAACAAGAATGAAGGGTGCGACAAGGAGACAGTAGAAATACAAATTAAAAGGATCGAGTGGCCTTGTGGGTATTTTGTTTAATTTTCCCGTTGATTTTTGTTTTTCTGCAAGAGAATGCTTAGGCCACGGGCACATAATTATCGGTCGTTTTTTATGATCGGCAGAACCATGCAGCCGCCTCATCGACCCCACCCCCATACCTGCCCTGCATATGTGGAAACGTCCTCATCGGTCTGAAACATTGCGTGTTCACGTTTATGTGAGCTTACTTAGCTCGATACCTCAAAACCCACTTTCGTCGATATGCGCTGAATCTCCTGCCGCCTGCTTCCCTGGGATAAAATGGCTGGCAAAAACGAATTTCGATAAAAGTACATTTTACCAAATTCTTTCTGAAATACATTTGCGAAACGGCACCGTTTAATCATGACACGACGGTTTGGAGAAAAACGTGTTGACTGTACCCTCCGTATGTGCAGACGGTGCGGGAACGGGGTCGCTGGAAGAGAAAAGAATACGGAAGACTTACCACCTGGCTGTAGCAAAACTGCTCGTCTTATTCCTTTGAAGAACTCCACCTCTATGGCGTCAATATTATTGTCGAACGTCTGCCGGCATCATCAGTTCTAGGCCTATGTAGAGTGTTTCTTTCACGTCTTAACGCCCCCCACAGACTGCCCTAAGCTTCCACCCGCTGTGTCGTCTAATACTGCTGCAACGGAGGACAAAATTTCCCACCTGGACGTCCCCGTCTGATTCAAACCATCTCGCAGCTGACGCAAGAACGCTAGGCGACAGTTCAGAACGGCTTCAGTCTCCGCGCTGTGATTTCAAGGAAAGGCATTTACGACGGCTCTGTGGTGCGAAAAGGTAGGACGGTGACGGAGTTGTCTCATAAAGCGGAGCTCGCGTGCATTTCACGACCATTCTTCGGAGAAGCTGCGTTGGTTGTTAATTTTGTTTAAAAGCACCGCAAACACTTCCCTTACTTCTCCACTCTTCCCCTTTAGCGGAGCGGCGTCTCCGGATGCACGCTTCTTTTCACTAATTCGGTGCAGCGTTGTTGAAGCTATTAGGCGTAGAGAGGCGGTGAAAATAGATGCGCAAAGGAAAGGAGTCCCTACGGGATAGCAGACGACGCGTGCGCGGATGTCGCGAATGAATACGGGGCTCAGTGCGTCCGCTACTCCGATTGGCTGATGCATCAGCGGTCGCTTTGCTAATTGGCTGATTTCTGTCGTAGCCTCTGCGGTGGTGCACAGATTTAGTGAAACGGGGAAGCGACCTCGCCGGTCGTAACTCTTCGCAGCGGCACACAGCACATTTTCGGCGACCCTTGCGATTCAACCCTTTCCTGAAGTCAACGCTGATTGGGATTCTGACAGATGTTGCCTTTTCTTACGTTACGCGTGAAGGTGACGCTTATATGTTGTAATAGTCTTGATATTTTTATGTCATTTGCGAGGGCGTAACAAAGACCCGCAAGCGGGAAACGGTAGATGAAAAAGCGTGGTTCTTTTGGGAACTACGTCGGCGCTTGCTTGAAGAAGATCGCAGACATTCAAAACTTGCACAGTCGTAGGGCAAGTCGTAGAGCACAGTCGTAGAGCGGAACGGTGCATGGCCATCTCACACGACCATTGGGGGATAATTCATCTTTGCAGTGAATTGGTGCGAACAAAGTTACGATGGCGGGTTACTCAACGCACGGGCACACCTAACAGCATGCTTATAGCTGGAGTTATGAGCAGATTGCGCAATTTCCACTCATCATGGTAGGGACCGTAATTCTGCTGCTCTAGAAGAGATTGTCATGTCATTCCGTTGCGCTGTCTACTCCTCAGCCACTGCGGTAACGGCAATGATGGCGATGCGTCACGACGTACAGTAAGAAGCAAACGTTTATGGACCACAATATCGGCAATATGACAGAACTTCCTATGGTACCCTGGCAGCGACCGTGCCCGTGTTTTAGATGGCACCGAAGTTGGAGAATCATGAACACACAAACAACACTTTCGGAGCTCGGAGAGGGGAAAAAATGCCTGAAGTCGGTTTTGTCTAATTGAGTGAACTTATGTTCATGGATATACGCAATGATTAAATGGATAAATGTTCGTTTGGAACCAGGCATCGTTGTGGTTTGCGGGAAGCGAAAAGGAAAGGTAGTGCTTCGGGGCTATTTTCAGCTCTGCAGGGAGCTCATCTGCATACGACTCAGTGTAGGGGAAGGGAAGTAGAGGGTGAGTGAAAGGATAAAGTAGAGAGACAGAGGAAGATATAAAGAGAAGATAAAAAATAACAGATAAGGCTGTCAGTCCGAACACATCAGTCAGTCGCTGCAGTTCAATGCTACAGCCGCTGCGTGAGTCCGGTCATCTCCAGGTAATGGTGCAGACGCGCGAAGACTCCCCGTTGGGTTGCCGCAGGTCCCTTCGAGAGAAAAAGGTCCTCTATGCCGGCGCTGGGAAGGCCTTGACGTTGGAGCGCTCGGTGGAGCTCCGCAATTGGGCCCGCGTGGTGGGGGCAGAAGCACTGTAGGTGCTCCAGCGTCTCTCGTTTCGAACAGTCCGTACATGCAGGGGAGTTCTTGCACCCGTGTCGTCGGTGCAGGCGCTCCGCCACATTCGAGCAGTCGAGGCGCATGCGGAGCAGCCGGCAGCGGGCGTCCCCGCTTATGCGTGCAGGCATCCATCTTCTTCCGTGACGAAAAAGTATTGCGTGCTGTTTAACTATGTATACCTGATCGAGAGTAGGCTTTTTCACACTGAAGGAACATTGTCGTCGTGATAGCTCTTTTCGAAGCCGAGTATATGAGGCTCAGCCACACTATGCAGGCACGTTATCCACTTCGCCCCTCGTCGTTCCGGGAACGAGTCATGCTTTCTCTGTATCAAGGAAGGTGTTGCAGAACATTTTTTAAATGTCGAAAGCCTTACCTCTTCATGCTTTAAACGCGCGCGTTGTGATGTACAGAAAATCGGTGGTACAAGAGAAGATGAAGTTATGGTCGCAGCAATTGCGAAGATCGCGTGCCCGGCAGGGGAGGAGGAGGACAAACATTTTATTGAGCCTTTAAAGGCCCCTTAGGGGGGCGTGGTGACCGGCGTACCGGTGACCGCCGCAGCCCTCGCCGTGACCACCCGTTGGGTAGACAGGTCGGAGCTGCCCAGCGCCTCAGCCCAGTGCCCACCATCTGGTAAGGGGGGAAAGGGGTTGTGGGGACAATTCCAAAGGAGATGGAAACATCAGTGCCTAGAGGGTCGCCGATGCCGCACGAGGTGAACCTGCCGACGGGGGTCAACATGGGGCTCCTGGCGATGAAGAGAGAGAGAGAGAGAGAGAGAGAGAGAGAGAGAGAGAGAGAGAGAGAGAGAGAGAGAGAGAGAGAGAGAGAGAGAGAGAGAGACCTTATTCAAGCAAGTGTTCAGAGAAGCGCGGTGGCCACCGGCCGAAGAGCAGATTTTTGCGGTGAGCACTGGAGCCCCAAAGATTCGATGTGGTCTAGGACTTGGTTGAGGCAGTGTTGGAGTGTTGTTTTTAATGCGTTGGTCGGAGCCAGAGTGGACCCGCAGGCCAATAAGAAGGTGTCAATCCGTAGTGTTGTAGTATGTGAGGGGGATGCTTTCTGTCTTGTCCAAGTTCGGTTGGTTATTGCCATCAGCATGCACCCAGAAAGCATTCCCACAGAGGGGGCATGCTGATGATGGGAATTACGATGGATGGATATGATGGAGGAGGGCTTTGCTTAAGAAAGCGTCCATTTGCAGGAGCCGCCGAATACGCGCCTGCCGTGTCGTACAGGATGGATGAAAGCGAGTGGAACGAGGTTCAGAGGATGCTGTCGAAGGGGTTTGTGAAGTGGTGACGCACGCGGCCGCAAAGTTTAACAAAAAGTTCAACAGAAAGTTTAAACAGCAGATCAACAGAAGGTCCAACTCGGCTTTTTCCTTCCTATTCTGTGACGTTCTACGGAGAAGTGGCCTGGGAGCGAGGCTGTGGATGAGGCCCGTCTTGATGAACTATACCACACGAACTGAATAAGTATAGGCGTGCTTATTATAGGACCATCTTTTCCATTTCTCCGCCATCTTCATTTCTCTTATCATCTACCCGCGCTCTTTCGTCCCCTTCCCCTTTCCAAACACGATAGTTAACCATAGCGCAAACGACAAGACACAGGACGACAGCAAGAGGACGCACGAAGGGCTGGTGGTCCACCTGCTTAACACGTGGCCTCACAATTTCTAAAATTGTGGGCCGAAACTAACTCGCCCAAGTCTTCACTTCGCCGCAAACAATAGCTGGCCAGATATTTCTGCGTTTTCCTTTTCAATAAAATTTCTCTCTCTCAGCATCCCGGGCAATCTTTTTACAAACCTGGTTCTCGTTTTTGACAAACCCTAGCGCACTCGGTCCGGAATTATGGCGTGACAGACAGGAGTTACGTTATTGCTTTCCGCTACAATGTGGCACAGGACCATTAGTGGCAGCATATTTTGCCTGGACAGAGAAATATTGCAAAGGCGGCGTTTCAATTGCGCGACCGCACCTGCCAGCCAGCATTTTATGTCGCTCTGTTCAGCTCTTACAACGCGGCTCGCCCACGATGCAATAAAGCACACCGGTATACGCTTCGTGGCGAGGCAACCGGCCGGGGGGGACGGCGGGGAAACCGAGGCGCCACACAGGAGGAGTCGAGTCGTAAATAGCCGTGCCTCGTTACTTCTTTCAAAATACGTGACGGCAAGTTAACAACTTCCGACCACCTGCGTCGAAAAACATCGTCTCAGTGCTCCTAGTGAAACGTACTTTTTTTTTTGAGCTGGCGTCTAAAGTTCATACCACAAGCTGCATGCAGTACTGTGGAGGCTACATTGTTGCCAATAGAGCGTCCACTCAGGGGCGCCTAATCCACCGTGAAGGGGTTTTTGAAAGGACCTTTCCGTCTCCCCTCTCGGTAGGTGGAACCGCAAGGCCCCGGCGCCTATTTTCGCTTTCCTTCGCGGAGGCTACTGACAACAATGTAGCTTCCGCAGTGCTGCATGCAGCTTGTGGTATGAACTATAGATATGCAGCTTTAGCGAAACAGTTAAGAATACAGTGTTACAAGACTAAGAAGCGGTGCCAAGGTCGCTACTTTGATCGCGTTTGTCTACGGAAAGCTTAATAGAATGATTTGCGAGTTGTTTTTGTCTTTCTACTTGCTTACTTGTCTATACCTCACTACATGTCGTTCCTTGTCCCCTACTTTGGCGATGTCTTCTATTCTAAGGGAATTCTTAAGATTGAATGGTTGTGTTCGTTTTGGGCGCTCGTTTAGTAATGACTAAAGTTCTTATGGGGATTAAAGTGTTTGCGGGGGCATCATGTTCGGTTTTATCATTGCTAGTCTACACGATTTGAAATCCAGATACAGTAAAAAGCTCGTTAATTCAAACTTCAGTAATTCGAATTTATGAAAGATTTGAACTAAACTATTTGGCCCGGCCAAGCTACATAGAAATAAGTGCATAAAAATTGTGGTTGATTCTTCTGTCATAGGAATCGGTAAAACACGAAAGTGAAATGTGCAGCGAAATCTGCAGCTGAGCATGATTTGCGCGTCGGTGGCTGTCTTGTGGGTGTGCTTGGCGAGCGACGTCCTGCTGGCGGGTCGCTTCGGCAAAGGTGTACTGGCGTCACTTTAGTGACGGATATGACGTCAGTGAAATCTTGGTGTATCCCGGCATAAAACACTTTCCGGCATAAAACCCGAAAATGAACAACCATAAGTATAACGTAATCTGTAGAACTAAAGGTTGCTTCCCCGCTAGAAGACACTGTGTGCAGGGGTGCACCCTTTACAGGCAGCTTGCTTCGTTGTACTGGCGTCATTTCCGTGACGGATATGACGTCAGCGAAATCTTCGTGAATCCCGGAATAAAACGCTTTCGTGTTAAAAAGTTCATAATTCTAACGTGAGCAGGTTCAGCCACGGATAATTCAAACTACGCGCCACCGCGCCGGCGGCTTCGCGCCTGGTATACTTGGCCAGAATAACGCACCCGCTGTCAACACAAGAGACTGCTTTGTCTCCGTAAAGGAGGGAAAAACCGACGATGAAGGTAAAATCGAGTAAGACGAATCTAAAACGTCAATAGTGAACCTTTTGAAAGAGTTTTTTGGGGGAAGGGGGGTAATACGTCGATGTGGAGGCGAGTGCAGTGGTGCGCAGTGCGCTCTAGCGTCACTAAATAAGCTACGCTTAAGAGTACCGCCACTTCGTGCACCCAGAAGTGTCTGGGGACCATTTTGTTTCTGGCTTGCAGTATTGCCATCTCTCCCAGCGAAACCGCCGCCGATTGTGACGGGCACAGTAGTGTGACCGGCCGCTCTAGCGAGAGAGAGAGAGATAGAGGTGCCCAGAAGCAAAATGGCTGCTCCCATATGGAAACAGATATCACGTGGTGCTGACCAATCAATGAAAATCCCGGCGGCACGTAACAATGAGAGAAAAGAGTGCCGATACCCTTAAAGCTTTTATTTAGTGACGCTAGTGCGAAACGCATGTGAAAACGTATGTGAAACGCAGAATATGTCGCTTGCCAGTGACGACAGGTCGGAGTAGTACGAAGCACCAGCCCGGCTGTCTTCTTGGAAATGATGGCCAGATGAAATGTTGGCCGTCTCTTCAATTTGGAAGAACACGAGTAGACTTCCGCTACATTCAATCGTTAGCAAAAAGTCCTACCTGCCACCTTCAAAGACAAAAGGGAGGCAGCAATCACGGACATTTAAAGTATCAAACTATTTACTTGACATGCCCCGCTGCTTCCCGATCGCAGTGTTGTGTTGTTAGTCTTCACCTTAATCATTTCGAACTTTCGTTAATTCGAACTGAGCTGGCGTCCACTTGCGGTTCAAATTAACAATATTTTACGGTATCGGTAAGCCATTTGATCTTAATTAGCGACTGTAGCAAATTTCGATCCGCGTCTGCGTTTCTGTCCTGGTCCCGATAGATTTCGCGCTTTTTTTGCGTTTCGGAAGTAAAGGGAGTAGAAAATTAAGCTGAGATAAACCAGTCTCAAAGGAAGCAAGGCCGAGTTCTGATTCTCCGCTTCTAAAACAGGGCGGTACGTTGTTTTGTTCACCTGTACTGATAAACTCCTCCCGTTATTCTGACGCCTGTACTGAGGATGCCCCTCCAGTCAACCACCCATAAATAGCCGATCTTGGCCTTTAAAGGGACCCTGCAACACTTTCGATAAACGCTTTCACTCTTTCCTTCGCGTCTGGAAGCCGTGCGAAAGCTACAGTTATCGCCACCACGGAGCGGCACTGAGTGATTTGCTCGTCGCACCAGATACGCCGTCCGTTTCTGCTTTGCTTTTGTGGCTTTCTTTTTGAAGTTGCTATCGAAAAGCGTTCATTGCTTCAACTGAAGGAAAACCGACCCACAGCCGCTACATGGCCTCAGTCCGTCGAAGAACGTCAACACCGGGAAAGAGAGAAAAATCTTTTGTGCGAGTTTCCAAGTTATCTGATGGGCATTGAGCAGTAATTTTTGGCTGAGGTACTTCGCGGCACCCTAATCTAAGTACCGGATGTGTCGACATTGTTCTGAAAGCATTTAGGATTGCAAAAAAAGTTAAAAAAGGTGCTGCAGGGTCCCTTTGACGGCAAAGCTAACGGCATCCGTACCCAGCAGCCGTCGTGCGCCTGAGCAAGCTGGCGGTCGGGTCAGCATTGTGGCATAAGGCGACAGGCCGTCACTGGTATTTGTACGTGGCAACGTTTAATACTCTGTCAAAGAAATCTCATATCTTGTGTGCACAAAGTTATCGGGGCCTTCAACAGAGGCGGTGGGGGGCACAAAAAACAATAACGTTTTCACCCAGTGCTATTACCTTTAAGGGAACCGGCAACCGATTTTTGTGGAAGGCATGCCCTCTGGTTCATATGAAAGCCAGCGTTTTATATACTGGGGTTAATACAACTCGAGTTATAATCTTCACGGGTAACCTCGAAGCCATCAAAGCGTTATGCACCCCACCGCGACGACACACTACTCATCGTATAAAAGAACTCTCTGGAACCTTCCAGTGTGACCATAACATCGATATACGAGTGCAGTGGATACCTGGCCACACAGGTAACCCCGGGAATGAGAAGGCCCACAGGCTCGCGAGAGAGAAAATTCTCAACCACCCCTTTGAGTCTGCGTCTGCAGCGCCTTCTCTTCCACATAACCCTTCTCCTGAGGAACGCAGGAAGACACTTCGACAAGAAAGCAAGAAACAACTCAGAGCAACGATTCCCGAGCTACAGCACCCGATACCCCGTGACATCCCACGAGCTGCACAAGTTATTCTCACAAAGGCCCGCACGGGTTACGCCCTTACGGAAGACATCCTAGCTAGCTGGGAACACTACCACCAACACAAGAACACACAAGTTCCACCAGACCGGCTTCTCTGCTCCCTGTGCCACCAAGATAGACAGACAATCAGCCACTTGCTGTGGTCATGTAGGGCCTTGGAAGGAATCCGAGCAAAGCACAAGCCCCCTGGCGTCACATCTGCAGGATTGGCTGTATCCAAGGAATAACGTCAACGACGTGCTACTTGGACTGTGGGCCTTCGTGATGGAGGCTTACCTCGTCAATAGAACTTAAACTTCATCGACCCTGAACCCCTTCCCCTATTTCTACCAACGGGCCAGAGGACCATCCTTTCTATAATAAATTCATTCATTCATTCATTCATTCATTCATTCATTCATTCATTCATTCATTCATTCATTCATTCATTCATTCATATACTGGGGTTATCGCAAGGAATCTCTAAATAAACAAACTGTAACAATTTTAATTTTGCACTAAAAGTTCCGAAGTCTGAAGGTGGCGACACTTAGTGTCTAAATGTGACATTACCTTACGGGTCCATACAGCTCCGTCGGTTTAAACGCGCGATTCAAAAACCACATAAAGGAGTAGAAAAAGTTGCAAATTATTGTTGTTTTAGTTTTTTTGTAGTTTCAGTTTTTCGATGCATCTTTTCATCTCACGTGCAGTTAAAAGTATGGTATGTTGTCGCACAGACCACTGCCATAGTTGCCAGCGTTCCTTTTGGCGAGCCACGTACGGCTGCTACATCTGAAAGTTCCGATTGCAAAAGTTCTAGGGCGCTATTAACAAAACTGTTTCGGGTTAAGCTGTTTCAAGTGACGCCCTTTCATTCTGGATAAAGAATATTTACTCGAAAAAAAACAGGTTGTCTGTCTTAAGCGAATCGATTCGATTCGATGGTTGGATGTTTATGACGCAAGGCCAACTAGGGCAAAGAGCGCCAAAATAGTGGTTAGATATGAAGGATGTAAACGTAAACTCTAAAATTGTTTAATAAAAGCAGAAGTAAAATCAGTAAAAGGCAATGAGGATAGCTGGTGTAAAAGGCCAGGTTGTGTTGGTTCGTGGCATGAAATAAGGGTTAAAAAAACTCGCGGGATAGGAAATCAGGTGTAAAAACTTGATGTCGCTAAGAAACTAAAGGTGCGTTGTAGAGGAATCTTGGTATCATCCGCTAAGAACAATGCTGGGTGTAGTGGAATGTGCTGTCTGTAGAGGTCGGCGAGGTGTTTGTGTCGCGTTGTGTGGAGTGCTTTGCATTGAAGTAGCACATGGACCACGGATAGGCCGTGTCCACACTTGCTACACAGGGGTCTTGAAGATCCCATGAGCAGGTAGGAGTGTGTTGCGTGCGTGTGGCCTATCCGTATTCGAGCCAGGGTAACTTCATTGTGTTTGTTGTGTGTGTCAGTGGTGTATGCTCCCAAGAGTGGCTTTATAACGCGTAGTTTGTTGTCTGTCTGTTCATTGCAGTGTGCTTGCCATGTTTTGCGAAGGTGTTGTCTGATGTGTGACTTAAGGTCAGTGTAAGGTATTGCTGTTATGTCAACTGTAGTTGTGAGTGCAGCAGCAGTGACCATTTGATCTGCTGTCTCGTTTCGGCGATCCCCGAGTGGACTGGCATCCAGCACACGGTCACTTCAAGACTTACCGGATATGCTGACATAAATGGTTTTATAAAATAAATGAAGAACATGATTTTAACAAAACTCCTTAGATACCAATGCACGTACCACATATGTGAATATGATGAACTTGAGAATTTTATGATTGACTATGGGCTTTAAAACCAGAAAAATGCCATAGGCTTCAGCCGTAAAAATTCTGCTTTTCGAGTTTCAGGTATTAAATACCCTGAAATCAAGTCCGTGCGCAGCACACGACACGGTAAGGGCTGTTTTTGATGCGTCGGTAACAAATTCTGCACACTTGTATTTCTCTTGAAGGAGCAAGAAGTGCTGCAGAATTGCAGTTGTGGGCACTCGTTTTTTATCAACTGCTACAAAAGACAAGTCGCACGACACGGGGCGAAGCTTCCATGGTGGTAAAAAGTCAGAAAGGGTTGATTTGTAGGTGTCTGAAAAAGTGACAGGTAATTCTGACGCTTCCTGTCTCACTCTATGTGAGAACGGAGCGGAGCGGAGATAGATGGACGATGTAGAAGTTGGGACATGGGTCACAAATAAAAGGTTTGAAAGGATGGTGAGTTATTGACGAAATTCTAAAAGCATAAAATAGATCCATGTATGTTCGCTGGTGATCTAGGGACCATTTATCGCATTCGACGTATAGGCTTTGTACGGGGCTAGTACGGAAAGCGCCCGACGCGAGGCGAAGCCCCAAGTGGAGCACTGGGTCTAGCATCTTCAGCGCTGTTTCTGATGCCGACCCATAAACCACACTCCCATTGTCCAAGCGGGATCCCACCAAGCTTGTGAAGACACATAAAAGGAGTTGCTTGTCCTCCCCATAGGAGTGGTGTGAAAGGACCTTAAAAATATTCATTGCTTTGAGGCATTTATGTTTTAGTTGTTTGATGTGAGGAATGAATTTGAGTTTTTCGTCTAATTTGACACCTAAAAATTTGTGTTCCTTTTTTGCAGGAATGAAGTTACCATTAAATTTAATTTCATGACCGGGCTGGATACCGCGCCTCTTTGAGAAGACGACGCAAGTACTTTTTCCAGGATTAAGCCTAAAACCGCTTTGATCTGCCCAGCGAGTAAACTTGCTTACCCCAGGCTGGACTTGTCGTTCACATATGGACATATTACACGATTTAAATGATATTTGTACGTCGTCCACATTCATCGAACAAGAAATTGTTGGTGGCAATGCCTTCCGAACCGAATTCATTTTGACCATGAACAAGGTGCAGCTCAAAACGCCACCTTGAGGCACGCCATTTTCCTGCACGTGAACGTTTGAAAGGGCCGAACCAAATCTGACACCAGATGTTCTTAAAGGCAGGTAACTGGATAGAGTGTTCAGCATGTGACCTGATATACCAAAGGATTTGAGGTCTCTGAGGATTCCATAGCGCCATGCAGTATCATATGCCTTTTCAATATCAAAGAACACCGTCATGCAATATTGCTTATGTAGGTAGTCATCTTTAATGTAAGATTCTAGCGCTCCTAGTTGGTCACTTGTAGATCGCCCTGCCCTGAAGCCTGCCTGGTAGCCCTCGAGAAGGCCGTTGTACTCAATAAAGTACATGCCTCCTGTTTATCATCTTCTCGAGGAGCTTGCACAGGCAGCTTGTAAGGGTGATAGGCCGATAACTGGCAGAAGAGGTTGGGTCCTTCCCCTCCTTCGGGAAGGCCACTACTATGGCCTCCCTCCAAGACTTTGGAATGTGCCCCGAAAGCCATATTTTGTTGTAGAGGTGTAGGAGTGTTTCAAGTGTGTCTGTATCTAGGTGTAACACTGTATATGTAATGTTGTCTGGGCCTGGAGCTGAGGGTTTGCACGTGCTCAGAGCAGCCCTCAGCTCATGTAGTGAAAACAGGGAGTTGTAAGAAGTCTGTGATTTGTTGTTGTCGTCTAGGGACTTCTTTTCACTAGAGTCTTTATACTTCAGGAAAGTGTTCGTGTAGTGCGCTAAACTGGACACGTGTTGGAAGTGTGTGAGGGTGTTATCCTGGTCTTCCAGTGTGTCCCCTGTTGTACTAACCAAGGGCAGGCTGTGTGCCTGATGTCCTTTGAGTTTCCGTATACGTGTCCAGGCTTTGTGTGTGTCGGCGTATGAGTTAATGGATGTCAAGAAGGTGCGCCAACTCTCTCGTTTTGCCCAACGTCGCACAGGTTTTCCAAACGCCTTTGCCCGCTTGAACAAAAGGAGACTATCCGACGTGGGGTACCGTCCAACGATACCCCACGCCTTGTTCTGGGCCTCTCGCGTCCGCCTACAAACCTCATTCCACCACACCCCACTCAAGACATGGAAAGAGAATTGCAGAACCAATAGCCAAGTCACGATTTGAGTATGTATTGTGTCCTAAATTATGGTATGTTGGCTGTTTTTTGTTGAAAAGACATGCTCCCGAAGATGTTAGGAACTTCTCTATCAGGCGACCTCGGGCATCCGTGCGAGAAGAGCCCCAAAAAGAATTGTGCGCTTTAAGGTCGCCTATTAGAATGAAAGGTTCGGGTAACTGATCTGCCAGACCCTCGAAATCTGAGCCCGAGAGCTGGAACTCAGGAGGGATGTAAAGAGAGCATAGTGTTACAAGCCTATTAAATATTATGGTTCGAATGGCAACAGCCTCTAGGATGGTCTGTAGGTGGACAGTGTGGCACGCCAAGGATTTTCGGGCAATGATGGCCACACCACCTGAGGATGTGCCATCGCCATCTCTGTCCTTCCTAAATACCATGTAACTATTCAAGAAATTTGTGTGCCTGGAGTTTAAATGGGTTTCTTGGAGACGCCACACTTGGCTGATTGGAATGCAATAACTCATAGACATCATCAAGATTTTTAAGAAGGCCTCTGCAGTTCCATTACATAATATTTTCTCTTCCAATTATTAAGTTTAAAGCGACTGGAATATGTGCGTGTTTATGTGTCGACTTTTGGCGCTTGCACTCTTGGAAAGGTTTTTTCACCTTCCCTACTGACCTGGACGCCGCAGCCCGCTCCTTCCGCAGTAATGCAAGCCGGAACGGCTGGACGTCCATGTCGTCATCTGAAGGCAAGGGGTGCCAAGCGGACTGGGCCCCCTAGACTTGGTACCCTTTCGGGTGTTCTTTGCCTGCACTGCCAATGCCGAGGGCGTGGGGAGCACCACAGATGGCACAGGCAGTGAGGCAGGGGAGGTGGTCGCTGCGGCTGCCTTCGTCTCCATCTCCTGCATGCCCTCGCGTATGCTTTGGGCCGGTTGAGAGGAAACTGTGGATGCAGCGGCATCCCCAACCGACGTGGTTGCCACCACAGCCGCTGCTGGCTCAGCGAGCAGTGCGGAGGCGGGTTGGGCTGCCTGAGGCAACCCGGTGGGGGGCGGGGGCGGGACCAAGTCCGACTCGCGGTACTGGGTCCCCGCCGAAACCAGACGCCACTCTGCCCCCGGCGAGCTGCGTCGGCGCACCTCTCCAGAGGGACAGATGCGAACCTCTTCCGCGCCTCTGGGAAGATCTTCTCGGTGACTTTCACATTTATGATCCTCTTTTCCTGTTGGAACTTTTTAGAGCTGCGGAACCATACCGCGTGCGGCCCCTGACAGTTTGCACAGGCGAAGGTGGTGGAGTCACAGTTTTCGGTGGGGTGGTCATGTGCGGCGCGTTTTGCGCATGTCGTTTTACCGCGGCAGGAAGTTGTGCCGTGCTCGAACCGTTGGCATTCGAAGCAGCGGCGAGGGTTAGGTATGTACGCACGTACTCCACACCGAACGAAACCAGCATTAATGTGCTCAGGAAGTTTTTATCTGTTGAATGTCAAGATTGTGTGCTTTGTTCGTATTTCTACATTGTCACGACGGATGGTGATTCTCCTGACAGCTGCAACGCCATGATCCTTCAGGCCTACTGATGTCCAGATCTGCCTTGCGGGTTTAGGTCAGGAGATTTGTGGCCTGCTGCTGCGTCTTGACTTCAACCAACACTTCGCCTGTTCTTAGTTTTTTTCGCCTCAAAAGATTTGCCAGTGATTCCTTCAAGGAACTTGGAGACGCGGAATACAGGCTGGAAGGAGACGGGTTTCTATTTATCTACTGATTCCAGGACCAAACAACTGGGATAGTTGTCAGGTTTCGGAATGTTGATGGTTGGTAGGGATGGGAAGGAAACTTCGTTGCAGCCCATTTTCAGAGACGAATCACGTTTTGAGGGTTTTTTTTACTTATCCGTACAGCATGGGAAAACTCAGGGGACGGGGGTACTTTCTTCGCTCGGGTTACCCTGATACCGATAGAGGTCCCTGAGCTCCCTGCCTGGTAAACAGACAGGGAGCCCATCCGCCGGAGCTTGACCTGGGCTCCCACGGCCACCGTTTGTGGTTTCTAACCCTCCACCTTTAAACACATCACCACAGTAGGTTACAACTTATGTATGGGGGCTCGAGGTCCGCGGTGTCGCCAATACCGTCACCAAGATTACTCAAGGTGCCCGGTGCGGGGCTTAAGCGACTCGATCAAACGAAGCAGAGGCCTTACTACAATCCCGCAGTCATCTTTATTTAATCGTTTTATTTATTTATTGATACTGCAACCCTCACTTGAGGGTCATTACAGGGAAGAGTAAAAACAGGAAAACAATACACAATGACAAGACAGACATTAGGTTTCTTGTTGCCGCTAGTACAATTCTAGCGAACACTCAAACGCGTTGACATCCGAACTAGCAACAGCATACTCTGGAAGACTATTCCACACTTCCATGCTATAAGGGCAAAAAGAATCTTTGAACCCGTCTAGACGAGCCCCAAAAACCTTATAGGGTTATAAATGGCAGTGGGTGCGCACCGGAAATGCCGGGCTTGTACCGACTAGGGAACGGAATCTCGCTTGAGCGACACTGACTGTCAGCAAACATGGGTTTATTATGCTGTCCCTAAGCATGAGGATGTGAAATGAAGCTTCCCTCTTCAATTAATCAAATCCCGCTCCACGCCCTGCTTCTTATAGACACAGTGTGGCGTTACTGACCATACCAGTCACTAAAACCAATTTGTTCCTAACGTTTAAAGGAACCCTGAAAACAAAGTACAAGTTCTGTTTATTAAAAAAGACTGCTTAGTCCTGATACGAATGATACCATCATTATCGCAACCTTCAAACAAATAATGGAGACATGAAGGAAAATAGACAAAGCAGTGGCGACCTCCCCGCTACTCTCGGGCGACGTATAGATGGCGTCAGAACCTTGTATTTGCGATTCGCGGCGTCGACAAGATGCATGAAATGACGATTGTTGGTGGGGGGGGCTCTAGTTTTATTCGGCCGCTGCGCTAGAACCATAACGTGCAGGCATTGAGAAAATTGCAGCCGTTCCCCCAATGTGAAAGCTGTCGGAAGTGCAGAGCAGTGATTCGCCATAATGGGCTATACCGCCGTTATCCGCTTACTGCTACCACCCCATGCAATTCAAATTTCCCGCCTTCGCAGTGCTCGCGTGCCCCCTGCCTGAAGCTGCGCCAGCGGGAGTTCTGTTCTTTTTGTGCTGGATCTAATTTCGTATTCTGGAGTTGTTCTGCGTCATTTCGAGCGCGCCATTTTTTTCTTGCGCGTCTGGAGCCTTTCTGCGGCATTTCGAACGCGCCAGTTTCAAGTGCAGAGCACTTTAGGCGCTCGCCTTGTCGTCCTAGCTCGTTCGCTTGACCCAAGTATATAGAGCACCAAGGCGGCGTCCCGGAGTAACAGTGTTGTTCGCGGCGTAATCCAGAGGCTTCAAAAGCCAAGCGGTTTATATAGTCATAAGCGTTCGAAACTCGTGAAACGCTGGCGCTTGCCATACATCTTCCCGTTGTTGAGTGCAAAGAAAACTATAGGTACATTTGAGGAAAAATGTACGTAATTAACCCGCACCGCCCGCGTTCCTTTAGGTAAGGACGCCCGTTGGGTTGGTTTTTACGATAGTAAACGCAAAATGTGGCAGTGCAACGCCGGCACGTGCGGGAGAAAAGCACAAAGAGAACAGAACTCCCGCTGGCGCAGTTTTAGGCAGGAGGCGCGCGAGCACTGCGAAGGCGGAAAATTTGAATTGCATGAGGTGGTATAGCAGTAAGCGGATAACGGCGGTACAGCCCATTATGGCGAATCACTCCTCTGCACTTCCGACAGCTTTCTTATTGAGTGGAACGGCTTTAATTTTTTAAATGCAGAGCATTTCTTTAACTCACGATTTCACCCGTTCTTGGCGTCCGTAGTTGTCCGCATCGCTCGCCTCGACATGCCCGGCTCAGACGTTTCGCTATCGGCGCGATCAACATTCGATAGCGCGCCCAGGCACGTTTCAAGGACACTCTCTCCCCTCTCTCGGACTCAACGTGCGCCGAGGCTGCCAATTTTACTGCTGACGAGCGCTCTCTCGTCAGCAGTTGCCACAAGTGCAACAACATTAACGTAACGGAAATGCTCTGCATTTGATCGTGCCCCTCGCGAGGGGGATGTTTCACTGCGTCGCCATGCGAACAGTTTGCCACGCTTTAGTTTCAGTTCCGTATCTCCCCGCCGCGGCCGTGGAGAAAAGGCAGCCGGCCGCGACTCTCGCCACCGCGGCGCTGCGGTTGCGAGTTGCGCTAGGAAAGCGAGCGTCGTCTGCTAGCGGGGAGCGGAACGCCTTCCGCTCGGCATCTCCGGTCTTCGCCACTTCTGGCTGCGCACTGCAAAAGAAATTTTTTTTAAGTGCGATGCACTTTATAAGCGACCCCAAACCATCCACCGCCGGCGGCGGCGGCGTCCGCAGCCCTGCTCTCCCTAGCAACGGCGCAGAGCGGAGCGGAGCGTCGGTAGCAACGGCGCAGTGACGTCACTCACCACGTGACGCCACGCCCTCACCGCTCCCTCGCGGCGCGGCGGTGTGCGCCGCGCGCATCCCTCTCCTCACCCGCGCCGTGACGTCACGCACCACCTCCTCTCCCGGCAGCTGCCGTGCGCCGCTGCGCGCGTCCCCCTCCCCCTTCGCTCGCTCCTCCTCTCTCCTCGCTGGCTGCAGCTGCGCGCGCACCCCTCTCTCTCGCGCGCCCGCCTTCTCTCTCAGCCACCTGGCTCGGCGCGCTCAGCGCGGCGTACCCCCCTTTATATGCAGCGATAAACCGCCAGACCTCCGTGGGTCGGCTCGCGCGCGTTCTCTCGCTACAGTCTCCTGCTCGCTCTGCTCCAGTTTAGACCGTTCGCTGGCTGGGCGCCTCTCAAGGCGATGTCAGAATTACTACGCCGTGTACTCTCGGCGCAAGAAATGCATTCGCAATTTCCTCACGATTCCCTTCGGGGAGGTGGGGGCAATTTTTTTCTTGCGCGGCCGCTTTTTTTTGCCTACTATAGTAAAAACCAACCAAACGAGTGTTCCTAACTAAATGAACGTGGTGCTGCCGGTTAATTAGGCATATTTTGCCTCAAATGTACCTACAGTTTTTTTTGCGCTGCACAACAGGGAGATGTAGGACAAGCGCCAGCGGTTCACGAGTTTTGAACGCTTATGACTATATAAACCGCTTGGCTTTGGAAACCTCTGGGTACGCCGCGGCGACAGCGCTACAACGGAATGCCCTGTTGCTCTAACGAGGGTCCAGCGAGCGAGCTACGACGACAAGGCGAGCGCCTTAAGTGCTCTGCACTTAAAAAACTTTGTTTTGCTTTAGTGCTAGCCTCTACTGCGCCACACCTGCCCATATTCCATCACTGTAGCGTGAAATTTTAAAGTATTGAAATATTTCTGCCATTTTCTGGGTTAAAAAATTTTTTTCGGGGCTTGAATGGAGCTAAGTGAGGTACCAAATGTTAGTTTTTTAAAGTGGACGACATCGTATTTTGTTTCCATGGCCTTTTGAATGCATCCCTTAAAGGGACCCTGCAACACTTGCCATCGACTACTAGTAATGTATTTTGGGATAAAGTCTATTGTCCCAGAAATCTCATCCCGCAAGAATTATGAAAATCCGTTCACAATTAACGAAACTACTCGCGATGAGAAATCGCGCATAATCGCTCCCTCTCAACTCGACCGCGGACAACGCGACGAAAGCTGCGCGCTCTCTCCCGGAGAGGGGGGCATGGGTGCCTGCTCGCAAGTGCGCGCTCGGGCTGGTAGGGCGTTTTCGAAGCAATAAACGTTTGTAGTCGAGTGGTCCCGTTGAAAGGGAAGTATTGAGCTCATCACTCAAGCTCCGCCCACACTCAAAACACAAATAAATGGCGAAACTGTGCCTACAGGTTCAGGCATAGAAGAGGTTCGTACACAGCGATGACGACAACGGAAATGGGAGAATGTAGCCGCGAAATTGACCAGTGACAGCCGATCGGGCAGCCATGGCCTATGTGACGTCCCTTAGGCCATGCCAGGGGTTGCATAATGAGGACAACTGAAGAGAGAGCGGTTGGTTTTTCCGCGTCTTTCACATCGATTTGCGCGCTCACCGCTTCACGTGCACGTGTAATATTTGGCTCAGGTATTCCTGGCAGTGTAATCTAAACGTCGCGCAGGTTTACTTGCACTGCTCAAAGAGTGTTGCAGGGTCCCTTTAATGCTTGCGAGCGCAGAAGCGACTGGTTTCGCCTAGTTACTTCGCCTCGCGAATCTTCAGTAGACTGTCGACTGCGACAACGGCGCACAGTGATTCATTTCTCGCACTCGGAACTCCACGATATGGCAGTCACACTTACCCCGTATGAATAGTAATACGATATACTCGGCGCCGCGGGACCTAATCATGGAGTGACAACAAGGTCGGGGACGGGGTGGAATACTAATACAGTCTTAGAGCGGAAGTCAAGTCGTAAATACCGGTGTCCCATTGCGGCGCACGAGGCGTTAATGAGGTTCCGTGACTGAGAACACGTGTGCTTCAACGAGAAACTTACGAGTTCTTTAAGGGGGCCATGAAGACAAAATGCCAGTTTGGTTCATCCAAAAGACTGCCTCGTTAGAATCATGCTGGCACCACTTTTAACGTAAACTTCGCTCAAATAAGCTATATAATTAGGAAGAAAAAACGGATGGCCATGCGACACACTATCTCATTTTCCGCAACAGAACCCATATCAGCGAGCTCTGCGATCGGCGGAGGCCGGCAAAAGCAAACGCAAATTAGGCAGAACTTATAACGTTGCGAACGAGCTATTTGCGCTTAAATAAAGCGTGGATTGTTTTTATATCAGTAAGAATGGTGGGAAAAACATTGGAAGCTACTAAAGCACACGTAAACATAGAAGCGCCGATGCGAACTGCTGTTGGTACTGCGCGCACTATGCTTCGTTTAGATGCACAGCACTGCGGGGCTTTGGGGTTGTCTCAGACGACACTGGCCAATTGACGCAATCGACGGTGTCTTACGCATATGGTGTCAGAACGAAACGAAAGCCGGAAACTAAAAAAAAATTTAAAAAATGATATTTTCGGCTGGAACGAAAACGAAAACGTAACAATATTATTATTTTGTTCAGGGGCGAAACCGAAAAAAATTCGTTTCGGTTTTCGGTTTGAGTGGCAATTTCAGGTATTTCAGGAATCATTTCAATGTACATTCAGCGAGATGGAAAATTGCGTTGATTCTCTGGCATAAAATCGTCTCTCGTCTTTCTGGCACCCACACTCCTTCGGAAGGCTTACTGCCTGCTCCCATACTCTCTCCGTTTGTTCCGATAGGCGCCGTGCTGAGCTCCACGCGTTATTGCCGCAGTCATCTGGCTGCGATGCAGACGTCACGGCCTTATTTATTTATTTATTTGGTTAGTTTAATGAAATACCTGCAATAGCCCTACATTGTTTAGTGGGTGTGATTTATGTATAATGAACCCTAATATTCTAAAACAAGACATAAACACAATGAAGAAAAATACAACCTTTGGTGTGAACATACAACACTACCAACGCGAACAGCAGATTACAGCCGCACTCAATGCAAACAGCTACAACTCATGTTGTGGCACTTGTACGCAAGTGCTGCGAAAGTGCAGCGGAAAACATTTCATAAGCAGCGGAAGCAACAGCTTCGGGCAGGGCAGTATTATCTCTAAAACGTTTTTCGAGAACTACGCTTCTAATGCGGATGTGCGCCATTAATATTCACCAATTTTCGTGCTGTTATGCCTTCGTCTGGATATATATCGGGGGGGGGGGGGGGGGGAGGGGGTTCTTAAGGTACCACTATTAATCTATTGCTGCCTATTCTCATATAATATCTTTAAAGATAAAAAACAGGAGTTTTATAGTGTTCTATGAGACAGAACTAAGTTAAACTTTTGACAATAACATCACAACTATATGAGTTCCTCAGAAATTATATTTTTCAATTACATAATAGGCATGACTTCAGCTTTTTTAACGAACTTTAATAATTCTCAATCTTTTCAACAATTTCACAAATCTAACTTTTTTTCGCCCAAACACCAACAGTTATGAACCATTACGAACCATTATTTTTTTCGTTCCGGAGCTGAACGGAACGGAACTTATATTTATAGAAATAAACAGAAACCTAAACGAAAAACATTTCGTTCCGGCACCCTGTCTTACGTGACCATATTTGTCGAGCCGGCACCGTATTTCACGAAACGATTATTTTCTCCATGAACAAAAACAAGCCAGGTTTAAATACGGTCACAAACAAACTAAAAGCAGAAAACGGCTTGTCGCGGGTGGTGGCGCCATCTAGGTTGACTAGCAGTAAGCAACGGCGCGCCGCCGGCAGCAAATCGCGGAGGCCACGCCGCACCACACCAAGTTTAGCTGAAAGATCGGTTCTTATGATGTTGTAGTGACACCATCGCCATCGTCATCATGAGCGCCACAATCAACATCAGCGGTGCCTGCTCAGGTGAGGAGGGCCTCGCACCACGATCATCATCAGTGGACCGGACTGGCATGTCAGCAGTGCCACGCGCCACAGATCGAACATGACCGAGCGCCTGGGCGGCCACATGTCTGCACCGCTCCCACTCCTGGCCGGGCCTACGCTCTCTCCAATAAAATGTAGGAGGCCACCGCAGCCTACCGAGTCTGCTTCCACAATGTCCTACAAGATGAAAACGGAAATTACAACAGAACAAAGTTCATTCGACAAAACAGGCATTCGTTCCTATTTTTTCGATGAAGGATATGATCGTTGTCTGGTGCCTATCCACAGCATTGAGCAGGAAGAAGTTTTCCACAATGTACATGAACAAGAGGGCCTTTTCTATACTTCTGCAGTTTCAGACGGTGGGAGTCTTTCCCAGCAGCGTCTTAGCCTACTGGTCAAATATTTCTTCGTTATATCCGCTAGTGCGCGCGGCAATAAAAGTTTCACTTTCGTTATAAAAGAATAAGTGTAATTGAAATGACGCGTGACCAACCAAAGCTCGTATTTAGTTCGCTATAGCCGACAATTCGCTATATCACTGTTCGTTATAACGAGGTTCAAGTGTGCAGTCAAAACTCGACCTAACAAAACCGAATCTTACGATTTCCCCGATCTAAAGAACCGTTACGAATACCCCTGCAGGCGCCTATAATGCTATATGCTTTTATGAATCCGGCCTAACGATATAGATTTAGCCCCATTCCTAATTTAACGAAGTATTTCCAGAAAAAGACGCATTTTTAAATGGAGCTATTTTCAATGTGTTTGTCAGAACGCCAGTAAAATTATTGCGACACGTGAGTAGACAAGCGAGGAATCCGGTTTCGTTTTGACGGAGCTTTACGAGGTAAACTCAGCAGTCCCTGTTTACCATCATTGATACTAGGTGGCGCCAGCAGTGGTTGTAACGCTTGCTCTACGATTATCTGAGCGCCGATGCAGACGCCGATGCGACGTAGGTTTTAAACGACGAGGAAATCGTACACAGTGGAACCCCGCTCTTACGTTCCCCAGTGCTGCGTTTTCCTGACTGCTACGTTGTTTTTGTGTAGTCCCGGCTCAGCTCACGTAGAAGGCCATGTATTAAAATCCTCACTGTTACGTCGTGGATCAGAGTACGTTCCCGGATCATTCGTAGCAATGTCACACTCCGAACCCGCCCGGGCAACATGCGCCATAGAGATAATATCATGGAGGAAAGAATACTCAGGAGAGGCCCCTGGCATCCCAATGCATTGCGAAAAGTGTGGAGGAAGTGGAGGAAGTCACGAGATTTTTCTGAGCCCATAGACAATGTTGCTTACTTGTTTACAACAGCGGCGGCCAAATTTGGGCGAATAAAACGGATAAATTTTTAAGGCGCTTGGTATGTGGCTGCCTCGCTACGCTTGCAAATCAGCGCAGTCGCTACGACAAACGTTTTTAGATTAGGCCAGTTTGAAAACTCCGCCGTCGGAGGTGGCCTTAACTCGTACCCAGGCCGCAGCGGCGCTTACGTCACGTCGAGATCGGCGGAGCGAGCCGCTGCCACCGCCGGCGACCTGCCGGGAAAATCCCCTTCGCTCAGCGATGGCGAGAGCCACAGTTCGTTCTTTGCTCACTTTGTGTTTCTTCGTTGTGAAGTGAAGTGAAATTTATCGCTGCTGTGATGTAGCGCGCAAAGACCGCAGTGCTGTACGACCCCAAACAATGCTCCCGTCGTCTGTGTTCGCCACCCCGCGAGCCTGTTGCTATGACGACGACAAACGCTACTTTGCCAGGCTTAAGAGCTGAAAAATCGTCCTTTTATCTGAAAAACGAAGGCCGTTTTTCGATTGAAACTTTGGGTGAGGGTTATAATGGGCAAATTGAAGGCGAAATCAACAGCTTAGAACATGACATCGCACCGAGGAATTAGCGACGAAGCTCTTTTCGCTTCGAAGCGGGATGGCAGGGCGACGCCATGTTAGTCAAATCAAACCGGAGGCAGCAAAGGATGATGGGATACAGTGCTGGGCTCCGTGGGCTCAAGTTATGGCGGGACTCGGCTTCAGAAATGTGACGTCAGGGCCTCTCCTAACCTTTTCTTGCCTCCATGGATAATATACTACATGCGCGGACCGCCATTTTGACGTTTGACGAGTCTTGGCAAGGCTTGGCTACGGAATTGACTGCATGAAGCCACACGCGGGTGCCACTCGCCACCACTAGATGGCCCTATGTTACTCTATGCTGTCACAATCAACGTTATTAGAACAAACGTTGGTCACCATCATCACTGCGCCTTCAACAGAAGTTTGACTTTGGAATGCCGGAAGTGCATGCTTGCCATAGAAGCACCACCGCAAAGCAGGCGCTCTCGTCGTCATCGTGCGCTTCAAGCTTTGAGAACACCACTGAAATTGCGACCGCGAACTTTCTGGTGCCTTGATGGCGTCGCGAAAAGGGGAGGAGCTTTCCATTCAGGCAAAGCTTGACACACTAAACGCAGTAGACAAGCAGCCAGTACGGAAGAGAGCCGACATCGCTAGGGACCTCACGTGTACTGTTTTCCAGCAATCACAAAAAGCGGCAATCCTGCCTTCTCGAGTTTTTTTTTTAAGGTTGAAAAGCCGAAGTTGCAGAAATACATGGTTGCAAGTCAAAGCTACACTGTTTTCGTTCATTTTTAAAGGTTTCCTCACCGTTGCGTTTTCTTAGTTGTTGCGTTTTGTTTTTCCCGGGTCCGGTGAAAAACGTTTGAACGGGGTTCCACTGCTGTTACTTTACGGCGCACAACAGGTGTCAAAGGATTCTGACGGCCCAGAAACTGATGAAGTTCCTGTGCCCGCTCCAGGCCAGGTGATGGACGCTACTGACATGCTCAGGCGTAACGCTGGGGCGCCTCACGAAGAACAAAGGACGTGTTGTACGCGCCTGCGTACAACACTACAGCTGCTGCATCGGCATCTCTGGACTCCAGGCCATTGAGAAGTGTTACAAAGGCACCATCAACATTTGTAGACGCGCTTTGGCGACGAGAGACTGAAAACCGGTTTCGTCATCTTCAAGCGCACAGCAAATTCGACGACATTGCGATCCAGGTACGTGTGCGAAGCCTGGATGCGCTTGTACAAATCCCACAAGTCATTGCTCCATGGTGCGGGAGATCCTGTTCAGAGTGCTGCCACCCGACATGGTGTCGAAGTTTTGCGAACGCGTCTACCAATCCACGCCTCCATCAATGACATCTAGTTTGACTCAAGGCGTAGGTGATCCACAACGCCAGATGACACAGCCTGAACAAGATCTTCAGCAGCTTCTCGAATTCATCGACCAGCAGGTACAGGTGTCGAGGAGCCGCGGAGCAACATACAGGAGGAAGACCGCCGGTCGACGGTGTCACGAGAGCCACCTATAGTTCATGCCACAAGCTCCATGCAGCGCTGTGGAGGCTACATTGTTGTCAATAAAGCACCCGCTGAGGACACCTGACTCACCGTGAAGGCCATCTTCACGGGTCCTTTCACGGGTCCCTTTTTAAAGGACCTTTCCGTCTCCCCTTTCGGCAGGTGGAACTGCAAGGCCCCGGCACAGATTCTAGCTTTTCTTCGCGGTCAGTTAGCCTCCCTCAGTTGGCGCTCTGTTGACAGCAATGTAGCCTCCGCACAGTGCTGCATGCAGCTTGTGGTATGAACTATACGCTACAACGACCTCGGTCTCTGTCTCGGTCTCAGTGTGTCGTCTCTGCAAAACTCGGTGACCAACCCTTAACGTTGTTCTGCCAGACGACGACGCATCGTTCAGAGGCCTGGGACTCCGAAGAATTGGGCCCTGCCAGATCGCTTGGCGAAGGACTGCTGAGGTTGGCTGCGGTGCGACAAGTGTGCACTTGGATGGGAAGCTTGGCGTTTTAATCATAGTTATCTTAATAAACGGGCTTTAATTTATTTTCTAGATGACGTCACAGATCTGGGCGACTGGTGGCCGACTACCAAAGCCGCGGCCAAAAAGCAACTGGGCGATGTAGTGGGGCCTCTAGATCCGTTTTATTGTATCACTTAACCGCTAACGCAATTGGCAAACTCCGAAACCATTGAATGCACCCCAGCAAAAACCTGAAAACTCTAAATGACAGGTTACCAGAATTGAACTTGGGTCACCCGCGTTATGAAGGCGACATTTATTCAATTGCGCCGTTGCGACACGGTCGAGGAAATTTGGAGTTTTGACTTCGACTCAGGTTGCGTTGGAGAAATCTTCGCGTTTTAACCATCTTTCTCCATAGACAGGCTCGTCGAATTTTTTCAACTCTTAAGAATGGGAAGAAAATGAAAGGGAAACAATACTTGAAGTGTTATGTTGTGTATAGATATTTATTGGAGGCCATAGAAGAAGAAATAAAGCAATTGATGGGTGGGAGGATCTTTTATTCCCAGAAGCCTAGGGCGAACGCTGCTGCTCCAATCAAGGGGAAAAGACAGTCTTGGGCTTCGAGCGGAGAGCTGGTTGACCTGCATACACAATTTGTAAGGAGATCGCGGAAACATTTGCTACTGCTGTCGGGGCGACGTAGGTCGGGTGACGGGTGGTGGTCCTGGCAGTAGCGGCGCAAATTTAGTAGCGGTTATCCGGGTATGCAGAGGTTGGGGGTCGGGGGTGCGGCCCAGTCGCCCATCCTCGATGGTAGTGCCCGGAGTACAGGTTTCGTGCGCAGTGTCGGGAGCAGCAGCGTCCTATAGGCGAGAGGCATTAGGCGCCACGCGATTTCAATGTTGACCAGGGTCATGATCGTCTTAAGAAGCCTTATGGCACTAATGTAGCGAAAAGGCAAAGTGTAGTATAAAAAAAGTTGCGTCTGCATTTTACTAGCTTTTTAACTTCACCCTCATTCTTATTCAGGCAGGGGAAAACGTCTTCTTTTTGGGATATGAAGGAAAAAAGCCGCGAGGGCCCTAATGAGGTCCGTGAGGGCGACGGCCGCAGGGAAACGGCTCCGCCATCCACACACGCCATGGAACACACCGAAAAAGGCAGGAACACCTCCAAACATATAGAGGAGAATATATACTATATATTGGCGAACTCTAAAATTTGGATGACGCAGCGTTTCCTCCGCCTTCTTCCGTGACTTTCTCATCCAGACCGGTGGCGACTACGGTTCTACGGAAGGCCCATAGTCGACCCGTGGCGACGTGGGCGTGCACGTTGCAGCTGGCTTCTGGTGCGTCACGCGGTCCTCGTTGATGGGCCCCTGCGAATAAGGGCACGCCATTATCAGGCAAGCCTGACTTTAAACGAGTCTATTAAAACAGGGTAATTTCACCGGACGAAACATAGCAGCCTGAGCGCCCCCAGAAAAATGTCCTTAGGACACCAAAATATTGTTGCGTTCTTTGAAGGGAAACGCCCGGCGATACTTCTCTGCTGCTAAATCGTCTTTGTATCTCTATCTTCTCCTTCGTTTCTTTCGTCTTTTGGAGCTAATCCCTTCAACCGGCCTCCTTTATGCTTCACCGTCTTTGCGTCAATTTCTTCGCTTTCGTTTATTTGTGTTACTGCGCGAATTGCGTCAGCAAGCAGCCTGGAACGCGCCATAGGCTTCCTGGAATTATGGTTGTGTGTGGCTGGTGCACACCTGTTCGACTCCCACGTTATCACGTTCAAGAGTCACGCGAAACGCATTATTAGACACTACAACGTCTCCAATTCACAGTTTCGTGAATTTTGTGAAGCGCGCACATTGGCCCTCAAAGCTCCCGCGATTCCTGGCCAATCGCGAGAGTGAGTATGTGCTAGGAAGAAAGGAACAACGACGACAACTTTTCTTCTAGGGCGGCTATACGCAGAGATGCCACAGTTGGTAAATAAATGGGCTGCTACTGCACAGACGTGGGTTCAAATTACATCGACTCACGCATGTGGTTTGATGCGGAAGCCTCAAGTCGAAAAAATTACGCCCACCTCCCCTCGCGGGAACCCTGGTGTGATGCGACGCTGAGGGGGTTCAAGCGCACGGAGAGCAACCGTCGACCGAAAGGCCGCCGGAGAGCGGCACACCGGTTATATCCTAGGCACTATATATGCGCAGCACGCCCGAAGGAGAGGAATCCGCGGAGAGAGAGAGTACTGCACATGCACAGCACCACGCGCAGCGCCGCCCACCGGCGGAGTGAGAGCGCGCTGGGCCGCACACGCTCTCACCTGGGCACGCGCCGGCGCCAGTGCGTCTGCCGCGGCTATGACGCAACACAATCCAACACAATCCACTTTAATCCAATCCAATCCAATTGAAATCCAATCCAATCCAATCCAATCCAAGCCAAGCCAAGCCAAGCCAATCGAATCCAATCCAATGCCCGTCGCGAGAGAGTGTTCGCTATCGGAGAGGAGAGCGGGAGAGTGGCTGCGGACAACGGACGCACGCCGCGGACAACAACGGACGCACGCAGGAAGGACAGGGCCGCCGACAAGAGATGCTCTGAGCGTCGCATCTAAAAGTGTAGTTGTTATTGCCGTTCGGTGGATAAAATTGCTGCCGCCGTGAAGAGTATGAAGAGTAAATACATACGGCATATGCGATTCGATAGTGTCTGAACCCGGGTGTGTACAGCATGACCCCAAAAATCTCAGTGCAATGCTAGACGATACAGCCCGTTTAATATCCTCCCGCTTCAGGGTCAGCCATCCTTGCCACACAATTGCCTCAACAATAATTGAGGATTTTAAAGAATTTCCTTTCATCAATGCCTCACTTTGAGGATGATGATGGACAAGAATTAAGAGTACGTGTTGATCAGGGAGACCGAACCGACAATATCTCATTTAAAAGGGGTAAAACGCCAGGTCCTGTTGCGCTTAACGAAGAGTTTTTATCAGCCGAGCGGTTTAGGCCGATAATTGTCCGTGCATCGCACCACAAAACCTCGAAGCCTCAAGAAGAAAATTAGGTTAGGGAGCTCTCGGGAATCAAACCCGGTACTTTTAGGCCATGAAACCGGCAAACTAACCACTGGCCCCCCCCCCCAAATACCCGAGAAATACGGGGTTGGCAGTGTCGGGGAACAATAACGCATAAAGCCAATTTGAAAATAAAAATGAAGCAACCTCACAATAGCCTTAAGACTTGAAGCTAACGAAGCTGTACGTAGCCTTCAAAAGCACCACGATGGCTGAAGTCCATGATTGCAGCCGATTTGCTTCCTCGCTCCTGCAATGACCTTTACTTTATCTTTGCTGCTATATGTGTGAGCTTCCTTCATTTTTCGTAAGTTATAATCATTTGAAATTACGCGTTGTGCCTTAGCACGTTTCACAACTCACTGAAATCTCAGACCACATTGCCAAGCGTGCGGCTCCATACCCACACTCACACACACTTACTGGACCTGTCCCAGAGCCCACACACCGCAACGTCGCTCACTACCTCATCACATTTCCTCCTGGGAGGCCTGGGTTGCCCACCTAGGCAAGACGACCTCTTCGTGGACAACTCTCCTTCAGCACCTGCTCACCATCAGGGGGGAGGTCGTTTGACCTCAACCTCCTTTAGCGCGGACCCGGACATGGGTCGTATTAATAAACGTTTACTCTCTCTCTCCCTAAGTGGGTATTTTAAATGCAGAGCATTTCAGTAACTCACGATGTCACCCGCGTTGGCGTCCGTAGTCCGCACGCTCACTGCGCATGCGCGTCGAGTCGAGGCGATAGCGAACACTCTCCCGCGAGGGGCATTGGATTGGATTCGAACACTCTCTCGCGAGGGGCATTGAATTGGATTGGCTTGGCTTGGCTTGGCTTGGCTTGGATTTGGATTGGATTGGATTAAATTGGATTGTGTTGGATTGTGTTGCGTCATAGCCGCGGCAGACGCGCTGGGACCGGCGCATGTGCAGTACTCTCTCTTCCGCGGTTTCCTCTCCTTCGGGCGCGCTGCGCATATAACCGGTGTGCCGTTCTCCGGCGAAGCAACATCCGCGCTTGGCTCAAACACCTAGAGTCCACGCCGCTTTACAAGTACGCCAACGTCGTCGACTGGGACCGGCTTACGCAGTCCCCTCAACGTATATAAGCGGCGGAGCGCGCGTTCGGAATTCAGTCAAGGGCGTCTTTGCTTGGCTTTCGCTTGACGTGACGCTTTGCTTGACTCGAGTAGACGCGACGCATTTACTCGAGTTCCCCTCGTGGGAAGATGCGGGCGGCTTTTTTCGTTGTTAAACGTGCTTCGGAGACGCTGAGCTGTCGCCGCGTAGCGCGCACACATGAGCGCTCGGCAGTTTTGCCGCGGGCGGTCGCCGCGAGGCACCCGCTCACGTGCGAGCGCTCACGTGTGCTCGGCATCTTCTTTGTTTTATTAACTGCCGGGCAATCACCGTGAGGCACCGGTCTACGTGTGCACGCTCACGGACGCTCGGCATTAGGTAGTTTATTTTTTTTTAAGTGCCGGGCAGTCACCGCCAGACACCCGCTCACGTGCGCTGGCCATTTTCTTGGCATTTTTAAGTGCGGACACGAAAGTCCAACGATTTTAAGAAGCACTTCCGCTGTTGCAAAAACACTTCCGGTATTCGGAGTCTAATCTGGGTCCCTCTCGTTACGAGGGGTTAGCTTTGGAGTTGGTCGCGGGTTCATCATGCGCGTGCTAACGCGGTCCACTTGGGGAAATATGTGAAGGACTGCGGACGAAACTATCCGGGCGTGCCAATCATGGAGAACTCTCAGCGGCAAGTTCGGAAATCCACGATAGGTGCAACAGGCGGGGCTCCGACGAAGGGAGAGGGGCCGCCAGCTCTGCTGTTTCGCCAGCCTTGCACCACAAGTGCAAGCTAGTGCAAGCCAATTTTCATAAGCAATTCAACCTACCTCCATTCATGGATCTTCTGTGCACGTAACCTCAGCAAAGAATATCTCTTTGAAGTATTAAAGAATGTGGTTATGTACATCCTACTTACTTCTCTCTGGTTTCACTCTTTGTAGAGCCACGTATGTGAATTCAAGTGACGTCGCGTGGGCAATCGTTGTGGGTGTCGTTCGAAGCCGTTATCAAGTGGTTCCCCGCACACATGGGGGAGCTGCCGAGCGTCGACAACCGCAACGAGGAGGCGGACGCGGCGGCCCGTGAACTCGTCAGATGCCGGGACGCCAGCACCAGCCTCTCCGCGCATGCAGGTGAAACCAACGCCGAGGAAGACCTCGAGCCCCTGACGGACTACGGAGAGATCCTAAAGCGATTCAGGGGCGAGAGGAGGGAGTACCCGGCCCCGCACCACGAACTATCCCGTGCGGAGTCGGTGATGCTTCGTCAGATGCAAGTGGAATGCGTGCTAACCCCGGCGTTGGCGCGCCACATCTGCCCCGAGGTGTTCGCAGACCCAGTGTGTAGCGTCTGTGAAAGGGAACTAGCGACACTCGGCCACATCATGAAGTGCGGCGGTGAAGTGCGCGATGGGGACGGGCAGTCCCTGGATGCCACGTACCCCGAGCAAGTGGAACGCTGGTTGCGCTCCAAAGACTCATCATCACAGAGATGGGCGATCCAGCGGCTCGAGGAGGCCCTGGCTAGGCAGAAGAGAAAGGGGACCAAGGACCCGGTTACCGGGTGCCGTGGGACCCCAGTACCGGACGCCCTGCCAGGAGCACACCCCGAGATCTAGGCCCAGTGCCCTAGGACTTTTAATAGACTAGGGCATTAGAAGGGAAGCCCCGAGCCCTGCGCGGCCGGTTGGCAACCCCACGCAGGATCTGTAAATAAAGTCTGTTCTCTCTCTCTCTCTTGATTTCCAATTACCTTCACAGGGTGGATTGGCCCGCTTTTTTTGTTACTGCGGGATGTGAAGCATCCACTTCTGATTGCTGACGTGCAAACTACGCTATCAACTGTAAATCCCGGCTTTGTGTGTCAACATTCAATGAAATATCTGAGGCGTTTTTTTTTCTCTCGAAATCAGCCGAATGAACCTAAACGGAATTTGAGAAAAAAAGTGGAATTTTGTTACCGTACGTACATGCAACGCTGTTACAGCTATTCTACGACGATATGTTCAACGTGTCACCTAGGGGAAGATTATGGCCAAGTCATAATAATTTATGAGGTGAATTTCAGCAATATTGGAGTAGCAAGCCGGGATTTTGGTCGTATTGAATTGAAAGACTGAAGTTGATGCAGAAATCTTATGAAAGCTGTATTTAAATTGACTTTCGAGAATGTTGCGATGGCGTTTTCCGGAAAAGAAGGCATTAAACATATGCAACAGTGCTTCAAGAACAGTAGAACTCTACATGAAGAGCAGATGGGTCTTTTTGGCAGTATTAGCAGCTCTTTTCGAATTCTTCTGTACGATAATTTTCTTGTGCACGCCTGAAGACACTCACGAAGTAGGCAATATCTTAATTGCCTTGCCATGAATTTCAAAATGCTTCACAAGAAGGCTGCTCATTTCTTCCCCTTAACTGTCTCGTACGCGCAGACACGGAGGGGGGGGGGTGGGGGGGGAGGAGGAGGTCAGAGATTTTCCAGAACTTGTAAGCGGCGGCTTCTAGTTTTATCACTAAAATGGTAAATATGGTAGTAGAAAATAATATCAGATTACTCCGTCGGGACGGGGGATACGATATAAAATAATTTCGTTTCGCATCTCTCACTTTCATGTCGTTCACTTTTGCCGTTTACATTGTCGTCGACGACTCACTATAGATCTTTGTCCGGTCTCCTAATTTCCCCCTGAATTCATGATGAGCCCTCTCCTAAAATAAATAATGGTAACACCCACAAAACGGTCTCAACAGTAAAGCCAATAGCAAACTCCTATCGGGCAAATGATTTTGGCTCGTTTTGATCCCTGCCACAGAAGGATCTGGCTCATTTTTAATGCGAACTACAATCTGCGTGCACGTTTGTGGGGTGCTATCTCACATATTTTCTTGCTAGCGCTTTTTCAGGGGAAAGTTGCCGAGTTTTTCTTGACACTGCAGTTTTATCTGACTTAGTTTGCGTGTGGGGATTTGGCTTATTTCGAAAGAGACGTCTGATGGGTCGTTACGGTATTTAGTGCAATATTTTAAATTTCTGTCTGTTAGATTTACCATGGAATACTTGTCGAATGTATCGAGGGAAACACTGAGGAAAACTTGACACTAATGCTCTTTCCAGTACTTTTGCAGTGTTAATTGTATGGTGCAAACGCTGGTTTCGAGGTTCTGACATGTGTAAAAAAGATGGCCTTAGTGAAAACTTTGTTATTTGATTTGCATGCCGGCCCACTTACTGTTCGTACCATAGATGAAAAAAGAAACCTTTTTTGGCTGGTCCTCAATGTGCACATTCTCCGAAAAACCCAAAAGCATGGAGCACGTGTTCATAGATTGCTCGTGTGCCATTCTTTTTTTGGATGTTTTACAGAGAACGATAAAGAAAGATCTTCCTGTTACGCCGCATGGGACACATACCTTGGGAGTGGAAAGTGACGACGTATACCGTACGACATGATAAGGGTCATAGCGTTGCTTCTCATTTGGCGATCCCGTTTGGCCGCGCACCATGCGGTGTGAATGCCATGACAGCAAGAAAGTATTTCTCGCAAACTGTAACCTTGTTCATTGGTGTGTACCGTGTGCAGGAGTCAGATATGGAGTGGGTATGTGCATTAAAGTGCTGTCAACATTTGATGTTAATTCTAAATCATTCTGCCAGCCAACGTACGGGCCGTGGTTTTTATTCCTACATTGACCTATGTTTATGTGTGGTGAAGAAGGCAATAAAGAAAAAAATATGATAGCACACTCGAATAGGTGCCGGTTTCACAATGCGACGGACCCAGATTTTATTCCTATCATGGGAAGCGTTTTTTAAGTGCAATGCACTTCTTAAGCGACCCTGAACCTGCGTCCACCGGCGATGTCCGCGCACGTGGAGATGGGCGCGCGCAGCCTGGCCGCTGACATGGCACATACCCACGTGGGGGATTGGCCAGGAATCTCCTCGTCTTCCTTGGCAACGGGGGGAGATGGGCGCGCGCTGCCTGGCCGCTGACATGGCACATACCCACGTGGGGGATTGGCCAAGAATCGGGCGTGGGAAGGGCTAATGCACCTGCTTAAAGGAGTACTGACACGAAATTTCAAAGCTGAGATCCGCTCTAGCAATCAAGTACAACGACAACACAAATAGGTGTCTGTGCATAAATGCATCTTTCTTTCTTTGTAGTTGTGTGTGTGTGTGTGTGATCTCTCTTTCGCAAACATTACCGAACCGCGCAAATTCAACTCGTGCATTCGCACTTTCACATTCTTCCCCTCGGGGAAATGCGGGGAATTTTTTTCTGGTAATTCTCTTTAATTTCATACGTGGGCGGTGTTTTGTTTTCTGCTGCGCTTAATTCGGGGTGGTCAGGTTATCTCTTCTTTTGTTCTTTTAATTATTTCTTTCCAAGGTTCCAAAACACATTCGCGCATTTGCCTTCCCGTCTCGTATTAAGTCGGCCAGGGAAGGCGAGATGGAATAGCTTTTGTACGCTATGGACTCCTAAATCCGTTGTTTTCTCTTCAAATTAACCCGTTTGTCTGTATTGTGAAAATTACCATTCGTCCTTTTTTGTAGGTGTTGCGCACTGCATGCCAACGTGCACTTTTTTTTATTTCTTTCCGGTTTGCTGCACAAGTTACTGATACCCGCCGCTGCTCACCGCCTAACCCCCGTTGTGCTTGAGGAAGCCCATTGGTTAAGTTGCCCGTTTTAAACCGAAGCTTTCATCCTCTTTCTGATGATGTCCGTACGCGAAAATGCACTGCAGAATAGCCAACTTTCTATGACGATGACGACGGCAGTGGGTGAAATGTAAAAAAATTAAGAATAAATGGTGAGAAAAAACCTGCACCTCTGTTCAGACGGAGTCACTGCTTGGTAGTGGCAGTGTCCTCGTTTCTTCAGACGGCGATTAAGAACCCATGGACCCTGGCGGCGTCTTACGCCACCTGGACGACTTCTGTTTGGACTGAGTTGGGAGCTAAGCAGCCCTGCTTCCCATTGCTCATGCCTTGTAATGCGCACACCTGATGTAGGGTCCAAAACGCTTCCCTGCGAAGCTAAAGCGACAGCCCGATGAGCAGCAGAGAGAGGAGCAACGCAGGCGTGCGATGGCGCGAAGTATTTAGGCCTAAGTTGATCTCAGGTGAACGTCGACAGCCGCTACCCACAGCTCAACGTACGATGAGAATGACGTTGCTCGGCATGCCGTATGGCTGTTAGCCGCAGGTCGTTAGGCATAAATTCGCATTTTGAGGTTAAGGAACTTAGGCCTAGCGTCGCATTTTGAGGTTAAGCACCTTGTATCGGCACCCGGCCACTCGAAAAGTGCTCACTGTAAGCCAAGCAGCAGGTACCGATTCGCGCCGTAGACTCAAACCCCAAACGTTAGGCCTACGGAGTGCATACTCGAGAGTTGCTGTGGCTATTCTAGAAAAGTGGTGTAAACCTCTAGAGTAGCCCATACTGGAAGTGTGGGATTGGCCAATCAAATAATTCATCCCGAGAAAGCTTTTCACCGAGAAAGCTTGTCGCCGATTGCCGCCGTTAAAAGTAGGGGTGCACGACTTTTTTACTTTTTTTCCCCGCACCTGCTCGTGGGGTCCTGGCTCCTCGCACTTTTCCTGAAGAGTTTTCCCCCTCTTTATTTCGCCGATGATCATAGTTTTCTGTTAGCGATCCGCACGGACAGAATAACGCTTCAACAGCTCCTTGGCTAAAACGCTAGAAAGAACCACCAAGCGCAAAGGTGTCATACGGTCCTGCCTGAAGTCAGACAGAACATTTTACAACCACACATGAAGGACGTCCTACTTCGTCTTGAGTAGTTAAAGATATGTAGACAGGATAAATAGTAAAAAACCTTCAGGGCACTCGAAGCAGAGCCTGCACTGTCGTACGGGTAAGAAAGGCCCATTGGGCGCTACTGAAGACAGCTACGGATCTGCTGCTAACTAGAAGAAAGCAGACACTGGCACGAATGTTTTTGTATGTGCCGTGGGCAAAATACGTTTGCCGGTAATTAATTTTATGGATAAAATAGATTGAGCTCGATTATTCTACAGCAGAATCAGATCCAATCGAGTAAATAAAATTCAAGAGTTCATGCTTTAGGATTAAACCTCTCCGGAAGGAACCAGTTCAGCAGCGGAAGAGAAAGACGATGATTACCCGAAGCATGATGAAAGACGAAAGCGTCTCCATTCGTTGCAACTAGTCGTCCCTCCGCCTCCCCGCAACGTCCAGCCGGGGACCGACGACAGACGCCGGAAGGCGCGGGCAAACGCTCTGGCGCACACGTACGAAAACGACGCTGACGCGTACTATGTTGACGCAGCCGCATACCCTCACAGAGTAGGGACATATGCGCTCTCGGTCGTACGAGCAAGCACCGGGGAGTGTGTTGCTGCTGGCAGCGTACGAGTGGATACGGCAACACAAGCCGAGGAGGCGGCCATCGCACTGGCGCTCACGTGCCGACCCCTACAAGTCAGCACAGTTCTTAGCGACTCGTTGACAGCAATCAACAACTACAGCAGGATGACGGTGGGCCGTGTCGCTCACGAAATACTACCTCCGCACAGAGGCGGTCGGGTTTACCTCCGCTGGTTCCCGGCTCACGTCGGTCGACTACAGAGAGGCACTCCCAACCGAAACGAAGATGCCGACACCATCGCGCGCGAGCTCGCACACCGCGCGACGGCATACGGACCTTCGACAACGGACGGGGACGCGGTTGCCAGCCGCGACGACCACGAGAACGACTTCAGCCCTATCACCGGGTACAGTGACGTGCTCGAGTGGTACAGGGCGCGAAGGCGAAAGATGGCCCGACCACATCGTAGTCTCACTAGAGAAGATGAAGTACATCTCCGCCAACTCCAGACGGGATCGGTGCTCACCCCAGCCTTGGCGCATCATGTGTGCCCTGGACTCTATCCGTCGAACATGTGCAGTGTGTGTGGTGTGGTGATCGCGGACTTACGCCACGTGCTATGGGGATGTGATGAATATGAACGCAGGGGACATCCACGGACCATCCCCGAGTGGGTGACTCTAGGACTGATGGCTAAGGACTTCGCATCGCAATCCGCGGTAACTCAGCTGCTGGCGACGGCTCTGGGTACGCAGCGGCGGACCGAGCAGGAGGCCGGTCGCCTCACCGGCGCCCCCGGCACTCCTCCCGCTCCGCTCGCGGGACCTTGAAGACGATCGTCCAGTCCCGTGTCCCTGGACACTAAGGTCAGGGCGGAACCCTGTGATTTACTTGCAATCGGGGAATTGGAGATTAATGGGAGAGGCCTTCGCCCTGCGAAGATAGGGTAATTATTATGATGATGATGATTATGATGATGATGATGATGATGATGATGAAATGGGAGAAACAAGTAAACCTGCATTGCTAGATTATAAGGCCGAAAATATAACTACACCATTCTCGCAACTCGCGTTTCTTTATTGAGCCAGAAATATCTAGAAAAATGAAAACAGGTGTTCATCCCATAGAGTTTTGGGTACTACGGTTTGTGACGTCACAAAAGTTGGGAACGGCAAAAGCTCACTGGAGAATCCTGCATAAATGCTTTCCTGAGATACGCAGTTGCCAAATGCTTGTGCACGTCAAATAAACATGAATCAGAACTTTCCGTGAGCTGGTCTTATGTAGGACACAGACTGCAGCTTTTATACATTGCGAGGTCACTCCCCCCATAAGTCCCCCGACTCAGGCAGCCATGCTTTCACTTTCGTTTTTTAAAAGGAACCAATTTTACCTTCATTCTCAGGCACCGAATTCAATAGTATTTGAAAGTTAATGCCAACAATATCGCGGGCAGGCAACGAAGAAAGGAGAAAAATGTACTGCAGCCGACCCGTCTGAGCCTCGGTTCCCCGCATGCCGACTAGGACAATAGGACTAGGACGTGTGCCATCAAGACACTCCGTGCCGCACCTGACTCGCATCTTTTCAAAGAGAAGCTTTAGTGTACTCAGCGATACCGTTGCAAGCCAAAGCGCCCTGCAGGAAAGCCAACTTTCTTTGACGGTGGTGATGAACAATCATGGGTGAAAAAAAGCAAAAACAATGCACCCCATCGTCTATTTACGATGGTGGTTGAACGCGAAGCTTTCTCCTGGTGGATTCTTTGGTTGGCCAATCCCACACTGCGAGCATGTGCTACACTGGAGGTACGCACCACTGTTCTGGAACGCGCACAGCAACTCTTGGGTGTTCAAACCGTAGGCCTGACGTACGGGTTTGGGGTGTACGGCGCGAATCGGTACCTGCTTGGCGGTCGCTTTGAATATGTCTAAATGCAGCCATTGGATAGACGGCCGCTTCACAACGCGAAAGACCCAGGTTCGATTCCGACCACGCGAAGAGTTTTTTTCGCTTCACCTGCGATAAACTTCATTGAGAGCATCGTAATGTGGTGTGGCGTCCTCAGTCTAAGACTGCATTGGAGACCTCTACTGCCACGGTCTTTTCCACCAGCCTAACCTGGGAATCGAGGCCAGAACTGGACAGCTCGTTCTCCCACTGCTCTCGGAAAGAATGCGCGATTGTTTGAATCTTGGGCTTCGCCGAACACTTCCATACCACGTGGTACAGGGTGCCCGTGGCAGAGCAAAATTTTCACAGCGGGAAGTACTGTGTTGGATGAAGCAGGTGGAGTTTGGTCGGATGACGAAAGCTATTTTTTTGGAGAAGCCGGAGGCAGAGCTCCTGCCCTTTGGTTAGAGATTCGTGAGCTGGAGGATGGATAATGTTTTGGTACTTATAGTACTCCGTTATCTCTAGGTACGTAAGCAAATGATACGCAGTCACTAACCAAGACACTCGTGTCGCCTGGCGGGATAGATCTCGGGCGATGTCGTGGGCGGTCATTCATCATTATCGTCCGACAAAATTGGCTTTCCTGCAGGGCGTATTAGCATACAACGGCATCAGTGGGGACAGTAAAGCTTCGATAAAAAAAGAAATATGACAACGTGTGGAGAGTTCCACAAACAGGCGTATTTCCCCCTTGCAACGGGCCAAGACGGGAGCTCCAAGGAGTCTTTTGTTTGTCTTCAACTTGAAACATGGAGGTTCTTCTTAACATTCCATGCAGCCAGTAGACCATCCCCACAGGGAATCGATATAAGCTACACGCGATTTGGATGTTTTCCGGGGTCGTGATCGTCTGAAGAAGCTTTAGGGTACTGAATGAAGCTAGAAAACATACTGTAGTGCGAAAAAAGGCCACATCTCCAGTGTGACTACCATTTTCGATTCCGGCAAAAAGACTGATTGAACATTTAATTTACAAGGCCAATACGTCTTTGCGGGGTATAGAAGAGAAAACGCTGAGACAGCACGAGTGCAGGCTGTGAAAGCGACGCTGGTCCCAACCACGAAGGATGAGCCCGCCGCTAAGCTGGACGGCAGCTCTCACAGGCCGGATGCAGGTGTCAGCAGGTAGCAGCCGTCTCGGGACGTCAGAGAGAAAGCACGTGGGTAGCAGCTTTCCAAACTTGCCTATCGTCTCTCCGGGTGGTGCGGACGGGTGCTGCGAAGAAGGTTGAGCGATTATAATGCAACCATGACCCTAAACGAATCTATTGGAACATGCTAAGCTGACAGGACGAAGCTTAGCAGCCTGAGCGCCTCAGGAAACAGTCCTCGGGGCGCCGACGTGTTCTTGTGTTCCTTTAAGGCGGACGACTGGCGATACTTTACAACTTTCTTGCTGCTACATCGTCTTTTCATCTCTTTCTCCGATTTTGTTCCTTTCTCTTTTGGCGCAAATTACATCAGCAAACAGACTTTTAAAAGCTGTGATAGAATGTGAAGACTTAATATTAAGTGGTAGGCGGTTCCACAAATTAATGGCGGCAAAATGAAATGTTTGCTGGCCATAATTAGTTTTTACCTTAGGTAACAACAAGTTGTTATTCAAGGCAAATCTAGTAGTGTTATGATTCACTAAAGTACCTACGTCAAGAAGTTCAAAACATAATTGGTCGTTGAGTAGTTTGAAAAAAAAAATACCTAAGTTATATTCGAACAATGCTGTGACCGATAAAACTGAATTTTCAAGGAGTAGAGGTGATGCACTTGAATGGCGAGGGCTGCTAGTAATGATACGGATAGCTTGATTTTGAATGTGCTGAATGAATGATAGGTGGGTGTGATGTGTGTTACCCCAAGCAGTGATTCCATAGTTGATATGTCTGTGCATGAAAGCGAAGTAAAGTGATAACAAAGCCTTGGTTGGAAAGAACGGTCGTGCCTTGAGCAATACCCGGATACCAAATGCCATTTTTTTTTTCTGATATGATCAACGTGAGAAGTGAACTTAAGGTTAGGGTCAAGAATTATACCAAGAAATTGGACGCAGTCGCATGATACGATCCGATTAGAGCCAAGTTTTAATTCTGGCAACATACCTAACACTTTTTGGTGGCTTCTAAAGATCATAAATTTAGTATTAGTAGGATTAATAATTAAATTATTTCTGCAGCGCCACTCAGTCACTTCCGTTAAAGAAGCGTTTAATTTATCAGTTAGAGATACTATAGATGTGTCTGATAATGTTATTGTGGTATCGTCAGCATATAAAAGACAGTTGTATCGGCGTAAAAAGTTGGGTAAGTCATTGATATAAATATTAAACAATAAGGGACCGAGAATGGAACACTGCGGGACACCTTGGTTAATAGTTTTACAGTCGGAGAACGAGCCAGCTGCAGCTACCACGTATTGCCTATCAACTAAGTAATTTTTTAATAGAGTAAGTGCTGCACCGGTTATACCATATGCTTCATCTCTTATGGTTATCCATACCATATGGTTATCTCTTCTTTTGTTCTTTTAATTATTTCTTTCCAACCTCCAAAATACATTCACGCATTTGCCTTCCCGTCTCGTATTAGGTCGGCCAGGGAAGGCGAGATGGAATAGCTTTTGTACGTTATGGCCTCCTAAATCCGTTGTTTCCTCTTCAAATTAACCCATTTGTCTGTATTGTGAAAATTACTATTTGTCCTTTTTTGTAGGTGTTGTGCACTGCATGCCAACACCATTTTTTTATTTATTTCCGGTTGGCTGCACAAGTTACTGTTCCCCGCCGCTGTTCACCGCCTACCCCTGTTGTGCTTAAGGTAGCCCATTGGTTAAGTTGCCGGTTTTAAAGCGAAGCTTTCATCCTCTCTCTGATGATGTCCGTACGCGAAGACGCACTGCAGAATAGCCAACTTTCTATGACGATGACGATGGCAGTGGGTGAAGTGTAAAAAAATTAAAAATAGATGATGATAAAAAAAACTGCATATCTGTTCAGACGGAGTCACTGCTTGGTAGTGGCAGTGTCCTCGTTTCTTCAGACGGCGATTAAGAACCCATGGACCCTGGCGGCGTCTTCCACCACCTGGGCGACTCCAGGTTTGGCTGAGTTGGGAGCTAAGCAGCCCTGTTTCCCATTGCTCATGGCTTGTAATGCGCACACCTGATGAGGGGCCTAAAACGCTTCCCTGAGAAGCTAAAGCTACAGCTCCGTGAATCCCCCTCCGCTATAAGCCGATGAGCAGCACAGAGAGGAGTAACGCAGGCGTGCGATGGCGTGAAGTATTTAGGCCTAAGGGGATGATCTTAGGTAAATGTCAACAGCCGTTACACACAGCTCAGCGTACGATGAGAATGGCGTTGCTCCGCATACCGTGTGGCTGTTAGCCGCAGGTCGTTAGGCATAACTTTGCATTTTGAGGTTCAGGAACTTAGGCCTAGCGTCACATTTTGAGGTTAAACACCTTGTATCGGCACCCGGCCACTCGAAAAGTGCTCACTGTAAGCCAAGCAGCAGGTACCGATTCGCGCCGTAGACTCAAACCCCAAACGTTAGGCCTACGGAGTGCATACTCGAGAGTTGCTGTGGCTATTCTAGAAAAGTGGTGTAAACCTCTAGAGTAGCGCGTACTGGCAGTGTGGGATTGGCCAATCAAGGAATTCATCCCGAAAAAGCTTCGCGTCAAACGATTGTCGCCGTTAGGAGGAGGGGTGCTCGTGGGGTCCTGGCTCCTCGCACTTTCCCCCAAGAATTTTCCTCCTCTATATTTCGCCGATGATCATAGTTTTCCGTTAGCGATCCGCACGGACCGAAGAACGCTTCAACAGCTGCTCGGCTAAAATGCTAGAAAGAACCACCAGGTCCTGCCTAAAGTAGGACAGAACATTTTACAACCACACATGAAGGAAGTCCTATTTCGTCTTGAGTAGTTAAATATATGTAGACAGGATAAATAGCGAAAAACCTTCAGGGCACTTAAAGCAGAGCCTGCACTGTCGTACGGGTAAGAAAGGCCCATTGGGCGCTACTGAAGAGAGCTACCGACGTGCTGCTAACTAGAAGAGAGCAGACACTTGCACGAATGTTTTGGTATGTGCCGTGGGCAAAATACGTTTGCCGGTAAATAATTTTATAGATAAAATACATTGAGCTCGATTATTCCACAACAGAATCAGATTCAATCGAGTAAATAAAATTAGAGAGTTCAGGCTTTAGGATTAAAATTGATGATCGACGTCGAACTGGCACTCTGGCCTATTCCCTGGTATTAGTAGATGACTTAGTGCAATCTGTTCATTGGCGCTCCACGACACTTGAGCAGTGCTGAAGTAATTTACCGTTGCGGTGAAGTGCGTCCACTCTCAGTTGTCCTGAAACGCGTACACGATGGTGTCTGCGAACCCTGAAAAAAATATGGGACTCGTTAGGCGGTTCTGAGGATTCGGCCTGATGTCACGGGCATCTCAATCAGAGCAATGGCTTCGTCAGGATGAGAATTATCCCAGTGCATGTGAGACAGTGCTCACGATAACTCTCGTGGGTGCCAGAAACGGCATGACTTGTGCCAGTTACTCCATTGGAAGAAAGCAATTGCACCTCAGCCACTGAGAACGCTTATCCTGGGGAAGAAGTTCTCACAATAAATAATAGCAAGATTTGTCCCGTCTCCTCAAAATAACGAAAGTCATGTTAAGGAAGTGTGTGTCTAATGACTCCTCCAGCGTCTACTTGAGCGGCACCTGGGAAATAATTTCGCATTCCTACGCGTAGGAAGCCTTAGATATCTGCATTTTTCTTCTTTTTTTATTGTACGGTGGGAAGGGAGCGGTGCACAAAGTTGGAGCAAAGCACTGACGTTTGAAATAAAAACTATACAAGGTCTTACAGGTGCTTAAAGGTATAAGCCACTCTGCATTGCCGGCTACTAAATCGTTCACCCAGGGCACTGTAGATGCCTGTACTGACCACTCGTGTCTAGGAGGCCCGTTAGATGCACACCAAACAAAGACCACCACATGGCACAGTATTCGGAGTTTCTACACACTTTTTGCATCTACGTCTCTATTTATTTGGTTACCCGAAACGGAAACCGGCAGGAGCAATTCCCTGATGAAAGGTTCCGTATATACGGAAATATGGAAATACGGAGTACTTTCCTAGAATGACACAAAGCCACCACAAAACACGGAATATTTTTTTTTGAAACACACGTGAGCGATATAGTGCATACCTATCCAAAAATTCGACACCGATTTTAAAATGTAAGTTAACTAGAACCGCCAAATCATTGTCCGTATGAATTCCGTATATACGGAGTATACGGAAAACATACGGAGCGTCATTTTGCTTATTATTGAAGATAGCAACACGAAACCTGTGCCAAACGCTTTTATTGCGCGAACTAAAGTGATTTCCCTGTTTTCTATACTAACATCTACTTTCAGTGTGCTTGGGGGCGGCATAATACGTACATACGGAACGTTTCAGTCGGGTTGCACCACTGTGGTGGCCCCAGGTGAAGTTTGGAAGTCATTCTCTATGCAGAGGCTTCCGGTAGCCATTTTTTATACAGATACCCCTCACCGTTAAACCTTTTTAAAGCGGCTAGCCAGAGACAGCGCGTAACCGCTGTGCACAGGGCCCGCCGCTAGCTTTAAAGCAAAGATGTATTCACGAAGCGTATTTACAGAGCCGAGAGAATCACACAGGCCTTGAGCGCAAGAAACTCTTCCACCTCTACACCTAGCTGTGTCCCCGAGTGTGAGCACGCTAACGTCACCTTCGTTTGGCTGCTACCCAGCACAGGTCCAAATGTTGAGCATAGGCTACGTACTAAATGTCTCTTTAGTGCAAAACAGTATATGTCTAACCCCCCAACTTTTCATTCTGGTGTCATCGATTTACTCAACGCCGCTCCGGGGCTCCTCCTCACCACCGCTGACGCGTCTTTCACAACTATTATTTCCCTCGCCCCCTCCGATGCCCCTTTGGCAAGTTGCGCAGTCGGCAGCCTACGGCGGTATTACGGTAATCAGATGATGGCGAAAAATAAAAAAAAAAGCACGGATGGGCGTCAAAAATGCTCTGACGATTACTACACTCCCTAATATGAAATTTTTACGCAGTACGAGCTGTAGTCTTCTCGGCAACGGCGAATTTTGCTGCGTCTCAGGAAGTGTTCGCGTGATCACCGAACGCACGGCGACGTGCGCTACTCTGCTGTTACCTCGCAGTGCGCCTCCGCCTCCGGCCAGCCAGTTGCAAATCGTGTTTGGACCTCCCGCACAAATGTCACATGGTTAGGATTAGCGGAGAGTTGTATACAGCGTGTGGGGAAAGTGTCAGGGGGAGGGCGCTCCTTGGTGGCGACGAAATGACGCCGTAGAGGCACCTGTCGTACTTCACTACACCCTTCGCTAGATTCTCCTCTCCATTTTCCTTCTTTCGTTGGGGCGGCGTTCGCTCCCTCGGTGACGCGGAGATAAACCGACTCCGCTCCCGCGAAGCCCAGGTAAAGGTTGCCCCCTAAAACGACCGAAACTCGCCGTCGCCGTTTCCGCTCAAATTTGATTGATTGTAGGGTTTAACGCGTCGACGCAACGCAGGCGATGAGGCGCGCCGTAGTGGAGGGCTCCGGATTAATTTTGACCACCTGGGGATCTTTAGCGTGCGTCGAAATCTCGTACACACGGGCGTTTTTGCTTTTCGCATCCATCAGAAAATCGGAAGCCGCGGCCGGGAATCGAACCCACGTCCTCGTGCTCAGCAGTACAATGCCTTAGCAACTAAGCCACCGCTGCGGGTTCCGCTAAAATTTACTTCGCCAATTAGCTGCGAATCCTTCCCAATAGAAGAGAAACTTCCCCAGTTGGATAGTCGGCATGAGCCCATATTTATTTCCCAGCTTGGAAGGCCTTCCGATCAACATTTTCGCCGGTGTCTTTCACGCCTATGTATGCGCCTTCACCGGTTGCCAGTTTATGCGTGCAAGGTTTGCGGGTACAAAAAGGGGGTGTGAAACGACACAGGCTTCACGCCGCTACCGATGAAACGCTGATTGTGCCGGTGGGAGATTTAGATGTCAAAATTACGTCGCTCAATGCGGTTAGTCGGCTGTCCACCTTAATCGAGTGGCTCGGATGTGGGTTGATGTGTTACACAGACATCTTACACACACAGTAAGATGCTTACGAGGGGGAAGGAAAGCGGACAGCCGCATGTGTGTACGCGAGAATAGAGCTCTAGGGCTTCCAGGTTTTAAATCGTTATGAAACGGGTGCATGCCGTTTGTTTGGAGTAACAAGAGCAAGAATTGAAGCGTTGGGAACACAAGCGCGAATGAACGCATAAACGGAAAGCTGCTGTCGCCGCCGTTTGGGCCTCACGTTCAGCTCGTCGAGTAGCGGCGAATCCCTCTCGGATGAACAGCAATGTGCCCGATTAGAACGCGGGCTTCAGACATTATCACTTTGTCAGAAATTTTTCAGGGGATACTTCCGACGGCTTCTCTCACTTCTAAGCACGCGCACATGACCGTTTGCCGGTTTATGCGTGCGCATGTTTGTAGTGGAAAATAGTGGCATGGATGAGGAGGGCGCGCACGCGCTGCTATAGGTTGCATGCCCGTACTGATAAATGGCATGTCCGTTGTGCTAGTGCTAGGTTTAAACACGGAGGTTAAACGGATCAATGGGACCTGTCCGAAGTCCTTAGAGGTAGAGTGTATTGGGTTTGTGTGTTAGGCTATGTTCAGACAACCGACCTAAAAGCAGTATCGTTATCTATGGACATAAAAAATGGCATGCCCCGCAGTTCGGTAGGCTGAGAAAAGATCTGACGTCATTCTTTAAAGTTATTAAAGAACAGTTGCGTCAACAGTTTTAACCGGCCTTGCAGAAACAGCTTACGACGAGGGAGGGGCACGTGCAGTTCAGTGTATATCTGCAAGAACAAAGTTAGGATCCTTCAAATGTTCATTCAGCTAATTGGCTAGGAAGTATGCTCCATCGCAATATTAAACGTGTTTTGTTTCGTGCATTCCGTGGACCGCGTCCAGCTTTGCAGGTTATCCTTCTTCACAGAGTGGAATGGCAGTAATTCTTGTTTTACCTCTTCGGCTGAGAAACTGCAGCCACATTAACACTTGCCAAATACAATGCCAAGTCTTCACTGAAGGAAGATGGTTTGGTAGCAGGAAACATTCCGTCATAATGCTGAATTATGTCCTTCATATATACTACCAGCTTCTTTTTGGACATCTTTCTAATTGAAAGCTTCAGAGAATTTGGTGCTCTGCGTAATCTAAAAAGCGCAATTTGGCCGTCACGCAGGAAACCAGAACTCAGTGCCGGAGCTTTTGTTACAGGCAGAAAAGCAGCATGTGTTCTCAGATGGCTCGTGGAAGAAGCCTCATGCTGAGCTGTATGTAGACGGCCAAGCTGGTCGCATGCAAACGGCCACAGTGGCCAAGAAGAGGTTGTATCCGACGTGGTTCCACACTTGGGTTGTCCTTCAGTTGCCAATATAGGTTCTTGGGGACTCGAAATGCTAGACCCCAAACTGATACGATGCGTCGTATGCCACACACACTTTCAATCGCACTTGCCTCACTCTGCACCGGCACCGCGAACCAGAAAGCAGCCTGACAAGTCCTAAAATATTGTAACGCATCAGAACGGCGGGCTATTTACAAGTTATTCAGATAAATATTCTATTTACAAATTATGTACAAGCAGTGGCTGCAGCACGGAATCGTAGCTCGGAAGTTTCGGTGGATCTCGCGAAACCCGCATCCCCACTTCTTCGACGATTGGCTGTAGGTGATAGGGTTGGCTGCTCACACAGATACGGTGCGTTTTCATTTAGGTGGATTGCCCTTTTTACATCGGGGGCTTTCCTGCGTCTTCTGATTCCCTACATCGTTACAGCAGCAAACAATGCGATGTCCATTCTGATAGACTGTTCCTTTGTCATAGTCCCCCGCCGGGGAAGCACCGGCTCGGTGCGGTTGTTGGCTATGGTGTCTAGGCCGAGATAAAAAAATATCAAATTTCTAGAACCACGCAAAGCCTGTGCCCGGAGCGTTCACAGCCGATCTCTTGCTTCTAGGAATGTATCAGAATTGGCAAATAATTTACCCTTATCACAAATCCAAATTGATTTCACGAAATTAACTCTAGGGATCACGAACAGCAATAATGTTAGAAGCCCTTGATGGGCCCCACTGCCGTGTTCCTTTCTGGAATGGAGACTTGCGAAACCACACTACGCTACAGCATCGCCTCATCCGCTACAGCTTTGCCGTTATGGTCCCTCTTTCTAAAGGAACGATCAAGGCGCTAGAGTTCATGCAAGCACAGATCTTGAGGACTTGCATTGGTGTTCCGAAAACTATTTCGACTGTTGGAACACTAACGGAATGCCGAAGTCTGTCACTCTTCGCTCTCGGCACGCACGAGCTTCTCCGCGTGCGACTGCGGATTCTGGTAAGGCAGTGTGACCACCCTTTAGCGCCAAGTTCGGTCACTGAAGTGTGCGACTTCCTGCCGCAGCATTACCAGCTGCCAGCACTTCATCTCCACCCGCCCTGGATGTTCCCGCCCATGAAACTAGTGACCACGGTGCCCGGAATTACACGCAAGGAACATATTCCACCTGTCCCTCTACGGTTTTTTGCTCTTGAATACATCTACAACACATACGGAGGTCATATACATCTGTACACTGACGTATCGGTGTCATCCACATCCTTCACTGTCGCAGTATGGATACCTTCATCACACACCACCCTCAGTGCCATGCTCAGCCACAAAACATCATCTACGGCTGCCGAACTTTCAGCTCTGGGAATGGCCTTGACTCACATCATCGAGCAGCCGGCACGCGTGTGGGCCATCTTCGCGGACTCTCGGGCTGCACTGCAATGTCTGGCGTCTTTGTCCAAGGATCAGCTGGTGCTTGATGTACAAGCTTTGCATCTTCAAGCTCTACAAGCGCACCATCAAATAGCACTCCAGCGGCCCCCTGCCCATTGCGGGATAACTGAAAATGTGAAGGCGGACGTTACAGCATCCAGAGCGCATGACCAACGTGGATCAAAAATACCGGTGCCATTTTCTCGCAAAGATGCTTCAGCCCTTGCCTCCAGTGTGGCATGAAGCATACAGCGATTGCTTTGGGCAGACGCATTCCGTCATTACGCGCCGCTCTACTGTGTCGAACATTGTAATTTTAAGACGCCACCGGGAATATCCAAGCATGCTGAAGCAGTACTGCACCGTATGCGGTTGAACGTCGCCTACACGCGATACTTCTGCTACAAATCAACCAGTTTACCTCGCCTCTGTGCCGACAGTGTGGTGTGCGTGAAGATCTGCAACACCTCCTTTGTGATTGTGCGTGCTTTAGTACACAAAGATTGCCTCTCGCAGTGTCCCTGCGCCGGCCGCTCTCCGTAGGACTAGAACTGAGGGACGTATTAGGTCCTTGGAATTCTTCCAAACGTGCCACTCGTGCAGCGAAAGCCGTATTGACGTACCTAAAAACCACAAATCTTGATCAGTCTTTTTAAATAGTCAAAATCGTATGTACTTCTTTTCCTAAGTATAATCATCATCGTCATCCCATTCATATGGCGTAGCAAGCCAGACAGCTTAGCTGGGCTGACATCGCCAGTTTCATTAAAGATCCTTCTCTCTCTCACACACACACATTTGTATACTGGAGATAACTAAGGCGGCGAACAAAATGCGGAATCCGTTTCAGACCCTTTGTAGAGCCAGTGCCAAATAAACACAACTTCGTCTCTTGGCTATGTAAATAAAACCATGGTACCATGAATCAAAGATTACCATGGTACCAGGTACAAACTGTACAAACAGGACCCTGAAAAGAAACCCGCAAAATGAATGCCAAAACTTGCCTAGACTTTTTAGCGCAGCATCCACGTTCTGGTAGAGCTCTTGCGCTGGCACCGAACAGGCGAGCCTGAAATAAGATGGAATATTATCAGTGTCGTTTTCGCACAAAACAATTAAAAATGGCATACGAAAATAACAAAAGATGATCCGTAGTAGTTCCAAACGTTATCACGTAGCTAGGTGGGCCGAGACATTCGTTGAGTTACCTTATCTTCTAGAAAAAAGATGAACACGCATGGGAAATGTTAAAATCGAGGTTGTCCTGTAACACACCTCTGGACTAGGTTATGACTAGAGACCGAGAAGCAATGCTTTCTAGCAAAATATTTTCTCAGAGAGTACGCGCGGCATACATTTGCACATGTTTTATTTGGCAAGTCTACGGGCCGGGCCGTTAGTTCAAAACAGCGTATTCAATCCTTCCAGATATCCAGATTTGGGGAAATTTTTGGACAGTGTCGCATGGGGATTGCACCAAGGCATTGAGAACAGACAGCCATTAGACGCACTAATAACAGGCCTCGCACCTCACAAAGGTTAACCTTCATGTATGTGGAGGTAAAGGAAACGAGGAAGACTGATCCGACTTCGCACATCGTCACTCGGCCCGCAGATTACGGACCCCGTAAAGGCCGAAGTTATCGTTGCTCCGAGCTCCTGCGTATTTGCTAGGTGTCTGAGCAGAGCGGTAAAGGGACTGGAATGCTGCTAGAAAGGTTGAGTTCGATACAGGGTTGATACGATGAATAGACGTGACGGCTTTATGCAAATACTTCTGTTACATTACTAGGTACATGCCTGTTAAAACACCCAACTCAAATAAAAGCCCGCACAAACCAGTATAACGGACAATTGGGCTGGTTGGTAACTGTCCATCTTGGTGTTAAAAGCGCACTCAAAACAGGGACAAAGGCAGGAAAAAATTAAAGCTGTTCAAACTCAATGTGAAAGCTGGCGGAAATGCCATAATGGGCTGTACCGCCGTTATCCGCTCACTGCTACCACCCCATGCAATTCAAATTTCCCGCCTTCGCAGTGCGCGCGCGCCCCCCGCTGAAACTGTGCCAGCGGGATTGCTGTTCTTTCTACGCTTCCTTTAATTTCGTATGCTGGAGCTGTTTTCCATCATTTCGAACGCGTAATTTTTTTTCTCGTAGGGCTGGAGGCTTTCTGCGTGATTTCGAACGCATTCATGCTTAATTTCGAACGCACCATTTTCTCCATGCGCGGCCAGGTTTTCCGCTTACTATCTTAAAAACACGCCAGAAGCGTTCCCAACTAAATCAACGCGGGCGTGCCGGTTAATTACGTATATTTTCCCTCTATTGTACCTACAGTTTTCTTTCCGCTAAAAAACGGGGAGATGTATGACAAGCGCCAGTGGTTCGCGAGTTTCGAACGCTTATCACTATATAAACCACTTGGCTTTCGAAGCATCTGGGGTACGCCGCGAACGACGGCGTTTCCACGGAACGCCGTGGGGCTCCACTTGGGTCCAGCGAGCGAGCTACGACGACAAGGCGAGCGCCTAAAGTGCTCTGCACTCTGAAATGGACGACAATGCGCCAACTCCCAAATATTGGTGTATTGACAAGAAAGATACTTTCGCGGAACATGGCGGACAATGCCCCATGGGGTTAAGGCCCACCATCCACGATAACGAGGGCGACGACGAAGGGGTGGCTGGTGTCATGTGTCAAGGGCACCCCCCCCCCCCAAGAGGGGATACATGAAAACCCCCAAAAACGAGAAAAAAAGAACAAAGGAACGGCCATTTGAAGTGCGCGCCAGGAGCGCGCCAATCAGAGAACGCCAGCGCCTTAAACCCGAGGAATCATGGGCAAAGGTGGCAACGCACTGGTCGGCCAATTAGAGAACGCCGCGCAGGATACCAGTGGCGTGGCGACCATATATGGACATGGAAAAGGAAAGAAGCCAATGAGAGTGCGCCACGGGAAAGCCCAGAGGGGATAAGAGCCGGGCGCACAACGAGAACGGGGAGGCAAGACAGCGGGAGGCAGACAACCAGGAGGCGGCCGGAGCACGTGAGCTTCACGGAACGAGCCAGGGGGACGCGGCCAGGCCATCAACCATGCCATCCGAGCCTGGGCGGGAGCGGGCCGACTTCGCATCGGCACCGTCATCCTAGGTGCACAACGAACCTGTGTCTTCGTGGCCCCAGTGGCATCGGTCGGGCACCAGCGGCCAACGTCCACGCTCCGTCGACGTTCGTCTCGACGGCCCCGAGAGGCTACGTTCGTGCCGGGCCTATCTAGGACCTCCAGTGGCAGCGGCTACCAGGGGGTCGCCACAGAGGAAGCACGCCGGCATGAAGGACCTCCAGCGGGAGCGGCTATAAGGGGGTAGCCACCAAGGAAACAAGTCGGGACGCGCGGAGCCCACGCCGTCGAAGCATT